>NW_027226129.1:0-1200000 GCF_022539635.2 Chironomus tepperi | reverse complement strand
CCCGAGTCCCAGAAAAGTTTCAGAACCGGCATTTTTGGAAAGCATATTAATAGCCATTAAAATTGATTTATAGGATATGAAATAGCCTTAAAATGCTAAAATTCCAGTTTTAAAAATAGAAAATGATGAACAATTTTTAGATTTCTGTAGAATTTGTCAATCTTTGACATTATTACTTGGTTTGATGCTTCAAACCAGAGTTGGAAGGACTTTAGAGTCCGGACACCAGTTAAGGCGCCCCCAGACTACCAAATCTAGTTCAAAACATAATTAACTAACGGAACCAAATGAAATAATCACAGAAAAAGCATGAATTGTTGTTGGAACTTGACAAGCTGTTGTTCAAGGTCAGTAAATTAATTAAATTAGCAAGAATCTTCGTCATATCCAACAATATTGTCTCTTGATGCTCAAAAATCTCATTTTTTTGTGCTCTTTTGTAGCTTTTTCTTCTCAGTTTATCGTGTGCTGTTCAATTTGTCAGACCATAATGGCATAAAGGCTTGGTATTTTGAGTCAAATTTTTGTCAAATTTTGAAGATTTTTTTGGTGAATTTTTGTGTCAAAATTTGATCAGTTTTTGGACCAAAAAAATCATAAAATTCAATAATTTGTTGCTGTAAATTGACAATAAATTAGAATCAGAAGTGACATTTGAGTGACGTGAGCTGAAAATTCTTAAATGTGTCTTAAATGTGTTAATTAATAATTTGAAGGAATTCTGCCAAAAATTTAGTTCCAAAAGAAATTTGAGTGACTAAAATAATTATATTAATTAATTGGGGTCCATTTACTCATTACGTAGCCTTAAAAAAATTGACTTTTTTTTGCAATCATGAGCTATTCAGCCTACATCCTCGTATTCGTCTTGACAATCCTCATGTCCATCAACGAACAATCTACAGCTGCAACTCCTACATGTGGAAAATCAATGTCTGGACGTGGAAATGTGGTTGGTGGAAAATTTGCCAGTCGTGGTGAACATCCATGGTAAGTATGAGGTCAATAGATAGTTCCCTGGCCGGACAGGTCAATTATGATCAATGACCTAACTCCGATAGTGCCTAAAGCAGGCTCCACCTCTAGCCTCTATTGTAGATGTCCTCTATTGTAGATGTTCCTCCTATTGTAGATGTCCATGACTTAATAATCCATAATTTAAATTTTTCAGGAACGTTGCCTTAGTTAGCCCATCCGGAGAATATTTTTGTGGTGCGACGCTTGTTAGTACCCGCAAGGTCATCACAAGTAAGACTATATGGAACAATCCTTGCATTTTAATGTCCATTTCTATCTCCAACAGCTGCTCATTGCATACAGGATAAATTTGAATCAAAACCAAGGCTACCAAGCTCGTTTATTGCCCTTCTTGGAGTCTACAACTTGAATAATTCGTTAGAAATCGGAAGAACAGCTAATGCCATCCAAAGTGTTACTGTTCATCCTGATTGGGACACTATATCCTCAAGTTTTGATGCTGACATAGCAGTTTTGGTGCTTGAAACTGAAGTTGTGTTCAACGAATTCATTCAGCCAGCCTGTATTATTATTCCAGGCACAGATGTTGTAGCAGTAACCACAGGCATTATCATTGGATATGGACATAGTGAAGACACGACAAAAATCCAGGAAAATATCCCAAAAGTCCTCGAGATGCCCATTCATACCAACGAGGACTGCTTCATGAAGTTTCCTTCACTAGAACGACAGTCAAGTGAGAGAACATTCTGTGCCGGTTTTGATAATGGTGTTGGTGCTTGCAGAGGTGACAATGGAAATGGATTATTTGTGACTGATGGTAATGCTTACTATCTTCGTGGTATTCTCTCAGTGGTAATAATTAATGGATATAATGGATGTGATGTTATTGATTTTTCTATACTTACTGATGTGACTAAGTATATTGACTGGATAGTACGAGTATCAGTTGAGTGATCAGCCTTACGTCTTCGATGCTACTGAACATGCTGTTTCCAATTCAATAAGATTCCTAAAATTATTCGATAAATAAAAACAATTTTGAAAGTGGAACTGCCAGTTTTGAGTTTTTTTTTACTTTTTAGTCAAGTCAACTTGCAAACTATTAAGTCAAGTCAACTTGAAAGTTGATCAGTCAAGTCAATTAAAGACACAATTGTGTTTCATATTCCATGTTGATTCAGTGCGAAGGAACAATGAGATTTGTTCCTGAAAATTGACTAAAGCTATATAAATTGATTTATTGGACATGAATTGTGCCTGTAAATGCTGAAAACTTTAATGCTAAAATGAGTAAAAATTCAGAAATATTTTTTAAATTTTTTTATTCAAATTTTAACCTTAAATTCTAGTCTAATTAACAATTAATTGTCGTCAGTTCCTTAACCCTAAGCTTGTTCCTGCTTATTTCGTCAATTCCTTAATCCTAAGCTTCATGCTGCTTATTTCGTCACTTCCTCATACCCAGATGTCCATCCTCAAACTCCAATTCCATTCACAACATTCTCAACATTTGCTGTAAAATTGTCCATCAATTTCCTCAAGTTGCTGCCATGTCCATCACTTCCGTTATCAAATGTTATCTTCCTGAACTTCATTTTTAGACTCGATCTTTGTAAATTGTCCTTTTTTGGCGGTGTCATCAAGAAACTGTTCTCAATTGTGTACCAAGTGTTGCTGATTTCTGACTTTGTTGTCATTAAGTCCATTGGATGTTCATCAATTGGTGCCACAAGTTCCGGTATTCTGTAGAATTTATCAAGTTTAGCCATTACTGCTGCATCCTCAATGTCTTTTAATTCTGATACTGTTGGTGATGGAACTTTGACTTGATTACATTTTTTGATGGTTGACTTGATTGCGTTCCTGCTCATCATTCGTCTTTCAAATGCATTTGGTTCCTTTTTTGGAATGGATGGTGCTTTGAATGATTCTTTGGGTTCAATGGCCTTGGCTGGTTGATGTCTGTATGGATTTATTCTTGGTCCAAATGATTTTGGATTGTGTCTGTTGAATTGGAAGTTGTCTGGCTTTGTGACTGAATTGTTAGGTTGTACACTCTGTCTTTCTGGTGCTGGATATTTTAGTTGTGCGCTGAGTCGTTCTGGTAAGGGATACTTTGAATGTATACTGTGTCTCTCAGGTACTGAACCTGATTGTTGGGAGTAGTGTCCTCGTACTGGATATTCTGACTGTGTATTGTGTCTTCGTGGCTCTGAACGCTGAGTGCTGTGGCTTTGGGACATGACATTTGAGTATCTCTCCTGATGTCTGTACTGATTAGATGATCTATGAACTGGCTGCGGATGTTCTGGCTTTAGATTCATGTCCTGCGAGTGGTCGGGCCTTTGATTTGGGCTTTGTGGATGTTCGGGCCTTGAAGCGATGCTAGGCTGATGTCCAGTCTTTGGCTTGATGTTTGTCGGATTTTCTGGTCGTGGATTGATGACATACTGCTGATTTTCTTGTTTAATAACTTCGACTGGTCTTGTTGTAATAACCTGCTGTACCCTCGGTTGACTAACTTCAAGGAACTCTGGTGAAGTTTGTAAATATCCAAAGATATTCTTAAGCCTTTCGTCCAATTCTCTGTCCTCATCACTGCCCTTGACTCTCTTAGGAACACTGAATGTTGGCTGTGGCTTCTTAACGATGTCCTTATTGACCTCAGCATGTCTAATCCTCTTTGAACTTTCCTTCAAATCTTCATCTGATCTTCTCTTGTTGTTAAGTCTAGGCTGGAATTCAGACATGTTGTTACCACCTATTTGGATTGTGGCTGTTGATCTCCTGGTGAGTTCTGAGTAAATTTTGTCCATAATCATTTTTGAATGTTTTTGGTGCTTTTAATGTTTTCGTCTTCAGGTTTTGAATTAGAATGTTGAATTGTTCGAATTTTTATGTCCTTTTATACTAAAACTGAGATTTTTGTTTTGAATCTCAGAGTCAAAATTGTGAAACTTTTAGGTATGAGATTATTTGTAAACAAACCGAATCTGTTATTGAGATTTGAGATTTTATGGACGGAATTTTGGTAAATGTCACTAAAATTAGGTTCATGTCTTACTAGGTATAATCATGAATTCAGCTTTAGAATGAAGTAAAAGGCTTTAATTTTAGTTCAGTCATTCAGTTCATACAAGCCTAAAAACGACCGTTAATTTTTTCAAAAAAATATTTTTTGTCGTTAATTTTCAAATTTTTTTTGACCGTTACTTTAACTTTTCTTCGTAACGAAAATTTGTATTTTAAAACAAGTTGAGTACGAAATATTCGAATTTTTCGACAATCTGATGTCGAAAAACTCGAATTTGAGACGGCCACACTCTGACTCGAACCATGATCCGGCTTGGAGCCTATGTTGCCTAGGTTGCTTACTTTGCAGATTAATTGTGATCCAAGACCTTCCTTCAGATGTCCTCTAAAACTAGCTGTACTGCTTGCCAATTTCCAGATGTTAGTTCATCCACCCTAACAGACAGTGAGCATACCCATCTAAATGACCGTCCTCATTGGCATACACAAACATGCACAAACATGTACAAGCATGTACATACATGTCAGCATGCTCATTATCCGGTGGGATTGCTCTGTACGGATCTAAGTCGTAAAAAATGACTGTTAAGGATGTGAATGCAATTGAATTAATGTCTCAAACCGATAAATAGATCAACGAATGATTTGATGAACTAAAGGGGGGTTTGGAGGGTTACTCAGGTGGTCACAAAATTGACAGAAATGACCACAATTGCCAAAATGATGAAAATGACCATTATTGACGAAAATAACCCAAAAATGAACAAATTTGACCAAAAAATGATCAAGAATTGTCCAATAAATCATCAAAATCTCATCAAATTTGACTAAAAGGCACTGCGATCTGTTGTACCATCCCTTACTTCTTGGGCTGTATTATCTCTACTCTCCCTTCGGGCTTGATCGGTCTGAGGCCCATTGCCTCATTTAGAGAATGTCTGTAGACAGCTCTATCTTTCAGTAACCTCTACTGACTTCTGTTAATATTGAGGCTTCAAACATTCTTATCAGCACATCCAATTCAGGAACTTTTCAGCCTTACTATCGATATTTTGCCGTCCACAAAGTCTGTAAATATTACTAGAGTATCAAGAGCTCCCGTGGCGCCCATATTCATCACATTACATCCCCCATTCCCCCTGATACCCTTCAGTTTTCAGCTTCACACGGCTTCCGTTCTTCACACGGCTTAATGGTTCATAATTCATGGTTCGAAACAGAGTTCGAAGGGCTTTGTAGTCCGGACACCAGTGGAGGCCCCTCCACACTACCATGATCTAGTTCAAAACATAATTAACTAACGGACCCAAAAGAAATAATCACAGAAAAAGCATGAATTGTTGTTGGAACTTGACAAGCTGTTGTTCAAGGTCAGTAAATTAATTAAATTAGCAAGAATCTTCGTCATATCCAACAATATTGTCTCTTGATGCTCAAAAATCTCATTTTTTTTGTGCTCTTTTTGCAGCTTTTTCTTCTCAGTTTATCGTGTGCTGTTCAATTTGTCAGACCATAAAGGCATAAAGGCTTGGTGTTTTGAGTCAAATTTGTCAAATTTTGAAGATTTTTTTGGTGAATTTTTTGTGCATTTTTTGTAAATTTAGTGAATTTTTGGTGAATTTCTGGTGAATTTTAGTGAATTTTGATCAGTTTTTGGACCAAAAAAATCATAAAATTGGACAATTAATTCGTTCCACATTTGTTGCTGTAAATTAGCATCAAAATAGAAACAGAAGTGACTCTTGATTTTTACAGTTGCCTTCCTAAGTGTACTAATTTATATTTCGCGGAAATTCTGCGCCAGATTTGTACTGAATTTGCTATGCCTCCATATAAAATCGTGTCAGCACCTGGACATAACGAAGCATAATTTCAACAACAATGAACAGTTCAGCCTACATCCTCATAATCATCATCACAAGCCTCCTGTCCATCAACCAATCACATTCCCAAGCTGCTCAATGTGACTTTTACTTCCAAATCTACAGCACATATAGCTCTAAAATTACATATTATTCCTGTGTCTTGCTCATTGAATCCAGTTCAAACTCCAACTCAAAATTGACAGCAATCAATGGACATCATGCATCAGGCTTCAACGACAATGACGTCAAGTACATCGTCAGCCACGCCAACATTAAATTCCAAAAATTTTCATCGATTTTTAGCCAAAAATTTCCAAATTTGGAAGCAATTTTGATGCTTAATGCTGGAATTGAGTCAGTTGATGCCGATGCAGTCACAAATTGCAAGAACTTGATGTACCTGCAGCTAATTGGCAATAAAATTCAGTCACTTCCGGATAATGTCTTCCAATCCATGCTGAACCTTCGAGAACTGATTCTACAGAACAACAGCATCAAGTCAGTCAATCCAAAAACTTTTGAGAACATGCCAAGCTTGACACTTTTGAGCTTGAGTGGAAATGACATCGCTGAGGTTCCTCCAAAGGCTTTTGTGTCGCTCAGTAGTTTGGAGTCTTTACAGCTGAACAGCAACAGCATCAATAAGTTACATCCTGACAGCTTTGAAGGACTTGGGAACATAAAGACATTAATGCTGCATGCAAATCAAATTACGGACCTTCCAGCTGCCGTTTTTGTGCCATTAAGAAGCCTGACAGAACTTGTGTTATGGAACAATAGGCTAACCACACTTAATTCCGATTCATTTGGTAATCATCCACAGCTAAAGAACCTTTATATCGCAGGCAATCCAATAATGTCAATTGATGAAAGAATTTTGGACAAAACAAGCCTTTTGTTCCTGGACATGACTAATGTCATCTGCTACAATGGAATAATCAAGTCTAGGGATGAATTAAGGGTGAATGCTAGGAAGTGCTTTGATGATTATATGCCAAGGAATCAAGTGCCCAATGAAAGGAACCAAAAATTCCATCAAAAATTGGACCCAAGGAACCAACAATCCACAGAAAAGCCTCAATCAAGTACAGCTGCAACTCCTACCTGTGGAAAATCAATGGCTGGACAAGGAAATGTAATTGGTGGAGCATTTGCCAGTCGTGGTGAACATCCATGGTAAGTATGAGGTCAATATATACTTCCCTGACCATACAGGTCAATGATCTCACTCCGATAGTGCCTAAAGCAGGCTCCACCGCTATCTTCCTCCTATTGTAGATGTCCATGACTTAATAATACATAATTTGAATTTTTCAGGAACGTTGCCTTAATTGATTCTAATTCAGGATACTTCTGTGGTGGAACGATTGTTACTAGCCGCAAGATCATCACCGGTAAGACTTTAAGGAACAATCCTTGCATTTTAATGTCCATTTCTATTCCCTACAGCTGCTCATTGTATGCAGGATAAAGGAATTATAAAGCCAAAACTACCAAGCATGTTTATTGCCCTTGTTGGAGTCTACAACTTGAATAATCCTTTTGAAATTGGACGAACTCCTTATGCTGTCCAAAATGTTCATGTACATCCTGAATGGAACTATAATGCAGAAAATTATGATGCTGATATTGCAGTTTTGGTGCTTGAAGCTGAAGTCTGGCTCAGCAAGTACATTCAGCCAGCCTGCATTGCTCATCCAGACACAAATGTTGTAGCTATAGCCACAGGTGTTGTCGTTGGATATGGAAAAAGTGAAGACACGACGAAAATCCATGAAAATATCCCAAAAGTCCTTGAGATGCCAATTCATACCAACGAGGACTGCTTCCTTAATTTTACATCACTTATACGACTGTCAAGCAAGAGAACATTCTGTGCTGGTTCCGGTCATGGTGTTGGTGTCTGCAGAGGTGACAGCGGAAGTGGATTATTTGTGGTTAAGGACAGCACTTACTACCTTCGTGGTATTGTCTCATCATCAATACTTAATGGACCATATGGATGTGATGTTAATGTTTATGCGCGGCGGTGAAATGGCATCAGTGGCCTAAATGGTAGAGCGTTGGCCTTACGTGCCAAAGGTCCTGGGTTCAATCCCAGCCCATGTCTAATTTTCGAAGCTCTTTTTCCATTTTCACCGTTCTAGTTATGAAGCTCGGTTCGTGTGTTGGGTGGAGTTTTGAGGTCTTTGGCACACAATGTGTCTCCACTGCTAGGTATACAAGGATATACTAGTATTTGGATGACTTTCATTACGAAATCTTGCGCACACGAATTGTAACTAGGTACATTGCAGGGTACATCAGGTCTTATGACGTACTCGTGTCTTTGCAATGTGCAGAGCTTGCAAGTGGTTCGGATCCCACTATAAACTGTAGGTCTAAAGGGTGTGGTACAACAGATTTAAAATCGCAGTGCCTCCAGCTCATAAGGCTGGGCCCTTCAGTCATTATATATATAATGTTTATGCTGTATTTACTGATGTCACTAAGTATGTAGACTGGATTAATGGAGTGACAGTTAGTCGATTTGATTAGAATCAACAATTTCTTTAATTAAACATGTTATTTTTTATTATTGTATACTTTTTAAAGGTTCAATAAATAGGAAGTGACTTAATGTCCATTAATTCTTAAATGAAACAGCTTTCTTTACAGGTTCTCGCTTATAAATGACAGTTTCCTGATTTTCTGAAACATTTATGTACAAAGCGTATGCACAAATGTAAAAATATAGCAAAAATCCAACAATGATGTACAGCAAAGGCACTAGGATGCCGACAGCAGCTATGAAAATTATTTCAAATATTCCAAATATTAAGTACGGTGTCATGATTTTTGCGTTGTTCTAAAAGGATATGGATACAAATTGTAATGTTATAAATTGGAAGTGATCCTCTCTCTTCTCTCTCTTCTCTCTCTTCTCTCTCTTCTCTCTCTTCTCTCTCTCTTCTCTCTCTCTCTCTCTCTCTCTCTCTCTCTCTCTCTCTCTCTCTCTCTCTTCTCTCTCTTCTCTCTCTCTCTCTCTCTCTCTCTCTCTCTCTCTCTCTCTCTCTCTCTCTCTCTCTTTCTTTTCTCTCTCTCTCTCTCTCTCTCTCTCTTCTCTCTCTCTCTCTCTTCTCTCTCTTCTCTCTCTCTCTCTCTCTTCTCTCTCTCTCTCTCTCTCTCTCTCTTCTCTCTCTTGTCTCTCTTCTCTCTCTTCTCTCTCTCTCTTCTCTCTCTCTTCTCTCTCTTCTCCCTCTTCTCTCTTCTCTCTCTTCTCTCTCTTCTCTCTCTTCTCTCTCTCTCTCTCTCTTCTCTCTCTTCTCTCTCTTCTCTCTCTTCTCTCTCTTCTCTCTCTTCTCTCTCTTCTCTCTCTCTCTCTCCTCTCTCTCTCTCTCTCTCTCTCTCTCTCTCTCTTCTCTCTCTTCTCTCTTCTCTCTCTTCTCTCTCTCTCTCTCTCTCTCTCTCTCTCTCTCTCTCTCTCTCTCTCTCTCTCTCTCTCTCTCTCTCTCTCTCTCTCTCTCTCTCTCTCTCTCTCTCTCTCTCTCTCTCTCTCTCTCTCTCTCTCTCTCTCTCTCTCTCTCTCTCACCTCTTCCTCTAGTCGACTACCATACCAAAAGAGATGTATACTCACCGTCAATGTGCCATGAATGAAGTGAAAGCAGATATTGCCAATAATCATGCACATTCCAAGGAATAGGAAGCAAATTACTGAAATTTATTGAATATTATTTATATGAATATACATTGTGGATCTCAAGGATGACTAATATAAAGGCTATAACATCCCAAATACCACAAGTCGGCTAGTTGATCCAAAATTTGGTGGTAAGACAGCTTGACTGTGATTTGAACCGTCAGCAAGTCAGAGTCCCAACAACCTGTGGCGTACAATTTGGTCAATTTACCGACTTGTGATATTCAAGCATCCTTAAAAAGTCAGCCTTAACATCACCAAATACAACAAAATTCATCAACTTACTCTTAAATGTTATCAAGTCCATTTCCAAAAATATAGTTTTATGTCCTAAAAGAAGTACAATCATCAAAATTGCAAATGATATGCAAGATAGAAGTTGAATCCAGGCAAAGATGAGATTTCCTTTGGTCAAGTCATAACAGAAACAAAATTTTCCAAATAGTTCTTTTAACATTTTGTGGTCGGGGTGCTTTATGTCTGCAAATATTGAGGAATTATTGGATGTAAATTCAGTTTTTTAAGGATTAATTTGATTTTGGATAGAATTAGGCACTCGGATGTGGCACTCGGATGTGGCACTCGGATGTGGCACTCGGATATGGCACTCGGATATGGCCGTCGGATGTGGCACTCGGATATGGCCGTCGGACGTGGCCGTCGTATGTGGCACTCGGATGTGACTTCTTAATAGTTTATAAAAGTGGAATATATCCAGCCAGAATGACAAGCCTCCATGTACCCCGAAAGCCACAATAAAGAATGGAAGTCTGGCAACTCTGTATACTTACCAATGACTTGTATTGTCTTTAATGTCCCTTCCTTCAACTCAAATATCCTTAAATGCTTGAAGCAAAATGAATCAACACGCGCTGTTTACAACGAATAGAACAAGAATGACAGAATAGATTCAGTCAATTTACTAACTTTGGTGCCGGCATGTCTGAAAAACATTTAGAATATTGCCATGCGCATGTATATTATTTCCGAGACTGTTTCAGACATGAGAGGAGACAAAGTCATTGTCAAGGACATTTATGATGGTCAGTACAGTCCAGTACAGTCCAGTACAGTCCAGTACAGTCCAGTACAGTCCAGTACAGTCCAGTACAGTCCAGTACAGTCCAGTACAGTCCAGTACAGTCCAGTACAGTCCAGTACAGTCCAGTACAGTCCAGTACAGTCCAGTACAGTCCAGTACAGTCCAGTACAGTCCAGTACAGTCCAGTACAGTCCAGTACAGTCCAGTACAGTCCAGTACAGTCCAGTACAGTCCAGTACAGTCCAGTACAGTCCAGTACAGTCCAGTACAGTCCAGTACAGTCCAGTACAGTCCAGTACAGTCCAGTACAGTCCAGTACAGTCCAGTACAGTCCAGTACAGTCCAGTACAGTCCAGTACAGTCCAGTACAGTCCAGTCAGTGCAGGAACAGCTTTAATTCTCTTAAATACTTAACTTTATTTACGTATTTTGGTTTACAATTAATACAATCATGTTTAGGTATATCCAGAGCACCAAGTCGACTCGGATGTTGTATGGATAGGTCGACTCAAGTCCACATGATGTCCGAGTCGACATGGAGCTCTGGTTGGATCTGGCTGACCACAAATTATGCCAATTATCAAGATATTCATGGATTTGCTTAATGCTGCATCATTATGGCATTGCCAACAGCATCAACAAGTCCAAAAATTAGTAACAGATAGGATATGTAGCAAATTCAGTGATTCCACAATGATTATCACGGTTCCTTGCCAACTTCATATATCCATTAATGCCCCAAGTCTGTCCATAAGTATTCTTAATTATCCAATAGTCCTCATTAGTTCTCCTGTCGGTTCCATAACCTAAAATATATCCATAAAGTTAACATCCTCAAGCATGTGGAACTAATCATCTTACCAACAAGCAGCACAGCATGATTAACCTGATCCGTACATCTTTCATCATAATAAATACCCGACTTGTATGTCTGAAATGTCTTTAAACTGGCATCAATAGCAACAGCAATTGGTCCATGCTGAATAAGCATGTCAAGCAACAAGTCCTCATCACCCGGATCCAACAGCACATGATCAACAACTTCTATATCCGGTGATACATATTTACAGCTATATGTGTCATTTCCTTTATATGGATATCGGGAACTTAGCGAAATTCCGCCATTTTGTTGGACATACTCAAAGGCATTTGCCATATTTCCACCATCACATCCATCATTATCCTCATTACGATTACAGTCAATTAATTGCTGTTCGGATAATTTAACAATTTCACCTGTACGAATGAACCATGCAGCTTCAATTGCTGCTGCTGCTGAAAAACTCCAACATGATCCACAAAGACCTTGATTTAATACTTTTGTGTCAAATCCATTGGTTACGTAGTTGAGATGATCATGATTGGAATGAATTGATAAATATTTTAGGTCTGATTCTAGTTCATTAAAGAAGTCATTGACTGGAAGTTCTGGGTATTGGTACTCGTCGGGATAGTCGGGGTAGTTGGGGTCTGGGTATTCAGGTAGTGCTGTATCGTCAGGGTATTCTGGGTATGTGTAGTCATATGAGATTGGTTTGTTGTTGACTTGAATTCTTGGGTTGGTGTCTTGGCTATTTGGGTTGGTGTCTTGGCTATTTGGGTTGGTGTCTTGGCTATTTTGATTAATTGCTTGATTTCTTGTGTTAATGACTTGACTTCTTGGGTTGGTGTCTTGGCTATTTGGGTTTATGTCTTGACTCCTTGGGTTGATGACTTGACTTCTTGGATTGAGTTTGGCATTCGACTGTTTTGGACCTAAAAGCTCATTTGACTTTAAAATTGGAACTGTTGTCTTTGACTTAGATTGGGCAACATTAAGGTTTGTGTCCTTGCTATTGGCTTTGGCTCCAAATAGGATATTAGTCAATGGTTGTAGAGCATCATTAATAATGTTAGGCTGTTCCTCAATTTCCGCATTTTGAGGCTCATTTCCCGCCATTTCCTCAATTTTCAATTCAGTTCCCGCCAAATTGTCATTATTGACCCGATTTCCCGCCAAATTGAGCTGATTTCCAGCCAAATTGTCATTTTTAACCTCAGTTCCCTCCAAATTGAGCTGATTTCCCGCCAAATTGTTATTATTGACCTGATTTCCCGCCATTTTTTCATCACTTCCACTCAAAAATTTCACTTTTTTCTTTCTCCTATTTCGTTTAATTTTAGGCATTTGAAATCTATTGACATACTTATTCATATCCTCGGTAGACATGTCTGAATATTCACAAACGGCACGACGATATGACACCTGACCGACTTTATATTTCTCATTGTGCTGATTTACGTCTCGTTGATTTAAAAGGAAATTTAAAAGTGCAATATTTTCAAGATCAAGTGTGTCGTAGACTTTATGGAATAAGGACTTGAATGATTTAAAGTTGAGGATTTCGTTGAGGGTGAATTGGGCTAGGTCGGTGACGAGACCGGTTGCTGACTTTAGGACGGGCTGGAATGGGAATTGATGGTGTAATTTGTGGAATTTAAGATGAAATGTTTTAAAAATTGGGATTTTTTGAAAATTTTATATTTAATTTTTTAAACTTAAAATTTTTTTTTTCAAATAATTTAAATAAAAAAAAAAACAATTAAAAAATGTAAAAAATTCAAAAAATAATAAAAAGAAATAAAAATATCATAATATAAAAGATTTATTTAAAATTAAAAAAGAAATTAAATATTTTAAAAAATCAGAAGCAAAATGTTAAAAATTAAAAAAAAAAACACATTAAAAAATAAAAATTTTAAAAAATTGTTTAAAATTCAATTTTAAATAAGTTACATGAAAAATAAATTTTTCGATTTATGAATAAAACTTGTAAAGAAAATGTAAAAATTTTGTATTTAAAAAAATAAAAAAAAAATTTAAAAATCTTTTAAAATATTTTTCAAGTTTTAAATTGAAAAAATAATTTAAAAATTTAAAAAATTTATAAAAATTAATTAAAATTTGAAAAAAACCTTCAAAAGTTTAAAATTTATTTTAATTCTAATTTTCAGTAAAAATTTAAATTTTCTTCAAATAAAATTTCATGTTATTTACATTTGAAAAATAAAAATTGTTATTTTTTATCAAAATTTTAAGAATAGTTTGAAAATCCAATAAAAATAATTTTTTTTAATTTTAAAAAAAATTTAAAAAAAAATATTCAAAAAAATTTAAAAATTTAAAAAAAAATTAAATTAAAAAATTTTAAAATGGTTTTAAAATCCGTAAAAGTTTAATTTATTTTCAATTTTTCAAAACCAAAATATTATTTTTTTTTCAAATTTAAAAATTTTTCTAAACAATTCCAAAAAAGGCCCACCTTCAAATCAATATTGAGTATATCCAACAATCCATCCGCATTTTTAAATTCAATAACAAATAAAATTAAAACAAAAACCAAAAATTTTCTCCCCATTTTTTCACTTTGACAGCACTTTAATGACTGAAACTTAAAATATTTTCCCACAATATTAAGCCTGCCTTGCTGCTTTTTAACAAGTCCAGTAATTTAAAGTCATTAAATTTAAATGAAATCCGTGACAAAAATATTATGAAAATAACACGTGTCATTTGTTAAAGGAATCACGACTTTATGTACGTAAAGTGGATAAAAAGGAGGTAAATTTATGGGATTTTTGGATATACTTAATAGGTTAGGTCACTTGGATGTGCTTAATTGAGGCTGAAATGTTTAGAAAATTAAGTTAAAAAAATTCAATTTTTTTTTTAAATTTTTACCGTTTTTTTATTATTCAAATTTAGTCAAATTTACAACTAATTGTCGTCAGTTCCTTAATCCTAAGCTTCATGCTGCTTATGTCGTCACTTCCCCATACCCAAATGTCCATCCTCAAACTCCAATTCCATTCACAACATTCTCAACATTTGCTGCAAAATTGTCCATCAATTTCCTCAAGTTACTGCCATGTCCAGCACTTCCGCTGTCAAATGTTATCTTCCTGAACTTCATTTTTAGACTCGATCTTTGTAAATTGTCCTTTTTTGGCGGTGTCATCAAGAAACTGTTCTCAATTGTGTACCAAGTGTTGCTGATTTCTGACTTTGTTGTCATTAAGTCCATTGGATGTTCATCAATTGGTGCCACAAGTTCAGGAATTCGGTAGAATTTGTCAAGTTTAGCCATAACTGCTGCATCCTCAATGTCTTTTGACTCTGATTCTGTTGGTGATGGAACTTTGACTTGATTGCATTTTTTGATGGATGACTTGATTGCGTTCCTGCTCATCATTCGCCGTTCAAATGCATTTGGTTCCTTTTTTGGGATGGATGGAGCTTCGAATGGTTCAGCCTTTGCTTGTTGCTGTCTGTATGGATTTATTCTTGGTCCAAATGATTTTGGATTGTGTCTGTTGAATTGGAAGTTGTCTGGCTTTGTGACTGAATATTCCCCTGAATAGTTAGGCTGTGTGCTGTGTCGTTCTGGTGCTGGATGGATTGGTTCTGTGCGTAGCCGTTCTGGTAAGGGATACTTTGACTGTATGCTGTTCCGCTCTGAATTTGTGAACTGTATGTTGTGTCTTTGTGGCTCTGAACGCGTTGGTTGTGTGCTATGGCTTTGAGACATGACATTTGAGTATCTCTCCTGATGTCTGTACTGATTAGCTGACCTTTGCTGTGGATGTCCTTGTGTTGGTCTGTTTTGAGTTGTTATTCTTTGAACGGATGATGGATGTTCAGGGTTCGATCTGATGTTTCGTTGATTTTCTGACCTTGATTCCATGCTCTGGAAATGTCCTAGTCCTGGTCTGACGCTTCGTGGCTGTCCTTGATTGATAACATGCTGTTGATGTTCTGGTTTAGAGTTATTGACATGATCTGACTTAATGACCTTCTGTGCCCTCGGTTGACTGACTTCAAGGAACTCCGTTGAAGTTTGGAAATATCCATAAAGATTCTTAAGCCTTTCGCCCAATACTTTGTCTTCATTACTGCTGTTGACTCTTTGAGGTGGGTTGAATGTAGGCTGTGGCTTCTTAACTAACTGCTCGATCTTTTGTGGAAGTGGAAAGTTGTCTTTGTGTCTATCATCACGTCTTGTCCTTTTAGAACTTTCCTTTGTTAGGTCGTCATCAGATCTTCTCTTGTTGGTGCGTTTATGATGGAATTCTGGTCTTACTGAGTGTTGGGATGGTTCGATGTTGTTGCTGGTGGTCTCATCATTTTGTACCTTGATGATTACGCTTTTAACTTTGACCTCCGTCTTCTTTGGACTGTCTTCGATGTCTGACAATGAAGATCCGAAAAGTTCGTTGCACATTTTGTCCATATTTGATGATATTTATTATCCTTTTTGACTGAATATTTTGTAATTTAGAAGTTTTTGGGTTCTCTTCGATGTTATCGTTGTGAAGTCTCGATTAGAACTGATGAAAATTTCTGAAAATTTGACTCTATTTATACCTAAATTTGCAAAACTTTTGAGATTTTTGGACCTAGAAATTGTAAACATAAACAGAGATTCTGAGATTGAGATTGAAATGTCAATAATGATCAAGATTTGTTGAATTTTTTATTAAATTTAAGTCCAAAAACAGCTTAGAATTTAATTTCAAAAAATACAGAAAAAGTCAAAAAAAAAAAAAAAATCAAAAATTCCCCAAAAAAAAAAGACGTTAAATTTAAAAATTCAAATTACAAAGGGACCCAAATGATGCAATGAACTGACCCGAACAGCACAATTCAGTTAATCGATCCAAAACCCGGGACTAGACTATCATGATCCTTACATCAATCCGAATCCTCCAACAAATAGTCAGAATCACTCCAATACTAGGACCAAGTTTTGGATTAATTAAGGGACTGTTCACTTATTATGGTCTTTAGGGGGGTCTTGGGGGTGTCCCCAGAGTGGGACAGCCAGTCTTAAATTAAAAAAACTCAAACTTTTCGAACCAAACATATTTTAAAATAAAAATTTACGTTACGAGGAAAAAATAGAAATAACGGTCAAAAAAAATTTGAATTTTAACCACAAAAAATTTTTATTTGAAAAAAAATTAACGGTCGTTTTTGATTCATTAATTCAAAAAATTCATTATTTTATAACGTAATAAGTGATCGACCCCAAACCAATTATTTATGCTACTCAGCCCAACCTCCAGCCACACTATACACCCCTTTAAAAATAGTTAAGTTCCGTTGCTTTAGCAACCATTCCCATAATAGACTCCAAAATCTCCTCAGCATTTGGTATAATTTGTTCTGGTGGAAGTACAAATCGACTTCCTGAATTGGCATGTCTCATCTCATAAGTATAAGCTAATGATGTATTATAGACACCATAAACATGATCTGGTGTTGTTCCTGATGCAACATAAAGTATTTCAACTGTATTTCCATATACATAATCGGTTCCATGACGTGCTGTAAGGGATTTGATAGCAGCTTCAGCAATTGCTTGCTAAAAAATGGAAATTAAGTCAAAATTGAGGTTATGTCATGTCCTGCATTTATTACCATATCATCAGTATTTGGTGCACGTGGTCTCAAGTCACCCCATGGATACAACAGTGCCTGTGTTGCTGAGTGGAATGACAAGAAAATTTTTATATTTTCATAAATTGTAGCATAAAAGTCAATCAATGCTTTTGTTTCTGGTTCCGAGAATGGTCTGACACCACCGTATGTGTCGGTACAGGCAACAGCTGAGGCACCGCCATCTGAAATATTGTTTTTTTAATTGAAGAATATTTTATGACATTTTTGTTATGCTTACTCATCCAGTTAAAGCCAAAGTTTCTGTTTGGATCGGCACCATAACATAAAATTGATCCATAAGTTGAGCGCGTCTTTCTCCATAAACGGTCAACATTGTAGGAATATTCATAGCCTGTAATATATGAATTGGCAAATTAATACAGTCACACTGGGTTTAACACCACGCCACAGTCACACAGTTGGTAACACAATGCCACAGTCAAACAGTTGGCTACACCATGCAACAATCACACATGGGGTAACACCATGCCACAGTCACACAGGGGATAACACCATGCCACAGTCACACAGGGGCAACACCATGCCACAGTCACACAGGTGATAACACCATGACACAGTCACACAGGTGATAACACCATGACACAGTCAAACAGGTGGTAACACCATGACACAGTCACACTGGGCTAGCAACATGCCAGATACCTAATCAACCAACTCACCATCAGCATTCAATACAGGAATAATATACCAAGTTTTTCCATCAACAAAGCTACGGACAGTCTCATTTGTTGACCTTAAAAATTGATCAATTAGCCACACAGATGTAGCTGATGTAATCCATTCTCTAGCATGAATATTAGACTCAATAAAAATAGCTGGATTTTGGATATTCTTTGTGATTCTGATTCCTTTAATTGGACGTCCTTCAAATGTGTTACCGATCGTGAAGATTTGTGATGTTTGAGGAAATTCAGACTGAATTTGGTTCAGGAACTCAACAATTTGATCGTAGGTGTTGTAGCGATCGAAGGCAAATGAATCGTCTTTTGTGCGCTTTGGTGGACGTTCAGCACTGAACCAACTGTAAAATTTATTAAATATTAAATTGATTGCTGTTGACTCCAATGTTGTCCGACTAGTCCGACTCAAATGTTGTCCGACTCAAATGTAGTCCGACTCTAATGTTGTCCGACTCCAATGTTGTCCGACTCTAATGTTGTCCGACTCAAATGTAGTCCGACTCAAATGTAGTCCGACTCCAATGCAGTCCGACTAAAATGTTGTCTGACTCCAAAATTGTCCGACTCCACTATAGTCCGACTAGTCCGACTACTCCCTCTTCCACCCCAATCACAACACTATCAACTCACCTGTCAAGATCATCAGTCAATATTTCATATTTAATTCCACTTTTATCAGCAATTTCAATAAATTCGTTAAACATTTGAGGATGAATGATGAGTTCCGTTTTCATATTTGTTTGTACAGGTGATTCCCAATATTTGAACTTGAAGTGATTAAAAATATAGATAAGATTAATCTTGATTCGAATTAGAAGTATAATGTGATGTATGTCATATCTAGTCGGGTCTAGTCGGCTCTATTCGGTTCTTTTTCGGGTTTAGTCGTGTCTAGTCGTGTCTAGTCGGGTCTAGTCGGGTCTAGTCGGGTCTAGTCGGGTCTAGTCGTGTCTAGTCGTGTCTAGTCGGGTTAAGTCGGATTAAGTCGGGTTAAGTCGGGTTAAGTCGGGTCTAGTCGGGTCTAGTCGGGTCTAATCGGGTCTAGTCGGGTCTAATCGGGTCTAGTCGGGTCTAGTCGTGTCAAGTCTGGTCTAGTCTGGTTCATTCGGATGAAGTCGGATCTAGTCGTGTCTAGTCGGGTCTGGTCGGGTCTAGTCGTGTCTAGTCGGATCCAGTCGTGTCTAGTCGGATCCAGTCGTGTCTAGTCGTGTCTAGTCGTGTCTAGTCGTGTCTAGTCGGGTCCAGTCGTGTCTAGTCGTGTCTAGTCGGGTCTAGTCGGGTTTAATCGGGTTTAGTCGGGTTTTTTCGGATCTAGTCGGGTCAAGTCGGGTCTAGTCGTGTCCAGGGTCAACTCCTAAGGCTGAAACTTACCCCAGTCATCATTTCCATCCTCTTAGCGACTCTCAATTGATCCTCATTTTCAATATTAAACTCAACAACTTTATAGTTCTTATAGCTGATCGGCTCAGTTGCCCATGCTATTGGACAAATTACCAAAATTAACCACAAAATCTTCATTTTTTCCAGAATATTCTCAGATACCAAATCTTAACAATCCAGACGCTAACTTAAGACTGAATTATAAAGTCTTAATCTCTAAAAAAAAAAACAGTAAGTCATTGAATTGACTTAAAAATTAGATAAGATAAGTGGATTTAATTAGCTTTTTATTAGTCTGTAATTGACACTTGAGTTATTATGAAATATATTGTGGATTATGGGATACAATTGGGACATTATTGAGCAGCATAAATGTAGAAATCTGGTTCGGGATGAGGTTGACTTGATGATGTTTGCTTTGGGCATGGTGGGGTCATGCTGGAGTCATGTCAGACAGGTGCCGGATGCTGGATTGATTAACCGACTTGTGCTGTTCAAATTAGTTCCTATTCAACAGTTGTGGACAACCTTTTATCTTCCACGGGGACACCTTGGTGGTTAACCTTGAACAAAACCGCACACGGCATACGGTTCGTGGTGTTTTGGAGTACCGCAGCACCCAGCTTGCCCAACACTGCTTTACAACATACTTATTGAGTCAGACAGGACAAGACAGGCTTTAATCAACAACAGCCATACCCCTTTCCCACCTGGAAGTTAGTGATCAATTTGAAACGTCAGCGACACCCATAAAGCCATAAAGTCATTGTCATTCATGATATGAAATGTAAATCGGAATGTTCCAGGTGGAATCATGAATAAAATGCTGTCATAAAGTGACAGTTCCTTGATTTCAATTAGACCAACAAAAGGACAGTTTTTGGATAGTGGTAAGTATTTGTTGATGATTTTCATGATGATCTTGATGAATGGGTTTGGTGACTTGCGGTCAAATGTTAAAAGGCATCCGCCAAATTCGGGTAATTTGAATATTTCTTTGAAATTTCCTTGTTCTTGGCGGTAGATTTTGAAAATTTGCTGAAATTAGTAATAAATTTAAAAAAAATTGAACATTTAAAAAAATTTTTGAAAAAAAAATTAAAAATTTTAAAAAAATTATAAACAATTTAAAAAAGAAAAATTAAAAATAAAAAAAAAATTAACAAATTTAAAAAAATTGAAAATTAAAAAAAACATTAAAAATTTAAAAAAAAAATTGAAAATTCAAAAAAAAATTGAAAATTCAAAAATAAAATTGAAAATTTAAAAAAAAATTGAAAATTTAAAAAAAAAAATTAAAATTTAAAAAAAAAAATTGAAAATTTTAAAAAAAAATTGAAAATTTAAAAAAAAATTGAAAGTTCAAAAAAAATTTAAATATTTAAAAAAAATTTGAAAATTTAAAACAAATTTGAAAATTTAAAACAAATTTGAAAATTTAAAACAAATTTGAAAATTTAAAACAAATTTTTAAATTTAAAACAAATTTGATAATTTAAAAAGAAATTTGAAAATTTAAAATAAATTGAAAATTATTAAAATATATCTAAAAACTATATAAAAATTTTAAAAAGTTTGAAAAAAATTAAAAAAAATTTAAACTATAAGAAAATTTTTTTAAAAAATAATTAAAATAAAATTTAAGAATTATAAAAAAATAAAAATTATTAAAACAAAGTTAAAATTTGTTAATAAAATTTAAAATTATTAAAAATTACCAACCCGAATATTAGTATTATTCTTATTTGAAGCCAGAACATTAATTCTAACATTAACTTTATTATCTCTAATTTCACATTCGTCAATCACCATCGTCTTGGCTGTCGATGTGCAGTTTTCAATTTTTAAAAATTTCCTATCATATCCATGACAAAAGTTTGAAATAAATTGCAATAAAATTATAAAAGTTGACATTTTGAGCTTCATTTTTGAAATTTTTGACTTGATTTTGTGGACGTTTTTGATGAATTAGCAAATTTTGAAAAAATTGACAATTTTTAATAGATAATTGAGGTTAATTTCGTTAGATTATCACTACAAAAAAAAACAATTATTGACAAATTTCAAACAAAATTTTGTATTTTTTCTATTTATTAGAATTTATTATTTTTTTTTAAATTTCTAAAATTTCTTTAGATTTTTTAAAAATTTTTTTATAATTTTTAAATTTTTCAAAATTTTTATTTTTACATTTCTTGAATTTTTTTAAAATTTTTAAAATTTTTTTAGATTTTTTAAAAAATTTTTTATAATTTTTAAATTTTTCAAAATTTTTATTTTTACATTTCTTGAATTTTTTTAAATTTTTTAAAATTTTTATTTTCAAATTTTTTAAAATTTTCTAAAATTTTTATTTTCAAATTTTTTAAAATTTTCTAAAATTTTTATCTCCAAATTTTTTAAAACTATTTAAAATTTATATCTTAAAATTTTTAAAATATTTTTTTGTTAAATTTATTAAAAATTTTTTTGAATTTTTTCGAATTTTTTAACGTTTTTAAAATTTATTAAAAGTTGCTTAAGTAGGTCATAGGACACATCAGCATCTAGTCTTCGACCTGAAGCAACAACGAGATATACAAGTACAAATTATCAAGTTCCGTCGTTCCAAAACACGTGTATCGAATGATTCCTTTCGGCAGCAAGAACAATATCGGGTCATTTAAAGATAAATCTTTAATTCCAAGTGTGCCTTCATATGGACATTCCTTGATTGTAGAGTAAAATTGTTTTAAAATTCCTAAAAAAGCATTTACAACAGGATTTTGGCGATTCCGTTTTGATAAAAATTCGCAAGCATCCAATTTGACTGGTTTTGTGCTGAAAAGGCGCCTTGAAATGTTTTTTTCTATTTTGTAAAGGTTCAACTCGAACTAAAATAAAAGTTTAAAAAAATGTGAAAATTTAAAAAAAAATTAGAAATTAAAACTAAAAAAAATAAAAAATCTAAATTTAAATTTAAAAAAATTTGAGCAAAAAATTTCAAAAATTTTCAATTCTTTTTTGTTAAAAAATTTTCTTTTAAATTTTTCAAATTTAATTCTAATTTGCTTAAATTTTTTTAAATTTAAATTTAGATTTTTTATTTTTTTTAGTTTTAATTTCTAATTAATGTTTTAAAAATTTGAAAAAATTTTAAAAAAATTGAAAAAAAAAATTTGAAAATAAAAAATTTTAAAAAAATTTGAAAATAAAAATTTTAAACTAAAAATTGAAATTTAAAAAAAAATTCAAAAATTAAAAAAATATTTAAAAATTAAAAAAAATTCAAAAATTAAAAAAAAATTTAAAAATTAAAAAAAAATTCAAAAATTTAAAAAAATTCAAAAATTTAAAATTTGATTTTTGATTTTCTTTTAACTTTAATTTTTTTCTTCTTTTTTTAAGTTTTTAAATTTTTTTTAATTTTTCAATTTTTTCTATTAAATATATTAAAAATTCTCACATTAGCAGTTTTAGTTCCTTTTAATATCCGAATTGAAAAGTTAAGTCGACTGTCCTTAAACTGACATTCCTCAATAACAGAAGTCAATCCAGATGACGTGCAATTCTCAATCTTCAAAAACCTTCTTTGGTAACCATTAACACAGTTTAATCCAAATAAAATCAGCACAAAAATCCTCAAAATATTCAAATTCATTGTTTGAGCATGAACCGTGAAATGTGAGTCCAATAACGTTCTAAGTCTGTACTTGATAAAGCACAAAAATGTCAATTTTTGCAATTTAATTTTTTTTTAAATTATCGTCAGCAATTATTGAACAATTTTAGGAAATTAATGTCTGTTTGCAGTTATTACGCTGATCGCTGTTTAGGGAGTAGAAGGTAAAAGAGAAGAGGAGGTTAAGGAAGGGAAGGACTGGATGTAGGGGTAGGAGTGGTAGGAGGGGCAGGAAGGGGATTAAGGGGTGAAGGGCCAGACACTACTCAGTGGTCAAGTACTGTACTTTTGGAGTGTCTGACCCTTTGGATGGATAGGGGGGGGGGGGAAGATGCAAAATGAGGGGATACAAGAGGACAATAGGAGGGGTACACGAGGACAAAAGGGGGTACACAGGGACAATAGGGGGGACAATAGGAGGGTACAAGGGGACAATAGGGGTACAAGGGGACAATAGTGAGTACAAGGGGTAAACGTGATTAGGAAGGAAGTAAGAGGAAATGAGAAGGGGTAGAAAGGGAGTAAGATTGGGCAGGAGGTTGTAAGAGTGAATGGGAGGGGGTACAAGCGGACAAGAGTGGTTTAAGAGAGTAGGAAGTGATGGGAGGAGATGGGAAGTGGGTACAACGGAGTAAGAAGAAGTATTAGTGGGTATGAGTGGGTATAATGATGATAGGAGGAGGTAGGAGGGTGTAGGAGGGAAAGGGAGGGGGTATAAGGGAATATAAGAGATTATGAAGGGGTAGGAGTGGATATGAGATGAAAGAATGAGATGGTAGGAGGTAGAAGGGGTTAAAAGAGAGTAGGGGGTATGCAGGGTACGAAATAGGAGTGGCAGGAGGTAATTGGGACAGAGGGTAGGAAGTCGCAAGGTGTAGGAGGTCCAAACATCCATTATATTGAGTACCGTAATAAGCCAACGACTTTTTATTCAAATTTATTATAATTTATAGAATCCAGACCCCATCCACAATGAAGCCCTCCACAACTCAGCATCTAGTCATCAATCTGAAGCAACAACGAGACATAAATGAACAAATTATCAAGTTCAGTCACTACCAAGCACGTGTATCGAATGATTCCTTTCGGCAGCATGAACAATGTCTTGTCATTTAATGATAAATTCTTAAGACCC
The DNA here is from genome assembly GCF_022539635.2 of Chironomus tepperi. Taxonomy (NCBI): domain Eukaryota; kingdom Metazoa; phylum Arthropoda; class Insecta; order Diptera; family Chironomidae; genus Chironomus; species Chironomus tepperi. The sequence continues at coordinate 1,176,041 of NW_027226129.1, read as the reverse complement.
AATGTGCCTACATATGGACATTCCTTGATTGAAGCGTAAAACTGTTTCAAAACGGATATAATTGCATTCATTATTGGATTTTGTCGATTCCTTTTTGATAAATATTGACATCCATCGAATTTTATTGGTTTTATTAAACGTCTTGAAATGTTTTTTTCGATCCTGTAAAGGTTGAACTCGAACTAAAGGGAAATTTTAAAGGAAAATTGTGGAAAAATTTAAAAAAATAAAAAAAAAAAATAAAATCTAAAAAAAAATTAAAATTTAGAAAAAAATAAAATTTAAAAAAAATAAAATTTAAAACAAATAAAATTTAAAAAAAATAAAATTAAAAAAAAAAATTTAATTATGAATAAATTTAAAAATTTAAAAATTTTACAAGAAAATTGTGGAAAAATTAAAAAAAAACTAAACAAATTTAAAAAAAATTGAAAGAAAAATTTAAAAAACCTGAAAATGTTAAAAAAATTCAACATTTAAAAAAGTTTAAAAATAAATTTAAAAGAATTAAATAAAATGTTTAGAAAATTTAAATTAATTTAAAAAAAATAAAAACTTTTTTAAAAATTTAAACAAAAGCCCCAGAAAATTTAAAAACTAAAAAATTTAAAAAAACTCAAAAGAATTGAAAAAAATTAAAAATTAAAATTTAGAAAATTTTAGAAAAATTAAAAAAAAAATAAAAATATTTTTAAAAATTTAATAAATTTAAAAAAATTCAAAAAATTTAAAGAATTTTTATATTCAATTTTAAAAATTTAAATAATTAAAAAACAATAAAAAAAAATTTAAAAATATTTAAAAAAAATTTAAAAACATTTAAAAAAATATAAAAAAAAATTAAAAAATTTGGGAAAATAAATTAAAAAATAAACTGAAAAAAATTAAAAAAAAATCTAAAAAATTTAAAAAATTTTTAAAAATCAAAAAAACCTATTTTTTAAATTAAAATCTATTAAAAATTCTCACAACAGCTGTTTCACTTCCATTTAATATTTTAAGTGTAAAGTTAAATCGACTGTCTTTAAATTGACATTCCTCAATAACAGAAGTCAATCCAGATGATGTACAATTTTCAATCTTCAAAAACTTTCTATGGTAAGCATCAACACAGCTCAAAACAAAAAGAATCAGAACAAAATTCTTCAATAAATTTAAAATCATCTTTCAAGTACAAAGCTGAATTTTTGAATACTTTTGAATTTTAACTTTGTGAAATAAAAACGATAAAGCGATTGAAAAATGTTAAATTTTGAATAATTTGGAATTTAATTCTTTTAATGGACTAGATTTAGCAATTATTGAACAATTTCAGCAACAGCAACAGTTCATTTATTATGTTCGCATTTTAGAGAGTAGGAGGGTATAATAGGATAAAGGTAGGATGAAGGAAGGGTAGAGGGGGTAAGTGGTAGGCGAAAGTATGGGCATAGGACGGGCATTGGACGGGATAGGACGGAATAGGACGGATAGGAAGTGGGTGAGGATAAGAGATAGGATGACTGAAGGGCAGTAGGTACAAGTTGGGAGTGGGTAAGAGGTGACATGGGGTACAAGGTCTCAGGGTGGGGCAGGGTGAACTAAGTGTCAAGGGGTTCGAGATGACAGGGGTACAAAATAGCAAGGGGTACGAAGTGGCAAGGGGTAAGAAGTGGCAAGGGGTACGAAGTGGCAAGGGGTACGAAGTGGCAAGGGGTACGAAGTGGCAGGGGGTAGGAAGTGGGTGGGGATAGAAGGTATAGAGTGGGTAACGTAATAAGCGGACAACCTTAAATGGTCGTTAAAACTTAATTATTTTAATTTCAAATAATAGCAGTAATTTATTGAAATTTATTATAATTTATGAAGTCGTCTAGTCGAGAGTTTGACGGACTTTGATCATCAAAAAGTCCAAAAAATCCCCTCAATTAGAGTCCAGACCAAAGCAGACCCCTCGAAAACAAAGTCCATCCCAAATCAAGACCTAATCATCAACCTGAAACAGTAATGACACATACATGACATTCTCATCAATTAAAGTTGTTCCTAAGCACGTGTATCGAAGGATTCCTTGCGGCAGCATGAACAATGTCTTGTCATTTAATGAGAAATTCTTTACTTCCAAATTGCCTAGAAATGGACACTTCTGAACAACATTGTAAAATTCTTTCAAAACTTTGATGAAGGCATTCATGATTGGATTTTGTCGGTTCTTATTGGATAAAAATTTACAGACGTCGATTTTTTGGGTTCTAATAATCAGTTTTGGGACGTTCTTTTCGATTTTGTAGAGGTTAAATTGGAACTGAAATGGAAAAATTTGAATTTTAGGTTTGAAAACCGTTGAAATTCGAAAATTTTGAATTTTGAGGTTAAAAAAAAAACGTTAAATTTTTAGAACAGAGATTTTTGAACTCAAATTATTATTTTAAAATAAAAATTTCCGTTACGAAGAAAAATAAAAGTAACGGTCAAAAAAAATTTGAATATTAACGGTCAAAAAAAAAAATTTGAATATTAACGGTCAAAAAAATTTAAATATTAAAGGTCAAAAAAATTTGAATATTAACGGTTAAAAAAAATTTGAATATTAACGGTTAAAAAAAAATTGACTATTAACGGTCAAAAAAAATTTGAATATTAGCGGTCAAAAAATTTGAATATTAACGGTTGAAAAAATTTGACTATTAACGGTCAAAAAAAATTTGAATATTAACGGTCAAAAAAAATTTGAATATTAACGGTTAAAAAAAATTTGAATATTACCGTTCAAAAAAAATTTGAATTTGAAAAAAAATTAACGGTCATTTTTGAAAATGAAATTTGAAAATTCTTACAATTGCCGTATTATTAACGGCTCCTTTAAATACTCGAAGTGAATAGTTAAATCGACTGTCCTTAAATTGGCATTCCTCAACAACGGATGTCTTTCCAGATGACGTGCAATTCTCGATTTTCAAAAATCGTCTATTATATGCATTAACATAACTTAAAACTGATAAAATCAGAACTAAATTCCTCAAAATATTCAAATTCATTGTCTGACTTTTCACCGCAGATTGATATCGGAACTGCACATAAACTTTTTGTCAGACAACTTCTAGTGAACTTTTTTCGGACGGAAGCAATTTTCTCAAAATTACCAAAGTATCTGAGGGATCGTTCGTAAATTACGTAACGTTTAGTCCAACAGGCAATGATTGGGAGATTGAGGGAATTGGGAGATTGCGGGAAATGGGGAAATGGGGAAATTGGGGAAATGGGAAAATGGGGAAATGGTTAAATGAGGGAAATGGGTAATTGGAGAAATGGGGAATTCCAGCGTAAACGGATCGAGAATTCATTTTAGCATTCAAGAATTCGTTTTAGCACTTATGTTTGAAATTTAGAAAACCGTTATAAATTATTGCAAAAATATATCTTTTTCTTGAATTTAAAACATAAATTTTAAATTTTACTGTTAATTAGTTGATAATTTGCTGAAATTAAACAGTATACATGGTTAATTCAGTAAATATCAATTGATATTAACAGTAAAAATTTCGTGTTTTTACCGTTAAATTTTTATTCAAATTTTTGGTGCTAAAAACCTTACAAATTCGTGCAAAACCGTACAAAATTAACGGTCAGTTTTTCTATTCGTTTACGCTGGGGGGAATTGAGAGGAATTAGGGAAATTTATTGGAAATTGGAGACAAATGAGGGAAATGGGGAATTGGAGGATTAGAGAATTGAAGAATTAGGGGATTGGGGAAATAAGGAAATTGGGGAATTAGGGGAAATGAGGGAATGGGGAAAAATGGGGAAAATGGGGAAATGTGGAATTGAAGAATTTGGGGGATTGGGGCTTAAGGGTATTGGTATTGCAGAAAAAAAAAACACACAAATTTATGAAATTAAATATATTTGAACTTAATACAAGCTTAATTCCACTAATTTCACCATCAATAATTATATTCAGCCATAAAAAGTCAAATTAATTCTCAATTTCAAATAACAATGAGACATAAACAAGAAGTTTATCAACATTTGTAGTTCCATGGACGGTAAATCTTATGATTCCTTGCGGTAAAATGAACAAATTCTTGTCAGTCAATGAAAAATCGCGCATTTCAAGCTTGCCAACGAATGGACATTTGACACTTGTGACAAACATACTGCTGAATAGGTCAATTAGGACCTTTAGGATTGGATTGAGTTTTGTCTTTTTTGATAAGAAACTGCAAAAGTCAATTTTGGGCATTTTAAGAAGCTGCTTGGTGACTCCATTTTCAATTCGGAACAGGCTGAACTGATACTGTTGGAAATGATGAAAGGAAATTGAAAAATTTGAGGTTAGAGGTAAATTTTGAGGTTATGGACTAAATTTTTAGGTTAAATTGTCTGAATTTTAAGGTTATGGACCAATTGTGAGGTTATGTTGTCTGAATTTTGTGGTTATGGACAAAATATTGAGGTTATGTTGTCTAAATTTTGAGGTTATGGACCAAATTTTGAGGTTATGGATCAAACTTTGAGGTTATATTGTCTAAATTTTAAGGTTATGAACCAAATTTTGAGGTTATGTTGTCTAAATTTTGACGTTATGAACCAAATTTTGAGGTTATATTGACTGAATTTTGAGGTTATGTTGTCTAAATTTCGACGTTATGAACCAAATTTTGAGGTTATATTGACAGAATTTTGAGGTTATATTGTCTAAATTTTGAGGTTATGGACCAAATTTTGAGGTTATGGATCAAACTTTGAGGTAATATTGTCTAAATTTTAAGGTTATGAACCAAATTTTGAGGTTATGTTGTCCAAATTTTGAGGTTATGGACCAAATTTTGAGGTTATGAACCAAATTTTGAGGTTATGTTCTAATTTTTCAAACTCACAATAGCAACATTAGTTCCATTAACAAAGCGAAATACAAAATTAAATTTGTTGTCTTTCAAGAAGCATTCCTCAACAATTGTGTGCCGTCCAGACGACGTGCAGTTTTCAATCTTCAAAAACTTCCTGCTGTAAGCTTCAACTTTAATATTGACAAGGAACACGAGTAGATATGCCAAGAATAAAATTAGCTGCTTCATTTTGATTCAAACTTTATTTAAACAATGTTAATAATTGAGTATTTTTAGGCCAATTTTGCCATCTAAAAAGTAATCACAAAACTAAATTTTCATTGATAAATTTACGGATGGAACTAATTTTTTAGTGGATTATCAATTTTCAATCTCCATTAGAACTAAAACCCAAATATTACTGACTTTATTGTCATCAAACGCAATTTTTTTGGCGGGAAACTGTTTAGTGCAGTGCTGGACAACCTTTTTTGTGTCACGGCACACCTTAAATCAAAACCGCACGCAGCATACGATTCATGGTAGTTCCAAAAACTTCCAGGTGTAAACGGGTGTTGCGGTTTGCAATTTTGGTCCAAATGTGCCGCAGCACACAGGTTGTCCATCACTGATTTAGTTAATATTTATCAACATTTCAAGCTACAAACATTAATTTTCAATTTCAAACAGCACAGACACAAATGCCAATAGATTATCAGTTTTTGTACTTCCATGGACCGTAAACCGAATGATACCTTGGGGTAAAATGAACAAATTCTTGTCAGTCAATGACAAATCCTTGATTTCAAGTCGACCAATAAATGGACATTTTACATTTGTCTTTAATACACCACTCAAAATGTCAAGCAGAACCTTCAAGACTGGATTAATTTTTGACTTTTTTGATAATTTACAAAAGTCAATTTTTGGTACTTTTATTAAGGTCTTGGCGATGCTGTTTTCAATTTTGAAGAGGGTAAATTCGAACTGAAATTAGAAAAACTTTTAACATTTCGAACTCAACTTATTTTGAAATAAAAATTTACGTTACGAAGAAAATTAAAAATAACGGTCAAAAAAAATTTGAATATTAACAGTCAAAAAAAATTTGAATATTAACGGTCAAAAAAAAATTTGAAAATTAACGGTCAAAAAAAATTTGAATATTAACGGTCAAAAAAAATTTGAATATTAACGGTCAAAAAAATTTGAATATTAACGGTCAAAAAAAATTTGAATATTAACGGTCAAAGAAAATTTGAATATTAACGGTCAAAAAAAATTTGAATATTAACGACAATTTTTTTTTGATTTTGAATTTTTTTTTTGAAAAAAAAAAAATTAACGGTCATTTTTGAAAAAGCCACACTCTGATTATAGCTTACAACTCACATTAGCCACATTTGTTGCATTAACATAACGGAATATAAGATTAAATTTATTGTCCTTAATCGTGCATTCATCAATTATTGTATAAATTCCAGATGTTGTGCAATTTTCAATTTTTAAAAATTTTCTACTATAAGCATTAATTTTATAGGAAAATATGAGCAAAATGAGCACTGACTTCATTTCTAACTTGATGTCACCGATCAAATATTTTTGTCTTTTTTAGAATTTTTTTATTGCGAATTTTTTACTTTTTTTAATTATTTAATTGTTTTGATATTTTTACAGTTCCTGTGTTATCTTTAAATCAGATGTGATTCTGATGGAATTAGTCATTTTTGAAGATTATTAGTTTTTGCTAAAATTAAGACTCGGCTCTCTCGGCTCTCTCTGCTCTCTCTGCTCTCCCGGTTCTCTCGGCTCTCTCGGCTCTCTCGGCTCTCTCGGCTCTCTTGGCTCTCTCGACTCTCCCTGCTCTCTCTGCTCTCTATGCATCCATCCAAAGCAACCAAACAAGACAACAAATCAATCCACGTGTAATTACCAATTCCACATCTACTATGTCCTGCGCACTCTATTTGTTTCCTTAGTAATCATCAATAATTCACAACATTTTTTATTTTTTTTCACAATTTTTTTTAGTTGTGACTTTATAAAGGACATCATGAAAGAATTAATTATTGCATTTTTAATTTTACTTCTCATTGGAATTGGATTTCATTTAATTATTTTATACAGTTTAATGGAATTAGCAAAAGAGTCATCATATTCATCAATTGATGATAATTTATGGTTAAAGGATGGCATACAAAAGTGTAGTGGAAGTTCATGTTCAGCAGTTCCATAAAAAAGATGTGAATTTGGATGTAAAAATGTTAAATTTAAGGATTTATTGTGGACGATGATTAGTGACTGAAGCTGATTGATTCTGGAGCTCAATAGCAAGGCTTGGGAATGTATGTTGAATATCAAATATGAAGATTTAGTTAGGGACCGTTCGGAAGTTACGTAATGTCATGAATTGTGATTTAAGTGCCTTGTTGATCAAGCTGGTTGACGCAAATTTGATATAATTACTCGATAGTCGTGCGTTCGAATCCTATTCTCAGATCAGTTGTGATCCATGACCTCCCATAGGTCATTCCACCTGAAGCTGGCTCTACCGCTGACTTCCACTTGACAATATCCGATACCAAGTGCAATATTACCTCTATTTTCTACGACTGTAAGCCTAAGCATTTATATCCTGATTTGTGAGGATGTCAAGCTTCAGGTAGGGTTTGGTTAGGGATTCTTTAATCGATCCTTGTCATGTGCGTATCCCGATACAGGACTCGGTCGTTAGTGGTTATCAGAGTTGCAAAACAGGTGCCTATTAAAGGCGAAAACCGTACAAATTCTTGATAATTTATATGGTTTTTTCTTACAATTCCATACAAAACCGTACAAATTCTTAATAATTTGCAAAAACCATACAAATTATCAAGAATTTGTACGGTTTTCGCCTGTCACAGACACCTGTTTTGCAACTCTGGTGGTTATATTAGAAAGTAGACAACTGCTGGGGGAAAGACATAAGCATGCAGTTGCTACTATTGCATCAATGGGTCTTCCGGATACATGACTTGAGCATGTTAAGCACGTAGCACTTAGAACTGTCATCTAGAGACAGAGTTGCAAAGCAGGCACCTGTGACAGGCAAAAACCGTACAAATTTTTCATAATTTTAAATTTTTAAGAATTTGTACGGTTTTGAATGAATTTATAAGAAAATAATAATTTATCAAGAATTTGTATGGTTTTTTTATTGAATTGTAATAAAACCATACAAATTAATAAGAATTTGTACGGTTTTGTATCGATTTGTAAAAAAACATACAAATTATTAAGAATTTGTAAGGTTTTTGTATGACTTTATAGAAAAAACCATAAAAATTATCTAGAATTTGTACGGTTTTTGCCTATCACAGGTGCCTGTTTTACAACTCTGTCTGCAGCTATCAAGTCAACACGTCCGAGAAACAGAATGTCCAAAAAAATTAAGATCATCAGCACATGCAACATCCAACGCCATCTATTGTCCGGACATAACCTCAAAATTAAATTACAAAAAACTCATCCCAACCGGCAATTTCTTTTTTTTTTTTCATTTCATTTACAGCACATCCAAAAATCAGCAAAAAAAAATGCTCACTCTCAGTTTACGTTCAGCTCTTCAAGCGATCATGTGTGTTGTGTTGGACATCGCGATCGAGTTTTGTTGATATTTTATTATTAATTCACGTAAATATTGCATTAAATATTGGAATTGAATGTAAGACAAAGAAAATTGTAAATCAGGTTCTGAGTCAGCAGCAGAACAAAGAAAATGTAAAAAAAAATGATTTAAAAATAAGAAAAAATTGTTGTTGTTGTTGTTTTTTGGCATTTCTAACGAAAGAAAGTGAAATTTTTTGTGTTAAGTCACATTTACGTGATTGTGGACGGAATGGATGAGTCAGCTTTTTATCACATAAGGACATGATGTTGAATTATTGAGATAAATTGGAGCAAGTTGTTTAATTGTATTATGTCCAATGACATTGATGCCTTTGGGGTCAATTATGAAAAAAAAATTGCAAAATTTTAAAATGTCAAATAAATTAATTGAATGGAAAATTTAAGTTAAAAAATTAAATTTAATTGTGAAATAAAATATTGGAAAGTTAAATAAAAGATTTAAAAAAATTTTAAAACAATTTAAAAAAAATAAAAAACAATTTAAAAAAAATAAAAACAATTTTTTAAAAACAAAAATAAAAAAATTTAAAAAAAAATAAAAAAAAATTTTTAAAAATTAAGAAACGATTTTTTTTAAAAAAAATAAAAAAAAATTTTAAAAAAAATAAAAAACAACTTTAAGAAAACAATAAAAACAATTTTAAAAAAAATTTAAATCAATTTTTTTTAAAAAAAAATTCAAAAATATTAAAATAGTTTAAAAAAGGTAAAATATATTGATTTAAAAAAAATGTGAAATAAAAAATTTAAAATATAAAAAAACACAAATTAAAGTGTGATCTTTATATATATATATCTTTAGAGTGAGAAATTCATTTTTCAAACAATTCAAAATTTTTAAAAAAAGTTAAAAAATTATTAAAAATGTAAAAGAAAAAAATAATAATAAATTCTGCAATTTTGAAAATTGTTGATTTTTTACTATTTTAAAAAATTAAACATTTAAAAATTTAATAAAAGCATTTAATACTAAAATTTTGAATTTTTTGAAATTTTATATATTTGTGAAATTAAATTAAAATTTAAATTAAAAAAACCTTTAAAATTTCAAAATTAAAAAATGAATTTAATAAAAAATTAAATTTTTTAAACTTCAATTTTTAAAAAAATTAATTTTTTGAATTTTAAATTTTTAAAATTTTTATTTTTTAAATTTTTAAGTTAAAATTTGAGTATTCAAAAATTAAAAAATAAGTTTTTATAATTTAATTATCAAAAAATGTCAAACCATCAAAAACTGTTCAATTAACTCAATTAATTAATTAACAAACAAAAAAAAAAAAAACAAATATGCAAAAAAAAATGCTGAGAAATTTAAAAAGAAGCAAAATTTAATTAAAATTGACTCACTTTTTTGTTGACAATTTCACGCTCAACTGACAATGTGTCAGTTTTTTGATATGTTTTTGCTGATTTGACTTGAACAGTAATTGATGTGCTGAATATTTTGAATTTTTAATTCAAATTTTAAAAATAATTAAATTAGTTTAATTAAAAGGCCAAAAATTGGTGCAAATTGCTGATTTATGAGCTCAACATTGACCTCCTTGCCGGTGTAATTAGTTAGTTAATTAGTGCAACTACAAAGTGAATAAGTGAAATAAAAACAAATAATTTAAATTCAAATTTTATAATTTAATTAAAAAAAATTTAAAAAAAAAATTAAAATTTTTAAATAAAAATTGAATTAATTATTTAAAAACTATAAACAAATAATTTAGAAAATGTTAAAAAAAATGTGAAAATTTTAAATCATTTTAAATAAAATCAAACATTTTTGAACAACAAATTTCATCTTTTTCAACTTTTGGTGAGTTTAAAAAATTAAAAAAAAAATTATTAAATTTATCAATAGTTTGAGCCAAAGCCTTACTAATAAAGTTAACAACAGTCAGCTCTGAACAAACTTGACAAGCCTAAAAAAAAAATAAATGAATTTTTCAATTTTTAATGTTGAAATTCAAAAAATCCATTTTATTTTATTTACATTTTGAAGTTAAAATTCAAAAAAAAATTCAAAAAAAATAAAAATATTCAAAAGTTTGCTAAAATTAGATGCGCAATCATGCGCATTATGCTGCGCAAGTTTGCGCATTTGGATGCGCAAGCTTGCGCACAAGGATGTGCATCTAACACAAAATAAACTGCAGGTCTTTGTATCTTGACGAGCCATTCAATATTCTTAACGAATTCTGTCTAGTTTATTAAAAATCTCAAAACTGCGGTCAACGACACAACACATCCATTAGATCACATGATCTCATCTTGTTAATCATTTACATCATATGTGCTGTAATAATCATCTCTTATTTACTTCTCTATTTAATATTTATGAGATTACATTCCATAATGTGAGTAAATGCATGACTGATTGCATGTAATGCTCGATAATCTTTGCTGCTTTTTCTCTCATTTTTAGTTTTTTTGAGATTATTGTTGGTTATAGCTCAATTACTCATGTCTTAATCATATAATTGATGGAATTTTGAGATGATTTGTAAGACAGAACTGAGTCTCGATAACACACCCAGAGTATGGCTGTCTCAAAAACGACCGTTAAATTCTTCAAAAATTCAAATTTTTTTTGACCGTTATTTTTAATTTTTTTCGTAACGTAAATTTTTATTTTAAAATTAGATGAGTTCGAATTTTTCGACAATCTAATGTTCGAAAAACTCGAATTCGAGACGACCACACTCTGATTTGACCAATTCCTGAATTTTTGTATCAATTTGACTCAAATCTTCATCTAAACCATACTCAGATGCCGACTAATAGTCGAGTCTTGATCATATGGATCTGATTTTGCATTAATTGTACTACTCGGAATTGATTATTCATTTTTATTTGCATTTTAAGTCAATCGTCCTTAATAACACTGATCTAGTCAAGTCACAGACATCAAAACACGCAAAACCTTGACAAAATTCGTCTGAATTTTGCACATTTTATCGTTCATCCTTCAAATAACACAAAGGTTCCAAAAAATATTAATTCCTGTTTACGAAAATTTTGACAAAACCTGAATAGATTCGTGCCTGCAACTATGTGATGATCAATACCAAAAAATTTACATTTTTTAATATGAAATTTTTATAATTTTTGGCATAAAATTTTCAAAACTTTCATAATCATAGTTTATTGACTTTTATGGAAGAGATGTAACTTGATAGCATGTGAGTTGGCTAAGGTAGGACGGCCATTTGCTGTATGGTCATTTGGAAAATGAAGCTTGAGATAAATTAGAATTAGGCCGGCACCTGGTTGGTGTCAAGCTGGATTGAGGTTAGATCTAACATTAGGGAAGTGACTGTTGATTATTTGGGGTGCAACAGAATCTATCTATCGACATTAAATTGTCGAAAACTTCAAACTCAACTTATTTTAAAATAAAAATTTACGTTACAAAGAAAAATTAGAGTAACGGTCAAAAAAAATTTGAATTTTAACGACAAATTTTTTTTTTTTGAATAAAAATTACCGGTCGTTTTTGAGACATCCACACTCTGATTCCACTCAATATTAAGAATCTCATAAATGATAATTCCACTCAAATAATACTTAAATCCACACAAATAAGCCAAACTTAATGACTTAAAGCACTTAACGACTTATCATCATTAACGACAATTTAAACATTAAACGACAGACGTGTTGATTGTCACAAAGACCAATAATTACTGTACATGAAGCTTAATAAAGGCAATCAAGCATTTATGGACTGTATGTCTGTTTGCAAATATTGTTGCAAAATAATCCGACATTGAATATTGAATATTTAGAATTTAGTGGTTTAGTGGATCATAATCGGTGATTACGACCGTGCTCGAATGACCAAAATTCCGACTGTCTACCCCCAAACCCCTCACAAACCCTAATCGCCTCCCGTTTACCAATTTTCAATCTCAAAACCCTTCAATCCTTAACAATTTAAAGTGCATTAGAATATCCACTTCAATACCTAATACCGGCCTCTTTGCCTGTTATGGACATACACAAAAATAATGTGAATGACCACCCAAAACCTCAATAATAACTGTAACACATTTCAACATAATTGACACGCCGTCTGAATACGTCTGAGTCTTGTGATAATTAAGTTGTCGCGATGTGTGTCCATCACAGTCATTTACACACAAAAGACGACTCAAAAAATGTAATCGACTGCATGTCGATGCTTGTTGTTGTCTAAAGCAGACTAGCGTCATTTCATTTCGAAAGAATTCGAAATTGATTTCGAAAGGATTCGAAATTGTATTCGAAAATTCAAAAAATATTGAATTTTTATTTGTAACGTATTTTTTGATTTCAAAAAAATTCAACGGTCATTTATTTTTTAAAAACATAGTTTTCATCCCCGTTTTTTCATTCAAATAGTAACGGTCAATATTTGAAATGACGCTAATCTGACCAAATGACCATTAAGGCATCCCAAACCACACCATAGTCACTAAATGCTCAAAAATTAGACAAAATCCAAAAAATTCCCACAAAATTGACAAATCTGACCACAGCTAATAATTAAGTCATTTACAGCACTAACTAATGTCTCAAAATATTTTGACATCAAGTCACTAATGCACAACATTTACTGTTTTTTATTGTCATTTATGACATAATGTCTTTCATCGACACAAAACTGTTTTGTTGTCACTTTCAGCTTTACATTTTTTTTTTTTTGGTGTCGTGTTGTTAGCTATGCTGAGCATGGCACGCGTTAATGTTCATACTTGAACTTGATATACCCAAAAAAATATGTATTAAAATGAGAAATTTTGGATTCGTTTTGACTTATTAGTTTGATACTGAGTGTGGCTTCCTAAAAATGACCGTTAATTTTTTCAAAAAAAAAAATTATTTTTCGTTAAAATTCAAATTTTTTTGACCGTTATTTTTATTTTTCTTCGTAACGTAAATTTTTATTTTAAAATAAGTTGAGTTCGAATTTTTCGACAATCTAATGTCGAAAAACTCGAATTTGATACAGCCACACTCTGGTTTGATACAAGCGTATTTCGGGAACGGTCGTGGTGTTCATCTTCAGAATATTAAGCTTAACATTACAAGAATATCCATCTATGCCTTTAAATGATGATTTTATGCTAATTATGCTGTAAATGTCCAAAAACCTTTTTGATAATCAATTAAATTAATGTAGACACGGAAGTGATATTTTAGTTCCGCATTTTACTATTTACAAGACTTTAATTGACTTGAGAGCTTTTGAAGCTTCTTGACAGATTTGCTGGGGTTCATTCCTAAATTTTGTCTCATTTTTTGAGGGACTTTTTGTCTAATTTTTTAGTTTTGTTGGAAGGTTTTGGTCCTCAACATCGCAGACTAACGCCATTTCATTTCGAAAGATTCGAAATTGTATGCGAAAATTCAAAAAATATTGTTTTTTTTGTAACGTATTTTTTTATTTCAAAAAAATTTAACGGTCATTTATTTTTTAAAAACATAGTTTTCATCCCCGTTTTTTTCATTCAAATATTAACGGTCAATATTTGAAATGGCACTAATCTGCATTATCGTACCTTTCGTATATGCCCATGACATCCAGTATGCCTTATTGATGTCTGCATTTCTTGGTCAAGAATATCTCATGGCTTTATCAAGTTTGTCATCAACATTCAAGGCAATTAATTCAAAATTCTTTAAAATTATTCTTTTTTTAATCCACAGCCAAAAAAACTACGTCTTAACTAATTAATTATCGCATCCAAAATATTCATATTTATTCATATCCATACAAGTCTCTGAAATGACAATGATAATAAAGTTACGTTTTTGGATATACGATTAAGCTTAGTGGGGTTCGTTCAGTTATTATGTGACGGTCTTAGAAGACCACTTGCCCCAATCCCCTGCTTCCTTTCGTCCTAATAGACCGTTTTGCTTTATAAAAACGACCGTTAATTTTTTTTCAAAAAAAAAACTGTCGTTAAAATTCAAATTTTTTTTGACCGTTACTCTAACTTTTCTTTGTAACGTAAATTTTTATTTTAAAATATGTTGAGTTCGAAATGTTCGACAATCGAATGTCGAAAAACTCGAATTTGAGACAGCCACACTCTGCTGGTACCTTTGAGTCAATTGACTGACTTCCTAACAAAATTGATCATTGTCGCTTTTTCGCTGTTTGTTGAGATTTTGTGACTGCTTCATGTGATGCCAATGGATCAGAGGGATGGAATCATCCAGGGACGTAGCTAAGGGAGGACCAATAGAGACACAGACACCCCTTCCTAAAATTTATTTTGTAACGGTTTTTTAATTTTTAAAATTTTTTTTCTGTTTTTTTACACACAAATCCCCCTTGGGGGAGGGGTCATCTCCAATAAAAGTCAATTCATCACGTTACATAACAACTGAACATTCCCCACATTATCGACTATAAATATTTAAATTTAATTTATATGTTATTTTCCTGTTCCGATTCATGGCTAGAAATTTTACTAAATTTCACCAATAATTAACACAATTTCAAAGCCACGTTCAAGATCATAGTAACCTATATTTTTTTTTAGAAAATTAAAATAAGCCTCAATTCACGATTTGTGTATCTAATCTCATTTTGCTACATCTTCTTCGTTTTGTATCTGTTTACTTTCAAATATGTCACTGACCTACGGCAACTGTTGGTGATGTCAGAGTGTGGCCGTCTCAAATTTGAGTTTTTCGAACATTAGATTGTCGAAAAATTCGAACTCAACTTATTTTAAAATAAAAATTTCCGTTACAAAGAAAAATAAAAGTAACGGTCAAAAAATATTTGAATTTTGAAAAAAATTAACGGTCATTTTAAGAGATATTTTGAGCTTAATGTTCGATTGATGATTAAAAAGATTGAGAATTGGCAAGTATTGACCAGCAATTGAGCAAGCTTCAGACGTCATCTGCCGAAGGTCACGGTTCACAATCGACGATTAAGGCCATAAGCTGGCAAATTACAGTAATTTTTGAATATTTGCAATTAAATCAATAATTTATGGACTGTATCAAGGTTGAATTGGCAATTTGTAATCATTTGTGTCATCTTTAAAGCATGTTTCTTAATTCGCCAGACATACTGCAGACATACAACCTTGATCAATGGCTAGACAATTGCGAATATTTTGTAATTTTTCAAATTAAAAGCCGTTAAAATTTTGGGTCAAAAATTTGGAGTTTTTTGGGATTTTTGAATTTAAAAAAATCGTTAAAAAAATCGTTAAAATCAAAATTTTTACGTCTCTAACCCCAAAACTGACTAAAATGAGCAGCAATCAACAGCTCACAAATTGCTCAATTTTATTAGCCAATTCATTGCATTTATGCAACTCAATTATCAAGCATATTACTGCTGCACATTCAATGACTTGTTAAGTTGATTTACTTGAACTAGAAAAAAAAATTCTCTTTTTTTCTCTCATTTTTTTTTCTGCGGACGGCGCTCAATTGTTGACTCCAGAGTGTGACTGTCTCAAAAACGACCGTTAATTTCTCTTTCAAAATTCAATTTTTTTTTACCGTTACTTTTATTTTTCTGCGGAACGTAAATTTTTATTTTAAAATTTGTTGAGTTTTGAAATGTTCGAAATTTTTCGACAATCTAATGTTCGAAAAATTCGAATTTGAGACGGCCACACTCTGATTGTTGACTTATTGGCTAGCTTATTGACATCAATTTTTATGCCTTAAGTTGCTTTCTTTGTACAAGTTGATGTCGGTTGCAAGCCTTTACCATCTCTAGCCTGATTGTGGAGCTGTCATCCTTCAATTTTTTAGGTTACGTAATAATTGAATGACCCCCTTTAAAAATTTATTTTCCCTTTTAATTGGACTGAATGCACAACAAGTGAGATTGATGGACAGAAGACGTAACATTCTGATGAAGGACGTAGTTGTGTTAATAAGACACAGAACATGTGCAAATAGTTGCAATTTTATACAATTTTTTGAGTATCCAAAACCGTCCAAAACCTTGAGAAACAAAAAAATTATAAAGTTCAAGTCCAAAACTCACATGGAAGCAATAAAAATGAAAATTTCTCTTTCCGACTGTAATTTTTGATGTTTTTTGATGTTTTTGTGGATGTGTTGATGCACTGATGCAGTTGTGGATTGTTACATAATTCTCAGCTGTAAAGTCTGTTGACTTTTTAACGCATGACTCGTGCATCTTATAGTAAAAAAAAGTGAAATTTTATTATGGGGTCGTTCATTAATTACGTATGAAATTTAGGGGTAATCAGTAGAGTTTGACTAACTTTAATTACCCCTCAGTACCCTCCATAAATCAACAGCGAATCGAATAGTAAAAAAGTATAAAAATTCAACAATTGAAAGCATTGAAATGCCAGCAAAAAGTCCCAAAAGTCCACCGACATAAGAAACAACATCCGAGAATGTAAATTGCTGATATCTTCGGAACAAAACGATGTCGTCCATGTTCATTCTCACATAAATCTGTGATTGTACAAAATCATTACGTGAATTTCTATTGTAATTAATTCTATAATTAATTGAGTTGCACAGTGGCAGGCACGAGCAGTTCCGTTCAATTGTGAATGTTTCATTTTCAAGAAGATTATAATATGAGTCTAAATAGCAATTAATTGTATTTGATGTTCCATTAAGGCAGACATCATCAAATGACTTATAAGGTTGTAAAATGTCAGCACATCCGCATCTGTCCATTGTTATATTTGCGATGCACTCAACTTCGCAGTTCTTCTGTGAATATTTTTTGAAGAATTTTAATGACTTTTCAGCATCAAAGTAGCATTCACGTTCGGATGGCTTAAGATGCTCAAGACCTTCTGTTATGACAATTTCTGGTGTTACAGTCACATCAACGGTCATTCCAAATGGAATATTTGCAAAATCTCGTCGTGAACTAAATGTTGGCAGATAGTCAGACTCATGAATTAGAAATGATTGCATTAAGCATGGCCATTTTCGATTTATTGCTAATGTTAAAATGATTTTAAAGTCAAGTCGATCATATTTGTTGATACTCATTGGATATTTTATTAATTTTGGTAGTTCCACTGAATATCTTTTGAGCATCGTGACATTTCTGGTGTATTTGAAGTCTGTGCTGATCCTGTGGAATGCCTGAGTTAGTCAAAGTAGTCTAAAGACCTTAAAGATACTCACTGATCAAAGTTGAACATCTCATCAGCATCAATCATGTTAAATGTGAATCCCATGCCTCGATCTGTACGAATTTCAGCAAATTCTGGCTGATATTTGTCATTTAAAAATGAAAATTGTGTCCGGAACCATTCAATTGATGTTCCATTCTTTACATGATCAATTGTATGTCGTACAAGACTTAGATTACCATATCGACGTAAACCATCGCAAAAATGAAATTCCGCCAAGTCCCTAGAATGAGAAAATTTAGGTTTAGGTGACTGTTGAAGCTCAATCTTAAATACAATACAACCTTATAAATTGATCACGTTGTTCTGGATCATTTAAATATTCTTCTCCAAGTTCTGTAATCATAGCTTCAGCTACAAAATCACTTCTTGTCATAAGCCGTCCAGCAATTTCATAATTCGGTACGAAAGTGATTGCAGGAAACGGAATCTATAAATTCAAATTAAATTAAGCATTTTTGTCAAATTTAGACTAGCGCCATTTCAAATATTGGCCGTTATTATTTAAATGAAAAAAAAATGGGGATAAAAACTATGTTTTTTAAAAAATAAATGACCGTTGAAAATTTTTAAATTCAAACTAGTGTATCGGGTAGAAACCCAATGCGGATATATTCACACCGTCTATAAAAAGTCTCGCGGGTAGGCCAAGCTTCGCTTGGCGAATGTTTGAGGGTTCAAGCTCCAGCGGGTAGGCCAAGCTTCGCTTGGCAAATGTTTGAGGGATCAAGCTCCAGCGGGTAGGCCAAGCTTCGCTTGGCGAATGTTTGAGGGTTCAAGCTCCAGCGGGTAGGCCAAGCTTCGCTTGGCAAATGTTTGAGGGATCAAGCTCCAGCGGGTAGGCCAAGCTTCGCTTGGCAAATGTTTGAGGGATCAAGCTCCAGCGGGTAGGCCAAGCTTCGCTTGGCGAATGTTTGAGGGATCAAGCTCCAGTGAGTAGGCCAAGCTTCGCTTGGCGAATGTTTGAGGGTTCAAGCTCCAGCGGGTAGGCCAAGCTTCGCTTGGCAAATGTTTGAGGGATCAGGCTCCAGCGGGTAGGCCAAGCTTCGCTTGGCGAATGTTTGAGGGTTCAAGCTCCAGCGGGTAGGCCAAGCTTCGCTTGGCAAATGTTTGAGGGATCAGGCTCCAGCGGGTAGGCCAAGCTTCGCTTGGCAAATGTTTGAGGGATCAAGCTCCAGTGAGTAGGCCAAGCTTCGCTTGGCGAATGTTTGAGGGTTCAAGCTCCAGCGGGTAGGCCAAGCTTCGCTTGGCAAATGTTTGAGGGATCAGGCTCCAGCGGGTAGGCCAAGCTTCGCTTGGCAAATGTTTGAGGAATCAAGCTCCAGCGGGTAGGCCAAGCTTCGCTTGGCAAATGTTTGAGGGATCAAGCTCCAGTGAGTAGGCCAAGCTTCGCTTGGCGAATGTTTGAGGGTTCAAGCTCCAGCGGGTAGGCCAAGCTTCGCTTGGCAAATGTTTGAGGGATCAGGCTCCAGCGGGTAGGCCAAGCTTCGCTTGGCAAATGTTTGAGGAATCAAGCTCCAGCGGGTAGGCCAAGCTTCGCTTGGCAAATGTTTGAGGGATCAAGCTCCAGTGAGTAGGCCAAGCTTCGCTTGGCGAATGTTTGAGGGTTCAAGCTCCAGCGGGTAGGCCAAGCTTCGCTTGGCGAATGTTTGAGGGATCAAGCTCCAGCGGGTAGGCCAAGCTTCGCTTGGCAAATGTTTGAGGGATCAAGCTCCAGTGGGTAGGCCAAGCTTCGCTTGGCAAATGTTTGAGGGATCAAGCTCCAGCGGGTAGGCCAAGCTTCGCTTGGCGAATGTTTGAGGGATCAAGCTCCAGGGGGTAGGCCAAGCTTCGCTTGGCGAATGTTTGAGGAATCAGGCTCCAGCGGGTAGGCTGCTTCGCTTGGCAAATGTTTGAGGAATCAGGCTCCAGCGGGTAGGCCAAGCTTCGCTTGGCAAATGTTTGAGGGATCAGGCTCCAGCGGGTAGGCCAAGCTTCGCTTGGCAAATGTTTGAGGGATCAAGCTCCAGCGGGTTTGCCAAGCTTCGCTTGGCAAATGTTTGAGGAATCAGGCTCCAGCGGGTAGGCCAAGCTTCGCTTGGCAAATGTTTGAGGGATCAGGCTCCAGCGGGTAGGCCAAGCTTCGCTTGGCAAATGTTTGAGGGTTCAAGCTCCAGCGGGTAGGCCAAGCTTCGCTTGGCAAATGTTTGAGGGATCAAGCTCCAGCGGGTAGGCCAAGCTTCGCTTGGCGAATGTTTGAGGGATCAAGCTCCAGCGGGTAGACCAAGCTTCGCTTGGCAAATGTTTGAGGGATCAAGCTCCAGGGGGTAGGCCAAGCTTCGCTTGGCGAATGTTTGAGGAATCAGGCTCCAGCGGGTAGGCCAAGCTTCGCTTGGCAAATGTTTGAGGAATCAGGCTCCAGCGGGTAGACCAAGCTTCGCTTGGCAAATGTTTGAGGGATCAAGCTCCAGCGGGTAGGCCAAGCTTCGCTTGGCGAATGTTTGAGGGATCAAGCTCCAGCGGGTAGGCCAAGCTTCGCTTGGCAAATGTTTGAGGGATCAAGCTCCAGGGGTAGGCCAAGCTTCGCTTGGCGAATGTTTGAGGAATCAGGCTCCAGCGGGTAGGCCAAGCTTCGCTTGGCAAATGTTTGAGGAATCAGGCTCCAGCGGGTAGGCCAAGCTTCGCTTGGCAAATATTTGAGGGATCAAGCTCCAGCGGGTAGGCCAAGCTTCGCTTGGCAAATGTTTGAGGGATCAGGCTCCAGCGGGTAGGCCAAGCTTCGCTTGGCAAATGTTTGAGGGTTCAAGCTCCAGCGGGTAGGCCAAGCTTCGCTTGGCGAATGTTTGAGGAATCAGGCTCCAGCGGGTAGGCCAAGCTTCGCTTGGCAAATGTTTGAGGAATCAGGCTCCAGCGGGTAGGCCAAGCTTCGCTTGGCAAATATTTGAGGGATCAAGCTCCAGGGGGTAGGCCAAGCTTCGCTTGGCGAATGTTTGAGGAATCAGGCTCCAGCGGGTAGGCCAAGCTTCGCTTGGCGAATGTTTGAGGGATCAAGCTCCAGCGGGTAGGCCAAGCTTCGCTTGGCAAATGTTTGAGGGATCAAGCTCCAGGGGGTAGGCCAAGCTTCGCTTGGCGAATGTTTGAGGAATCAGGCTCCAGCGGGTAGGCCAAGCTTCGCTTGGCAAATGTTTGAGGAATCAGGCTCCAGCGGGTAGGCCAAGCTTCGCTTGGCAAATATTTGAGGGATCAAGCTCCAGCGGGTAGGCCAAGCTTCGCTTGGCAAATGTTTGAGGAATCAGGCTCCAGCGGGTAGGCCAAGCTTCGCTTGGCAAATGTTTGAGGAATCAGGCTCCAGTGGGTAGGCCAAGCTTCGCTTGGCGAATGTTTGAGGGATCAAGCTCCAGCGGGTAGGCCAAGCTTCGCTTGGCAAATATTTGAGGGATCAAGCTCCAGGGGGTAGGCCAAGCTTCGCTTGGCGAATGTTTGAGGAATCAGGCTCCAGCGGGTAGGCCAAGCTTCGCTTGGCGAATGTTTGAGGGATCAAGCTCCAGCGGGTAGGCCAAGCTTCGCTTGGCAAATGTTTGAGGATCAAGCTCCAGGGGTAGGCCAAGCTTCGCTTGGCGAATGTTTGAGGAATCAGGCTCCAGCGGGTAGGCCAAGCTTCGCTTGGCAAATGTTTGAGGAATCAGGCTCCAGCGGGTAGGCCAAGCTTCGCTTGGCAAATATTTGAGGGATCAAGCTCCAGCGGGTAGGCCAAGCTTCGCTTGGCAAATGTTTGAGGAATCAGGCTCCAGCGGGTAGGCCAAGCTTCGCTTGGCAAATGTTTGAGGAATCAGGCTCCAGTGGGTAGGCCAAGCTTCGCTTGGCAAATGTTTGAGGGATCAAGCTCCAGCGGGTAGGCCAAGCTTCGCTTGGCGAATGTTTGAGGGATCAAGCTCCAGCCCTACCCGCCCTACCAAGCTACGCTTGACACATGTTTGATAATTTTCATACAATGTTCAAAGTTTCAGAAAATCATAGAAAACATTGATTTTGAAATTTTGTATGAAAACGAAAGTTTTTTGCATTTTTTGAAGCAACGGCTGTACCTGCCATGCCCAAAATCTAATCAGCTCTTCTATAGAAAAATACGGATCGATTGCAAAAAACTAGAAGTCTCTACGATATCTCGTTATTGAGATTTCTTGCTGATTAACTTGTTTGCTTGTTTGCTTGTTTGCTTGTTTGCTTGTTTGCTTGTTTGCTTGCTTACAGAAAGCGAATTTTTCGATTTTCTCAGCAATGCCTCAACCAATTTCAAATCTGTTTTTTGATTATGATGTGGAATTCCAGGCACAAACTTTTTGAGATAGAACATAACTTGCCATTATGCTTAGTTTGGCTGTAAAGTCCAAAAAACTGGTTTTCAAATCTGAACAAATTCAATACATTCACACGTGAAAACGGTGTGAATATAAAAATACGTTACAAACAAAAAAATCAATATTTATTTAAATTCTGCTGTATGTAACTGTTTTTTTTCAAATGAGCAATAATCACTTGAGTCTTAATTTCATGAAATTTCATGAAAAGAACTGATAATTTTCATAAAATAATTTAACAGTAAAATATTTTTTGAATTTTCGCATTCAATTTCGAATTTTTTTTTGAGTAATTTCGAATTTTTTCGAAATGAAATGACGCAAGTCTGGTCAAAATAATCAACAGCATCGACCCTAAAATGGATTAATCAATCCCATAAAATTAAATCCCAGAATTGACAACCCTATGCAGCGTCTCATTGACTATTCAATGCCATTCAAGTATCTTACATCTCCAGTAAACTTAAAGTCATCATCATAAGCAATCACTCGACTATCTGGAACTTTTTCTTTTGCATCCATGATTAAGTGAAGGCAGATTGTCATTAGAGATAGAATTGAGATGATCCAGATGAGTCTGTGGATTGAGATTTAAAAGAAATTGATTAATTTTGATAAATTTAATTAAAAACATTAGGATTGGGCTTATTGATGAGGTTGAAAGCAGGAACGGATACTATCTAGACCCCAAAAATCAACCCCATCCCCTCCCAGGTATGATTGTAATCTTTACATACCCATTAATCCATGAAAATCCAAAAATGTAAGTCAATCCATGAATTGATGATTCAGTAAAATATGACATGAATGAATTCCAGATCTTCATAATTTTGGAATCATTTTGTGATATTTCCGGATGTACTTTTATGTCATTTTTCTTATAAATATTTAACACAACACGAATTGTGAACCAATAAATGAACTCGACAAATGAAAGTGCTGAAAATCCAGCAAAAAGTCCCAAAATTCCGCCAACAAATGACAGAAAGTCAAGCTCATTGAACTGCTTCTTGCTGATATGCTCATTGAAAGAATTTGACTTAAATCGCATTCTGAAGCCATGCTCTATATACTGTCGTACACTTTGTAATCTACAAATACAGTTTTTAACAAGTTTTTAACATTAAAATATTGAACTAACTCTCCATAGCCATATTCAATCTTATCAAATACATATTTGACTTGATCGCATGGATCAAAACATCCACAAGCACTTTTCAGTTCCTCAAAGTCATTTTCAGCCTTTTTGTAGCAATTTTGCTCATTTGCCGAACAAATTCGAGTTGAAGAATTTCGAATCATGAAGAATTCAACGCAGCCACAACGACTGAGCATGAAATCAGTCAGACATTCATTCTCGCAGTTGTTTTTCGTGTAGACTTTGAAGAATTTTAGAATTTTCTCATTTTCCAAGTAGCAGTTGCGTCTGAAATGATGAAAATTTGGAGGATTTTGAGGTTAGAATTCAGATTTTGGGATTTTTTGAGGTTAGAATTCAATATTTTTTGAGGTTAAGTCATCAACTTACTCAGCAGGTTCATAGTCAACAAGTGACTCATCAACCGTCTTAATCACCGGATCAATTAGGATGTCATTTTGTATCATATGATTGAGATTTAATATCTTTGAATTTTTTGATGGCAATTCGTAAGGATCATGAAGAATAACTTTATATCCAAAAAAATTGACATGTTTATCATCAAAAATTCCATCACCACCAATACCAACCCATAATCCAGCACTTGATGTTGAAATTCTTTTTGGAAAATTTGGTAAATAAGTTCGTATAATATCGGATATAAAATAGAGTCTATAAAAATATTGATAATGAAAGTCATCAGATGTTGTGTTAATGTTCAATACATCATGACTATATCCAATATTATATGTAAAGCATAATCCCCATTCTGTTAATATTTCCGTCATGTACGATTGATATTGATTAATCCACTCAAAATATAGTGATTTATCATGATAAAATTCCTTTTTAAATTCATTAATAACATCCAGAAAGTCATCAGCTGGAATTGAGTAATTAAGTTTATGAAATGTTCCATGATTTGTGATTATATCAATAACTTGGAGACGTTTAAGACTGAAAAAAATAATTAAATTTCTGGTTAGATTTGAAGGTGAAATTGTGGATTAACCCTGAACTCACTCCCTACATTCCAACCCCTTCCTACTCTCCCAACTCCCACTCTTTAACACCTCCGTTCTCCCATTCCTCCTAGTCCACATCTCCCCATCTCCCCATCTCCCCATCTCTCCATCTCCCCATCTCCCCATCTCCCCATCTCCCCATCTCCCCATCTCACCATTTCCCCATCTCCCCATCTCCCCATCTCCCCATCTCCTAATCTCCCCATCTCCTTGAACTCCCCATCTCCCCATCTCCCCATCTCCCCATCTCCCCATCTCCCCATCTCCTAATCTCCCAATCTCCCCATCTCCTTGAACTCCCCATCTCCCAATCTCCACATCTCCCCAACTCCCTCATCTCCCCAATTTTCCCCCATTTCTCCTTATGTTCTCTATCTCTATTGCCTATCTCATCCTTTTTCAGCTCCTTCATGCTCTGTGACTGAAAATTCACGTCCTACATCCCAAGATTGAGTTGAAGGGGTTAGGAATGTTGACTTCCAAACCCCTCTTATCCCCTAAACACACCCATGTCGAGATAAGGGGCCGTTCACTTATTACGTTACGCAAAAAAAAAAACGAATTTCTAGACCCTCCCCTCCCTCTGGTTACAAAATGTCCAAAAATTTTTTGGTCTAGGCTGTTACAAAATCCAATTTTTAGGGAGAGGAGGCCTTCTAAAAAACGACCGTAATAAATGAACGGCCCCTAACATAAAATACAGTCCATAGATACCCATACTTACAATTTAATTCCATAATCATCAGGCGATAGAGTTCCATTGTCCATATCTGCTAAATAACTTTTAAAGTTTCTTTTATTTTTAGGTCTACTTTTGACTAATTTCTTTTCATCACGAATTTCCTCCTCAAATTCCTTATATTCATACAAATACAACTCAAATGTATGCTTTTCATATCGATAATATCGTGTTGTGCTGGCACCTTTACGATAATCTGTACCAAAATTGGGTATAAATTGTGGACAAACAGTTACGGCTGGAAATTTTATCTAAATGATTAAGAATTAGAATATATTTAAGTAAGAATAAATCCAGAGTGTGGCTTTCTCAAAAACGACTGTTAATTTTTTTCGATAAAATTCAAATTTTTTTTGACCGTTACTCATACTTTTCATCGTAACGTAAATTTTCATTTTAAAATAAGTTGAGTTCGAATTGTTCGAATTTCTTCGACATTCAAATGTCAAAGAATTCGAATTTGAGACGGCCACACTCTGAATAAATCATTTGGAATTGAGTCAATGTAAACAGGCTCTGATGTGCTAGACGTGCTATTAGCTAAGACCTGTAAAAGTACTTCTAAATAAGGTCTTTAAATTAGACCAGAGTTGCAATCTGTGACAGATCAACAGAAACAGTCCAACTGTCACAGGTCGTTACCTGTTGACAGGCAGACACATTTGAC
This sequence comes from Chironomus tepperi, assembly GCF_022539635.2. NCBI lineage: Eukaryota > Metazoa > Arthropoda > Insecta > Diptera > Chironomidae > Chironomus > Chironomus tepperi. The sequence goes on along the minus strand of NW_027226129.1, from coordinate 1,150,506 downwards.
CTGTCACAGCTGTCACATGTTATGACCTGTCGACAGGTCAAATCTATCAACCTGGAAGGAAGCTGTCGATAGAGACAGTATTGCATTTGGTATTGGCAATTGGCAATTGGCAGGTGGTAGCCGGCGATAGAGCCCGTTATAGGCGACATCTGAGGGATGTCATGGATCACAGTTGATCTGTAAGGCCATCAAAGTCAGTAAGTAAGTAAGTATTTAGAATTGAATTAAAAGGTAGGGTGGCCATCTGCTGTATTTTCGCCGGGACGTTGCTGTACTTTTTTTACCTTGCTGCTGTGTCGCGACAAAGCCTCAAAATTGTCCCGATATTTTGCAAAAATTCTCTGGCCACCCTAAGTAGAGTCTGCACTTAAGTGATTGTTTTAAGGAAAGGGGATTGACTCCCAAACTACACCACACGCACTTGCTGTTGACATTCACTACCTGAGGTGTAATTGCTTGACGTGGGTCATATAAAAGCCTATCAAACTGATGAATTTGCACCCAAAACCCATCTCCCTTAGATACACGCCTAAGCTTATAGAATCCAAGCCTGAATTTAATCTCTTGAGCATTTTTGACAGCACATAGATTGCCAACCACTGCAACACACAATCTTACCTGCGACACAGAAATCAAATCATCCGAAAGATATGTAACAATTGGAAAGTTCTTAATCTTTGTGATAAGCTCAATTATCAGCATGAGAGCAAAAATGGCTGATAATATCAACGATATGATCCAAAATATTCTGAAAAATTCATGAAAAAATTTTGCTTAATTTTTGCAAAAAATGAATCATTTTGGTGTTTAAAGTTGAGATTTAGAACCCAAATTTTGAGGCAATTCTACGAGTAACATAAGCAACATAAGCAACACAAGCAACACAAGCAACATAAGCAACACAAGCAACACAAACAACACGAGCAACATAAGCAACACAAGCTTGTATAGACAAAATTAAGTAATATTTAGATGATGGCAAGTAAGAGACCAGTTGATGTCTAGTTGTAACGTATGTGTGTCTACTCGGGTAGTTGATAAATCGATCCAAAATCCAGCATTACCAAAACAGACAAAGACATCGCTGTTAGGTTCCGTAGTGGTTTCTTTGCACCATGAAAGCATGCTCTTTGTCTGTTAAGGTATGCCGGTGACACTCTGACTTGTTGTCGTATCTGGCACAAAAACTGGTTTAAGACTGGATTCTTGACTCTCAACTTAATTCAAAATAAAAATTTCCGTTACGAAGAAAAGTTAGAGTAACGGTCAAAATAAAATTTGAATTTTAACGACAATTTATTTTTTTGAAAAAAATTAACGGTCGTTTTTGAGAAAGCCACACTCTGGATCGATTAATCAATTGAATCTAATGGATTTAGGGTCTGTTCATTAAATTTTTCAATCATACCTTTCAATCCAATGAGATTTTTTAGATATGTAAGCAAATCCATGAATTGTTGAGCTTTCAAAATACTTTTGTACATCAAACTTCATAATTTCTGTTGGTCAGAACTAAGAAATAGTCGAAAATAACCTCTGTGGATGTAGCAATGCTCAATACTCAACTGTATTATGAGCCTTAATACTAATTTAAGTTGTTAAGTCATGCAAATAAAACAAATTTATTTTTTATATCGATATTTATAATCTGTGCATGTAAAAAGTCCCATAACATGCAAAGAGACTACATTTAGGTACTGCTGTAGTGGTCTATCTGTAACATGAAAGCATGCTCAATTGCCAATAATTTTAATCTATATTATAAACATCCAATTCCTTTGCTGAAGCCATGTGAAGCCATTTTGTGAAGCCATGCAAAGTCATGTGAATTGAGGGGTATCAGGGGGAATGGATGGTGTAATGTGAAGTTATTTGAAGCCTAAAATTCTGAAGATGAGCGCCACGGGTGCTCCCAATACTCTAGTTATTAATAAGGACATACTTAACTGATTGTACACTTTAACGACATGCGTATATGGTGTGCCTTTAAGTTAGTATCTGGAAATATACAGCCTGTTCTTCTTAAAACTTAGGAACCCCTTAGTTCCACCTCATAATCCTCCACAAATCAACAGCGAATCGAATAGTAAAAAAGTATAAAAATTCAACAATTGAAAGCATTGAAATGCCAGCAAAAAGTCCCAAAAGTCCACCGACATAAGAAACAACATCCGAGAATGTAAATTGCTGATATCTTCGGAACAAAACGATGTCGTCCATGTTCATTCTCACATTTATTCTTGTCTCATTTCCTCCTGTCTCATGCTTTGTATAATATTTGATATTATACCTCATTGAGTTACACAATGGCAGGCATGAACAGTTCCGTTCCGGTGAAAAATCTTCAAATTCATAAAGACTGTGTTGCAAGTAATTGATGCAAAATTTTGGTAATGTTGAAATGTTGTGACAAATGTCATTTTCGGTACGAAACGGATGTGTCAGGTCGATGCATTTACAGACTTTCATGCTGATATTGGCGATGCATTCAATTTCACAGTTCCTTTGTGAATATTTCTTGAAGAATTTCAATGACTTTTCACCATCAAAGTAACATTCACGTTCGAATGGCTTTAAGTGCTTAAGCCCTTCAGTTCTGATAATTTCTGGTGTTACAGTCACATCAACGGAAGTGCCGTACTCAAAAATAGCAAAATCATATCTTGAACTAAATGTTGGCAGAAAGTCAGGATCATGAATTAGAAATGATTGCATTAAGCATGAAAATGTCTGATCTTTTCTGAACTTTAGTGTCAGTGTGGCTTGATCTTCCTTATTGAATGATATTGGAACTTCACGTGCTTTTGAGAATTTTTTGAGGTTATAATTTATCATTGTGATGTTTCTGGTGTATTTGAAGTCACTGCTAATCCTGTGGAGTGCCTGAGTCAGTCAAAGTAGTCTAAAGACCTTAAAGATACTCACTGATCAAAGTTGAACATCTCATCAGCATCAATCATGTTAAATGTGAATCCCATGCCACGAGATGTTCGAATTTCAGTAAATTCTGGCTGATATTTGTCATTAAATGATGAAAATTGTGTCCGGAACCAAATTTGCTTCGAGTTCTTTTTGATGACATCGAACAGAAATGGAACAAAGCTGAAATTGTATCCGAACTTGTATCCTTCATATCTTTCCATGCAGTAATGAAATTTGGTCAGAGCTCTAAAATAATTGAGTATTAAAAAATCAGTCTGAGGCTTGATTTAAGCAGACTAGCGCCATTTCAAATATTGACCGTTATTATATGAATGAAAAAATGGGCATAAAAATTAAATTTTTTAAAAAATAAATGACCGTTGAAAATTTTTAAATTCAAAAAATACGTTACAAACAAAAAAATCAATATTTATTTAAATTCTGCTGTATGTAACTGTTTTCTTTCAAATGAGCAATGATATCAGTGATCATTTGAGTCTTAAATTCATGGTATCTTATGAAAAGAACTGATAATTTTTATAAAATAATTTAACGGTAAAATATTTTTTCAATTTCGAATTTTTTTTTTGAGTAATTTCGAATATTGTTCGAAATGAAATGACACAAGTCTAGTTTACATTTATACTAACGGTAAAATAATTTTTGAATTTTCGATATCGATTTGAATATCAATTTCGAATTTTTTTCGAAATGAAATAACGCAAGTCTGGATTTAAACTGCATACCTTTTAAACAGTTCCTTTGTTGAATTATTGTTCATCAGATTACGTCCATAAGGCTCATAATGAGCAACAATTGTCCATTTTGGATTGACCAACCAGTCCCTAGGAATGACAAATGATGGAACAATTGTGACTGCTGGAAATGTGATCTAAAAAATTTAAAATTTAAAGGTTCAGTTCCTTTATAAAAATCCACAGAAATTTCCTTACATTCTCAATTGACTTGAAATTGTCATCAAAAGCAATAATTCGACTGTCTGGAACTTTCTCACGTGCAGTCATGATTAAATGTAAGCAAAATGTCATTGCAAGTGTTGTAAAGAATGTCCAAAATAGACTCGATTTATATCCAATTTTAGACAATTCAAAAATGTGATTAAGTCCATGAACTGACGATTCATTAAAATATGACAGCATGCAGTCACGAATTTTTGTCATTTTTGTGTCATTTTGAACATTTTCAATTTCTGTGTGAATTTTTGTGATGTTAATTTTAAAGTTTTTAATCACAACACGAATTGTGAACCAGTAAATGAACTCGACAAATGACAGTGCTGAAAATCCAGCAAAAAGACCCAAAATTCCACCAACAAATGACAAAAAATCGAGTTCATTGAATTGCTTCTTGTGGATAAGCTGATTGAAGACATTGTTCTTGTAATGCATCCGAAAACCGAGCTGTAAATCACTTGCAAATGTCACTTTTCTGAAAATTAAATTTTGAATTTTAAAAAACCGTTGAAATTTTGTCATTAAAATCTTACTCAGCTACTCCAATTCTGTTGAATTCGAAGTCATATTTGACATATTCACATGGATCAAAACATCCACAAGTGCCTTTCTGTTCCTCAAAGTCATTTTCAGCCTTTTTGTAGCAATTTTGCTCATTTGCCGAACAAATTCGAGTTGAAGAATTTCGAATCATGAAGAATTCAACGCAGCCACAACGACTGAGCATGAAATCAGTCAGACATTCATTCTCGCAGTTGTTTTTCGTGTAGACTTTGAAGAATTTTAGAATTTTCTCATTTTCCAAGTAGCAGTTGCGTCTGAAATGATGGAAATTTGAAGGATTTTGAGGTTAAAATTCTGAATTTTTGGGATTTTTGAGGTTAGAATTTAAATTTAGGAATTTTTTTGAGGTTAGAATCCAAATTTAGAAAGTTTTTGAGGTTAGAATCCAAATTTAGGATTTTTGAGGTTAGAATTTAAATTTTGGATACTTTTGAGGTTAGAATCTAAATTTAGGGATTTTTTTGAGGTTAGAATCTAAAGTTGGGGACTTTTTGAGGTTAGAATTCAAATTTATGGATTTTTTGAGATTAGATTCCGAATTTATGGATTCTTTGAGGTTAATTTCCAAATTTATGGGGTTTTTGAAGTTATGATCTAAATTCTTGAAATTTTTGAGGTTAGAATCCAAATTTTTTTGAGGTTAGAATCTAAATTTTTTTGAGGTTATAATTGTGACACCAACTCACTCATCAGGTTCATATCCATAAAGTGCTTCATCAATTGTATTAACTTGTGCATCAACTAAAATTTCACTTTGAAATTTATGATTAAAATCTAAATTTTTTGATTTTTTTGACGGTAAATCAAGTGAATTATGAAGTAAAACTTTATATCCAGCAAAGTCATTAAAAATATTTTCCAGTTTAATTAATTTCCATGAAAATCCAATCCATAAACCCAAATTTGATGTGGAAATTGTTTTTGGAAATTTTCCAGAAAGTGGAAATTTTTTTAATTCATAATTTCCTTTCCTGATAAAATGTTGATAATGAAAGTCATTGGATGTTGTGTTAAGGTGCAGTAAGTCATGACTGTATGCTGCATTGTATGTAAAGCATAAGCCCCATGGTGTAATGACTTCAGACATGATAAATTGAAGCTGATTAATCCAATAAAAAACTAACGAAATTACATCTTTAAATTGCTTTCCAAATTCATTGAGGACGTCCAGGAAGTCATCAGTTGGAACTGATATATTGAGTTTATTGAATATTCCAGTATTTGTGACTAAATCGATGACTTGAAGGCGTTTAAGGCTGAAAAAATATTAAAATTTCAAAGTCCATTTGATTTTTTGAGGTTAGAATCCAAAATTAGGGATTTTTGAGGTTAGAATCTAAATTTAGAGACTTTTTGAGGTTAAAATCATTTGAGGTTAGAATCCAAATTTATGGATTTTTTAAGGTTAGAATTTAAGATTAGGGATTCTTTGAGGTTAGAATTCAATTTTTTTTTTGAGGTTAGAATCCAAATTTTTGTGATTTTTTGAGGTTAGAATCCAAATTTTGTGATTTTTTGAGGTTAAAATCCAAATTTGGTGATTTTTTGAGGTTAAAATCCCAAATTGCGGATTTTTGAAATTAAATTTGAAATTTAGAAATTTTTTGAGGTTAGAATTCAAAATTTTTTTTAGGTTAGAATCCCAATTTTGTGATTTTTTGAGGTTAAAATTCGTGACATTTGATCAACTTACAGTTTAATTCCTAATTGTGCAGGATGAAGGCTTCCATTGTCAATTCTTTTCAAAAATTCAAAATACGTTAAATTTCCAAATTTTCTTTCATCTTCAATTTCTTGAAGATATTCTTCATTTTCCAATAAAATCATATCCAATGTGTGCTTATCAAATTTATAAAATTTTTCACTTTTACTGTCTTTGCTGATAAATGGCTGAATTTGTGGACATACTGTAACTGCTGGAAAATTAATCTGAAATATTTGACATTATTTTAAGCTATAAAGTCACAAGCTGTGCTCAATTCTCACCTCAGACAAAGGAACTGACTGATCTGACAGGTACGCAACAATTGGAAAATTTAAAATTTTAACGACAACTTTTCCAATCAGAATGGATGTACATGTGACTGAAAAGATCAACGCAATTATCCAAAAAAGTCTGAAAAATTCCACAAATTTTATTTAAATTTTCACTAAAAATTCCAAATTTTTTCACCTTTCAATTAAATGAAATCTTTTGGAAATGTAAAAAAATCCATCAATTGTGGAAATTTCTAAATATTTTTGTACATCAAACTTCATACTTGCAACAATTTTCATACAAAATGACTTAAAATGTTCAAATTGCGTCAAATTTTTTATTAATCTGATTAAAAATTACACAAATTTACATCATGCAAGCACACAATCGCATGCTGACTGTTCCTGAATAGTCCCTAACCTCCTCAATGACCCCTCAGTGACCCTCCACAAATCAACAGCGAATCGAATAGTAAAAAAGTATAAAAATTCAACAATTGAAAGCATTGAAATGCCAGCAAAAAGTCCCAAAAGTCCACCGACATAAGAAACAACATCCGAGAATGTAAATTGCTGATATCTTCGGAACAAAACGATGTCGTCCATGTTCATTCTCACATTTATTCTTGTCTCATTTCCTCCTGTCTCATGCTTTGTATAATATTTGATATTATACCTCATTGAGTTACACAATGGCAGGCATGAGCAGTTCCGTTCCGGTGAAAATGTATCGTACTCAAATGCAAATAGGTCATGTAGAAGCTTATCTGGACAGTAATGCATGAAACCTTTTGTGATGTTTAAACAAACGTCATTTACGGACTTAAAAGGATGATTAAAGTCAGCACATCCACAAGTGTCCATTGTTATGTTAGCAAAGCACTCAATTTCGCAGTTCCGCTGTGAATATTTTTTGAAGAATTTCAATGACTTTTCGTCATCAAAGTAGCATTCGCGTTCAAAGGGATTAAGGTGCTTGATTCCTTCAGATCTGATGATTTCTGGTGTTACTGTAATTTGAATACTCGTGCCTGAATCAAAAGATGCAAAGGCTTGCTTTGATGTAAATGTTTGTAAATCATCAGATTGATGAACAATGAAGGATTGCTTGACGCAATTCATAAAAAAACCTTGAATTTTAGTCAGTTTAATAGTAAATGATGTCATGCTGTGCCTGTCTACTTCTATTGGATACTTAAGTAGTCTTTTGATCGAATTTTCTGACTTTGTTGTGACATTTCTTGTGTATTTGAATTCTGAGCTGATCCTGTGGAGTGCCTGAGTCAGTCAAAGTAGTCTAAAGACCTTAAAGATACTCACTGATCAAAGTTGAACATCTCATCAGCATCAATCATGTTAAATGTGAATCCCATGCCACGAGATGTTCGAATTTCAGCAAATTCTGGCTGAAACTGGCCATTAAATGATGTAAATTGGTCGCGGAACCAGCCAATTGGTGAATCTTCTTTTAAAATTCTAAAAATGCCCGGAACAAAGCTGAACTTGTACATTGCATAATATCCAGTATAAATTTCATTACAAAAATTGAATTTCGTCAAGTTCCTGTAAATTAAAGGATTAATTCTTCAAAATAAATTGGACAAATTGTCAAATTCAACCTTATAAATGCCTCCCGTGTTGTCTCATTATTCAGGAATTTAGCACCTATTGGAGGTGATAAGGCATAAATCCAAAAATCTCCCATGACCCACTCAGCATCATTTGTAACTTCTGGTATTATTGTGATGGCTGGAAATGGAACCTGAAATTTTAAAAATTGAATATTTTACTGCTGGCAGAAGCTGGATCGGTAGAACCAGCTTCAGGCACTGACTAAGGGAGGTCATGGATCAAATTTGATCTGTACGGCCAGTACTGGAAGTAAGTTGGGTAGCATTGCAATCCAGATTAGCGCCATTTAAAATATTGACCGTTACTATTTGAATGAAAAATCGGGGATAAAACTATGTTTTTAAAAAATAAATGATTTTTTTGAAATTAAAAAATACGTTACAAACAAAAAAATCATTATTTTCGAATATAATGTCGAATCCTTTCGAAATGAAATGGCGCTAGTCTGGTGCAATCTTTACCTTCTCATCAAATTTAAGATTGTCATCATAAGCAATGACTCGACTGTCTGGAACCTTCTCACGTGCTGTTGCAATCATGTAATAGCAAAAGTTCATTGTGAACAAGATGAAAATTATCCAAATTAAGCTGTAAATATATTCAATATTAATCCTGTGTTCAGGGGCATATCCAAGGGGTTGAAGGTGTTTGGGGTCAACCCACCTACCCTCCATGTTTGGGGTTAATCTCCCCTACCCTCTGTTTTGGACAAAACTCTTCAATTTGCTGGACATGAATCTCATAACTAGCACTTAAATGTTTGCAATTTTGACTACCCATCATCCCCCCCATCCCCTACATCCCCTACATATCCACCAATTTCTGAAAACCCCTCCTTCTCCTTACCTTCCAATCCTCGAAAATTCAAAAACATCATTAAATCCATGAATTGATGACTCATTAAAATACGACATAAATGAATCTAAAATTTTGACAAGTTTTGAGTCTTTTTGTGCTGCGACATTGACTGGATAAATTTTTGTGTCTAATTTCTTGCAATTTCCAATTGCAGCACGAACTGTGAACCAATAAATCAACTCAACAAATGAAAGTGCTGAAAATCCAGCAAAAAGTCCCAAAATTCCGCCAACAAATGACAAAAAGTCAAGCTTATTGAACTGCTGCTTTCGAATGAGATGTGTAAAGGAACTGGTCTTGTAATGGATGTGCCCACCAATATGAAATCTTGCGATGCGTCCATTTTTGCTAGAAATAACAGCATTTAATGTCACGAAAATTCAAAATATGGCCGTTAATTCAATTAACTCACTTAGCCATTCCATATTCGTTAATTTCGTAGTTGAACTTAACAAAGTCACACGGATCAAAGCATCCACAAGTGCTTTTCTGTTCCTCAAAGTCATTTTCAGCCTTTTTGTAGCAATTTTGCTCATTTGCCGAACAAATTCGAGTTGAAGAATTTCGAATCATGAAGAATTCAACGCAGCCACAACGACTGAGCATGAAATCAGTCAGACATTCATTCTCGCAGTTGTTTTTCGTGTAGACTTTGAAGAATTTTAGAATTTTCTCATTTTCCAAGTAGCAGTTGCGTCTGAAATGATGGAAATTTGGAGGATTTTGAGGTTAGAATTCTGAATTTTTGGATTTTTTTGAGGTTAGAATCTAAATTTAGGGATTTTTTCAGGTAAGGATCCAAATTTTTGGGATTTTTTTTGAGGTTAAAATTCAAATTTAGGCAATTTTTGAGGTTATAATCTCATGTTAATAATAATTTGAGGTTAGGCACCAACTCACTCAGCAGGTTCATAATCATATAGTGACTCATCAATAGTAATTAGCTGTGGATCTAAGTAAATTCTCGTTTCATAATCCAAATTTAATTTAATAATTTTGGATCTTGTTGATGGGAGCTCAAATGGATCATGTATAATTACAGTATATCCACTAAGGCTATTATCCTCAATAAGATCAAAATCTGAAAGATATTTTTGACTAAATCCAATCCATAAACCAGCTGTGGATGTTGATGTTCTCTTCAATTCCATTGGTGGACTTAAATGCTTCCAATTTCCTCGTTCAATTGCTTTAAGTGTATTAAAATAATGAAAATCATCAGAAGTTGAATTTATGTCCATTAAGTCGTCAGCTGGTGCTATATTAAAGGTAAAACAAAGTCCAAAAGTTGTTAAAATTTCCGAAACATATTGTTGTTCCTCATTAAACCATCGGTACGTGAGTGCAAAGAAGTCAATAAGAAAGTCTTTTTTAAATTCATTAAGGACGTCCAGGAAGTCATCAGCTGGTATTGAAAAGTTGACTTTTTGGAATGTTCCGCGTTTTAATACTAAATCGATGACTTGAAGTCGTTTAAGGCTGAAATTAATTGGAATCAGAGTGTGGCTGTCTCAAAAACGACCGTTAAATTTTTTCAAAAAAAAAAATCATTTTTTGGTAAAATTCAAATTCTTTTTGACCGTTATTTTAATTTTTCTTCGTAACGTAAATTTTTATTTTAAAATTAGTTGAATTCGAATTTTTCGACAGTTGAGTGTCGAAGAATTCGAATTTGAGGCCACACTCTGATTGGAATATTTAAGATTAAATTCATTTCGAACTCAACTTATTTTAAAATAAAAATTTACGTTACGAAGAAAATTTAGATTAACGGTCAAAAAAAAATTGAATTTTAACGATCGTTTTTGAGACAGCCACACTCTGATTAAATTGATCATTTTATAGTCATGCTTGGAATTTTCGAGTCTCTGGACAGTATTTGGCATGAAACACGTTTATAGTCATTAAATGGACATAAAGGAGACTCAATAAATTGGATAACAGCTTCAGACATTGTCTACACCCCTCAAAATTCCAAGACATCAGCACATAATGACGCAATTTTCATACTTACATCTTAATTCCCAAATCACCCGGGTTGATGGTTCCATTTTCAATATCCATTAATGTTTGAATATAGCTAAAATCTCCAACTTTAATTTCGTCCATAAATTCAAGATTTGATTCCTCAAATTCATAATAATAAGAGTTATGTGTTAGCTGTAAATAAGGCTGAAAATATAAGCTTAAGACTTAATTATATTGCCGAAAATAAAAGGCGACCAGCTATTTCAATTGTAAATCAAAGACTCTTTACTTTATTAATTATTTCAATTACATTCGAAACGAAGCGAGCGTGAGAGTGAGCGAGTTGGTAGACTGAGAGAATTGACGATATTTAATCCCTCCCCTCCTAGTTTGAACCATGTCCTCATGGTTTGCATCTTTATGGGTTGGTTGATGCTATTGCTTTCTCATATACGACTTTTTTCAGCTTCTTCTTGTAGGCATTAAAACCTTTTAGCAGTAAGTCCAGAATTCTTAATACAATCAATATGATTAATGCTATCAAAATCTCATTTGAAGAGACCGGGAGAATTTCTCTGTTTATATAGTTATTATTTGTAAGTTGGGATGACATATTTTCCGTTGTAGCGGTGTCACCTTTATTATTCAATCCCAGATTCATCTTATAGAATTTTTGAAAATGATGTGTTGGAGGCTCAAGTTCTGGTGGTTTCATCTACTGTGGAGTAAAGACTGTGCTCGTTTTGTTCTCTTACTCGCTTTATATGTTAAATTTTTGAGGAAGTTTTTACTTCATATGATACGTAAATATTTTCTTTATCAATTTATAAAATAGTACAATTAAAATTTGCTTATTTTGTGTTGATATAATCAGAAAAGAAACAAAATCAAGAAAAATTTAAAAATATTAAAATTGTGACAGAATGCCACTGTTTACATTAACTTATAGTTCTTTTTTTTTTTTTTTTTTTATAATGCTTATGAAATAATGACAAAGTGTCATTCTTGAATTATTTAACTTAATTACTAATTTTTTTTTCTTTTATTTTTTTCAAAAGAAAAATGAAAGATAGAAAAAACAATTTGAATATAAAAATTTACTTTAAAATTCTTTTAATATTAGTTTTATGGATTTTTCTGTCTTTTTGATCAATGAAGGTGTTTTGGTTATCGGTTTTTACTAAGATTGGTCGGAATTTGTTTTCCGTCTTCTTCTTAATACCAGGAACCTTCTCAAAAACAACTTCATTTTCCGATAATTTAGGTGGACAGTCACCTCTGTTTATTGCATTCTTCTTGCTTTCTTGTAATTTTAGAATTATGTCGTCATAAAATTTGTTTTTAGCAAGAAGAATATTTTCAATATTTTGGTCTCGTCCGTCTGTTATAGCCAGAAAAATTTTTTTAGGGGTCGTTTTTGTGACACTATGTATGGTGTCATTATACATAGCCGTAGAGATATAGAAAATCTCTTTTTGTGTGAGATCTTTATATTTATCTCTAATACATCTAAAAATTTCACTGATTGTCGAGTGAAATCTTTCGACGATTCCGTTGGCTTTACTGAAATTAGAGGGAGTGTAATGGGTTTTTATGCCAAGTTCCTCTAAAAATCCTCGAATTTCTGCTGACTTAAGAGCCGGCTCGTTATCAGAGACGATTTCGGAAGGAATACCGTATCTAGTAAAGAGCTTGACTAAAGCGTTCTTTACGTCAGCGATTGTACGCGATTGTATGTGGATAAGTATACCAAATTTGGAAAACTTATCAACAGCCGAAAGAAAGTTATCGGACTTCGAGATAAAAATATCGATATGAAGGATGTGTAAGGGATATTTTGGATCGGGGGTATTTGGGGTTTGGATATTATAAGGTTTCCGGTCATACTTTTGTGTATTGCAAGTCTTACACAGTGAAATGAACTTTTGAACTTTCTTTCTAAGTGCTGGTATGTGAAACTTAGAAGAAATCTCTGCGACATTTTCCAAAATTCCGCGATGTTTCAAATTATGCGTAGAAGCGATAATTTGCTCTTGATCGTCCAATTTTGTGACGTCAATCAACATCTTTTGGGATATTTTAACTTTTATTTTACTATTCGAAAAATATTTCTTGTAAGTTTCTTGTATCATACCGAGAAGTTCGGTTTTTGCAAAAATACAGTTACTATGCCTGTAGTGAAGAGATTTTTCCAAAATTTCTTTAAAAATTTTGATTGAAAAAAATTTTCTGCGAAAAGTATGTCTGAAAATTTTTGGAGAAATTTCTTCGGAGGTGTCAGAGTCTGAGTCGGATTTTTCTAAAATAATTTGGTTTGAAAATTGGTTTACTGGTGCTTCAGTCATGGGGATAAAATGAGAATCGTCTTCATCACCGGAGTGAATCGTCATTATGTCGTCGTCTGCATGATTTAACATGGAAAAGTTTTGTGATATGTCACCAGTATTTCTAAGTCTTGAGAGAGCGTCAGCGACTACATTTTCTCGGCCCTCTTTGTAACGAATTTCGTACTGAAATTCTTCGAGTTTTAACCGCCATCTAACAAGGCGAGAACTCGCGTCCTTTACGTTAAATACGTAAGTAAGAGGTTTATGATCTGTATAGAGAACAAATTTATTGCCATATAAATATGGACGAAAATATTTGCAAGCCCAGACGATGGCGAGCAATTCCTTTTCGATTGTACTGTAATTTTCCTCAGACTTGTTGAGGGTACGGCTTGCGAAAGCTACGGGTCTCTCCTGATTAGGTGGACCCTGTGAAATGAAAGCGCCAATTGCTGAATTGCTGGCATCACAAGTCAGCACGAAAGGCTTTGAAAAATCTGGGTACACCAAAATTGTCGAGTCTGTCAAACAGTCTCGAAGTTTTTCGAAGGCTTTTATATAGTCTTCAGATAAGATGATTTGGGCACCTTTACGAAGAGAGTTTGTAAGGGGTTTAGCAATTTTTGCAAAATTTGGGATGAAACGTCGATAAAAACTAACGGTTCCCAGAAATTGTCTAATTTCTGACTCAGTTTTAGGGATTGGCCAATTTTTTACGGCACTAATCTTGTCGGGATTCGGTTTGACACCCTCGCTAGTCACGAGATGTCCTAAGAATTTTGCTTCCTTACACAGGAATTTACATTTGTCTAGTCTGACTTTTAAGTTATAGTCAGAGAATCTTTGAAGAATTTTCTCAAGAATTACCATGTGTTCTTGGAGAGAGGTTGAAAAAACGATTACGTCATCCATATAAACGAGACAATTTTTGCCAATTAAATCTTTAAGGACTAAGTCCATGATGCGGCAAAATGAAGATGGAGCGTTTTTTAAGCCAAAAGGCATTCGTAAAAATTCGAAATGACCATTTTCTATGGTAAATGCGGTTTTTTCTCGATCGCTTTCAATAATTTCTATTTGGTGGAAACCAGAGAAAAGATCTAAAGTCGAGAAATAGTTTGAGCGGCCTAACTTGTCTAAAATATCCGTGATATTTGGGATCGGATATTTGTCATCGACTGTTTTCTGATTCAGGCGTCGGAAATCGACGACCATTCTCCATTTAGGATTATCAGGGGAATCAGACTTTTTTGGAACTAGGAAAACTGGGGATTGATATGGAGAATTTGATGGTTGGATGATGTTTCTACGTAGAAGATCATCCACCTGTTTTTTCAATTCTTTCTTATGCACCTCAGGGCATCTGAAAGATTTTGTGTAGACGGGGACGTCGTCAATGGTGCGGATAGAATGCTTCAAGGCACTCGTAAAGGTAAGAACGTCATCGTCATTGTAAAAACAATTTTTATGGTTTAGGATTACTGTCCGTAAACTTTTTATTTCCTCTGCATTTAAGTTTTCATAATTAATTTGCGATAAAATATCACATTTCTTGGGTTGAACGGAAATTGCTTGTGGAGTCAGCGAATTTATTTCAGTGGAATTGTTTTGGAAATTATTTGCTATTGAAGTATTTTTGTTAAGTTTCGAGTTTGAATTTGTGTCAACGTTATTTTCAGTAGAAATATGAATAACAGGAAATGCTTGTGAAGCGTTTTTATTTTGAATACGTGGAACGTTGTTGAAACTCTTGTGCTGACGTGCATGTGCATTTTTATTTAGGACACCTGAGAAGTTTTGATTTTGCAAGCTTGTGTCGCTGGATATAGTGACTTTTGCATTTTCATGACCGATTGGACTTTGTGTGGAAAAATAGCGATGTTGCTGATTTGTGTTACTTTTGCATTCACAAATTTCATTGTTGGACATAGGAATTTTTCTTTTCATCTGAATGGAAAAATCTCCAAGTATTAAAATGTTGGGAACTGTGAGGATTTTTGCGTGCAAAATCTGAAGAGTTTCATATCCTATGAGGATATCGAAAAAGTCGCTGAAGTTATGTATGAAAAATGGGAAAATCCTTGATGATTTTAATTTGGGAAACGGATTAAATCTAGCAAATTTGTCGATATGCACGATTCCAAGCATAGAGGCAATTTTGAATTTTCTTGGTAACTGATGTGCTTGTCGGACATGTTTGGGATTAATGTAGTTTTTGTTGCTGCCGGTATCGATTAGCGCAAAAAGTACGCCAGAGGTGGAATTAAGGGTGATGTAAGGAACACAATTTAAGTCCCTTGATTTTCTTCCAGACCCAACTGAAAATTTAGGTCATCGATAACCGTGTCGTCTTCTTCAGCCTCGTAATCGGGCTGGAAATCTTCTTCCTCAGCGCATTCGGCATTATTCATGTGGGAACGGTATGAAATGCCACTCATCGGCTGCATAGACCTACGAGAGCGCATTGAAATATCCTCATCAATGTTCTGATTACGAGGATTCATGGCGTTTCCGGCATTATTTCCAGGGTTTGGTCTCTGATTAATTGGATTGGGATTTCTGTTTTGCCACGAAAAATTTTGGGGCTGATTTTGTTGAAAATTTTGTTGTAGGGCTCGTTGAAAATTTTGTTGTGGATTTTGGAATGAGCGGTTTTGAAGTGGTTGAGACTTTTGATTATTATTTCTTTGGATTTTGGGGAAATTTTGGTAATTTCCTATCTGAAGATTTCTACTCATGCGGGCTCTTTCTCTTTGACGGTCTTGTGCCTCGCTTTGAGCAAGTGCGGCTCTATATGCTTCAAGCATGTCAGTGGGCTTTTGTGTACGCACTAATTCGGGTAAATTTCCTCTCAAGCCGTCGACGAAACCCGTAACGACAAGTGGAGTCATAACTCGCATGATTGCCGGTACGTGACCATCGTTCTCTGGGTCAAGACTCAATTTTTGGGAGATCTGTGCAAGAAGCTCACTTGTCTCTTGATAATATTCATCCAGAGATTTGTTTGCTTGGGAAAGGTAGGGGATTTTTTGAGTAATCGTGGCGATATC
This sequence comes from Chironomus tepperi, assembly GCF_022539635.2. Lineage (NCBI taxonomy): Eukaryota > Metazoa > Arthropoda > Insecta > Diptera > Chironomidae > Chironomus > Chironomus tepperi. The sequence goes on along the minus strand of NW_027226129.1, from coordinate 1,134,234 downwards.
GCGCTTATCACCGAAATTTTCGATTAAAACTCGTTTAATCGCGGGCCAATCTACAGCATTGTGTGTAACAAGAGCTTTATCTGCGTCACCTATAATTTTATTTCGAATGACCTGTCCCCAAAGACGGTAAATTGGAAGATGGGCAATCTGTTGGTAGGTTTCCATGACGGATTCCACCGTGCTGATCCAAGTAAACAAGGATGTTTTATCACCTGCATACTTCTCGATTTGCTTGATTGGATCAGGGATTTTGGTATTATTAATCGCCGCTGCGACTAAAGCATCTTCATTTGGGACCACTAGGGGGTCGATCTGATTATCAACATGGGCCATATTTTGAATATTAGGGCGACGAATGGGACGGCGGGGTGAAAATCTTTCAGCGTATGGATTAATTTTGAGAATTGAGATTTAGAACACTTGTAATATTTTTATATGAGATCGCGAATGCACAGAATAACACACGCGTAAAATAAATAAAAGGCTATACTTACCCAGCAATTTGGGTGCTGCGCTCTAATCTTTTCTTCTGTTAAGGATTTGTTGCTTATTTTTGGGTGCGACTATCTTGTCGAATGAAACTTAGTATTGATGAAAAAGAAATGTTTTTCTTTATTTTTGCTTAGAAATTTCAATAATTTCTGTTTAAATTATATATATTTTTTGCTTTAATATTTTCTTTACAGCGTAATTTTTGCTGATTTTTTTATTTTTATATCACTTTGGATTTTTTTATATCACTTTGGATTTTTTTATATTACTTTGGATTTTTTTAAATCACTTTGGATTTTTTTGCAAATAATTATGTTTTCACTATTTCACTAACTTAATTTCTAACTAATAAATATGAGCTTTATTAGGTTCTTTGAGACTTTTACGCGAATGATTTATATTAACTAAACCACGGTAGTTTAACTTAACCGGTAAAAGACACTACTCTGAAAACTGCGCCAGTTATGTGTTAGCTGTAAATAAGGCTGAAAATATAAGCTTAAGACTTAATTATATTGCCGAAAATAAAAGGCGACCAGCTATTTCAATTGTAAATCAAAGACTCTTTACTTTATTAATTATTTCAATTACATTCGAAACGAAGCGAGCGTGAGAGTGAGCGAGTTGGTAGACTGAGAGAATTGACGATATTTAATCTAAGCTCTTAATGTATGCTTTTCATAACGAATAATCGAATGTCCAACACCAAATCGACGCAAGCTATTAACTTGTGGTATAAGTCGTGGACAGACAGTTATGGCTGGAAAATTTATCTGAAAAATTATTTTGACTGTATTTGATTGATTTAAGGCTCAAATTGGGGTTGACAACTCAAATGACAAATTTTGGCACTTTTGCCTCAATTTTGTGACTTTATCAACTAAGTTGTTGGATGATCTGGCATAATCCAGGCATGTAATTGGCAATAATCCAACACAACACATGACAATGCCCTACATGACTTACTTCAGCCACTGAAACTGATTGATCTGATAAATATGAGACAATTGGAGTACTTTGAACTTTAATGACAAGCTCAACAATCAGCAATGAAGTGCAAATGATCGAAAGTATTAATGCCAAAATCCAAAAAATTCTGAAAAATTCCAAAAAATTTTAATTGAAATTTTCATTAAAAAAATTCCAAATTTTTCACCTTTCGAACAAATTAAACCTTTTTGAGGTGTAAGCAAGTCCATGAATTGTCGAAATTTCCAAATATTTTTGCACATCAAACTTCATACTTGCAACAATTTTCATACAAAATGACTTAAAATGTTCAAATTGCGTCAAATTTTTTATTAATCTGATTAAAAATTACACAAATTTACATCATGCAAGCACACAATCGCATGCTGACTGTTCCTGAATAGTCTCTAACCTCATCAATGACCCCTCAGTACCCTCCACAAATCAACAGCGAATCGAATAGTAAAAAAGTATAAAAATTCAACAATTGAAAGCATTGAAATGCCAGCAAAAAGTCCCAAAAGTCCACCGACATAAGAAACAACATCCGAGAATGTAAATTGCTGATATCTTCGGAACAAAACGATGTCGTCCATGTTCATTCTCACATTTATTCTTGTCTCATTTCCTCCTGTCTCATGCTTTGTATAATATTTGATATTATACCTCATTGAGTTACACAATGGCAGGCATGAGCAGTTCCGTTCCGGTGAAAAATCAAGTGATCCATAAAGATAATGCTTAACATCACTAATGCACATTCGTTCAAATCTTGTTATGTTTAAGCATATCTCATTTGGATCTGCAAATGGCTGATCAAAGTCAACACATCCACATCTATCCATTGTTATGTTGGTGACGCATTCAAGTTCGCAGTTATTTTGAGAATATTTTTTAAAATATTTTAATGACTTTTCACCATCAAAGTAACATTCACGAGCAGATGGCTTAAGATGCTCTAGTCCCTCAGTTGTGATGATTTCTGGAGTTACGATGACGTCAACAATGACTCCATAGTCAAGTGTTATAAAATCCTTTCTTGGATTAAATGTTTTTAAATCGTCAGATTGATGCACAATAAAAGATTGCTTTAAGCAGTCGATCAGGTCTGTATTTGGGTCTTTTAGAGTTATTGAGAACTCAGCTTGGTCCAATTTGTTGAATTTTAGAGGATATTTGATGGATTTTGGGAATTTTTGAAGATTTTCTGACTTCATTGTGATGTTGGTTGTGTATTTGAAGTCTGTGCTGATCCTGTGGAGTGCCTGAGTCAGTCAAAGTAGTCTAAAGACCTTAAAGATACTCACTGATCAAAGTTGAACATCTCATCAGCATCAATCATGTTAAATGTGAATCCCATGCCACGAGATGTTCGAATTTCAGCAAATTCTGGTTGGTATTTTCCATTAAATGATGAAAATTGGTCGCGGAACATGTCAAGTTGTGTATTTTCCCTCAAAACAGGAATGACATAAGGAACGAAACTAAAGTTAAAGTCATAAAAATAATTGTCGTACAAATCATGACAAAAGAAGTGCTTCGTCATTATTCTGAAAGGACATAAAGCTTTAAATTATTTTTTGTTGGATATTTGGATATGCTTCCGTACTTCTTAGTGTCCTCAGCTGCTGTATCATTTACCAATTCAAAGTATGACTGACCATAAATATTTAAATCAGACACAAAATCCTCAAGCTGTTTTGATATTGAATATTGAGGAACAATTGTGACTGCTGGAAATGGAACCTAAAATTCTTAATTGTTAAAATAAGCACAAAAGTTTAAATCTTGTTGGAACCAGAGTGTAGCTGTCTCAAATTCGAATTTTTCGACATTAAATTGTCGAAAAATTCGAACTCAACTAATTTTAAAATAAAAATTTACGTTACAAAGAAAAATAAAAGTAACGGTCAAAAAAAATTTGAATTTTTGAAAATTTTTGAAAAAATTTAACGGTCGTTTTTGAGAAAGCCACACTCTTGTTGGAACTAACATCTTTGACCATTTTAAAGTTGTCATCATAAGCAATTACACGACTTTCTGGGACACTTTCTTTGGTGCTTAAAATAAGATGAAAGCACAAGCTTAAGGATGTGAGGATGAAGAATATCCAAATTATGCTGAAAATGCTCAAAATTATTGTATGAAATTCATTGAACTGCTTAGCTTGCCTGTTAGTCCATGACAGGTCCACAATGTATCCAAATCCATGTATTGACGATTCCTTAAAGTAAGACTTGAAATGTTCCTTAAATTTGTCAATTTTTCTAATTTCCACATCAACTTCCTCAAATGGATATACTTTAATGTCTACTTTAGTGATTTTCTCAACAAAAATTCGAATTGTGAACCAATAAATCAGCTCAATAAATGACAGTGCTGAAAATCCAGCAAAAAGTCCCAAAATTCCGCCAATATAGGACATAAAGTCAAGCTCATTGAACTGCTTCTTGCGGACTAGCTGATCAAAGACATTTTTCTTGTATTGAAGACGAAATCCAATGCTTACAACTGAGAGTGAATAGCTTACGCTGCAAAAATAAGAAAATCTATAAAAATTGTTAATTTCCAAATTTTTTCTTACTCAAGACTTCCGTAACTTTGCTGTTCATAGTTGTACTGCACATATTCACATGGATCAAAGCATCCACAAGTGCCTTTCTGTTCCTCAAAGTCATTTTCAGCCTTTTTGTAGCAATTTTGCTCATTTGCCGAACAAATTCGAGTTGAAGAATTTCGAATCATGAAGAATTCAACGCAGCCACAACGACTGAGCATGAAATCAGTCAGACATTCATTCTCGCAGTTGTTTTTCGTGTAGACTTTGAAGAATTTTAGAATTTTCTCATTTTCCAAGTAGCAGTTGCGTCTGAAATGATGGAAATTTGGAGGATTTTGAGGTTATAATTCAGGTTTTGGGACTTTTTGAGGTTAGAATCCAAAATTAGGGATTTTTTTGAGGTTAGAATCCAAGTTTTAAGATTTTTTGAGGTTAGAATCCAAATTTAAGCATTTTTTTGGAGGTTAGAATCTAAATTTGAGGTTAGGCACCAACTCACTCAGTAGGATCATATCCAGTAAGTGACTCATCAATTGAATGTTGTTGTGGATCAATCAAAATTGTTGTTTGAAGCTTTAGATTTAAATATAAAGTTTTAGCATTTGCAGTCGGCAATTCAAGTGGATCATGAAGAATTACAGTATATCCATCAAATGTATTATTCATAATTCTATCCACACTCCTTTTACCAAGATTAAATCCAACCCATAATCCAGCTTTTGATGTTGATAGTCTCTGTGGCATCACCTTTGGTTCCAGTTCATGTTCAATTCTATTTTCGTATTCATCAAAAAAATGTAAAATTCTGGCTGTTTTGTAATGAAAATCATCAGATGTTGAGTTGATGTGCAGCAAGCCATGACTAAATCCAATATTGTATGTGATGCACAAGCCCCATTGTGTCATAACCTCAAAAGCATATTCCTTGGATTCATCAACCCAATAGAAGTAAATCATTCCGTCAAAGAATTCCTTTTCAAATTCATTCATGACATCCACAAAATCGTCGGTTGGAACTGAAATATTGAGTTTGGCAAAAATGTTGCGATTTTTGAGCATGTCAAGCACTTGAAGACGTTTTAAGCTGGAAAATTTGAAGATTAATTTAGTGAAAATATCAAAAAATGACAAATTTTTAGGGTTCGACAAATATGCGCATATGCATGCATACATGCGCATACAGGATGCGCAAACAGGATGCGCAAACAGTATGCGCATACAAGATGCGCAAACAGTATGCGTATATACGCATATGCGCATACAGTTTTGTCGAACCCTACAAATTTTACAGTTTTAATCCAAGCTGATCATGATTAATGCTTCCATTTTCAATTCTGTCCAAAAATTCAGCATAACTTATGTTGCCAAATTTAATTTCATCGCTAAATTCTTGCACATCCTCTTCAACTTCATAAATAGTATAAATCATTGTGTGCTTTTGGAACCGATAATGCTTGCCATCTGATAAATATGCCGATTTAGGAATTTTAAACATTAGTCGTGGACAGACTGTGACTGCTGGAAAATTAATCTGAAATAATTTTTATGGATTTAAACTATTTTGTGATTAGAAATAGGCAATGAACTCACCTCAGACACAGGAATCGACTGATCAGACAAATAAGACACAATTGGAACCTTTTGGACCTTGATGACAAGTTCCGTGATTAAAATTGTAGTGTAAGTGACTGAAACAATCAGGGAAATGATCCAGAAAATTCTAGAAAAATTCAAAATTGAATTTTGAGCATTTTTGGACTAATTTTGACAACTTTTTTACCTTTCAACAACATGAAACCTTTTTGAGATGTAAGCAAGTCCATGAATTGTCGAAATTTCCAAATATTTTTGCACATCAAACTTCATACTTGCAACAATTTTCATACAAAATGACTTAAAATGTTCAAATTGCGTCAAATTTTTATTAATCTGATTAAAAATTACACAAATTTACATCATGCAAGCACACAATCGCATGCTGACTGTTCCTGAATAGTCCCTAACCTCCTCAATGACCCCTCAGTACCCTCCACAAATCAACAGCGAATCGAATAGTAAAAAAGTATAAAAATTCAACAATTGAAAGCATTGAAATGCCAGCAAAAAGTCCCAAAAGTCCACCGACATAAGAAACAACATCCGAGAATGTAAATTGCTGATATCTTCGGAACAAAACGATGTCGTCCATGTTCATTCTCACATTTATTCTTGTCTCATTTCCTCCTGTCTCATGCTTTGTATAATATTTGATATTATACCTCATTGAGTTACACAATGGCAGGCATGAGCAGTTCCGTTCCGGTGAAAAATCAAGTGATCCATAAAGATAATGCTTAACATCACTAATGCACATTCGTTCAAATCTGGTTATGTTTAAGCATATCTCATTTGGATCTGCAAATGGCTGATCAAAGTCAACACATCCACATCTATCCATTGTTATGTTGGTGACGCATTCAAGTTCGCAGTTATTTTGAGAATATTTTTTAAAATATTTTAATGACTTTTCACCATCAAAGTAACATTCACGAGCAGATGGCTTAAGATGCTCTAGTCCCTCAGTTGTGATGATTTCTGGAGTTACGATGACGTCAACAATGACTCCATAGTCAAGTGTTATAAAATCCTTTCTTGGATTAAATGTTTTTAAGTCATCAGATTGATGCACAATAAAAGATTGCTTTAAGCAGTCAATTAGATGCGTATTTGGGTCTTTTAGAGTTATTGAGAACTCAGCTTGGTCCAATTTGTTGAATTTTATTGGATATTTTAGTAATTTTGGGAATTTTTGAAGATTTTCTGACTTTGTTGTGATGTTTCTTGTGTAATTGAACTCTGTGCTGATCCTGTGGAAGTGCCTGAGTCAGTCAAAGTAGTCTAAAGACCTTAAAGATACTCACTGATCAAAGTTGAACATCTCATCAGCATCAATCATGTTAAATGTGAATCCCATGCCACGAGATGTTCGAATTTCGGCAAATTCTGGCTGATATTTGTCATTAAATGATGAAAATTGCATCCGGAACATGTCAAGCTGTGTATTTTCCCTCAAAACAGGAATGACATAAGGAACGAAGCTAAAGTTAAAGTCATAAAAATAATTGTCGTACAAATCATGACAAAAGAAGTGCTTCGTCATTAATCTGAAAGGACATAAAGTTTTAATTTATTTTTTGTTGGATATTTGGATATGCTTTCGTACTTCTTGGTGTCCTCAGCTGCTGTATCATTTACCAATTCAAAGTATGATTGACCATAAATATTTAAATCAGACACAAAATCCTCAAGCTGTTTTGATATTGAATATTGTGGAACAATTGTTACGGCCGGAAATGGAACCTAAAATTGACAATTGTAGCACAGAAGTTCAAATCTTGTTGGAACCAGAGTGTGGCCGTCTCCAATTCGACATTCAATTGTCGAAAAATTCGAACTCAACTAATTTTAAAATAAAAATTTACGTTACAAAGAAAAATAAAAATAACGGTAAAAAAAAAATTTGAATTTTTAAAAATTTTTGAAAAAAATGAACGGTCATATTTGAGACAGCCACACTCTGGTTGGAACTAACATCTTTGATCATTTTAAAGTTGTCATCATAAGCAATTACACGACTTTCTGGGACACTTTCTTTGGTGCTTAAAATAAGATGAAAGCATAAGCTTAAGGATGTGAGGATGAAGAATATCCAAATTATGCTGAAAATATTCAAAATTATTGTATGAAAATCATTGAACTGCTTAGCTTGCCTGTTAGTCCATGACAGGTCCACAATGTAACCAAATCCATGTATTGACGATTCCTTAAAGTAAGACTTGAAATGTTCCTTAAATTTGTCAATTTTTCCATTTTCCACATCAACTTCCTCAAATGGATATACTTTAATGTCTACTTTAGTGATTTTCTCAACAAAAATTCGAATTGTGAACCAATAAATCAGCTCAATAAATGACAGTGCTGAAAATCCAGCAAAAAGTCCCAAAATTCCACCAATATATGACATAAAATCAAGCTCATTGAACTGCTTCTTGCGGACTAGCTGATCAAAGACATTTTTCTTGTATTGAAGACGAAATCCAATGCTTACAACTGAGAGTGAATAGCTTACGCTGCAAAAATAAGAAAATCTATAAAAATTGTTAATTTCCAAATTTTTTCTTACTCAAGACTTCCGTAACTTTGCTGTTCATAGTTGTACTGCACATATTCACATGGATCAAAGCATCCACAAGTGCCTTTCTGTTCCTCAAAGTCATTTTCAGCCTTTTTGTAGCAATTTTGCTCATTTGCCGAACAAATTCGAGTTGAAGAATTTCGAATCATGAAGAATTCAACGCAGCCACAACGACTGAGCATGAAATCAGTCAGACATTCATTCTCGCAGTTGTTTTTCGTGTAGACTTTGAAGAATTTTAGAATTTTCTCATTTTCCAAGTAGCAGTTGCGTCTGAAATGATGGAAATTTGGAGAATTTTGAGGTTAGAATTCTGAATTTTTGGTGTTTTTTGAGGTTAGAATACAAATTTTGGAATTTTTGAGGTTAGAATCTTAATTTTTAAAAAAGTTTTAGATTAAAATCCAAAATTAGGGATTTTTGAGGTTAGAATCTCAATTTGAGGTTAGAATAAACTCACTCATTAGGATCATATCCAGCAAGTGACTCATCAATTGAATGCTGTTGTGGATCAATTAAAATTGTTGTTTGAAGCTTAAGATTTAAATATAAAGTTTTAGCATTTGCAGACGGCAATTCAAGTGGATCATGAAGAATTACAGTATATCCATCAAATGTATTATTCATAATTCTATCCACACTCCTTTTACCAAGATTAAATCCAACCCATAATCCAGCTTTTGATGTCGATAATCTCTGTGGCATCACCTTCGGTTCCAGTTCATGTTCAATTCTATTTTCATATTCGTCAAAAAAATGTAAAATTCTTGCAGTTTTGTAATGAAAATCATCAGATGTTGAGTTGATGTGCAGCAAGTCATGACTAAATCCAATATTGTAAGTGATGCACAAGCCCCATTGTGTCATAACCTCAAAAGCATATTCCTTGGATTCATCAACCCAATAGAAGTAAATCATTCCGTCAAAGAATTCTTTTTCAAATTCATTCATGACATCCACAAAATCGTCGGTTGGAACTGAAATATTGAGTTTGGCAAAAATGTTGCGATTTTTGAGCATGTCAAGCACTTGAAGACGTTTTAAGCTGGAAAATTTAATGATTAATTTAATGAAAATATCAAAAAATGACAAATTTTTAGGGTTTGACAAATATGCGCATATGCATGCATACATGCGCATACAGGATGCGCAAACAGGATGCGCAAACAGGATGCGCAAACAGGATGCGCATACAGGATGCGCAAACAGTATGCGTATGCACGCATATGCGCATACAGTTTTGTCGAACCCTACAAATTTTACAGTTTTAATCCAAGCTGTTCATGCTTAATGCTTCCATTTTCAATTCTGTCCAAAAATTCAGCATAACTTATGTTGCCAAATTTAATTTCATCGCTAAATTCTTGCACATCCTCTTCAACTTCATAAATAGTATAAATCATTGTGTGCTTTTGGAACCGATAATGCTTGCCATCTGATAAATATGCAGACTTAGGAATTTTAAACATTAGTCGTGGACAGACTGTGACTGCTGGAAAATTAATCTGAAATGATTTTTATGGATTTAAGCTATTTTGTGATTAGAAATAGGCAAAGAACTCACTTCAGACACAGGAATCGACTGATCAGACAAATAAGACACAATTGGAACCTTTTGGACTTTAATGACAAGTTCCGTGATTAAAATTGTAGTGTAAGTGACTGAAACAATCAAGGAAATGATCCAGAAAATTCTAGAAAAATTCAAAATTGAAATTTAAGCATTTTTAACTAATTTTGACAACTTTTTTACCTTTCAACAACATGAAACCTTTTAGAGATGTAAGCAAGTCCATGAATTGTCGAAATTTCCAAATATTTTTGCACATCAAACTTCATACTTGCAACAATTTTCATACAAAATGACTTAAAATGTTCAAATTGCGTCAAATTTTTTATTAATCTGATTAAAAATTACACGAATTTACATCATGCAAACACACAATCGCATGCTGACTGTTCCTGAATAGTCTCTAACCTCCTCAATGACCCCTCAATACCCTCCACAAATCAACAGCCAATCGAATAGTAAAAAAGTATAAAAATTCAACAATTGAAAGCATTGAAATGCCAGCAAAAAGTCCCAAAAGTCCACCGACATAAGAAACAACATCCGAGAATGTAAATTGCTGATATCTTCGGAACAAAACGATGTCGTCCATGTTCATTCTCACATTTATTCTTGTCTCATTTCCTCCTGTCTCATGCTTTGTATAATATTTGATATTATACCTCATTGAGTTACACAATGGCAGGCATACGACAGTTTGGTCAGTTGTTGGATCAGACTTGGACATATTTAAGCAAATATTATCGGAATCTCTAAACGGCTGATCAATGTTCACACATCCATATTCATTTGACATTGCTATTGTCTGTGACTCAATTTCGCAATTTATTTGTGAATATTTTTTGAAGTATTTCAATGACTTTTCACCAATAAAGTAACAACCTCGTTGTTCTGGTGTCATTTTTCTAAGATTTTCATCAGTTCTGATTATTTCCGGTGTTACAATCACATCCATGGATGTGCCATACACAAATGATGTGAAATCTTTTCTTGATGAGAATGTCGGTAAGAAGTCAGACTGATGAATCATAAAAGATTGATCAATGCATTCCTTGTAGTCGCCTAAAGGCTTCTTAAGCTTGATAGTAAAAGTTGCATGATCCAATTTGTTGAATTTTAGAGGATATTTGAGTAATTTTGGGAATTTTTGAAGATTTTCTGACTTTGTTGTGACGTTTCTTGTGTATTTGAAGTCACTGCTGATCCTGTGGAGTGCCTGAGTCAGTCAAAGTAGTCTAAAGACCTTAAAGATACTCACTGATCAAAGTTGAACATCTCATCAGCATCAATCATGTTAAATGTGAATCCCATGCCACGAGATGTTCGAATTTCGGCAAATTCTGGTTGATATTTGTCATTAAATGATGAAAATTGCTCGCGGAACCAATCATAATGCACATGTGACTTAAATAGGAAGTAAATGTAAGGCACAAAACTAAAGTTATAGCCCAAATGATATGCATCATATTTTTCTATACAAAGAAAGTGTCGAGCTACTTTTCTGGTGAATTAAATTGGTAAAAAAATGATTTTTAGTCTTGGAATTGACAATTTTTGACATTTGGTTCTTTCAGAGGCGTAGCTAGACATGGGGTACAGTAATGGGGGAGGGTTAAGGGGTATTTTTTGACATTTTTGAAAGAAGCAAACCAAAAATTTAAAAAAATGTTACAAAATAGACAGCTTGTCAATTCTCGGAGGTGGGGGAAACCCCCTCACTCTTCCTGACCCCCCTGGCTACGCCCCTGCCTTCCCAACATCATCCAAAAGTATCTCAATACAAACCTTTTATATGTTTCATGTTGCTCACGTGTCCTATAAAATATATGCAATCGATTTGACCAAATGTACAGCTCTTCCGCAACATTCTTAACATAAGTGATTTGTGGCACAATTGTGATTGCTGGAAATGAAATCTAAACAAATTTCAGGCTTAATAAAATTTAGATTTTATATCCAAAATTAACTTACATTTTCAATCAGTTTAAAACTATCATCATAGGTAGTAACACTGATATTAGGAACATTATCGTCTGTACTGAGTATCAAGTGAAAACTGAAAGTGATTGAGGTTAAGATGAAGATGGTCCACATTATGCTGCATATGAGAAATACACAATTTGATCAGGGAGGGTTAAAAAATTATCAAAATTTACAAAATCAGAATTTAAAAATAAACTAATGAGTTTTAATCTTGTGGGTAATAAGGGGTAATGGGGGAGGGGTTCCTTGGTCACCACACCAATTCTTCTTATCAAGGTACGATCCATATCCAATATAATGTTAATAAAGAATGTTAATCATTGAGATCCAGAGTTGAGTTGTGTGTGGGGGGGTCAGTTGCTGAGTCTACATGTCACACTCAGCATCGGGAACTCTCATAAGAGTATGTCGTGGCAACTGATTGTCAAATGAGTGAGGATCCGTCAGACCAGTTTGTAAAGGAATCAAAACTACTCCTTTAATGACTCTTTTGTCAACTTATTGACTTTAGCCAACAAAAGGAGGCTATGAGCTGAGTTTCCACTGCCGGGACTCGAACCCATGACCGTTTGGTTGCTGTAGATGCCGAAGTATGAATCTATTCCATCACTGAGCCACCTAGACTCACTAAAACCCCAAAAAACCCCCTCAAATTCCAATCAAAAATTAAAGCTTACAAACTAATTTGTGAGAATTCAAAAATAAAGCTGAGTCCATGAATTGATGACTCATTGAAGTATGACTTGATGAATTTTTTGACATGTGATTCAGTTTGACTTTCATTTAATGGATTTATTTTGGATACTGTTTCACAATTTCCAATAAAAACACGAATTGTGAACCAATAAATCAACTCAATAAATGAAAGTGCTGAAAATCCAGCAAAAAGACCCAAAATTCCACCAACAAATGATAAAAAATTAAAAATTGTAAATTGCTTTTTTCGAGCTAGTTTGATGACTTGATTGCTTCTATACTTGACATGAAAACCGACTTCGTTGTATGATGTTATAGGATAGAAACTAAAAAGAAAAGAATTTTTAACAGAAGTTGAAGCTGACCAGCTTTAATCGACTTTAGACTGACTATGGCCGATTAAATTGTAATAAAAAATGTATAATTTACTTTACAAGACCAGATGATTCAATATCAATATCATACTTGACATATTCACATGGATCAAAACAACCACAAGTGCCTTTCAGTTCCTCAAAGTCATCCTCAGCCTTTTTGTAGCAATTTTGCTCATTTGCCGAACAAATTCGAGTTGAAGAATTTCGAATCATGAAGAATTCAACGCAGCCACAACGACTGAGCATGAAATCAGTCAGACATTCATTCTCGCAGTTGTTTTTCGTGTAGACTTTGAAGAATTTTAGAATTTTCTCATTTTCCAAGTAGCAGTTGCGTCTGAAATGATGGAATTTTGGAGGATTTTGAGGTTAAAATTCTGAATTTTAGGATTTTTTTAGGTTAAAATCCAAATTTAGGGAATTTTGAGGTTAGAATTTAAATTTCAGAATTTTTTGAGGTTAGAATCCAAATTTATGGAATTTTTGAGGTTAGAATCCAAATTTAGGGAATTTTTGAGGTTAGAATCCAAATTTAGGGAATTTTTGAGGTTAGGATCCAAATTTTGGGATTTTTTGAGGTTAAGATTCAAATATGAACTTACTCAACAGGCTCATTATGATACAATGATTCATCAATTGTATTAATTTGTGCATTAATCAAAACATTTGTTCGTAATTTCTGATTATAATTCATTAAAATTGATTTTTTCGATGGCAATTCAAATGGATCATGAAACAGCACGACATAACCATTAAAATCATTATCAATTGGCTTAATTGTTAAGTCCTTAAATTTTGAATTACCAAATCCAACCCATAAACCATTTTTTGATGTTGAAATCTTTTGTGGCTTATTGCTGGACATTACGACAATTTTTTCATGTTCATAAATTTTAAATTCATAATGAAAGTCATCAGATGTTGAGTTTAGATGCAGTACATCATGACTGAATCCAATATTATGTGTAAAGCACAATCCCCATGGTGTAATTATCTCAGAAATAAAATGTTGCTTCTCATTAATTAAAATAAATACAATTGCGTGCCAGACTGACAAGAATTCCTTTAGAAATTCATTAATAACATCCAGGAAGTCATCAGTTGAGATTGTAAAGTTAAGCTTGTTGAAAACATTTCGTTTAGTGATCAAATCGACGACTTGAAGACGTCTTAAACTGTAAAATGATGGGGGAATTAGGGCACATGGGTCAGATACGCCAATGGACAGTGCTGTACTTGTATTTAACAGAGTGTGGCCGTCTCAAATTCGAGTTTTTCGACATTAGATTGTCGAAAAATTCGAACATTTCAAAACTCAACTTATTTTAAAATAAAAATTTACGTTACGAAGAAATAATAAAAGTAACGGTCAAAAAAAATTTGAATTTTAAAAGAAATTAACGGTCGTTTTTGAGACGGCCACACTCTGTCAAAAATTTAATCATTACATTTTATCTCCTAATTCTTGAGGCTTAATTGATCCAGTTTCAATATTTCTTAAAAATTCAGCATAACTGATATTGCCAAACTTAATTTCATCTTTATATTCCTGTTTATATTCTTCGTTTTCATAAAAATAAGGTTCAAGTGTGTGTCTATCAAATCGGTATGGTCGTTCAATTTCATAAGTTGATATAAAATAGCTTAGTGAGAATCGTGGACACACCGTAACTGCCGGAAAGTTTATCTAAAAAGTTAAAATACGAAAATTTTATTAAAAAAATAATGAGAAATTTTGTAAAAAATTCAACCTCAGATACAGGAACAGACTGATCTGATAAATAGGTGACAATCGGATAGTTCTGAACCTTTATGACAACCTTTGTGATTAATATTGATGTAAGAATCAATGAAATTAGCAGAGCAATGATCCAAAAAAGTCTAAAAAAATTACAATAATTAGTTTTTTTGAGGTTATTCAGAGTGCGGCTGTCCTAAATTCGACATTAGATTGTCGAAAAATTCAAACTCAACATATTTTAAAATAAAAATTTACGTTAAAAAGAAAAGTAAAAATAACGGTCAAAAAAATTTTGAATTTTAACGACAATTTTTTTTTTGAAAAAAAATTAACGGTCGTTTTTGAGAAAGCCACACTCTGAGGTTATTAAGGCGGAATGGTTTTGTTTTCTGGTACCAAATCAATATGATACCAACCAGGCAGTCATGAGTTCGACTACTAGGGTCTTGCTTGTTTAAAAATAATTTTTAAGGTTAAAAAAATGATCAAAAATGATAAAATTTGGACAAAAATTGATTGACTTAAACAGAGTTGGCGGATGTCTGGGAATCAGACATTATTGGACTCTAAAGTGGAGTTTTGTCAACTCTTGACCAGAGTTTGAAGTCCAGTCGACAAGCATATTGACTTCGGGTCCAGCCTCACAACCTAGATCCACTGCGATCAACAATCGGTTATCCCACACCCTTTACATCCACAATTTACATTGAAATCCGAACTACTTGCAAGCTTTACACATTCCAAAGACACAAGTACCTGATGCACCCTGACTCATACCTTTCTATTCGACTTGATCGCTTGGATATATAACAAACTCCATGAATTGTTGAGATTTTGAAATAATTTTGTAAATCAAACATCATTTGATGGATATAAAGTTATACTGCTTCATATTCATGACATGTACACTAATGTGATTGTATTTAATCATAAAACTATAAATCTGACCTATTTGTTGCACTTTACAGATATATAAATCAGAGTGTGACTGTCTCAAAAACGACCGTTAATTTAAAAAAAAATTATTTTTCGTTAAAATTCAAATTTTTTTTTGACCGTTACTTTTATTTTTCTTCTTAACGTAAATTTTTATTTTAAAATTAGTTGAGTTCGAATTTTTCGATAATCTAATATCGAAGAATTCGAATGCGGGACAACCACACTCTGATATAAATGTCAATTTGTCATGCTTTTGGTTCTTATCTGACATTATTTGCGTGTGAGCTTCTAGATTGTGTATTTTTGAGTCGTTAATGTCTCGAATCTGCAGATGTAAAATGTCAAAATGAAGCTGAATTCAGTTCTTATTTGAGACCATTCCTTCTAAGTCCATGTCTATTGAAATGTGATCCTGATGAGAACTTAATGCAGCTTTATTTTGACATCTGCAGGTTCAACAGCTATCCATAGCAGTCATAGATACAGCTTTTAAGTATTACAGTACCATCAATGCATCATCTTTGCCTGTTAGCTACTGGAAACTGCACAACATGCTGTATCTATTCAATACCTTTCAACATAGTTGCAAAACAGGCAAAAACCGTACAATTGTTTTTGATAATTTGTACGGTTTTGTAATAAAAACAATACAAATTATACGAAAACGTGTGGAAGACAATAACCTTACAAATTCTAGAATAATTTGTATGGTTTTCTTACAAAACCGTACAAATTATCAAAAAAATTGTACGGTTTTTGCCTGTCACAGGTGCCTGTTTTGCATCTCTGCCTTACAATATGCACTAACATGCATGAGTATCTGTTTTGCATACATCTTAGGCGACTGCCTGTGCTATACATCATCAATATAATGAATCATTGTTTACTAATCATCATCATGTGTGCCTGCAATCTGATTGCAATTAATCAAAGTTTGTGCTTATGTGTCACAACATGTCCAATTAGTTAATGAAAAACAATTTTTAGCACTTCCGATAAATTTTGATGGCAAAAAATTGAAAATTTTCAAATATTTTTGAAACTGTCAATCAGATTGCTGCTGTTGTGCTGACTGTCAAGTTGTAAAATTTTCACTCAAAAAAATCTCAATTTTCATTACAGATCCAACAAGTAAGAGTCATCATGTGGACCACATCTGTTGTTGTCCTTGCATTATTCTGCATTGGAACTGCTACATCATATCAAATTGGACTTGGTCGTGCTGATGTGACTGGACCAAGTGTCGAAATTGCTTTTGTAAGTTGACAAATTTGACACAGAGTGTGGCTGACTCAAAAATGACTGTTAATTTTTTTCAAAATTCAAATTTTTTTTGACCGTTATTTTTAATTTTTTTCGTAACGAAAATTTTAATTTTAAAATAAGTTGAGTTCGGAATGTTCGAATTTTTCGACAATCTAATGTCGAAAAACTCGATTTTGAGACGTCCACACCCTAATTTGACATTTTTTGGATCATTTTATTAAACTTTTTAATCCACAGATGGGATATGCTCAACTCAATCAACGTGGTCATGGAATACATACACGACTTTATGCCAGAACATTCATTGTTGAGGATGAATTAAAAAATCGTGTCTGTTTTGTTAGTGTCGATGCTGGTATGATAAGTCATGCTGTTAAAAGGAATGTAATTCGTGAATTACAGAAGAAATTTGGAACAATTTATCGTTATGATAATGTGATGATATCTGGAACTCGTGAGTATGACTTGATACATGTCTAGGTGCCATATCGAAGTGGGTTTGAAGCATCTGCATCGTTCTGAATGCATTTGAAACTCTATAACAGGGGTGGGGAACCTTAAGCTCTATAGCAGGGCACACCTTAGTGGTGAGCCTCGATCGAAACTACACAGGGCCAAACTGCATGGTGCAAAACTGCACACTAAGGTGCCGCGGCACACAGGTTGCCCACATCTGCCCCAAAAGCTTATCTAAATAAATTAAAATCTTATTTACAATGGCATAGCTTGAAGCTGATTATCAGTTTGGATGAAAAATTCAGCTGGAATTTAGGAAACGTTCGTAAATTACGTAACACTATCGATTTTAGACCTTTCTACCCTCATTTTAATGCTTTATTACTAAAACATGAAGTATGATTTATATTAACGTTCCCTATAAGAACCATTCACTTATTAGTTAATGCACTAAGTTTTGTAAAGTTCGGTAAACTTCGGAATAATTCGGCAAAGTTCGGAATAATTTGGTAAACTTCGGAATAATTCGGTAAGCTTCGGTATATTTCGGCAAGCTTCGGAATATTTCGGCAAGCTTCGGTACGTTTCGATTAATAGTTCGACAAACTTCGGAATAATTGCACAAACTTCGGTATAATTCGGCAAAGTTTGGAATAATTCGGTAAATTTCAGAATAATTCGGTAAGTTTCGGAATAATTCGGCAAACTTCGGCACATTTCGACTAAAAGTTCGTCGAAGTTTGGAATAATTCGGCATGGTTCGGCAAACTTCGTAATAATTCGGCATTGTTCGGAAAAATTCGGCAAATTTCGTAATAATTCTGCAAGCTTCGGCACGTTTTGGCTTAACGAGTACCAAACACCCAAACAGTCGATTTTTCACGTTACGCAATTAGTGAACGTTCCCTTCCTTCAAGCATCCACACGACTTTAAACTGAGCAGTCATTAATTTCCTAAATCTTTGCATTATTTTCCATCCTTACTTCCAACAGACACACACAGCGGACCAGCCGGCTTTCATATGTTTGTATTGTATGACTTGACAGCTCTAGGCTTTGTTCCTGAAACATTTTATGCCTTAGTTAAAGGCATAACACAATCAATCATAAATGCACACAATAATATGAATGAAGGTCGAATATTCTTATCAGAAACGGACATTTATGATGCAAACATTAATCGATCGCCAATGTCATATAATAATAATCCAGAACAGGAAAAGGCACAGTACAAGGATAATACAGATAAGAAATTGATACAATTGAGGTTCATGGATAAGCTTAATAAGAATGTTATGGGTGCATTTAATTGGTTTGCAGGTAGACTTAATGACTTTAACTGATTTAATCTCAATTATTGACTTCATTATGAACATTTTTACAGTACATCCAACATCAATGAACAATACAAACAAGTTCATTTCATCAGATAATGTTGGATATGCCTCAATATTATTGGAACAAGAGTACAATAAGGACAGTTTGGTGGGAAAAGGAAGCTTTGTTGGTGCTTTTTGTTCAGCTAATTTGGGTGATGTCTCACCAAATATTATGGGACCTAAATGTGCTGTAAGTTTGATTTATTGATTTGATTTTGTATTTGAAAATTCGCAAAAAGTTTTGTAAAGTTCGGAAAAGTTCGGCAAACTTCGGAATAATTCGGGATAGTTCGGAATAAGTTCGGAATAATTCGACAAACTTCGGACAACTTCGGTAAGGTTCGGCACAATTAGGAATTAAGTCGACAAGGTTCGGCATAGTTCGGCAAAGCTCGGCAAACTTCGGAATAATTCGGGATAGTTCAGCAAAGTTCGGAATAATTCGGCAAACTTCGGACAACTTCGGTAAGGCTCGGCACAATTAGGCTAAAAATTGGGCAAAGTTCGGAATAATTCGAATCATTTCTGTAAAAGCTCGCCAAACTTCGGAATAATTCGGCAAAGCTCGGTACATTTCGTCTAAAAATTCGGCAAGGTTCGTCACATCAAAACGATCAAAACTTCGGCAAACTTCGGGTAAAAATTCGGCTGAAAACTCGCTAGACTTCGGAAAAATTCGGAACATTCATCCTCAATCTCTAAATTCTCAATTTAATCCACAGATCTCGGGTCTTCCATGCGATCCCCTCACATCAGCATGTCCCAACAAAGACATTTGTTTTGCATCCGGTCCCGGACGTGATATGATGGAAAGTACCAAAATTATCGGTACCAGAATCTATCGTGGTGCATCAAAGCTTCTATCAACCAGAGTTGGTCGTGAAATAATTGGACCTGTAAAGTTTATTCATCAATTTGTTGACATGCCAAAGCAGGCAGGCGTTTACTTTAATCCAAAATTAAAACGTGCTGAAAATTACACTGGATGCCTACCAGCTATGGGATATTCATTTGCTGCTGGAACTACAGGTATGTTGAATGAGCATTATTAGGCCATTTAATTTCGAAAGTATTCGACATTGATTTCGAAAGAATTCGAAATTATATTCGAAAATTCAAAAAATATTGATCTTTTATTTGTAACGTATTTTTTGATTTCAAAAAAAATTCAACAGTCATTTATTTTATAAAAACATAGTTTCTATCCCCGTTTTATCATTCAAATATTAACGGTGTGGCCGTCTCAAATTCGAATTCTTCGACATTCAATTGTCGAAAAACTCGAACTTAACTAATTTTAAAATAAAAATTTACGTTACGAAGAGAAATTAAAGTAACGGTCAAAAAAAATTTGAATTTTAAAATTTGAAAAAAATTAACTGTCATTTTTGAGAAAGCCATACTAATTCCAAACTTCCATTTTTCCAGACGGACCCGGTGCATTTGACTTCCAACAAGGTACCGTCAGTGACAATGACTTTTGGAATACAGTTCGTGACTTTATAGCCGAACCAACCCAATGGGATAAACAATGTCATGGTACAAAACCAATATTATTAGCAACAGGACGTGCTGTATATCCATATCATTGGCAACCAACAGTCGTACCATTACAATTATTATCAATTGGTGATGTCTTAATGTTTGGACTTCCAGGTGAATTTACAACAATGGCTGGACGTCGTCTTCGAAGTGAAATTCAATTATTTAGTAAAAGTAGGAACAATGAGTTCCAATCAATACTTTGTGGATTATCAAATATTTACACAAGTTATGTAACAACACCAGAAGAGTATGATATACAGCGATATGAGGGTGCATCCACAATATTTGGTCCACATACCTTAACTATATATATTAATAGATTTATTAAGTTACTTGATGCTATGATGCGTGATAAGACAATTGATCCAGGTCCAATGCCAATTAATCAAGATACAAAACAAATATCATTAGTCACAAAAGTATATTATGATGGATATGCCATTGGAAGTGGATTTGGTTATGTTATAAATCAACCAAAAAGGTCCTATAGACGTGGTGACTTAGTGTCTGTGTCATTTGTGGCTGGTAATCCACGAAATAATTTAATGACTGATTCAAGTTATTTTTATGTGGAACGGATTGTTAATGATGAGTGGATGATTGTGGCTACAGATGCTAATTGGGAGACAAAATTTAAATGGACGAGAATTTCAATGATTTTAGGACGTAGTGAAATTGAATTTTTATGGGATATACCTGAGACAGCATTAAGTGGTGAATATCGTATTAGACATCGGGGTTATTATGCTTATATATTGGGTGGGGTATATCCATATCAGGGATCAACAAATCATTTTATTATTCAGTAAATTAGTTGTTTTGAGGTTAGGGTTAGGGGGGTAAAGGAGCCGGGGGTAGTTGAGCATGGGGTAAAGGAGCCGGGGGCAATTTAGCATGGGGTAAAGGAGCTTGGGGCAATTTTGCATGGGGTAAAGGAGCCTGGGGTAAAGGAGCCTGGGGCAATTTAGCATGGGGTAAAGGAACTGGGGGCAATTAAGCATGGGGTAAAGTAGCATGGGGTAAAGGAGCCGGGGGCAATTTTGCATGGGGTAAAGTAGCATGGGGTAAAGGAGCCGGGGGCAATTTTGCATGGGGTAAAGTAGCATGGGGTAAAGGAGCCGGGGGCAATTTTGCATGGGGTAAAGTAGCATGGGGTAAAGGAGCCGGGGGCAATTTTGCATGGGGTAAAGTAGCATGGGGTAAAGGAGCCGGGGGCAATTTTGCATGGGGTAAAGTAGCATGGGGTAAAGGAGCCGGGGGCAATTTTGCATGGGATAAAGGAGCCTGGGGTAAAAGAACATGGGGTAAAGGAACATGGGGTAAAGGAGCAGGGGGCAATACAAGATGGGGTAAATAAGAAGGGGTAAAAAAGCAAGTGGGGACAAAATGGTGGAAATTTTACCTTTTGTTACGTAATTTATGAACGTACCCCATTGAGTTTGTAAGTCAGCAGATGCTGTACTTTTGACTACATGTAAATTAAGCTACAAAATATCCAAATAATTTATTTTAAGGTTAAGATTTTTTAATAGATTTTAAGGTTAAATTAAGCATATTTTATACCAGGACATGAGCATCAAACATATGAGCAACAATTAGGTTAAGAACTTAATAATCAAGTCAGACTGCATTAAATTTAAATTTTTAACGGTTTTTTTTTGTAGAAAATAAAATAAAATTTTATTAAAAATAAATTCGAATTTTTTTTTAAGTTTTATTTTTTCAGAAGTCGTCCTCAAGTCGTCCCCCAAGTCGTCCCCAAGTCGTCCCCCAAGTCGTCCCCAAGTTGTCCCCCAAGTCGTCCCCAAGTTGTCCCCCAAGTCGTCCCCAAGTCGTCCCCCAAGTCGTCCCCAATTCGTCCCCAAGTCGTCCCCAAGTTGTCCTCAAGTTGTCCCCAGAGAACCCCATAGCCTAACCCTCCTGACCCCTAAAAATCATCAATTAATCTTGAGTGACGTCATCAAAGTAAGTGCTGCATTTGTTGCTGTTGATTGACAGTTCATGACTGCTGCATTGTCAAGTTCAGACTGTAAATAAGATTGTGAGATTTGTGTCTATTGATCAGTGCTGATTGCATGTGCATGTGCATCACATTATAGCTTCAAGTGGAACTGAAAAGACGTTTGGAAATTTTATAAGAATTTTAAAAAAAAAGTTAAAAAAATTGAAAAAATTTAAAAAAAAAATAAAAAATTTTGATAATAAAATTTAAAAAAAAGTTTAAAAAAATTTTAAAAAAAATTAAACAAATTCAAATTTAAAAAAAATTAAGTTAAAAATAAAAGATTTTTTTTTTTAAATTTAAAATTAAAAAAAGTTAAATAAATAATTAAAAAAAATAGAAAATTGTTAAAAAAATTTTGAAAAAAACTTAAAAAGATAAAAAAAGCAAAACAAGTTAAAAAAAAATTGAAAAAATTTACAAAAAATACAAAAATGGGAAAAAAGTTTAAAAAATATTAAAAAAAAATAAAAAATAAAAATTAAAAAAGTTTTATTAAAAAAATTTTGAAAAAAACATAAAAAGTTAAAAAAGGCAAAAATTAAAAAAAGTTAAAAAAAAAATTTAAAAAGTTAAAAAATTTAAAAAATTTTAATAAAATTTTAAAAAATAGAAAAATTTGGAAAAAATTCAAATTTAAAATAAAATTTAAAAATAAAAGATTTTTTTTAAAAAAATTTGAAATTTAAACAAGTTAAAAAAAATAATAAAATTTTCATAAGAAAAATTTTTGAAAAAAAATTAAAAAATAAATAAAAAATTTACCAAAATTAAAAAAAGTTGAAAGTTAACAAATATAAAAAATTAAAAATTTTTATTTTAAAATTTAATGTTAAAAAAGTTAAAAAAATTAAATTAAAAAAATATTAAAAAGCTAATTAATTTATAAAAAAAATTAAAAATTTTAAATTTTAAAATAAAAATTTCATTTAAAAAAAAAGTTTAATAAGTTTTAAAAAATTTAGAATAATTAAAATTGAGAAATAAAAAAAAATTTAAAAAATCAAAATTTAGAAATTTTTTTAATAATTTAAAAAAAACTACAAAATTTTAAAAAGTTAAAAAATTAAAAAAATAAAAAATTGAAAAACTTAAAAATACCAAAAAATTAAAAAAAAAGTTCGAAAAATTTTAAGAATTTTTTAAAAAGTTTAAAAAAGTCAAAAAAAAATTATTAAAAAAATGCCAAAAAATGTCTAAAATTGCAACATTTTTAACTGCTTTGCTGCTCATCATTATTAGTCATGGATCTGCAGCATCACCATTGCCATCAATTCCAACCTCAACATCCGCACCAAATTCAACCACAATTTCACCAAACTCACCACAAAATCAAGACTTTTCACAATTCTTCGCCGACTTAATGAACAAATTTTCAATTCCGTCATCAAAACAGTCCGAAATTGAGGACTTTATCAGGTCGTCCATGTTCGCACCGGCTGCAATAAATCTCAAAAGTTTTTCCCAAAAAGTCGCTGAAATTCAAAAAAATTCACCAAATTCAACGGTTTTTATTGATTGCGATTTGAATTTTAAGAAGGCTTTGAAAAATGCCAAAGTTTTCGCATTTAAAAATTGCAATCCGGAAAAAGTTTTGAAAAGTGAAAATTTTACGAAAATTTTTGATAAATTTCCATCGGCATTTTTGGTGAGTTTTGAAATTCAAACGAGTGTGGTGAATAAAAATGGAGATTTTATGGTGAATTTTGAGGCGAATTTGAGTCAAATTGAGAAAATTTTTGACAATTTTCATCGAAGCTTCTTAATTTTGATTTACGAGAGCATCAGTGACGCGGCAAATTCAACGAAATCCATGACAAGTTCATCCAAATTTTCAGCAAATTTGACGGCAAAATCAGCTAAATCCTTAGCGAATTCGAAGACAAAATCAGTAAAATCCAAAGCAAATTTGAAAGCAAATTCAGAAAATTTGAAAGCAAATTCAGTCAAATCCACGGCAAATTTGAAGACAAATTCTGTCAAATCCACGGCAAATTTGAAAGCAAAATCAGTCAAATCCACGGCAAATTTGATGACAAAATCAACAAAATCCACAGCAAATTTAAAAGCAAAATCAGTAAAATCCACAGCAAATTCAACAAAATCCACAGCAAATTTGAAAGCAAATTCAACAAAATCCACAGCAAATTCATTAAAATCCCCTCAATACTCAGCATTTCTATTCGAAAATTCGCACTTAACTCACCTGGACATCTCCATCAGCTCCAAATTTTCCATGGGAAGTTTCATAGCATCCTTAGACAGCAAACTCACCAACACATCAATCATCCCATACTCAAACAACATCCAAGAATCATTAATTAACAATTGTCCAATTTGCCTTCGTTTACTTCAACTTTTCAGCCTAAAATCTTATTTAATAAATTTGGAAATACCGAACGGAAGTCAATTGAGGCAGTTCCATTGTGACATTGACTGCTTTCGTGCCTTGCTAATTACCCCAACTGACTTTAATTTTACTAAAATTCCCGACCACATTCGGATTTTGCTGCATGAAAAGTTCATCAATTTATTGAGGTTAAGGACGTCTGACGTCATCAGCATGGCTGACAATACGACAGTCAATGACTTTATGGACAGTCACACAACAACAATGGAACTTGAGGGACTTACAACTTTTGCATTTTTACAACAACAATTTAAAGTTTTTGAATTTTTAATACGTGCTGATTGTCCATATCCTGTGGATTTTATGGATGTTAAAGGACATGACCGGATGTATCCAATAAGGAATCGATATGTCCAAAAAATTGAAGGACATAAGAATAAAATTATGAAATTTCATGAGGATATTAAAAGTGGCAATATTGATGCTGTTCAGCAGTTCCTTAATGACAATAAGCATGTCCGATTTGGACGAAATGAGCAGAACAAGTCAGCATTAAAAGTGGCAATTGAGAATAATCAACTTGAGATTTATGCGATGCTTAAAGGACATGGAATGATGATGAGCAGCTTGGACGAAATTGTACAGAAATATGAAAAGGTTTGTGCCTTAATCTGGTACTTCACTTAATCTAGTACTTCACTGCCTTAATCTAGTACTTCATTGGTTTAATCTAGTACCTCATGGACTTAATCTAGTACTTCATTGATTTAATCTAGTACTTCACTGACCTAATCTAGTACTTCACTAACTTAATCTAGTACTTCACTGCCTTAATCTAGTACTTCTCTTAATCTAGTACTTCATTGACTAATCTAGTACTTCACTGACCTAATCTAGTACTTCACTTAATCTAGTACTTCATTGTCCTAATCTAGTACTTCATTGACTTAATCTAGTACTTCACTTAATCTAGTACTTCATTGACCTAATCTAGTACTTCATTGACTTAATCTAGTACTTCACTTAATCTAGTACTTCATTGTCCTAATCTAGTACTTCATTGACTTAATCTAGTACTTCACTTAATCTAGTACTTCAATAGCTTAATCTAGTACTTCATTGACTTAATCTAGTACCTCATTGACTCAATCTAGTACTTCATTGACTTAATCTAGTACTTCACTGACTAATCTAGTACTTCACTGACTTAATCTAGTACTTCACTGACTTAATCTAGTACTTCATTGTCCTAATCTAGTACTTCACTGACTAATCTAGTACTTCACTGACTTAATCTAGTACTTCATTGTCCTAATCTAGTACTTCATTGACTTAATCTAGTACTTCACTTAATCTAGTACTTCATTGACCTAATCTAGTACTTCATTGACTTAATCTAGTACTTCACTTAATCTAGTACTTCATTGTCCTAATCTAGTACTTCATTGACTTAATCTAGTACTTCACTTAATCTAGTACTTCAATAGCTTAATCTAGTACTTCATTGACTTAATCTAGTACCTCATTGACTCAATCTAGTACTTCATTGACTTAATCTAGTACTTCACTGACTAATCTAGTACTTCACTGACTTAATCTAGTGCTTCACTGACTTAATCTAGTACTTCATTGTCCTAATCTAGTACTTCACTGACTAATCTAGTACTTCACTGACTTAATCTAGTACTTCATTGTCCTAATCTAGTACTTCATTGACTTAATCTAGTACTTCACTGACTAATCTAGTACTTCACTGACTTAATCTAGTACTTTATTGACTTAATCTAGTACTTCACTAACTTAATCTAGTACTTCACTGACTTAATCTAGTACTTCACTGACCTAATCTAGTACTTCATTGGCTTAATCTAGTACTTCACTTAATCTAGTACTTCATTGTCCTAATCTAGTACTTCATTGACTAAATCTAGTACTTCACTGACTCAATCTAGTACTTCACTGACCTAATCTAGTACTTCATTGTCCTAATCTAGTACTTCATTGACTTAATCTAGTACTTCACTGACTTAATCTAGTACTTTATTGACTTAATCTGGTACTTCACTGACTTAATCTAGTACTTCACTGACCTAATCTAGTACTTCATTGTCCTAATCTAGTACTTCATTGACTTAATCTAGTACTTCACTGACCTAATCTAGTACTTCATTGTCCTAATCTAGTACTTCATTGACTTAATCTAGTACTTCACTGACTTAATCTAGTACTTCACTGACTTAATCTAGTACTTCATTGTCCTAATCTAGTACTTCATTGACTTAATCTAGTACTTCACTGACTAATCTAGTACTTCACTGACTTAATCTAGTACTTTATTGACTTAATCTAGTACTTCACTAACTTAATCTAGTACTTCACTGACTTAATCTAGTACTTCACTGACCTAATCTAGTACTTCATTGGCTTAATCTAGTACTTCACTTAATCTAGTACTTCATTGTCCTAATCTAGTACTTCATTGACTAAATCTAGTACTTCACTGACTCAATCTAGTACTTCACTGACCTAATCTAGTACTTCATTGTCCTAATCTAGTACTTCATTGACTTAATCTAGTACTTCACTGACTTAATCTAGTACTTTATTGACTTAATCTGGTACTTCACTGACTTAATCTAGTACTTCACTGACCTAATCTAGTACTTCATTGTCCTAATCTAGTACTTCATTGACTTAATCTAGTACTTCACTGACCTAATCTAGTACTTCATTGTCCTAATCTAGTACTTCATTGACTTAATCTAGTACTTCACTGACTTAATCTAGTACTTTATTGACTTAATCTAGTACTTCACTGACTCAATCTAGTACTTCACTGACCTAATCTAGTACTTCATTGTCCTAATCTAGTACTTCATTGACTTAATCTAGTACTTCACTGACTTAATCTAGTACTTTATTGACTTAATCTGGTACTTCACTGACTTAATCTAGTACTTTCCATAATAATCCACAGATCAAGGACCTGAAAGAGTCGGAAAAGAGTCTAATTCGTCATTCCAACACCAAATACCTAACAGCAGTAGCTAAAGATGATGAGAATTACATTGAAAAGTTAGTCCAAAAGTCAAGATTCATCTACGATGAGTCACAATACACAAAAGATCAAATCATAGCTGAAATCCGCAAGGCATTCAAGGATGTCAATCAAATCACGCCCGAAATTCTTGAAATTTGTTCAAAATCTGACAATTTTTTGATAATTTTTGACTTTAATTATGCAATAATTGATGAATTTGAGCCTGGAAATGCAGCAGTTGGACTTACACAACGTCAATATGACTATATTGTAATTGGATCTAAAGACTATTTGAGTATAGATGTTGATGAGAGGAACTATGCCTTGGGTACAATGGCACATGAGTTGATGCATTATGCGATGTATATGATTTATGATAATGAAGCATATCCGTACCTTAAACATGATTTGGTGACTAAAAATAAATTTCGTAAATTCACCAAAATTGGTAAAATGTATGAAAAAATTGAGCCACATTTGGCATATCCAGATGGCACTGAACCTGATGATTTTCATGTTGAATTAATTGCAAGAATTCCGGACATTTTATTAATGAGGCAGAATAAGCCATTAATGTTGGATATAATTAAATTAAAATTTATTGATTTATTTGACTTTTATTATGGAACAATTGTTAAGGATTTAAGGCACATGACAGCAACAATGCATGACAGGGAGCAGATTCGACTTGTTAATCAGTGGCTTGATGTTAAGCGTCAAATTCAGGAATTTGAATTTGATATTATCGTTAATCATTCAGACATTGATTGCTTAATTGATGATAATGAATCTGATGACAGCACTGAGGAACTAGATGATGATGATGATGATGATGGTGGTGGTGGTGGTGGTGGGAATTTAGGGGATACAAGCACCGAAAAGTCTCTTGATTCTCAAGTCAATAATGATGCTTATCGAACTGAAAACTCAGTTGCTAATCGGACGAATGAAAATCATCAAAATCGTGAAATTGGTGAAAATGGTGAAAATGGTGAATTTGGTGGAAATGGTGGAAATGGTGAAAATGGTGGAATTAGTGGAATTGAAGAAAATGGTGGAAATAGTAAAAACAATGGATTTATTAAAGATGGTATTTTTGGTGAATTTGGTGAAATCAGTAAAAATGGTAAACTTGGACAAAATGGTGAAATTGAAGAAACTGGCAAACTTGGTGAAAATAGTAAAATTAGTGAAATTGGTAAAATTGGTAAAATTGGTGGATTTGGTGGTAATAACAGAAATGGAAGTAATGGTGAAATCAGTGGAAATGATAGATTTAGTGGAAATGGTGAAATGGGTAAAAATGATGGATTTATTAAAGATGGTGATTTTTGGTGAATTAGGTGGAAATGGTGAGATTGGTGAAAATGTTGAATTTGGTGAAAATAATAAAAATAATAAAAACAGTCAAGAATATGAAGACTACTTTGAATCTGATGAAAATAATGACTATACAGAACACAACGAAAATGACATTCAAAATCCAACCTCACATAATCGTCAAAATCAGCCATCAAGTCTAATACCCAGCACAACTTCTACAACAACGCCTAAATCAACTCTTAATCCAAACATTAATTCAATCCCCAACTACCCTAATGCAAGAGAAAACATCCATGACAACAACATTGCAGGATTATTTACAACAACTACAACATCAGCAACAAAAGCAACAACAGCAACAATTTTTCCAACAGATGATGAAGATTATCACGGATCAGGACATTTAGATGAATCACAAGACCTAAATAGTCATGGTAATTTAAACTATTCGGACGAATATGAAGATGAAAATGACTCAAATTACTTTAAACAAAGGAAGCCAGTTGATGGACGTAAATTGTCGAATGGAAGCTTAAAGTTGAAAGTTGAGGAAGATTTTATGAAAAGTTTGAGGAATTCAGATCAATTTGTTGAGGGATTAGGTGGATTTAGGATTGTGAATACCTTAAAATTAAAGAAAAGTCCACAAAATCTGCAAAATCCTCAAAATCTACAAAATTCCCAAAATCTACAAAATGCCCAAAATCAACAAAATGCCCAAAATCAACAAAATCCTCAAAATCAACAAAATCCTCAAAATCCCCAAAATCCCCAAATTCTCCTAAATCCTCAAAAATTACAAAATGCCCAAAATCAGCAAAATCCTCAAAATTTACAAAATGCCCAAAATCAGCATAATCCTCAAAACTTACAAAATGCCCAAAATCAACAAAATCCTCAAATTTTACAAAATGCCCAAAATCAACAAAATCATAAAAATCTACAAAATGCCCAAAATCTTGAAAATCTACAAAATGCCCAAAATCAACAAAATCCTCAAAATCCCCAAATTCTCCAAAATCCTCAAAACTCATCAACATCCAAACCACAACATCATCTAGACAACTTCATAGTCAACTTAGGCTTCAATTTCTCATCAAATCAATCTCACCACGCCATTTTCACAAATTTTCCCAAATCAATTCTCAAATTTATCGTCAATAAAGTCAACAACAACAACCAACAACTAACAATTTTCATGAAATTATCAACAGGACATCTCGACAACATCCACAAAATCATCAATGACTTATCAAATCTTAAATCGGATATCCTTATTGTCATTGAATGTGATGACATTGAGAATTTGTGGTTGATTGATGTCCTGCATGGCTACACATTTAAGCATGTCATTTTTGTTGCTGATTTTAACGATTTTGAGGATTTTAAAAAGTACGAAAATAAAATGGAAATTCGACAATTTTCAGTCCATTGGAATGATTTGTGTCCAAATGGTCAAGACTACATATCCAGCTACGACTTTTACTTCCAAAATGATGAGCTAAAATTGGATAAAATTATTGGACATAACAAAACAATTTTGAATGAATTTGAAATTGATAAAATTTATAATCAAGATTTTTACACCATTGGAACTGATTCTGTGCCTGAAAATGGTGAATTTTTGATTGATAGGAGATTAATGGATGAGGATGGGAGGATATTGGGGCTGAATAGGATTATTAGGGATTTATTTGAGGTTGAGGACGATGAAGAGGATCAGGATGGGGAAGTGGAAGCTGAGGATGAAGATGAGGCACGAAGGAAGGTCCATGGATTGTCAAAGGACTTGATTATGGACGAATTTGGTGAAAATCGAGAAGAATTGGAACAATTTGTTCAAAACTCACCAAATTCAACAAATTTACCACAAAATTTCTCAAATTTACCACAAAACTCCTTTAATTCACCAAAATCACCTCGAAATTCAACAACTTTACAACAAAATTCAACACATTCACCTCAAAACTTACCAAGTTCACCACAAAATTTACCGAATTCATCACAAAGCTTAGCACATTCACCACAAAATTTCTCAAGTTCACCACAAAATTATCCAAATTCAACAAATTCACTACGAAACTATTCAGTTTTACCAAAAAATTACTCAACTTTTTCACCAAATTCCCCAACTTCACCACAAAATCACTCAAATTCACCTCAAAAATCTGTCAACAGGCTCAAAAAATCTCAAAAATTGCACAAAAATTCAATTAAAAATTCCGAGTCATTTTTAAGTCCCAAATTCACTAATCCAACATCAATTTATTCGTCAAGATTGACAAAATCTGTCAAAAAATTCTCAAAATTGACCAAAAAGTCGAAAAATTTGTCAAAATTTGGCAAAAAATTCCAAAAAAAGTCACAAAATTTGACAAATTTTCAAGTAAATTTTAAAATTCCAAGAAATTCGACAACATTTATTTTGTCAAGTCCACCAGGATCGGGAAAGTCAGCAACATTAAAAGAAATGTCTGCAAAAATTCGCAAAATTTCACCAACTTTGTGGATTAATTACATAAATTTATCAAAATTTGACTTAAATTTGAATTTTTCTGAAAATATTTTGACATTTTTGACCGTTAATGTCCTTAATTTGACAAAAATTGATGCTGTTATGTTCAATCATGTGCTGCATGAGCATCGAGTCGTTTTAATTTTTGATGAATTTGATAAAATTGATGAAAAATCAAAAGAAAATTCAATAAAAATTTTTAAATTTTTTCAACAATTTTCCGTTACAATTTGGATTGGAACCCGACCAAATAGCTTAATTAATCTTGTACATAACTTAAAAAATTTTAAAATTTTTCATCTTGTTGACTTTTCAAAATTGGAAATTGAAAATTTTTTAGAATTTTTTAATGAAAATGTTGAAATGGAAATTTTAAAATTGTTTAAAAAAATTGGAAAAATTGAAAATCCAAAAATAATTTTGGAAATTGTTGAGATTTTTAAAAATTATAAAAATATTTCAAATTCTTATTTAATTTTTACAAAATTAATTTTAAATAGAAATTTTGAAAAATTATTTAAAAATTATGAATTAAATGACATTGAAGAAGCTTTAAATTCACCACAAAAGCTCTTAAAAACTCACCAAATTGCAGCTTTTAATTATTTATATCATAAAAAATTTAATTTAAGTGAAAATTTAGAAAATTTTGAAATAATTTATAAAAATTCAAAAAATGAAATTAAATTTATTGACGATAGTTTTGCTGCTTATTTTATGGCTCAATATTTTGCTGATAATTTACTTAAAAATCACATTTCGAGCAGCAATTTTGACAAAAATTGGAAATTTTTAATAAATGCCAAAAAATTCAAATCTTGGAAAGTCGTTAAAACATTTTTGTTGGATTATATTGAATTAAATGAAAATAATTTGAATTCGACTAAAATTTTGCATTTTAAAACATTTTTAAACACTTAGTGGGACCATCCATCGATTACGTCACTAATTCTTATGATAATCTGTGACTCATTATTATCAATTTTTATCATTTTTAATCTTATCGCTGAATAAAATTCATTTTTTTTTTTTGATAATTATTATCTTTTGTTTTTGTGAATTGATTCAGTTGACATTTACAGCTTGTTTGAGAAAGTTGGAATATTAACTTCGAATGTAAGTGCCGAAGACCGAAGACCGAAGACCGAAGACCGAAGGACCGAACACCGAACACCGAAGATCGAAGACCGAAAGACCGAAGAAGACCGAAGAAGACCGAAGACCGAAGAAAACCGAAGAAAACCGAAGAAAACCGAAGAAAACCGAAGAAAACCGAAGAAAACCGAAGAAAACCGAAGAAGACCGAAGATTTCTAAAAATTCCCCAAAATTGTCTTTCACAGAAATAAAAAATGGAAATTTTATGCGAATTCAGCATCCACATTGGATATCGATGCACAATTCAATCCCAACAAATCCCCGAAAATACCGATCTAAAATTCATTGGCAGTCATAGAATTGGTAAATCCAACAATGACGTAACTGAGATCAACTTTAAAGACTGTACAGTCACAAAAGTTCCACAAGGACTCACAAAATCATTTCCAAATTTAAAGTCAATGACATTAACAGGCACAAAAATGAAAAAATTATCAAAAATTGACTTAATTGAGTACAAAAATTTCAATTTTTTTGACTTTTCCAACAACAAAATTGACTTCCTGCCTGATGACTTATTTGATAATTTTAATAATTTAAAATACATTTCATTTAATGGAAATAAATTGTCAATTATTGAGCCAAACCTTATTGATGGCCTTAATAAGCTAGAGACAATTGACTTGCGTGGTGATACAAAGTATGGATATATGAATTTAAGTCCAGCAGCACCAAATTGGGATTCTGACTTGGCTCAAATTAAATTTGAATTATGTAAGAAATTTTGTCAAAATAGTAGTTCAATTGTGGCTGAATACATGCTTAAACAGAGCCTGAACGTCAAGTCATTGAGACATGAAAATGAAAATTTAACGGAAATGTTGGAAAAATTGAAGGAAAATGATGAAGGCACACGTAATGTAGTCGATGAGCTTCTCAATCAGAATCAAAATTTAAGAATTGAATGTCAACTGTTGAGCCATAAGCAGCATGTGCTTGAAAGTTCAAATACAAAATTAATACAAAATAATCAAAAATTGGAGTCTGAAAATCGCAAGTTCAAATCCTTCCTAACTGATGAAACCTTTAAGGACTTCCACATCCAAATTGATGACCACAACTTCCCAGTCCACAAGTTCCTGATTGCAGCACGAAGTCCAACTCTGGCTGAATTGCTGAAAAACAACCCTGGACTTGAAAACCTTAAATTAATCGACATTCCAGTCGTCATTTTTGAGGTTATTTTAAAATATTTTTACACTGATGAACTTCCAGGTGGAGATGGGATCAATTTTTTTCATCTTTTTGCTGCTGCTGGGAAGTTGAAGATTGAGGAACTGAAGAACTTTGCAGCATTACAAATTATTAAGTTGATTAATGCTGAAAATGCATTAGAAATTCTAAAATTAAGCAACAAGTATGAACATGATGAGATGAGACATAAAGCATATGAAGCTCTGCAGAAGAAATATCCAAAAATTAAATTTGATTATAAATGGATTGGAAATGTCCAAAAGATTATTGATATTATTGATGGATATGAAAAAATGGAATCGGAAATGATGAAATTACAGGAAAAATTCAACAGTATATTGCATGACTAAAATCAACATTAGGATATGTAAAGCAGTTGCAATAAAAAAATCAGAGTGTGATCGTCTCAAATTCGAAATTAGATTGTCGAAAAATTCGAACACAACTTATTTTAAAATAAAAATTTACGTTACAAAAAAAATTAAAAGTAACGGTCAAAAAAAATTTGAATTTTGAAAAAAATTAACGGTCGTTTTTGAGACAGCCACTGAATAAAATTAGAAAATATTCATAATTTTTAATTCAAATTCGAATATAAATGAAAATTTTTATATTTTTTTATATGTAATTAATTCAATTTTATTATATAATTTAAGGATATTAATTCCAACAATGTCAATATCAACAACAATTTTATCATTTTGTGAGGAATATAAAAATTTAATAAAATTTTACAAAAAAAAAAAAATAAAAAAAATTAAAAATTAAAAAAAAAATTTTAAATTTTTAAAATTAATTATTTTTATGATAAAAAATGCAATAAAATATAACCAAAAATAATTAATATTTTTTAATAAAGTGACACAAAAATGAATGTGGAAAGTTAAAAATTGTCAAATTTTTCAAAAGTTTTTTTGGATTTCCGTTAACAATTATTAAAAATGTGAAGATTCAGGTGCCTTCACAATATGATTTTTGAGGTCCAGGTGCCTTAAGAGTGGGGGTAAAGTACTTTAAACCCCAAAAAAAAAAATTACAAAAAAATTTAAATCCAATTTTTCAGTTAAACTTCCAGGCGCACAGTCTACATAGACAATTTAACATCAAAGCTTGAATTTTTCATGTCCAAAGATGTTTTAGGTTATGCAACTATGATGTGTCATGGACGGTGTTCCTGTAAATGTCAATAAAAAAAATGCTTAAATTAATGATTAAAATTTTTTTTTTATTTATTTACACGATTTTTAAGCTTTTTTACAGATTGATATTTTATTTTGATTGATTTGAGGATGCGGAACTGATCGTACTCGACGTTGGCTAAATTTGACTCAAAAACTGACTCAAAAATTGACCAAAATTGACCGAAAATCTTCAGTTCCTGTTTCCCATCCAATTTAAGACTGCATAATATGAGACAAAAGTGATCTCAAGACTGATTTTAATTCAAATTCCAAAACCACCAAAAATTGCTTTTTTTTTTTATTCGATAAATTTAGACACTTTTAGTAGTTTTTTGAGGTTATGTTAAGTTCTGAGACACAAAAAAACCACAAAATTTTTTTTAAATATAAAAAATAAATTCAACAAAATTATTCTGAAATTTATTTATAGCTAACTTAATAAATATTAACAAAAAAAAAGTTAATTAAAGCATTTTAAAATTTAAATTTTTTTTTATTAATTTTAGTCAATTTCAAAAAAAATTTTAATTTAATAATTTTTTTTTGTGATGATTTTTATAAAAATATCGTTTTTTTTTTTAGGATTTTTCTTGCATCTTCAAGTTGTTGTAGATCTTATGATAATTATTTTTACAGTGTCTTAATTTTTATCTCAATTTTGCTTCAATTTCATTAACAGAAGCGCCTTATTAATTATAATCTTAATTTCATTCTTACTTATGTCCTAAATTAATTTATACAAAACATAAAACCTTTTTTTGTTATTTTTTAAAACTGATTATTATCAACTTTTTTATTTTTACTGTGTTCGGAAGCGCTTCTGTTGCTGTTGAGCTGTTACCATTGTTGTTCGCTTAATTCCGGGTCCCGTTGTGGGTGCTGCCTTTGCTGATGGATCTGTAATGAATTAATTAGAATTTATTAGAATTTATTATCAATTTCATCTACTACAGCTCGACCTTAGAAGATCGGATTCAGCTCGACTCAAGAAAACCGAACTCAGCTCGACTCAAGAAGTCCGTACTCAGCTCAACTCAAGAAGACCGAACTCAGCTTGACCCAAGAAATCCGAACTTAGCTCGACCCTAGAAGACCGAACTCAGCTTGACCCAAAAAAAAAATCCGAACTTAGCTCGACTCAAGAAGTCCGAACTCAGCTCGACCCAAAAAAAATCCGAACTTAGCTCGACCCTAGAAGACCGAACTCTGCTCGACTCAAGAAGACCGAACTCAGCTCGACCCAAGAAGACCGAACTCAGCTCGACTCAAGAAGACCGAACTTAGCTCGACCCAAGAAGACCGAACTCAGATCGACTTATGAAGACTGAACTCGGCTCGACCTAGAAAACCGAACTCAGCTCGACCCAAGAAGACCGAACTCAGCTCGACTTAGAAGACCGAACTCAGCTCGACCCAAGAAGACCGAACTCAGCTCGACCCAAGAAGACCGAAGTCAGCTCGACCCAAGAAGTCCGAACTCAGCTCGACCCAAGAAGACCGAACTCAGCTCGACCCAAGAAGACCGAACTCAGCTCGACCTAGAAGACCGAACTCAGCTCGACCCAAGAAGGCCGAACTCAGCTCGACCTAGAAGACCGAACTCAGCTCGACCCAAGAAAACCGAACTCAGCTCGACCCAAGAAGTCCGAACTCAGCTCGACCCAAAAGGAATCCGAACTCAGCTCGACCCTAGAAGACCGAACTCAGCTCGACTCAAGAACACCGAACTCAGCTCGACTCAAGAAAACCGAGCTCAGCTCGACTCAAGAAGTCCGAACTCAGCTCGACCCAAAAAAAAACCCGAACTTAGCTCGACCCATGAAGATCGAACTCAGCTCGACTCAAGAAAACCGAGCTCAGCTCGACCCAAGAAGACCGAATTTAAATTAATTCAAACTCAACATACCTTGTAGCCATTTAACCTGCGTAGCCGGTCCATATCCTTTCTCATTTCTACAAGCAATTCTAAAAATAATGGCCGGTTTACTTGTCATATCAAGATGCGCTGTCTTAATCATATCATTTCCAACATCACATTGATTCTCTTTACCAACATAAACTCGTGTAAATGCAAGTTGTGTAGCTTTTGATGGATTTGGATCCTTAACAGCAAGATAAACAGAATATTCTGTTATTTCACCTTGCGATTGTGATGGTGGCTCCCAACTAAGATGTGCACCTTCTTGTGATTTTGTAATTTTAATGCCGGATGGGGCACCTGGAAATCCTGGTAGGCATGTCTTGAATGTTGTGACCTTCAAAAAAAAAAGTTGATTTTTTTAATTAAAAAATTTAAAATTAAAATTTAATAACGGGCGTCTTCAATTCGAATTTTTCGACATTAGATTGTCGAAAAATTCGAACATTTCGAACTCAACTTATTTTGAAATAAAAATTTACGTTACAAAAAAAAGAAAATTAAAAGTAACCGTCAAAAAAATTTTGAATATTATCGGTCAAAAAAAATTTGAATATTAATGGTCAAAAAAAATTTGAATATTATCGGTCAAAAAAAAATTTGAATATTAATGGTCAAAAAAAATTTGAATATTATCGGTCAAAAAAAAATTTGAATATTAACGGTAAAAATTGAATATTAACGGTCAAAAAAAATTTGAATTTTGAAAAAAAAAATTAACGGTCAATTTTGAGAAAGCCACACTGTGTTTAATAAATTTTCATACCTCACTAAACTTTCCAACACCGCATGCATTAACACCAGCAATTCTAAATCTATAAGCTCGTCCTTGTTCCAATGGTATTTTATCCAATAAACTTAAATCTGGTATACTTTCACTTGTTAATTTTTCTGTTGCATTTTGCCATTGATAATCAACATAATTTGTTACATTTTGTGTTAATGTCTTAAAAATACCAACGACCATCCACTTTTCACCATCATCACCAACAAGATCTTTCGGTTTTGTATCATTAAGTTGTGAGAGATTTGCAACGGCTTTACTGTTTGATGCTTGTAATGCAGCTGCCGCTAGTGCATCGAGTGATTGACGTCCATAACTGTCTGTGCTACCATTAAAGTCTGTTGATGAATGGGAGATGATTGGTGATGCTAACAGGTTCTCGTTTAGCGAGTTCCGAAGGGCTCTAGAAGATACAAAATGGAATTAAAATATCATAAAGATTTAGATCGGATTGAGAGGATCTAATCCAGCTCGACCTAACTCAGCTCGACCCAAAAGGATCTAACTCAGCTCGACCCAAGAGGATCTAACTCAGCTCGACCCAAGAGGATCTAACTCAGCTCGACCCAAGAAGACCTAACTCAGCTCGACCCAAGAGGATCTAATCCAGCTCGACCTAAAGTGATCTATCTCAGCTCGACCCGAGAAGATCTAACTCAGCTCGACCCGAGAAGACTTAACTCAGCTCGACCCGAGAGGATCTAATCCAGCTCGACCCAAGATGATCTAACTCAGCTCGACCCGAGAGGATCTAACTCAACTCGATCCAAAAAGACCTAACTCAGCTCGAACCAAAAAGACCTAACTCAGCTCGACCCAAGAGGATCTAACTCAGCTCGACCCAAGAAGACCTAACTCAGCTCGACCCAAGAGGATCTAATCCAGCTCGACCTAAAGTGATCTATCTCAGCTCGACCCGAGAAGATCTAACTCAGCTCGACCTGAGAAGACTTAACTCAGCTCGACCCGAGAGGATCAAATCCTGCTCGACCCGAGAGGATCTAACTCAGCTCGACCCGAAAGGATCTAATTCAGCTCAATCCAAAAGGATCTAACTCAGCTCGACCCGAGAGGATCTAATCCAGCTCGACCCGAGAAGACCTAACTCAGCTCGACCCAAGAGGATCTTACTCAGCTCGATCCAAAGGGAATCTAACTCAGCTCGACCCAAGAGGATCTAACTCAGCTCGACCCAAAAGGATCTAACTCAGCTCGACCCAAGAGGATCTAACTCAGCTCGACCCAAAAGGATCTAACCCAGCTCGACCCAAGAGGATCTAACTCAGCTCGATCCAAAGGGAATCTAACTCAGCTCGACCCAAGAGGATCTAACTCAGCTCGACCCAAAAGGATCTAACTCAGCTCGACCCGAGAGGATCTAATCCAGCTCGACCCGAGAAGACCTAACTCAGCTCGACCCAAGAGGATCTTACTCAACTCGACCCGAGAAGATCTAACCCAGCTCGACCCGAGAAGACCTAATCCAGCTCGACCCGAGATGATCTAACTTGATAATCATAACTTACTTTTCATCATGCATTCCAATATGTGTATTTATCGTATGTGATGATAAATGACTAACTTCACTAATTGTACTCAATATCGCTGCTGCTTCATTATCCTCAATCTTATCACCAGCACCACTTGTCGTTACTTTAACATCCTCACCATCACCATGCTTCTCAATCTTTACAGTACTAATTTGACTCTCAATATCATCCTCATTATCAACAGCACCATCCAATTGCTCAATATTAAAGCATCCATCAAGTTGTTCCATATTTTGTTGTTGTTGTTGTTGTTGTTGCTGTTGCTGTTGCTGTACAATTGATGCATTTGTTGATGTTGCTGGCATCATAATAATTTTAGGACTTGATCCTTGTGCTGCATTAACAAGTGTTACTTTCTTTTGTCCTGGTGCCAATTGTAATGTCACCGTACGTCCACCAATTGTTATTGGACGTGGTCCTGAATTTGATGGCATAACAATTCTTGGTGCTTGTACTGTATTCAGTTTAAAGCCAGTTGATGCATTTGTTGTTGTAATATTAACACCACCTGGACGTTGTACAATAATTTGTTGTGATGTTGCTGGTTTTGATAAGACTGTACCACTTGTGGCTGGTTTCATAATTATTTTATTACCACTTAATATGGCACCAGGCATTAATTTAATGACATTACCAGAAAATGCTGGTCGTATGACATTTGTACCAGTTGGTGCTGTTGACATAATTGTTTGTTTTTGGACGACTTTAATTGGTGCTGATGAGACATTAGCTGTTGATGTTGTACCGGATGGCATTACTTTAAATACGGATGGTGCACGTACGGTTGGAAGTTGAATTGATTTTTTTGGTTGTAATATAATCATTGGCTTCTTATCACCAGATTGGGATGGTTGATAAATTATTTTCGGTTGTGATGTTGATGCAGCTATTGGTGCTACTTGTGGCTTTATGTCATTTTCATCTTTTAATGATATTGGTGGCTTTTCATTGACAATAACGGGTGGTAATTTTTGAACTTCAAGTATATAATATTGTGCATTTGGTATTGATGTCCATGAGAGTTCAAGTGCTGATGTACTGGCACGGATGAGTTGGACACGTTGTGCTTGAGGTGGTGGACCGACCTCAAGATACCATAAATCCTTACAACATACCTAGAATTAGATAAGATTATGACATTAGTTGGGTACTGTCGGTATTTTACACTGTGAGAAATTTTTTTTTAAATTTTTTCTCTGAGTGTAAATTTTTTTTTTTCTCTCAGTGTAATTTTTTTTTTTGAAGATCCATATTGGATATGAATTAGACGGTATTTTACACTGTGAGAAATTTTTTTTTTAAATTTTTCTCTGAGTGTAAATTTTTTTTTTCTCTCAGTGTATTTTTTTTTGAAGATCAATACTAAGCAAATATAAGACCAGTTTGTAAACTTTCTGTGTCTGAAAAGCTTATTTCGCTCACCCGGACCTAAAATGAGAGACACAGAAAATTTCAAATTTTGAAAAGCCGTTAAATTTTGCAATAAAAAAATGTCGTTTTTTAAATTAATTTTTTACCTGATTATTCCATGCCTTTCGATAACCATCACGTCCACTCCATACATATAAACGTCCATGAATACCAACAGCACAATGTCCAGCTCTAGCACGTGGTATATCCTCTATTTCAACACCAGGCGTTGGCTCAATATTTATATCAACATTTTCCCATGACATTGACTTTAAGTCAAGTACGGCAAGTGTATTTGTACATTGCCATTCCTTTTCGCATGTAAAATTGTCAACAATTAATGGAACCCAACCACCAAAGCAATACATTTTGTCACCGATGAGCGTTGCTGAGTGAAGTGATCTAAAATTTTGAAAAATTTATTAATTTTTTGGGTCAATTTTACAGCATGTGGGGTAGCCTGGGGGTATAGTTCACTTTAGGGTATCAATCTATAGCATTGACTAAGCCTTAAGGAGTGTCTAGAAGTGCTTAAAGGCCAATATACATGCAGTTACCCTCGATGCCCTTCCATACCCCTCTTTCCCCCTCCCTATCCCTCCCTATCCCTCCCTACCCCTCCCTATCCCTCCCTACCCCTCCCTATCCCTCCCAATCCCTCCCTATCCCTCCCAATCCCTCCCTATCCCTCCCTATCCCTCCCTATCCCTCCCTACCCCTCCCTATCCCTCCCAATCCCTCCCTATCCCTCCCTATCCCTATCCCTCCCTACCACTTTCTACCCCTCCCTACCCTT
The DNA here is from genome assembly GCF_022539635.2 of Chironomus tepperi. Lineage (NCBI taxonomy): Eukaryota > Metazoa > Arthropoda > Insecta > Diptera > Chironomidae > Chironomus > Chironomus tepperi. The sequence goes on along the minus strand of NW_027226129.1, from coordinate 1,092,867 downwards.
TCCTACTCCGCTCTACCCCCTCTTACTCCTCCCTACCCCTCCCTCCTCCTTCTTTCCCCTCCTTCTCCCTCCCTACCCCTTAAATCACCCTTCCTACGCCTTAAATGACCCCTTTTAACCCCACATCCTTACCTTGGACCCTCCCTATCCCTTAAATGACCACATTTAACCCCACATGCTTACCTTGGCAACGGCGGAGTTCCACTACACTTCGGACGACTCCACGACAACGTCTCAATATCCAATATCCACAAATCACCCAATCGACATCCACTCATACCACCATAAATCACAAGATAGTGTCTACTCGTTGTTTTATCATGCCATGCAACAGCTGTATGTGATTCACGTGGCGGTGGACATTCACCATATGTTATTGGAATCTCCCAGCTATAACTTCCATTTTTTGTATTTAAAATGTATAGGTCATTGAGGTATTTGGGAATGTTGTGTTTTGGATCGTCGGATTCATTTGCAAGTCCGGCAAAGAGGAAGACTCGATCGCCGACGAGGGTGAAGCTGTGACCGAGACGTGGACATGGTGCTTCACCGGAAAATGGTGGGGTTGGGTGGATTTTCTTCCATTCCCATTTTGTTGCCTGGAAAATGGATTTGAAAATTAAAAAAATCAAAAAATTTAAATTTTAAAAATTTTAAATATTTAAATAATTTTAAAAAAAATGAAATTTATGGAAAAAATTTAAGAATATCAAAAAAGGAATTTTTAAGAAATAAATTTTAAAAAAAAATTTAAGAAAATTAAAAAAAAAAATTTAAAAATTTGAAAAAATTAAAAAAAGTTTAAAAAAATTTAAAAAAATCTAAAAAAAAATTAAAAAAATTTAAAAAAATTTAAAAAGATTTAAAAAAAATTAAAAAAATTATAAAAAATTAAAAAAATTTAAAAATTCAAAAAAATTTAAAAATTAAAAAAAAAAAGAATTAAAAAAATTTACCTGAAGTTCAAAAAGATCATTTGAATATTTTCCATATTCAACCATTCCACCGAATATTAAAATTTTAGTTCCATCAACAACAAAGCCATAAGCAGCACAGCCTGGTGGGACGTCTCCTTTTGTTGCTGGCACATACCACTGATTTGTGACTATAAATTGAGAATTAAAAATTAAAAAAATTTCAAATTAATATTTTGTGTAATTTTCAACTTATTTTAAAATAAAAATTTCCGTTACATAGAAAAGTAAAAATAACGGTCAAAAAAAATTTGAATTTTGAAATAAATTAACGGTCGCTTTTGAGACTCTGATTACCATATGGGAAATATTTATCAATCGACTACAATGTTGCAGTTTCTGTTCAGTTACGAGACAACAAAAATTAAGAAAAAAATTTCGTATTTTTTTGCGTTGGTTGAAAATTGAAAATAAGAAGCAAGTCAGCATGAATTTTTGAAGAAAAAAAGGTGGAAATTAAGAAGAAATTTCAAGGTTTAGTGTGGAATTTATGACATTATGTTGGATGTGTTAGGGTAGGGTGGTCAGAGGATATTCGGAAAATATCGGGACACTTTTAAGTATTGGCAATTGAGTGAGTTAGGGATAGGGCGGCATCTAGTGTACCATCCAGAACTGGAAGGAGTCCTGAACCATGTTAATGCGCGTCCATAATTGAGGAAACTCAATAGTGGAACTCAATAGCCCAGTTCTGTTAACATCCAGTCTAGTCAAAATCAACGTGCTGTCTCTTTGCTTGTCTAGTCCAGAGTCTGGACTCTATTGGAAGCAACTTCATAGTGGAGGCGCCTTTTTGGACATTTAAAGTTCGAACCCTCACAGTCCTATCAACTAGACAATCATACTGTTTAGTCAAAATCAACTTCAAGTCGGAACCAATATTATGCTTTCTCCAAATCCCGGTTCCGATAAATTTTCGGGATTTTTCGGAAGTTTTCGGGAATTTTTTTGGGATTTTTTGGAATTTTTCGGGAATTTTTCGGGATCTTTCGGGATTTTTTCGGCATATTTTGGGAATTTTCGGAATTTTTCGGGAATTTAAAATTTTTCGGGATTTTTTCGGCGAATTTCGGGAATTTTCGGAATTTTTCGGGATCTTTCGGAATTTTTCGGGATTTTTCGGAATTTTTTGGGATTCTTCGAGATTTTTCGGAATTTCTCGGGTTCCCCGATTCCGATCCCGGAAGCGATTAAGCATAACAAGTACCCTTATGGCTATTTATCCCCAAACTTTTACAATTTAGTATCAAATTTCACACTAAACCCGGCGTCGGCGTCCTTCCAACATGACGCCATCCTAGTGCCTGTCGCTTTCTATTAACTTTGTGCATGTCCAAGAATCTCATTCGCATCTTGACACTCAACAGTACTATAAAAAATAAAAAATATCATACATTCCAGCCAACGCTTAATGCACAAGCCTCATTCATAGTATTTATCCATAATAAATAATAAAAAAAATTAGAAAATACTATATAGCTATGGATTACATGTCTATGTCCACACACACACACATACACAGTAAGACTCTTAAAGACGACTTTTCAGACCATCAACAACACAAAAAAAAGGCAGCAAAAGAAGTAAAAAAAAAAAATTCCATCAGTGTGAAACAACAACAACGGATGGCCGGGTCGATGCATGTGGCCGTACAGCAACCGGGTCGCTGGCGTCCTCAATTTTACTAATACATTTACATCAAATAAACATAAAAATTCGCTCAAATCGCTTCATGATCGTCAACGGACATCCAACAAAAAAAATTAAAGCATAAAAATTATGATAAAATATGACATAAACTTACATGTATTATAGACATGAAGTTCATCAACAATTCCTTCATTACCACCGCCAAAAACAACCATTAATTCACGTATTGCAACAGCCCGATGACCATGACGCGGCCGCGGTTGTGGCCCGGTCGTGTTTGTTACTTTCTTCCACTTTAACATTATTTTTATATATTTTTACTGTATATGAATTTTGGGGATATGTAGCCGCTGTGGCCCGTCACTAACACTAAATTCAATTGTTTCGTTTTTTTGGTACGCGGCCGCGGCCAATCTGATTTGCTGCCTTTTTTTTTTTTTTTTTTTTTGACTTTTATGCTGTAAATTCTCACTGAAATTTATGTGAATTTAACTTAATTTAATTTAATTTTAATTAATTTTTTAATTTTTTTCACTTTTTTAGCAATTTTTTTGATTTTTATGACACTTTTTGGGGATTTTTTCACTTTTCATCACTTTGATGGATGACTATTGACTGAATTTTAATGTCTTTGTGGTCGTTGATGTTACATTGATGATTTTTATTGAAATTTTTTGTCTTTAATTTAGTTAAATTTAATTTAATATTATTTTTTATATTTTTTTTAAAATAATTTCGCTGCTTGAGCCGAAGTTTTATTTTGAATGATTGTATGGTTTTGTGACTGTTTGATGGCCACTCTATGTAGTTTCGTATCCTCGATGCTTTCGGTGGTTTGGATGGGAAACATTTGAGGGGTTTTGGGATTTTTTTTGTGTAAAACATTTGTAAGGTTTTTGTGTGATCCTTTAGAGAATTTGTGAATTTTTTTGAATTTTATTGAAAAATTGATGAATTTTTGATGAATTTTTGTGAATTTGTCTTGAATTTCAATCAAAATATGGAAATTCTTACCTAAATCTTGAATATAATATGCAGCATGTTCTCATATCCATCATACTTGCATTGCTAAAGATCAAATTTACCTGACTTAAGTTTTAAACTTCAGAAACTATTAACTTTAGAAACTTTAGTCTACATTTTATGATATACACCCAACCCTGACACCCAACCCAGATACCCAACCCTGACACCCAACCCTGACATCCAACCCAGACACCCAACCCAGACACCCAACCCTGACACCCAACCCTGACACCCAACCCTGACACCCAACCCAGACACCCAACCTACACCTAACCTACACCTAACCTACACCTAACCTACACCTAACCTACACCTAACCTACACCTAACCTACACCTGACCTACACCTAACCTACACCTAACCTACACCTAACCTACACCTAACCTGCATCTAGCACTTGTTATGACCCTGTTGGAAACTCTGAAAATGGCAATTAAGACAGCATTTAAATTCTTAACTTTTTATTCAATTTTCTCATTAAATTCTCTTAAAAATCCTCAATTTGGTCAATTTCTGATGAATTTTATCCTCTCGGATCTCCAAACGTTCACAATTCTCAATAATCAGTTCCTCAATGTCCGGATGTTCATCAAAAATTCTATAATCCATAACTCGAATATTTTTCAGCCACAACATCCTCAACCTAGGAAATTTAAAGAATCCACCAAGCCACGTTTTGCTGACTGTCAGTTCCTCAACTTTATTGCATGCCAGTTCCTGATCAAATTGATCCTTAACAGTCTTAAGGCTTGATACGTCAAGAATTGTCAAATTTGGAAAATTTTTAAGAATTTTTTGGTCAATTGGACCTTCAATCCTTAATATTTTGACACTTGGTGCTGGCTGTAGACTGTCAAGTGTGACTTGTCGACTCTTATTGCCAATCCTCAGTTCCTTAAGGACATGACATCGATTAATATAGTCCGTAAAGTCCCAAAATTCAGTTCCATCAATTTCTAAATATTTTAAGGTATGGACATGCCGGTCCATAAATCTGCGGAAGTGAATTGTCTCAAGTATTGGTGACATCCTGATTGTCAGCCTCTCAAGTCTAAACTGTACATCCGACAATGCTGCATCATGAAATATAATACGTCCAATTCCAGCATTAAAAAATGCCATAAATCCACTTAATGTCAAGTCAGTCAGCATGTCCTGTACATCCAAGAACTTGATCATGTCTGGTATGGGAAAAGTACCGCCGGTCGGTACATACTCGTACACAAGACGACGAACTTTTGAATGTTGAAATATTTGAAATATTCTTGAGTCACTTCCAAGTACTTCCAGTTCCAACACGTTCCTGTACTTGATACTTTCCGTAAATTCAAAATTATAATAAAATAAAATATTTTTTAATTTAATTAATTTTAAATTTTGACATTTTTTGAGTATAAGAAGTAATAATTTTGCTGGTAGATTCCAGTTCCATCGTCTTACTTCCAGATGCTCAATATCACATCCAATTGAGTCTAAAGCATCAATGTGTAGTCGCTCGATAAAATTGTCAATTATTAATCGACGATATTTACGATTTTGGCCATTTTTAAAGACATTTTCATGATTTCGGAAGTAAATTGTTAATTTTGATGACAAGTCATTGGATGTGCTGATGATGTTGTTGAAGTATGAGCATGTTTCAGTCAGATTAAGTAGATCAGATGCTTGACAGTGTCTGAAGATTTGAAGGAGAAGTTCCAGTGGCAAATTGTCCATTTTTTCAATGATTACTTTGATGACTTATGCAGCACTGAACTGGAGAAATTGAGTCAACTTCCTTAAATCACAATTTCACAACCATAACTATTGTTTACATACTTTTTTGTGTACCAACAGGTAGCAGGAATCAAAATATAAACAAAAAAGTGTCAACAGATCCAGAAAAAAAGTGATGCAAATTTTAAAAATTGAATTTCCGTTAAATTGAATTAGTTACTTACTTACTTTGCTGGCTGTACAGAACAAGTGTGGTCCATGGCCTCAATCAGTCTGGCTCTATCGCTAGCTACAGCTTGTTGCCAATTACCAAGTTGTATTGTTGAATTTTGACCGAAAAACGTCCTGGAAAGAAGCTGTCGATAAAGACAGCAGTGCATTTGGTATTAGCAATAGGCATGCAATAGAACCAGTTATAGGCGACATTTTAGGGAGGTGATGGATCACAGTTGATCTGTACGACCATCAAAGTAAGTAATGATGAATTTTGAGGAACAGGTGAGAATCATTGCTAACTTCCAAGGCTGAGGCGCACTAGAGCTCATTGCCGGACATAAAGAACGTCTAAAGACACTTTGATCCTTCGATACCTTCTGCCAGTTCGGGCCATATTAAGGACTTCCTTTTCAACACATCCAATTCAGGAATTCTTCGGGCAACTTTGGAATTTTCGCGGCATTAACGACCGTACCTTAATGGTTTTACTACACATTAATAGTAAACCTCGATCAGAACCATACTCGCCGTACGGTTTATGACATTTCCCCAAAACTCTGAGGGCACACAGGTTGTCCATGGGGAAACATGATATGATTGTGCTAATGGATGATTTTAATGCTAATGTCAGTGATTCCAACGAGGATGTGGATCATGTCTTGTGCATCACGTAGAACTACAATGATTTGAAGATTGGATGCACGTTATTCCCCCATGAGGGGTAAAGGAATCAGATAAATCACATATGTATCAGTCGGAAATGTAGACACAGCATTGCTTTATGTCCACAAAAAATATGGAACCGATTGAGGTTCAGATTACTATTTAATAATCGGAACGCATCGGTTCTGATTCAAGCTATTAAAGACGAGCCCTAAGGAAGGAAGAGGGGTTGAGGGGTTTAAGGGGTTTGAGGGGTTTGAGGGGTTCAAGGGGTTTGAGGAGTTGAGGGGTTGAGGGGTTTGAGGGGTTTAAGGGGTTTGAGGGGTTTGAGGGGAGTAGTAGAAACAAACACAAAAATTTCAATTTTTTTCAAAACTTTATTATTCAATTCTAATACAATTTAAGTCCATGACATACCCCAACTACCCATCCCCTTAATTCCCAACATGCTTAACATCAATATGATGCTTCAAGCTATGCTTTGTCTTGACAATAACACCACAATAATCACATGTAAATTTCTCAGTCGGATGAACTTTCCTATGATGTCCCCAAAGTGATGCCTTATTTTTCAGCAGTGCTCCACATTTATCACATTTATGCCAATTTTTCTTCATTTCAGCCATTTTATCACGTTTCTCATGTGTCGTTAAATGATATTTAATGCTTTCCTTCCGATGAGTCGTAAATGGACAATGTGGACATTTAAGGTTCCTGACAATACCTTTATGTAGCTTAGAATGTGTCGTTAAGCTTGTCCTGGTTGAAAATGACTTTTTACAGATGCTGCATTTAAAGATGTCAGGATCTTCATGCCATTTAAGATGTTCAGTCAGTTCGTACAGTGACGAGAACTTCCGGTCGCATTGGACACAGTTGAACTTCCTGTTGTGCGTGTCCAAATGTCTTTTAAGCTTCTCCTTGGTCTTAAATGCAGCATCACATATTTTACAAGTAAAATCTCTAACTGTTGTATGGACATACTTCATATGCTGATATATACACTGTGGCTTCATCTCCTTATGGCATATTTTGCATGTTATAAGCTCAACTGCATGACACATACGGATATGATCCCTTAATGCTATATCGGACTTCCATTTCTTACCACAAACTTCACATTTGTATTTGGCTTCTTCACGATGATCCAGGACATGACGGACAATGGATGGACGATATTTAAAGCTTTTACCACAAATATCACAGATGTAAAGGCTCAGTTGTGACTCATCCGTGTGGATATTACGGATATGATCATTAAGTTTAGTTTTTGATGAGAAATTCTTTGGACAGTGTGTACATGTTAAGCATACATGCTGATCATATGGCTTTTGCTTCTTAAACTTCATTCCACACTTGTTGCATGTCAGTGTCGCATAGACATGAAGGATCTGATGATTTTGAAGTCCCATCCGTTTTGTGAAACTTTTATGACAAATTTCACATTTAAATTGTAAATTTTTTGTCACTTCCAGGTGTTCCTTCATGTGCCTGTCTATGGATATTTTGTATTTTAGTGACTTGCCGCACAAGTCACATGAAAATAGCTCCAAATTTGACTGATCTGAGTGGACATAAGTCACATGACGGATAAGTTTGGGCTTATTTTTGAATTTTTTACCACAATATTCACAAATTGGACATTCGTGGTTGTTGATGGCTCTTTGGGACTTGAATTTTAGTCCGCATTTAAGGCATGGATAGTCATATGACGTATGTGCTGCTTGATGATTAAAAAGACTGACTCGTTTGTCGTACGATTTTGGACATAATTTACATTGGAACTCCTTTTTTGGGGATGATAATTTTTGACTGCATGCTGCATCTCCTGTTCCTATACCTAATGCATCTAAATGCATTTCATGTAATTTTTGGATGTCTGCATTGTCAATTTGTGGTGATTTTGAGGTTAATTTTGGATTTGATTCGGTTTTGATGGTGATGGGGTTGAATAGGGCTGCTAATCTTGGATCTTTGGTGTCCTCGATGCTGAGGCTTGAGTGGATTTCAAAATTATTTTGATCGTTGGTGGCGGTGGATGGGGATTTTGAGGGATTTTTGCTTTTTGAGTCGATTTTGGTGATTTTTAGGGATTTTGAGGATTTTGAGGTGACTTTAGTGAGTTTTGGGATGGGATTTGGGGAATTTGACGGGTTAGTTGAGGAATTTCGGGATTTTCGAGGTGGTTTGGATGGGACGGAAGTCGATTTTTGGGAATTTTGTGGAGATTCGGTTGAAATTTGTGATTTTTCTGTTAAATTTTGTGACTTTTTGCTTAAATTTGCGGATTTTTTTGGCATTTTTGTGGAACTTTTTGACATTTTTGAGGAATTTTCTGGAAAATTGTCTGAATTTGAAGCCAAATTGTTAGAATTTGATGGAAAATTGGTTGAATTTTCATCAGAACTTCTCGAATTTTCTTGAGGATTTCCTGGATTTCCTATAAAATTGCCTGAATTTTCGTTAAATTTTCTCAAATTTTCATCAGAATTGCTCAAATTTTCAGCAAAATTGTCTGAATTTTCCCCAAAATTCCTTGTTTTTCCTGAAATTTTGTCAGAACTTTCTGGAATTTTCCTTAAATTTCCTGAATTTTTCCTTGAATTTTCTGAACTTTTCCCGGAATTTTTCGAATTTTTGGCTGCCATCCCTGACTTACTGCTTGCCGTCCTCAAATTTTCACTCGATTTTCCCAACATTTCACCAGAATCTTCAGTCTGTCCCTTCACATCCTCACTTTCTGCTGTCTTTTTGCTACTTTTCTGACTATTTTCCACATCTTGCTCATTGCTGCTCAATCCTCCTTCATCCATTTGCTGCTTACTGTTATTTCCAGCCTCCATACTCGCACCAGCCTCAGATTTACTGAAATAATTGCTGATTTTATTCAAATTTGAATCAGATTTTCTGGATTTTGAGGTTGATTGAGGAGCCTTTCTTGCTGATTTTGATGAATTTTTCACATTTTGAGGATTTTTAGTTCCTTTTAGCGCTGATTCTTTAGATTGTCTGACTTTATTTGCTGTTTTTAATGAATTGTCATCAGATGTTGATAGCCTGTCATTATCTTCGTAGTTTATGTCATCGGAACCATCAAAATCTTCGGAACCTGCATCATTTATGCTGGATAATGACATCCTGTCCTGAATTTTGCTGTTTTTTGTCGATTTTTTTACTTTATTTCCTTCATTTTGAGCTGAATTTTCAATTTTCCCACTTTTTTCAGTCAATTTTTGACTCAACTTCATCCCACTCGTTGTCTGTCGACTTGCCATCCTGCCCTGATCAAGTCTAAGCTTCTTTGCATAAGGTTCAGCAATTTCCATATCAACTTTTGATATTTTAACTTCAATTTTAACCAAATCAACTCCAAATCCATCAATTTCTTCCTTAATTATCATAAATTCATCCTTAATGTTGTCATCTGGTTCCTCTGCTGGACATTCCTGTGGCTCTAGCTTAACATCAATCAATTTATGACTTGAATTATCGGAACTGGACTCAATTTCATCGTCCGATGTTGGACCATCCTCATCCTTATCGTCAACAATGAGCTCAATTTCCTTTTTAATCTTATTGACGTCATCGTAGCTTGATGTCTGCTGGATATTTTGAACGATCAGCGATTCTTCCTCCTCACAATCCTTTTCAATTTTAATTTTTATGTGATCTGGAAGTGAATGTTGACTATGTCGGCGTTTTGACATTATTTGATGGATATACTGCAATACTTTATGCTGAACTGATTACACAATTTTGGTTATTTAATTAAGTTTAAATACAGATTCTCATTTTAAGGTCTAGAAACTATTAAAATTTTGAGATTTATGTTAAAAATTGCCTGAATTTTATGGAAACTTAGTAAAAACTGAGATCAAAACAAAGCAGCAGCAGCTGATTGTGATGCGAAAAATTGTTATTTTTATTAAATTTTTAATTCTCAACAATAGATGGAGTTAGTGATGTGATTTGATCAGAAAAAGTTGTTTACATGAAATTTGTACAAGTTGACATCGGTAATTGAAGGTTGTAAGCTTTACCATACATAGCCTGTTTTTGGGGCTGTCAACCTTCAGAAGACTGAGGAAGATCCCTTCAGGAGTCAAAGCAGATTGAAGAAGCCGAATTCTGACTCTGAAACTGGTCTAGACCCTGGTCCCTGGTCTAGGCGTTGCTACGAATTTGCTCGTTTCATCCAATGTGTCCATCGTGTGAAATTAGAGTTTTATAAATCCTCAGTTTTGACGAATTTTTGAAAATGATCAATAATGTCATTCCTGATCGGTACATCCTTGAAGAATTTCTATGAATTTGAATTTATGTAATTAAAATGTGGAATAGAGAAGTAGGGTTATGAGGAGGGGAGAATTGGGAGATGGGGTAGATGGTAGATGGTAGATGAGGGGGAAATGAGAGTAGATGAAGGGAGATAGAGGGGAGGAGAGAAGAGATGGAAGGAAGAGATGAGAGGTGATGGGAAAAATGGGATTAGATGAGTTTAGATGGGGCTAGATGGCAAATGACGGAACAGATGAGGGGAGATGGGAGAGATGAAGAAGGCGAGAGAGCAGGGAGACCAGAGAGAGCAGAGAGAGCTGGGAGAGCAGAGAGAGCCGAGAGAGCCGAGAGAGCCGGGAGAGCAGAGAGAGCAGAGAGAGCAGAGAGAGCAGAGAGAGCAGAGAGAGCAGAGAGAGCAGAGAGAGCCGGGAGAGCAGAGAGAGCAGAGAGAGCAGAGAGAGCAGAGAGAGCAGAGAGAGCAGAGAGAGCAGAGAGAGCCGGGAGAGCAGGAACAGCAGAGATTCAATAAAACACAAAAATTCCAATTAAATCTTAAATTTTTATTAATTTTAATCTACCAACAAAAAAAAGAAGTAACAAAAATTTTTTTTTATCAATTTTCTGTCGTTAACTCAGGCTTGATGAAACTCGAACATTTCTTAATTTTCCATAAATTTCCCACATGTTGATTCAATTCATTTCTTGTTTCAAATGATTTTTCACAATATTTACAGTCAAATTTTGAAACAGCTGTGAATAAAAAACAATGTTGAAAAATTAGCCAAAATTATTAGAAAATCGACATAGGTTGAGGATGAGTCTGATGACTCGATTTTGGGTTTGGAGTAGATTGGACTAGTCCGTGGCATGCTATGAATTAGAACTCAATATATTTTAAAATAAAAATTTACGTTACAAAGAAAAAAATAAAAGTAACGGTCAAAAAAAATTTGAATTTTAACAAAAAATAATTTTTTTTTTTTTGAAAAAAATTAACGGTTGTTTTTGAAAAAGCCACACTCTGATGTCAATTTTGTCCCACATCAAGGTATAAAGTTCATGGCAATTCCAACAAATATCGTAAGTGTGCCGCGGCACCAAGTTTGTACACGACTGTATTAAAATCCAGATTAGCGCCATTTCAAATATTGACCGTTATTTTTTGAATGAAAAAAAGGGGATGAAAACTATGTTTTTAAAAAATAAATGACCGTTGAATTTTTTTTTGAAATTAAAAAATACGTTACAAACAAAAAATCAATTTTTTTTGAATTTTCGCATACAATTTCGAATCCTTTCGAAATGAAATGGCGCTAGTTTGTTAAAATCATACTTACAATGAGCCGTCTTCATATGTCTCTGCAAAAATACACTCGACTTGAATCCAACCAAACATGTTTCACATTTAAATTCACTAGGTCCAATATGTGCATCCTTTGCATGCTCCAACATTAATTTTTCAGTTGGAAATTCTTTTAAACATTTTTGACATTTTATTAAATTCATATGAGTCATACGATGATTTCTAAAGTCAAAATATTGATGTGTCTCATAATCACATTCCCGACATTTATGTATCTTTGCATTTACATGACGTACATTAACATGAACATCTAATGTAAATTGATCACTAAATTTTTTATCACAAAATTCACATTTTAAATTGTCATCAGCTTTATTCCTTAATTTACATTTTGGTTCATGTAAAAGTAAGGCTGATCGTGTTTGGAAGTTGATTGAGCATGTTGGACATGTAAAGGTTTGATTCTCCATATAACGGATTGTCGAAAATGACATTCTTGGTTGATACGGTGTTATACGATATTGTGTAACATCCTCTGGATGTTCATCCTTTACATGCTGATATTCTTGACTATTTTCATCATGTTCTGCATATTCTGTCTTAATTTCATCAATCATGTCTGAACTTACTTCTATTTCTGACTTTATATCATATTCTGACTTGATTTGATGCTCTTCTGGTAATTCATTGGAACTGACTATGTTGTTATAGTTCTGATGCTCAACAGTCTCAGCCACATTCTCATGTCCTAAACATTTTTTTGGAGCTGATTTTTTCATTTGTTTTGGCATTGACAGCATATTTTTACGCTTTATTGCTTGATCTGGAACACGATTTTCGGGTATTTTTCTTTGTGCTATCTTTTCTGGTGCTAAACATCTGTAATTAGGTATTATTAAGAGTGTGGCTGTCTCAAAAATTATCTTTCAAAATTCAAATTTTTTTTGACCGTTACTTTTAATTTTTTTTTGTAACGGAAATTTTTATTTTAAATTAAGTTGAGTTCGAATTTTTCGACAATCAAATATCGAAAAATTCGAATTTGAGACGGCCACACTTTGGTATTATTAAAGAATATTAAGGACTGGATTGATATCATATGTCAGTAAATGTGTTATTGGATGTAGTTTATGGATAGGAACTTTAAATTAATGTCTGGATGATAAGAAGATTTAGATTAAGGATCCAGAAAGTGTTCAATTTTGCACACAAGTGTCTGAGCCTTAGCCAAGACCCTTCCGAAGGAATGGAACTCAAGTTGAGGTGCCTCCTCCAGTCAACTGTATCTTAGTCCAGTTCTCTTAGTCCTCAATCCATGCAGGCTAGTCTGCCATTTCATTTCGAAAAGATTCGACATTGATTTCGAAAGAATTCGAAATTGTATGCGAAAATTCAAAAAAATATTGAATTTTTTGTTTGTAACGTATTTTTTGATTTCAAAAAAATTTAACGGTCATTTATTTTTTAAAAACATAGTTTTCATAACCGTTTTTTCATTCAAATTATAACGGTCAATATTTGAAATGACGCTAATCTGAATCCATGATTATCCAGACTGACTTTATCCAAGACTATGCTCTTTTAATGCTACATATTAGGGTTTTTGAACAGAATGTAAAAATATTTGAATATTAATTTTGAATTTTTGAAATTCAATTTCGAATATTTTCGAATTTTTTTTTTCGAAATGAAATGACGCAAGTCTGGTTTACATTTATATCAACGGTAAAATGTATTTGAATTTTCGAAATTCAATTTCGAATATTTACGAATTTTTTTTTTCGAAATGAAATGACACAAGTCTGGTTTACATTTATATCAACGATAAAATATTTTTTGAATTTTCGAAATTCAATTTCGAATATTTTCGAATATTTTTTCAAAATAAAATGACGCAAGTCTGGTTTACATTTATATCAACGATAAAATATTTTTTGAATTTTCGAAATTCAATTTCGAATATTTTCGAATTTTTTTTTTTTCGAAATGAAATGACACAAGTCTGGTTTACATTTATATCAACGATAAAATATTTTTTGAATTTTCGAAATTCAATTTCGAATATTTTCGAATATTTTTTCAAAATAAAATGACGCAAGTCTGGTTTACATTTATATCAACGATAAAATATTTTTTGAATTTTCGAAAATCAATTTCGAATAATTTCGAATTTTTTTTCGAAATAAAATGACGCAAGTCTGGTTTACATTTATATCAACGATAAAATATTTTTTGAATTTTCGAAAATCAATTTCGAATATTTTCGAATATTTTTTCAAAATAAAATGACGCAAGTCTGGTTTACATTTATATCAACGATAAAATAATTTTTGAATTTTCGAAAATCAATTTCGAATAATTTCGAATTTTTTTTCGAAATAAAATGACACAAATCTGGTTTACATTTATATCAACGGTAAAATAATTTTTGATTTTTCGAAAATCAATTTCGAATATTTTCGAATTTTTTTTTCGAAATGAAATGACACAAGTCTGGTTTACATTTATATCAACAGTCAAATATTTTTTGAACTTTCGAAATTCAATTTCGAATATTTTCGAATATTTTTTCAAAATAAAATGACGCAAGTCTGGTTTACATTTATATCAACGATAAAATATTTTTTGAATTTTCGAAAATCAATTTCGAATAATTTCGAATATTTTTTCAAAATAAAATGACGCAAGTCTGGTTTACATTTATATCAACGATAAAATATTTTTTGAATTTTCGAAAATCATTTTCGAATAATTTCGAATTTTTTTTCGAAATGAAATGACACAAGTCTAGTTTACATTTATACTAACGGTAAAATAATTTTTGAATTTTCGAAAATCAATTTCGAATATTTTCGAATTTTTTTTTTTCGAAATAAAATGACACAAGTCTGGTTTACATTTATATCAACAGTCAAATATTTTTTGAACTTTCGAAATTCAATTTCGAATATTTTCGAATATTTTTTCAAAATAAAATGACGCAAGTCTGGTTTACATTTATATCAACGGTAAAATATTTTTTGAATTTTCGAAAATCAATTTCGAATATTTTCGAATATTTTTCGAAATGAAATGACACAAGTCTGGTTTACATTTATATCAACGGTAAAATATTTTTTGAATTTTCGAAAATCAATTTCGAATATTTTCGAATTTTTTTTTCGAAATGAAATGACACAAGTCTGGTTTACATTTATATCAACGGTAAAATAATTTTTGAATTTTCGAAAATCAATTTCGAATATTTTCGAATATTTTTCAAAATGAAATGACGCAAGTCTGGTTCACATTTATATCAACGGTAAAATATTTTTTGAATTTTCGAAAATCAATTTCGAATAATTTCGAATTTTTTTTCGAAATAAAATGACACAAATCTGGTTTACATTTATATCAACGGTAAAATATTTTTTGAATTTTCGAAAATCAATTTCGAATATTTTCGAATTTTTTTCGAAATGAAATGACGCAAGTCTGGTTTACATTTATATCAACGGTAAAATATTTTTTGAATTTTCGAAAATCAATTTCAAATCAATCAAAAACAAATTTACATTTATACTAACGGTAAAATATTTTTTGAATTTTCGAAATTCAATTTCGAATATTTTCGAATATTCTTTCGAAATAAAATGACACAAGTCTAGTTTACATTTATACTAACGGTAAAATATTTTTTGAATTTTCGAAATTCAATTTCGAATATTTTCGAATTTTTTTCGAAATGAAATGACACAAGTCTGGTTTACATTTATATCAACGGTAAAATATTTTTTGAATTTTCGAAAATCAATTTCAAATCAATCAAAAACAAATTTACATTTATACTAACGGTAAAATATTTTTTGAATTTTCGAAATTCAATTTCGAATATTTTCGAATATTCTTTCGAAATAAAATGACACAAGTCTAGTTTACATTTATACTAACGGTAAAATATTTTTTGAATTTTCGAAATTCAATTTCGAATATTTTCGAATATTTTTTCGAAATAAAATGACGCAAGTCTGGTTTACATTTATATCAACGGTAAAATATTTTTTGAATTTTCGAAAATCAATTTCGAATATTTTTTCGAAATGAAATGACACAAGTCCGTTACAAATCAATGAAAACTCACCTAAATTTAGTCAAATCACCATCATGTAATCTCTTCAAATGCCTCTTTACATACTGTACAGTTATAAAGTCCTTCTCACATACCAAACATTGATAATTTTTCTCCTTAACATGAACAGCTTCATAATGTAATGTCAAATAACGTCGTTCCTTAAATTCTTTTTTACATACATCACATATAAAATTTTTTAAATGAATATTTCGATGCTTTTTTAATTGTTGTAAATTTAATGTCTCATAATCACAATTTGTACATTGTAATTTACGTTCGGTCTGATGTGAACCAATTAAATGAAATTCAAGTAATTGTTTACGTTTATAACCTTTTGGACATAAATCACATTTATATGGTTGACTATCAATATGTGTAACTAAATGATTCTTATAATGTCGATTATCATTAAATCCACGTCCACATTCATTACAATAATAACATTTTGTCTTTATATGTTGTGATCTTAAATGAAAAATCATTAAAAATTTTGTTGCATATTTTTCATTACAAAAATTACATATGTAACTTTTATTCATTAAATGTATATCCATATGTGACTTCATATTATCACGATAAATTTTTTTTGAACATACTTGACATGTTGACTTGACTTTATGACTCATTTCATGTATTATTTGTTGTGATTTAAATTCAAATGTTTGTGGACATGATGAACATTTAAACATGATTATTGATGATGGACTTGATTGTTGGATGGATGTATAATTGATAATTTTGATGGATTTTTTAATTGTTGGCTCAATTTTGGGTGAATTCATTGGAATATTTGGTGCTGCTTATTATCTGGACTGGACTTTTGGTGACATTTCTATTGGAAATTGACAATTTTTGAGCTTTTTAGATGTGATTTTTGATAAATTTACTTAAAATGCTGGTTTTTGATTTAAAATTGGGAATTTTCTTATTTATTTGATGATATCCACGTTAGATTTGAACTGCTGCTGCAATAAATTGACATATTAAGTCTCAAATTTACAATTTTAACATCAAATTTCTCAATTTTCTTATAAAATTCTTTAAATTTTATCAAATTTTATAAAAAAAAATGCCTCAAAATTTACCAAAATTCACAAAATTTTACAATTTAATCACTAAAAAATGTGTTTTTTATTTTGTTTTATTTACAAAATATTTCAGAAACATATGATCGTAATGGAGGGGTACAATGCTGTCTTTTTTCTTTTTTTTTTTTGAACTTTAGCGGAAGTTCAAAAAATAAAAACAAAAATAAATGTGAAAAAAAAAAGTTTTACAAATTGAATTAATTTTTGAGATTTTTAATTTAATAAAGGAAAGTTAAAAAGTTAAATTTTAAATAATTATTTAGCAAAAGTTTTAAAAAAACCTAAAAACATTACTTTTAAAATTATAACATTTAAAATTGTTTTAAAAAATTGAATTTAAATTATTTTAAAAGTTTAAAATTTTATTTAAATTAAAAAAAGCTAAATTTTAAATATTTAAATAGAATAATTTTAATTTTTAATCAAAAAAATTAATTAAATTTGCCAAAAAATTTAATTTTTAAAGTTATAAAATTTAAAATTGTTTTAAAAAATTGAATTTAAATTATTTTAAAAGTTTAAAATTTTATTTAAATTAAAAAAAGCTAAATTTTAAATATTTAAATAGAATAATTTTAATTTTTAATCAAAAAAATTAATTAAATTTGCCAAAAAATTTAATTTTTAAAGTTATAAAATTTAAAATTGTTTTAAAAAATTGAATTTAAATTATTTTAAAAGTTTAAAATTTTATTTAAATTAAAAAAAGCCAAATTTTAAATATTTAAATAGAATAATTTTAATTTTTAATCAAAAAAATTAATTAAATTTGCCAAAAAATTTAATTTTTAAAGTTATAAAATTTAAAATTGTTTTAAAAAATTGAATTTAAATTATTTTAAAAGTTTAAAATTTTATTTAAATTAAAAAAAGCTAAATTTTAAATATTTAAATAGAATAATTTTAATTTTTAATCAAAAAAATTAATTAAATTTGCCAAAAAATTTAATTTTTAAAGTTATAAAATTTAAAATTGTTTTAAAAAATTGAATTTAAATTATTTTAAAAGTTTAAAATTTTATTTAAATTAAAAAAAGCCAAATTTTAAATATTTAAATAGAATAATTTTAATTTTTAATCAAAAAAATTAATTAAATTTGCACAAAAAATTGTATTTTTAAAATTATATCTTTGAAAAATTAAAATTTTAATTATTTTAAAAGTTTAAAATTTTATTTAAATTGAAAAAATTAAATTTATAGAACTTAAAATGGCACCAAAACGAGCTGCTGGATTTCTTATTTATCGACTTATTTCGAATGAAATTCAATATTTATTAATGAAAGCTAGTTATGGAAATTTTCACTGGACACCACCAAAAGGACATGTAAGTTGAATTTTAAAGTCATTTTTGGATGTTCAAAATAGAGTTTCAGGTACCAGGGACAGACAAAAACTGTACAAATTCTTGATAATACAAATACATACAAATTCATATAAAACCGTACAAATCCTTAATAATTTGTATGGTTTTTTAACAAATCCATATAAAACCGTACAAATCCTTAATAATTTGTATGGTTTTATTTAAACAATTCCATTTAAAAACCGTACAAATCCTTAATATTATTTTAAATAATTCAGGTTGATGCAGATGAATCAGACTATGAAACAGCATTACGTGAAACACATGAAGAAGCTGGATATACTGAAGATGACTTAATTATTTATAAAAATTTATATAAAATTTTAAATTATCAAGTTAATGGAAAGTCAAAAGTTGTCATTTATTGGCTAGCACAGCTTAGAGATGCAACAAAAAATCCATTATTGTCGGATGAACATACGGAATTTAAATTTTTAAATAAAACTGATGCAATTTTATTGTGTGGATATAAAGATTTTGCTAATATGGTTGAGGAATTGGATGTTGAAATTAAGAAAATTCATGGATTTAATCAATAAAATTATTTCAAAAATATTACTTGCTTATTTACTTACTTCGATGGACGTACAGATCTATGGACACTCTCAGATGTCGCCTAAATTATCAGTTCCATTAAGTTGTTGCGGCACCGGGCATTTAAAAGTTTCAAATCAAGGCATAAATGCTATAATTAACAATTTTTCATTTTCATAACAACAAAAACACGTTTTTTCATTGTTTTACAGTGTTTTTCAATGTTTTTTCGATGTTTTTACAGTGTTTACTGAACAATATTTGAATTTTTTTGACCGTTATGAAGTTTGAATTATGAAAATCCGTTAAATCTTATTTTTTGTGGGTCTGGAAGTGACCAGGATCCTACTGGATCTTGTTTTGTGGATCTGGAAGTGACCTGGATCCTACTGGATCTTGTTTTGTGGATCTGGAAGTGACCAGGATCCTACTGGATCTTGTTTTGTGGATCTGGAAGTGACCTAAATCCTACTGGAACTTGTTTTGTGGATCTGGAAGTGACCTAAATCCTACTGGAACTTGTTTTTTGGGTCTGGAAGTGACCTAAATCCTACTGGAAGTGAAAAAAAATGCGCTCAAGTCACTCGATAGTTAAAAAAAAAAATTATAATTTATATGCCAGCATATAAATACACAAAATATCAACAAGTCACTAACACAATCAAAATTGAACCTCGTTGGGGTACAAAACTTTCATTTGTTTATGTTTACATTTCATTTAATAAACTTTAAAGTTTTTCATCAATTTTCGACGTCGTTGTCACAAAATTAATCAATAATTTACAACATTAAAATTAGGTAAATTATAAATAAAATTGTCAAAAAATATCAAATATTGAATTTTCTCAATTTTCAGTTGATATTTGGTGTGGAAAGGAAGTAAATAAGCAGTTATTGTGTGTGATTTAAATAATTCTGAAGATTTTGATATTTTTAGACAAATTCTAATTAAAAATGGAACCAGAAATGAAAGTTGAGTGTAGCTACTATGACGATACATATTATGGCAATAAAAAAGTGTATGTATGTCGATTTTATAAGCAAACAATTCCTGAAAATACAACAATAATACCTGATGGAACACATAAGTCTGCTAGTAGAGGAAATGAACATGTTGACTGTGCCCTATTTGCTGATTGCAAGCTTACAAAAGTACCGCAAGGATTAACAAGAATTTTTCCAAATTTGAAAGTCTTATACATTCAGTACTCAGGACTAACAACAATAACCAAGTCTGACTTGGCTGAGTACAAAAATCTTGAAAGGATTTACATCAACTTAACTTCAATTAAGTTCCTGCCAGGTGACCTGTTTGATGGATTTAAGAACCTGGAAGCTATTGGGTTTAATGACAACAAATTAGAACTCATCGAACCAAACATTTTGGATGGACTTGATAACCTTAAACATGTGAATTTTGAGGATAATCCAAATTATACAAAATGTTATTCACAATTTAAGGATTGTAGTCCAAATGCGACACTTGAAGAAGTTAAGGACGAGCTTATGGTTAAATTTTGTAAAGAATTCCCCAAAACTACCAAAGACTTACTCAAAGTTAAGGAGGAAAACAAGAATTTGAAGGGCAAAAATGCTGAACTTAATGCTGAGGTCAAGAACCTTAAGGATGCAGTTGATGACGTCAATGGTAAGGTTAGAAACTTAGAAGATCAAGTTGATGACGTCAATGCACAAAATCAAAAGTTGCAGTCTGAAATTCATAAACTTAAAAAATCAGACATCAAGAACTTCCTAA
The DNA here is from genome assembly GCF_022539635.2 of Chironomus tepperi. Lineage (NCBI taxonomy): Eukaryota > Metazoa > Arthropoda > Insecta > Diptera > Chironomidae > Chironomus > Chironomus tepperi. Next base: position 1,072,186 of record NW_027226129.1, on the reverse strand, counting down.
CTGATGAAACCTTCAAGGACTTCCAGATCCAAATTGGCGACCACAACTTCCCAGTCCACAAGTTCCTGATTGCTGCACGAAGTCCAACTCTGGCTGAATTGCTGAAAAACAACCCTGGAGTTGAAAACCTTAAATTAATTGACATTCCAGTCGGCATTTTTGAGGTTATTTTAAAATATTTTTACACTGATGAACTTCCAGGTGGAGATGGGATGAACTTTTTTCATCTTTTTGCTGCTGCTGGGAAGTTAAAGATTGAGGAACTGAAGAACTTTGCAGCTGAGAATTTATTACAACAACTTGATAAAGATAATGCATTGGAAATTTTTAAATTAAGCAACAAGTACAGACATGATGATATGAAAAAAATTTCATTTAATAGAATTAAGCAAAATCATCCAAAAATTAATTTTAATGATGAGCTTATTGATGATTTTGAAAAAGTTGTAAAAATGATAGAAATTTTCATGAAAATTGAGGAAATGGAGAAGAGCATTGAAAGTTTAATGATGAATTGACATACATCTATGCACGATATCTAATAACCATCATCTATACGTTTATATTGATTTTATTATAGCTTTTTTATAAATTTTTTAAAAAATAAATCAAATAAATTGCTAAATTTAAAAAAAAAAATCAGTATTTTTTCATTCAGAATTTCTATTTAATCAGCATTACTCAGGACTGAGAGGACTGAGAGAGACTGAGAGAGACTGAGAGAGACTGAGAGAGACTGAGAGAGACTGAGAGAGACTGAGAGAGACTGAGAGAGACTGAGAGAGACTGAGAGAGACTGAGAGAGACTGAGAGAGACTGAGAGAGACTGAGAGAGACTGAGAGAGACTGAGAGAGACTGAGAGAGACTGAGAGAGACTGAGAGAGACTGAGAGAGACTGAGAGAGACTGAGAGAGACTGAGAGAGACTGAGAGAGACTGAGAGAGACTGAGAGAGACTGAGAGAGACTGAGAGAGACTGAGAGAGACTGAGAGAGACTGAGAGAGACTGAGAGAGACTGAGAGAGACTGAGAGAGACTGAGAGAGACTGAGAGAGACTGAGAGAGACTGAGAGAGACTGAGAGAGACTGAGAGAGACTGAGAGAGACTGAGAGAGACTGAGAGAGACTGAGAGAGACTGAGAGAGACTGAGAGAGACTGAGAGAGACTGAGAGAGACTGAGAGAGACTGAGAGAGACTGAGAGAGACTGAGAGAGACTGAGAGAGACTGAGAGAGACTGAGAGAGACTGAGAGAGACTGAGAGAGACTGAGAGAGACTGAGAGAGACTGAGAGAGACTGAGAGAGACTGAGAGAGACTGAGAGAGACTGAGAGAGACTGAGAGAGACTGAGAGAGACTGAGAGAGACTGAGAGAGACTGAGAGAGACTGAGAGAGACTGAGAGAGACTGAGAGAGACTGAGAGAGACTGAGAGAGACTGAGAGAGACTGAGAGAGACTGAGAGAGACTGAGAGAGACTGAGAGAGACTGAGAGAGACTGAGAGAGACTGAGAGAGACTGAGAGAGACTGAGAGAGACTGAGAGAGACTGAGAGAGACTGAGAGAGACTGAGAGAGACTGAGAGAGACTGAGAGAGACTGAGAGAGACTGAGAGAGACTGAGAGAGACTGAGAGAGACTGAGAGAGACTGAGAGAGACTGAGAGAGACTGAGAGAGACTGAGAGAGACTGAGAGAGACTGAGAGAGACTGAGAGAGACTGAGAGAGACTGAGAGAGACTGAGAGAGACTGAGAGAGACTGAGAGAGACTGAGAGAGACTGAGAGAGACTGAGAGAGACTGAGAGAGACTGAGAGAGACTGAGAGAGACTGAGAGAGACTGAGAGAGACTGAGAGAGACTGAGAGAGACTGAGAGAGACTGAGAGAGACTGAGAGAGACTGAGAGAGACTGAGAGAGACTGAGAGAGACTGAGAGAGACTGAGGGGACTGGAGAAAATTTGAATATTGATAAAAAATTATTTTTAAATATTTTTTTTTTCGTTTATTAAAACTTTATTAAGAATTTTAAATTTATTTTTTCACAAAATAATTTTTTTATTTTACAAAAAAAAAAAAAAATATTTTAAAAAATTCAGGAAGAATTTTTGATTTAATTTTAATAAGTTTATTTTATAAATTAAATTTATTATTGACTAAAATTATTTGAATAATTTTAATTATTATTAAACAAAAAATAAAGTGAGACGAGGAAACAATTATTTATATTTATATATTTTTAAATATTTATAAACATTTAAACTTAGTTGATTTGGACTCTTTTTTATTTTAATTCTTTTTTTTTATTTGATACATTTATTTTAATTATTTTTTATTAATGGATTTTTGAATTAATTTTTAAGAATTTTTTAAAAAAATATTTCAAATTTTTAAAACAAGTTTTTTTTTTTTGATTTTATTTGAATTTAGAAAATTTTTAAATCTTTTTAAAATAAATTGTTCAATTAAGAAATTGTCTAAAAAATTTTTTGATTGTAATTTAGTTATTAATTTGTTATTTAAAATTTTAAATTTCTAAATATTTAAAATATATAAATTATTAAATTTCATTTTAAGATTTAAATTTTTCTTTTTTTCAAATTATAATTTGGAAAATTAAAATTTAATTTTAAATAGTTAAATTTTTTAATTTAAAAACAAAATCAATTCAAAAAATTAAAGTTTCAATTTAAAAAATTAAAATTTCACCATAAAAAATTTAAATTTTACTTTTTAAAAATTAAAATTTAAATTCAGATAATTAAAATTTTTAACTTAAATTCAATTTTAAATAATTTAAATAAAATAATAAAAAATAAAATTTATTTTTAAACTTATATTTTAAACTTTTTTAAAAAAAATTCTCTCAACATAATTTAAATTTCCATTAACAATATTCTTTTTTAAAATTTCCTATATCATATCAAATTTTCTATATATTTTTTTTTAAATTATTTGTTCCTTAATTTTAATTTTTCATATACAAACAACATCAACAACAATTTTTATTTTTTTTTTTTACAAATTTCTTCAATAATTATTTTTATCTAATTTTTTTTAGAAAATGACAAATTTTGTTTTGTCCGCTTTAATTTCTTTTTAAATCTTTCACAAATTTTCTAATAAATTATTTTTTTTCAATAAAAAAAAGTTCAAATAAATTTCGTGAAAAAGGAGCACATTTTTAATTTTTTTTAACTATTTTCTCACAATATGTTAAATTCGTAACATTTATTAGATTTATTTGTTCATTTGGAATTGCCATGCAAGGGTGTAGGCAGGGGGGGGGGGGAGTGGTCCGAGAATTAGAAAACCGTTTATTTTGTAACGACTTTTTTATTTTTAAATTTTTTTCCAAATTTAAATTTTATTAAAAATTCAAATTTAAAAAATAACGTTCGTAATCCCCCCCTTCCTCCCTAACCCCCCCTCTAGTAAAATTTTCAGGCAGCGTCCTAGCTTGTAGGAACTAATCAATCAAATTCCAGCCAATTTCCCACCCTCTTAGAGACTTTACATCCTCAAGTGTCCATCCCTTGGACTATTTAATTGATGATTTTTGACAAAATTTTGGAATAGATTTTAACAGCGATAGGCACTTGGAAGTTGATTTTTATCTTCGGATGATTCCAGTGTTGGAACCTGGTCCAGAAGGATCAAGGACAGCTTTCATTTTTTAGTATCGACCGAAACCGCACATTGCACACGATTTATGGTATTTCAAAGAAATTGTTGATGTGCCACGGCACACAGGTTGCCCATGCCTGGACTTAACCATTGATCAATCGTCTTAGGTACATCCAATGTGAGCCAAAAGTAGGAAATGTTTTTTGGATTTGATTTTTGTGCGCAGTTTGGATTTCAAAAAAAATATTTCCGTTAAAAAAATTCAAAAAAAAAAAAAACAAAAGTGTCTATTTATGTCTAGGTCTACCTACCGCCGATGGAAGTTTGACTAAATTTTTATATAAAATCTTTGACTAGAGTCGATTAAGTCGTGCCTAGTTGGACTCACTTATTGAGAACCTTTTTTTTTATTAAATTTATGCTAACTACTGTTAAAAGAGTCTACGTAACAATTGATCTAATTTAACTTTATTATCCACCTTTTAATTCTGTTTCATTCCGAGTTTTTTTTTCACATTTTTTTTAACTTTCTTTTCATGTTTTTTTATTCTTTTTAATTTAATTTTGGTTTTTTGGACGGAGTAAAAAATTTTTTTATTTTAACATTTCATTTTGATGAATTTAAAAATTGATTAAATTAAATTTAAATGTTTTTTTTTTAAAAAATTTAAAAAATTTAAAAAATTTAAAAAATTTAAAAAATTTAAAAAATTTAAAAAATTTAAAAAATTTAAAAAATTTAAAAAATTTAAAAAATTTAAAAAATTTAAAAAATTTAAAAAATTTAAAAAATTTAAAAAATTTAAAAAATTTAAAAAATTTAAAAAATTTAAAAAAAAAATTTAAAATTTAAAAAAAAAATTTAAAAAATTTTAAAAAATTTTAAAAATTTAAAAAAAAATTAAAAATTTAAAAAAATTTAGAAAAATTTAAAAAAATATAAAAATTTTAAAAAATTTAGAAAAATTTAAAAAAATTAAAAAATTTAAAAAATTTAAAAAATTTAAAAAATTTAAAAAATTTAAAAAATTTAAAAAATTTAAAAAATTTAAAAAATTTAAAAAATTTAAAAAATTTAAAAAATTTAAAAAATTTAAAAAATTTAAAAAATTTAAAAAATTTAAAAAATTTAAAAAATTTAAAAAATTTAAAAAATTTAAAAAATTTAAAAAATTTAAAAAATTTAAAAAAATTAAAAAAAAAATTTAAAAAATTTAAAAAAAAAATTTAAAAAATTTAAAAAATTTAAAAAATTTAAATAATTTAAAAAATTTAAACTTGATCAAATCAGTTTTAAATTCAACAAAATTCTTTTTTCAATTTTAATTTTCATCACTTATAAGAAATTTTTATAAAAATATAGACGTAAATGGACATACAGAAATATTTAAATTTGCTCCTTTACAAAGATTTTAGTTGATTTTTTTTGAATAACACGAATAGAACTTTTTTATTTGAATTAAAAACAATTAAATTTTTTATTTAAAATTTCAATATTTTTTTTTTGGATCCACTTGATTTCAATGCAGTTTGAGCTTTTGATTTAAATTTTTTGAAAAAAAAATGAAAAATTTGAGGTTTTTTAGAATTTTAATTTTTTTTTAGTTGATTTCGAATTTAACTTTTAAATTAAATTTTTTAAAACCAAATTTATTTTAAAATTATAAAATGTAAAAAAAAGTGTTTTCAAACCTCAAATTTTTCACTTTTTCAAAACTTTTAAAAATAAACAATTTTCAATAATTAACAAAAATTAAAATTCATAAAATTTAGTTAATTTTTTGTTTCAAATTTACATAATTTTTTTCTTTTTTTTTTATCTAAACATTTATAAATTTTTTAACATTTTAATAAAAAAAAAATTTTTTTTCTATATTTTTACTAAATATATTAATATTCATATTTATTCTTGTATGTTTGTATAAATATTTAGCAAGTAACAAATTCATATCCAAAATTGTTACAATTTTTAATTAAATTACACCTTTTTTTGTCATGAATTTGAACATTCAACATTTAAGGAATTTCCATTTTGTCTCAAATTTGGTATTAAAAAACATTTAATTATATTTCTGTCGTATTAAATTTCTATGTCGTATATTGGATTCCTTTACAAAAATTTTAAATTAATTTTTGGAAATATTTCGTCAGTTTTTGTGGAAATTTTTAACTTTTTTCTAGTCTACTTGAACTAAATGATCCAAAAATTGACATAAATTCAGTCTAAAGTCAATAAAATGCTTGATTCAGCATAGAACTCGGTCTTAACCATCACAAACGATGCTCAGCTCACCAAATTCCCGAAACTTCCAGGTGGCTAAGGGCTTGTTCCACACTAAATTTGTGTTTTTACTGACCTAATATCGACTAGAATTCCTGGATTGGATTTTAAATTGGGCGAAAATGATGGAAATTTTAAATTTTCAAAACTTCCAGGTGGCTAAGGGCTTGTTCCATACTAAATTCTTGTTTTTACTGACCTAATATCGACTAGAATTCCTGGATTGGATTTTAAATTGGGCGAAAATGATGAAAATTTCAAATTTTCAAAACTTCCAGGTGGCTAAGGGCTTGTTCCATACTAAATTTGTGTTTTTACTGACCTAATATCGACTAGAATTCCTGGATTGGATTTTAAATTGGGCGCAAATGATGGAAATTTCAAATTTTTCAAAACTTCCAGGTGGCTAAGGGCTTGTTCCATACTAAATTTGTGTTTTTACTGACCTAATATCGACTAGAATTCCTGGATTGGATTTTAAATTGGGCGCAAATGATGGAAATTTCAAATTTTTCAAAACTTCCAGGTGGCTAAGGGCTTGTTCCATACTAAATTTGTGTTTTTATTGACCTAATATCGACTAGAATTCCTGGATTGGATCTTAAATTGGGCGCAAATGATGAAAATTTTGAATTTTTCAAAACTTCCAGGTGGCTAAGGGCTTGTTCCATACTAAATTTTTGTTTTACTGACCTAATATCGACTAGAATTCCTGGATTGGATCTTAAATTGGGCGCAAATGATGAAAATTTTGAATTTTTCAAAACTTCCAGGTGGCTAAGGGCTTGTTCCATACTAAATTTTTGTTTTACTGACCTAATATCGACTAGAATTCCTGGATTGGATCTTAAATTGGGCGCAAATGATGAAAATTTTGAATTTTTCAAAACTTCCAGGTGGCTAAGGGCTTGTTCCATACTAAATTTTTGTTTTACTGACCTAATATCGACTAGAATTCCTAAATTGGATTTTAAATTGGGCGCAAATGATGAAAATTTTGAATTTTTCAAAACTTCCAGGTGGCTAAGGGCTTGTTCCATACTAAATTTTTGTTTTTACTGACCTAATATCGACTAGAATTCCTGGATTGGATTTTAAATTGGGCGCAAATGATGAAAATTTTGAAATTTCAAAACTTCCACGCTAACTTAGAAAATAATCCAAAAAAAATTAATTCATTTTTATTATGTTTGTAGAAAATCTGTTAATATTATTAATTATTCGAGTATATTCATCTATTTAGAAAGTGTTAACGCTAAGTCTGTCTGTAAAGTTTCATCTTTTCCATTACAACTTGTGTATTTGCAGTAAAAATTGTTATTTTTTTTGAGCTTGCAAGAATTAGAATTTTTGTTCATTAAAAAAAAACTTCCACGCGTGTGTGGGCTTACACGCTCATTATTTTTTACTACATCTCGTCTCAATTTAGTCACTAAAATTTTACAAATTTTTTTTTTTTTATGGTCAGTATTATCAACTCTTTGAGTTTCACATCAGTTTCTCGAGTATAAAATGTTAACAAATTTTTTCATTTTTCTTCACGTTTTTCTTTTCAGTTTTTTTTTTTTTTTATTTTTTCTTCCTAATTTTTTTTTATTAAAAATTAATTTTTTTTTTATCTTTTTCATGAATTTAACAACGTTTAGCAGCTATTTAAGGTATAAAAATGAAATTATTTGATTTCTTTTTACTAAGGTTTCGTGATTTTTTTTTTTTGAGTTTATTTAAAATGATTAAATGGAAAATTTTGATTTTTTACACAAAAATTACACTTTATGAGGCTTGAATGAGTCACAAAAAGACTAAATATATCTCAAGAAGACCAAATTAGTACCAAGAAGACCAAATCAGTCCCCAAGAAGACCAAATTAATCTCAAGAAGACCAAATGAGATTCCAAGAAGACCAAATTAGGTTCCAAGAAGACCAAATGAGGTTCCAAGAAGACCAAATTAGTCCCAAGATGACCAAATCAGTCCCCAAGAAGACAAATTTAATCTCAAGAAGACCAAATCAGTCCCCAAGAAAAACCAAATTAGTTCCAAGAAGACCAAATCAGTATTAAGAAGACCAAATCAGTCCCAAAAAGACCAAATCAGTCCCAAGATGACCAAATTAGTCCAAAGGAGACCAAACGAGGTTCCAAGAAGACCAAATGAGGTTCCAAGAAGACCAAATTAGTCCCCAAGAAGACCAAATTAATCTCAAGAAGACCAAATGAGGTTCCAAGAAGACCAAATCAGTCCCCAAGAAGACCAAATTAGTTCCAAGAAGACCAAATTAGTTCCAAGAAGACCAAATTAGTTCCAAGAAGACTAAATTTGACGTAAATTGAGCAAATTTGTCCTAATTGAGTGGATTAACCGCCACAAAGCTAAAAATTGAATTAAATTTTCGATTTAAAATTCAAAAATCTTCCATTAATTAAATTAAAAATCATTTTTTGACTCAAAATAATCAAAAAATTTGACTTAAAATTTCAACTTAAAATCTACAATTTTTTTAAATTTTTTTTTCTAATTTTGATTATTATTTTAACAATATTAATTTGAGTCTTTTTCACCTTTTATTTTATATATATATATATAAAAAAAAAATTCTATACGTGACAGCAATTCTTGAACTTCCACGTGACAAAAAAAAAAAATTGGAAATTTATTTCAAAAAAAAAAAAAAAACAAAAAAAATTCTTAAAAAAGGCAGTTTTTTTTAAATTTTTTTTTTTTGTGCCTACAGATTCCTTAAATGCCATCAAAAATGAAGCAAAATTTTTGGCTTTTTTTTTTTTTAAGTAGTCGCAAAGTAAATAAATCAAATATTGGCAATTGAATCATGCTATAATTTATCTGAGCGATTTTGACGTGGTGGTGGTTTTGGATATTGCTGTTGTTGTGATTGTTGGGGCTGTTTTGGTACAAATGGTTGCTGTTCACGTTGGAGAAGTTTATGGGCAGCAAGATCCATTTCTTCTTGCGTCATTTCAAGAGCTTCTTGCATTTCCCGCGATGTATAACGGACAAAGTCTTCATCGCAATATTTACCGAGGCCTTGCTGGGCGAGAACCTAAAATTGCAATATAAAAAAATTGATTGATTAGTGATTAATATGATTACAGAAGGTTATCTATGGACTATGTCAGGTTTGAGCAGAAAATTTAGATAAAAAACGACAGAATTTTAAATAATTTGACAGTAAAAGTTCATATAAACTTCGGATTAACTTCGGAAAACTTCGGAAAACTTCGGATTAACTTCGGCAAACTTCGGATTAACTTCGGCAAACTTCGGATTAACTTCGGCAAACTTCGGTAAATGTCGGAATATTTCGGCAGAACTCGTAAAACGGCAACAAAAATCGGAAAGCTTTGTAAATTTCGGTAAAATTCGGCAAAATTCGGCAGTCTTCGTAAAATTTTGGAAAAACTCAGATTAATCGAAAAAAATTCGGGAAAAATTGGCAATAAACTTCGTCAAGTTCCTAAAAATTCCGGCAAAATTCGGTAAAGTTTCAAAAATTTCGGAAAATCTCGTTAAATTCCGGAAAGCATCACAAAATAAATTTCCTATTTAGAGAAATTTGGAAGATTATTTCATACAAAAATTATTTTATTCGGACAAACTTCGTGTAACTTCGGTAAAGTTCGGTAAACTTCGGAAAACTTCGGAATTATTTTGGAAAAAGTCCTTAAATTTTGACTAAGTTGGAGTAAAATTCCAGAAAATTCTTACAAAATTACAGAAAAGTTTGAGATGATTCGGAAAACTTCGGCAACTTTCGTAGAACTTCGACAAATTTTCGGATATCTTCGGAAATTTTCGTTTTAATTCAAATAATTTCATCAAAATTCAATTTATTTCCTTAAAAATTTCAACTCACCCGTCCAACCAAGCTCTCGGCTGATCCAACAACTTCGAACGATGGTCGTGCACCTTGTGGACTTGATGGTGTTGAATGGATGGCACGCTGATTAATACCGTTCCTTTCCATCACCGCTGTAATTGTAATTTTATAAAAAAAAAAAAAAAAATATTTAAATACAATGTCAGCCTATAATAAGGATTATAAGCTGTATAACTGATCACAAAATCAATTCAAGTCATGCAGTTCCTCTAATGTTCTACAAAGGCAAGCATAAAAATCAACAAACATGCCAAGCTGTTCATCAAGCATCAATCAATTACATTTTTGTGTTAAATCCAGTCGTGGACAACCTTTATTTTTGTGTGTCACGAAACACACTGATGTTAACCGTACGCAGCATACGGTTCATGACACACTAGTGTACCACAGCACACAGGTTGTCCATCACTGGATTAGTCTGTGATTTAATTTTGCTAAATTTCTGGTTTAATGGTCTGTTCTTACCACTAATTAGACTATGGGATATATTTTGGGATTCTTTATGTCTAAAATGTACTCGAATATATTCCATTGACTTAATAATCACGAATACATGCTGCACATTTGTTACTGTTTTGGAGTTAAAGACCAAAATTACAACATTGATGAGATACTTTAGATGGGTAAAGGAATTGATGTCAAAATTTATGGATGTTATGAGAAAATTGGGCATATTTTTAGTTTTTGGGGTAAGTAATATGATCAAGTCGGATAATCGAAAGTCAAGTTGGATAATCGAAAGTCAAGTTGGATAATTGAATGTCAAGTTGGATAATTGAATGTCAAGTTGGATACTTGAAGGTCAAGTTGGATACTTGAATGTCAAGTTGGATACTTGAATGTCAAGTTGGACACTTGAATGTCAAGTTGGATACTTGAATGTCAAGTTGGATACTTGAATGTCAAGTTGGATACTTGAATGTCAAGTTGGATACTTGAATGTCAAGTTGGATAATCGACTGTCAAGTCGGATAATCAATTTTCAAGTTGGGTAATTGAAAGTCAAGTCAGATACTTGAATGTCAAGATGGATACTTGATTGTCAAGTTGCATAATCGAAAGTCAAGTTGGATACTTGAAAGTCAAGTTAGAAAATTGAATGTCAAGTTGGATACTTGAATGTCAAGTTGGATACTTGAATGTCAAGTTGGATACTTGAATGTCAAGTTGGATACTTGAATGTCAAGTTGGATACTTGAATGTCAAGTTGGATACTTGAATGTCAAGTTGGACACTCGAATGTCAAGTTGGATACTTGAAAGTCAAGTTGAATGATTGAACGTCAAGTTGGATAATCGAAAGTCAAGTTGGATACTTGAATGTCAAGGTGGATACTTGAATGTCAAGTTGGATACTTGAATGTCAAGTTGGATACTTGAATGTCAAGTTGGATACTTGAATGTCAAGTTGGATACTTGAATGTCAAGTTGGATACTTGAATGTCAAGTTGGATACTTGAATGTCAAGTTGGACACTCGAATGTCAAGTAGGACACTCGAATGTCAAGTTGGATACTTGAAAGTCAAGTTGAATGATTGAACGTCAAGTTGGATAATCGAAAGTCAAGTTGGATACTTGAATGTCAAGTTGGATACTCGAATGTCAAGTTGGATGATTGAACGTCAAGTTGGATACTTGAATGTCAAGTTGGATACTTGAATGTCAAGTTGGATACTTGAATGTCAAGTTGGATAATCGACTATCAAGTCGGATAATTGAAAGTCAAGTTGGATAATCAAAAATCAAGTCGGATAATCGAAAGTCAAGTCGGATAATCGAATATCAAGTCGGATAATTTTCATAAATTTTTTCATATTTTTCTTAGTCTCATTCGATACTTTTAACATATAAGTTAACCTCAAAATCCTTCATTATTTTCAATCAACTTTACTTTACCAGTAAGCATCAAGCTCCAAAAGTATCAAGTTGCAAGTTAAAATACACCAAAAAAAATGAATTTTTATCCCAAAAAAAAAAAAAAATAAAGTAAAATACAGCAAAAGTAAAAGAGAGAGAGAGAGATGGAAGTAGACAGCAAGTAAGAAAGAGAGTGAGAGAGAGAGAGAGAGACAGCAATAGATTTTTGACATGATATTATCGGATATCCATCCATACAACATCAAGAATTTTTTTTTTTATGTCCACCTTTTCCATGAAATGATTGCGATCGCTTATATCCAGTATCGTCCTGACTGCCACGCATCGATAATGTCGTATCCAATGTATCACGATCGGAATCGATTGTTGTTGGACTTATTGTATGTCCATAAGTCTCATGACGTACATTTGATGACTTTATGTCAAATGACGAGACTGATGATGGCGGTGATGATAATGTCTTCATTTCAATTGTCTCCGATATGAGACCAGCTGGTACGATTGTCTTATTATGTGCTAAATGTATACCCGTTGCAATACGATGACTTATTGGCTGTGGCATACCGTCATCGGATGATGATGGATCTGAACGATTTTGATGTTGAATTCTCATCATTGCATTTGATGCGATTGCCTTTTGTTGTTGCATACGACGACGAAATTGTATTTGACGTTGTTGTATGGTTGGTGTGTGTTGAAGTTGTCGTGTGTGGGTTGTTGATGGTGGTGATGATGCTGATGAGGCTAGAGAGGGGATTTTTTTTTTTGTTTTTGTTTTTGGGGATGTTGTTGTGGATTAGTGTGATGAAAATTGAACTTTTTGTTTTTGTTTGACGAATTTTCAGCAACAACTTTTGTCACCTGAGATGCTGAATTCAGCAGTTAAGCAATTCAGCACAAAAGTTGTTGAATTCAGCAATTCAGTATAAAAGTTGTTGAATTCAGCACTTCAATACAAAAGTTGTTGAATTCAGTAATTCAGCTCAAATGTTGTTGAATTCAGCATAAATGTTGTTGAATTCAGCAATTCAGTATAAAAGTTGTTGAATTCAGCACTTCAATACAAAAGTTGTTGAATTCAGTAATTCAGCTCAAATGTTGTTGAATTCAGCAATTCAGTATAAAAGTTGTTGAATTCAGCACTTCAATACAAAAGTTGTTGAATTCAGTAATTCAGCTCGAAAATTGTTGAATTCAGTAATTAAGCACAAAAGTTGCTAAACTCAGCAATTAAGCACAAAAGTTGCCGAACTCAGCACAAAAGTTGATGAATTCAGCAGTTCAGCTCAAAAGTTGTTGAATTCAGCAATTTAGCACAAAAGTTACTGAACTCAGCACTTCATTACAAAAGTTGCTGAACTCAGCAATTCAGCTCAATTGTTGTTGAACTCAGATTTTTTAGTAAAAAAATTTAATTATGAGCAAAAGTTGCTGAATTCCGCTGAATTTAGTATAAAAGTTGTTCATATGTAGCTAAATTCAGCGTAAAAGTTGGCTCAAAAGTCTTTAAATTTAGCAATTCAGAACTTTTATTAGTGAATTCCGCTGTTTCTTATAAAAGTTGCTGAATTCAGCAATTCAGTTCAAAACTTGCCGAATTCAGCAATAAACTTTTTGAACTCAAAAATTCAGCATAAAAGTTGTTGAACTCAGCAATTCAGCACAAAAGTTGTTTAATTCAGTAATTCAGCAATTCAGCATAATAGTTGTTGAATTCAGTAATTAAGCACAAAAGTTGCTGAATTCAGCAATTCAGAATAATAGTTGTTTAATTCAGCAATAAACAACAATTGTTGCTGAAAATTCCAAAAAAAAGTTCAATTTCATCACAAAAAATTGTTAATTCACCCGTAGTTGTTGTAGTAACCGATGTCATATTAGATCCATCGGAATCCACAGATGTGTCCTCAATCATTGACTGATATTGACTATCCTTCCTTATTCTAATCCTTTTCTGACTCGACAACGATGCCGTGTCCAATGAACTTCCACGTCTTAATAAATTTTGTGATCCCATTGCCGTTTTTTGTATTAAATTTTCAATATTTTGATTCTTTTGACTATAACGACTGTATCGAAATAGAAGCAATCGTTGTCGATGCGGTGCCTTATAGCTTCCTACAGTGGATGAGTCAAAGCTGTAACTGGCAACGGATGATTGACCTGACAATGATGGATGTGGCGATGAATCAAGTCTCGATTCTTCAATTTTTCCATCGGATTTTCCTGAATTTTCGTCGACATTTTCGCATCTTGAAAATTTTGTTTTTTAGAAAAATTTTTTTTTTAAATTGTTTTTTTCGAGTGTATTCGAGGTTGTTATGATTTTTTTAGTAATTTGATTGATGTTGTAGATTTTTTTATTGTTAAGTTTATGGAGTTTGGAATGAATTTATAGTAAGGGTATTGGTAATAAATTTGTAATCAATTATTTTTAATTTAGGATATTTTTGAATTTTTTTTGCATCTTTGATGCTGAATTCAGCAACTTTTTTTGCATCTTTATTGCTGAATTCAGCAACTTTTTAGTATCTTTGTTGTAGAAAGAAAAAAAAAAAAAGAATTCAGCAACTTTTTTGCATCTTTATTGCTGAATTCAACAACATTTTTGCATCTTTGTTGTAGAATTCAGCAACTTTTTTGCATCTTTGTCGTTGAATTCTACAACTTTTTTGCATCTTTGTTGTTGAATTCAGCAACATTTTAGCATCTTTGTTGTTGAATTCAGCGTTTTTTTGCATCTATTGTTGCTGATCTCAACAACATTTTTGCATCTATGTTGCTGAGTTCGAATTCAATGATTTTGCATATTAAACCCTCAAAAATGTCATCATTTAAATTAAACTAATTAAAAAGCAAATCAAACAAAACTATTAAAAAAAAACTCGCATCAAATAAAACCTCAAACAGACCAGAATTTTAAATAATTTTAAATTCTAAACCAATTTTAGTTCATTTTAAAATTCAGTGCAAAAACAAGCAGCATTAAATTCAGTCCTTTTTTCTATCTAAAAAGCGATCAAACTTTCATTTTACGAATATTTTTTTTTGCATCATTTTTTGCATCATTTTTTTGCATCATTTTTTTGCATCATTTGAAAATCCATATTCAGTCCTGATTGGTTTTTTTCTCAAATTTTCATAATTCGGTGGTGAATAAAATTTAATTAAAAGTAGGTTGCGTACGACAACAACAACTGCAACAACCAATGTTGTTGATGTCACTCTGACAGTTGTCGACAACATTATCTGTGCCTCATCATACCATTATGGCAAGTCTTGACTGATACCGCACACAACATACGGTTCATGACACATTAGTGTCACATGTTGTCCACAACTGCACTATGACGTCATCACAAAGTAAAATGTTGTTGATGTTGTTGATGTCGCACGAATATTTTGGATGAAAATAAGGAGGAATGTGAAAGGATTGAAAAAATTATGAAGGGGGACTTAAAAGCAGAAATAGAAAAATTTTGCAGACGATTTGAGGTGAATAAAGTGGTGAAAATGAAAGCAGCAAATGAAAATGAAGCACCAAATGTTTTTCACTAAAAAAACAACTCAAATCCAATGAAAAATGACAAAAAAAAAGGTCAACAAATGTGATGAAGGTAAGCAGTAAAATTTTGTGTGTCTAGGTGCGATCCTCTAAAATGACGAAAGCGATTCTGATTCACTCGAAATGAAAAATGTCAACAAAAAAATGTGAAAAAATTTTGAGAGCTGCTGTATAAATGGATAGCTTGTTACCTAACCTCATTTTTTAATAATTTAACCTCAAAAATCGTTTCCTAATATCACTTTTTTGTGTCTTAACCTCAAAATTTGTGACCTAACCTCAATTTTTGGTGACTTAACCTCAAAATTCTTGACCTAACCTCATTTTTTGGTGACTTAACCTCAAAATTTGTGACCTAACCTCACTTTTTAGTAACTTAACCTCAAAATTCGTGACTTAACCTCAATTTTTGGTGACTTAACCTCAAAATTCGTGACCTAACCTCAATTTTTGGTGACTTAACCTCAAAATTCGTGACCTAACCTCACTTTTTAGTAACTTAACCTCACTTTTTGTAAACCTAACCTCACTTTTTAGTGACTGAATCTCAAAATTTATGACTTAACTTCACTTTTTAGTGAGTTAACCTCAAAATTCGTGACTTAACCTCATTTTTTGGTGACTTAACCTCAAAATTCGTGACCTAACCTCAATTTTTGGTGACTTAACCTCAAAATTCGTGACTTAACCTCATTTTTTGGTGACTTAACCTCAAAATTCGTGACCTAACCTCACTTTTTAGTAACTTAACCTCAAAATTAGTGTCCTAACCTCACTTTTTAGTGACTGAATCTCAAAATTTATGACATAACCTCATTTTTTGGTGACTTAACCTCAAAATTCGTGACATAACCTCAATTTTTAAAGACCTAACCTCAAAATGCATGTCCTAATCCCATTTTTTAGTGACCTAACCTCAAAATGCATGTCCTAACCTCACTTGTTAGTGATTTAACCTCAAAATTCAAACTTAACTTAACCTCACTTTTGAGTAACTTAACCTCAAAGTTTGTGACTTAACCTCAAAATTAGTGATTTAACCTAACTTTTTAGTAACACAGTATCAAGGACCAGTCCTAGACAGCAACTCTAACACAAAACCAAACAAAATAAAACAAAAACAAAAAAAAGTTCAAATCAACTCAAAAAAAATGCACGAAAAAAACTCAAAAAAATGTCTACGGAATGCATCAGCATCTGCTTACCATTGGTAGGATGAAGAAATGAATCCCTTTTAATAAATTTTTTAGTGCTGCAACAAATAATAATGGCAGAAAAATGTTTGAGGATTTTTGGGATTTTTGCTTATTTTTTTTTTTTTTTTGTCAATTTTTTGATCGCTTAAATTTTTGTGCTTTTTAACTTTTTTTTTTGGATGGGGCTTTTTTTTTGGTAATCCGTAAAATATCAAAAGTTGTGTGATTTAAAAAAATTGTTAAAAAATTGTTTCGCTCAAAATTTTCTATCTAAAATTAACTTTCTTGCTAAAAAAATTTGTTGGTTTTAAAAAATTGTTTAAATATTAAAAAAAAAATGAATTTTTGGATGAAAAATTACTGCATTTGGGATTGTTTTGGGGGTACGGAGGGTTTAGTCCACTTTTTAGTATCCTAACCTCACTAATTGTTAACCTAACCACACTTTTTGTCAACCTAACCTCACTTTTTGTGAATCTAACCTCACTTTTTGTGAACTTAACCTCACTTTTTGTGAACTTAACCTCACTTTTTGTAACTTAACCTCACTTTTTGTAACCTAACCTCACTTTTTGGAAGCTAACCTCACTTTTTGTGAACCTAAACTCAATTTTTGTGAACCTAACTTCACTTTTTGTGAACCTAACCTCACTTTTTGTGAACCTAACCTCACTTTTTGGGAACTTAACCTCACTTTTTAATATCTTAACCTCAGTTTTTGTTATTCTAACCTAACATTTTGTCAACCTAACCTCACTTTTTATGAACCTAACCTCATTTTTTGGGAACCTAACCTCAATTTTTGTGAACATAACCTAACTTTTTGGGAGCTAACTTCACTTCTTTGAATTCTAATCTCACTTTTTGGAGCCTAACCTCATTTCTTAGAATTCTAACCTAACTTTTTGTGAACCTAACCTCACTTTTTGCGAAACTAACCTCACTTTTTGCGAACCTAACCTCACTTTTTGTGAACCTAACCTCACTTTTTGCGAACCTAACCTCACTTTTTGTGACACAACCTCATTTTTTGGAAGCTAACCTCACTTTTTGGAAGCTAACCTCACTTTTTGTGAATATAACCTCACTTTTTGAAGACCTAACCTCACTTGTTAGAATTCTAACCTCACTTTTTGTGAACCTAACCTCACTTTTTTGGAACTTAACCTCACTTTTTCGAACCTAACCTCATTGTTTGTGAACCTAACCTCACTTTTTGTGAACCTAACCTCACTTTTTGTGAATATAACCTCACTTTTTGTGAATATAACCTCACTTTTTGGAAGCTAACTTCACTTCTTAGAATTCTAACCTCACTTTTTGTGAACCTAACCTCACTTTTTGTGAACCTAACCTCACTTTTTGCGAACCTAACCTCACTTTTTGGGACATAACCTCACTTTTTGTGAACCTAACCTCACTTTTTGTGAATATAACCTCACTTTTTGGAAGCTAACTTCACTTCTTAGAATTTTAACCTCACTTTTCAGTATGCCGGACCCCCCAAAAACCCCACAAATCCCCAGTAACTCCTTCCATCCAAAAAAAAATAAACTATAAAAATTATCAAAAAATTTGTTCAAAAACTCACTCATTTTGTGTCTGCAACTGATTAACACCAGAATTCTGATTACCATTCAACAACAACGGTCTCAATGGTATATCATCATGTACATCCAATTGCTGTACACCACGTTGTTGCATGATACTTTTTGTTATATTATTTAATCCATCAGTCAACCTCTGTCCCGTATTATTCATCTTATTAAAGTCATTGCCAATTAAGTCACTTGATAAAGCAACAGTTGTTGATGTCATATTATGTGCTGCTGTTGTTGCTAAACTTATTGTATTATTATTAATTGCATTATTGTTGTTGTTGTTGTTGTTGTTGTTGTTGGCTGATTTAAGCATTCGATTCCTTGAAAATGGCTTCTGCTTCCTCATTGATGACCATACACTACCAAATAATGTATGATTCCTGCGATGCATTGGCTCTGGATTATCATCACTAAGCTCATCAAGATTACCAGATATAGCACGTTTAAGTTCCGGTCCAGCTTCATGTAATGTCCTTAAACCAGCTTGTAATGTGACTGTATTACAGTCATTTAAGTCACCATCACGACTTTCTTGTTCCTTACGTTTTTTAAATCGTCTAAAATAGTCTTGAATTAAGAATGTGGCATAGAACTTGCCAACAGTTACTTCATCATCATTGCCTGGTGGTGGAACGACTTGATCAAGTAATTTGGGACTGGTTCGCTTCCAAATTTGTTTAATTGTTGCACGCAATTCAGCATTGGCATCGTCAATATTACCCTCGGTTTTAATCTTTAAGGATGTACGGACGACAGCAAATAGGGTGGCATTAAACAGCACTGTACCGTCACTATTGAGTGGCATATTCATTGATACGAGACGTTTGCAGGCAACACGATGTGGACATAACTTGCCAAAACCAAGGGGTGGGGATATTTTACGAAGGAGTGTGACTACGTCGAGATGCTTGATACGACCTTTTGCATCGGGATCGTATTCGGACCATAGACGAATGAATTCGTCCAAGTGATGGGGACCGAGAATTGACCAATCGCGGGTTAGGTAGTCAAAGTTGTCCATGATGACTGCCACGAATAAGTTGATGATCTGCGAGGGGGATTAATTGATATGTGAAAAATTGAGGAAAATTTTTTTTGAGGAAAATCTTGGAAAATTTAAGGAAAATATTGAAAATTTGAGAAAATTTTGAGGAAAATTGTGCGAAAAATTGAGAAAAACTGTGGGAAATTTAAGGAAAATTTTGGAAAATTTGAAGTTTGTTGAGGAAAATTATGAAAATTTGAAAAAAATTATAGAAAATAATGGAAAATTTGAAGAAAATATGGAAAATTTTGAAGAAAATTTTGGAAAAATTGAGGAAAATTTTGGAAAATAAAGGAAAATTTAAAGAAAATTGTGGAAAATAATAGAAAATTTGAGGAAAATTGTGAAAAATTTGGAGGAAAAATTGTGGAAAACTGTGGAAAATTTTTAGGAAAATTTGAAAAAAACTGGGAAATTTGAAGAAAATATGGAAAATTTTGATGAATATTATGGGAAAATTGAGAAAATTGTGGAAAAATTTTTGGGGAAACTATGGAAAATTTGAGAAAAATATTGAAATTTTGAGGAAAATTGTGGAAAAATGTGGAAAATTTTTAGGACAATTTGAAAAATTTGACAATTGTGGAAAATATCGGAAAAATATGAAAACTTCGAGAAAATTGTGGGAAACTTGAATTAACTCAGGAAAACTAAAGAAAAATTTCGGAAAAATTATGGAAAACTCGAGAAAAATTATGAAAATTGTGATGAAAATTGAGGAAATTTTGAGGAAAATTAATGTATAATTAAGAAATTTTCAAATAAAAGGACAAATTGATAAATATGGAAAATATTTGTGGAAAATTGCAGAATCAAAATGGAAAAATTGGGGAAAATTAGGGAAAACCGAAGAAAAATTATGTAAATTTTAGGAAAAACTGTAAAAGTTTAATAAAAATTGTGGAAATTTTCAGCAAAAATGAAAATTATTATTGGTGAAAATTGTGAAAACTTAAGGAAAACTGTGAAAATTTAAAGGAAAATCGTGGAAATTTGGAGGAAAATCAAATGAAAATTGAGGAGATTGTGAGGAAAATTGAAATTTTTTTGAAATTAATTGATGAAAATTGGAAAATTGAGAAAAACTTGAAGAAAATTGTGGATATTTTAGGGAAAATCTTGGAAATTTTGGGGCAAATCAAATGAAAATTGAGGAAATTTTGAGGTTATATAAAAAAATTTCATATTTTTTTATCTAAAATTGTGGAAAATGAAGGAAAAACTGTGAAAAATTTAAGGAAAATCTTGAAAAACTGTGGAAAATGAAGGAAAAATCCCGGAAAATCCACCAAAAAACTACTCACCAAAAACGAGCAAAGGACATAAAATGAAATAAAATAAGGAAATGCAATGCTAGTTCCGCACGTCTTTCGCCTCGCATCCACCGGAAAAACCTGCAAAGTCACATAAAATAATTAAGCATCAATTTCCCGACCAACACATGTCAACTTACCCCCTTCAACGTCTGTCCCTCAAATGCCGAATCCGATGCCATATCACAATAAGCATCCGGTCGATTCGAGCAATCCAACATAATGTCCTGCCATGCCTCACCCGTTGCCGACCTAAACAGCACCAAAACAGCCTGCGGAAATGTCTGAAAATTATTATTACGTGTTATGGCTGATTCCTCGTCCGCATTATCCAGTGCAATTTTTCCAAACATCTATAAAGTAAGTGAAAAATATGTAATTAGTCATTGATATGTAATCGGATGTCATTAAATGGCTCGTTAGACACGCGACCTTGTCATTAATATATTCAATTTGTAGCTTAATATTTTTTAAGTCATTTAGTGACTGTACATTGTGTCGTTTGGTTGACAATGAATCGAATTTTAATTAAATTTTCAATTTTTTTTCGACTTTTTGTGATTTCGGACAGTCAACGACTGTGTTCGGATGGTCCACCGACTACTAAGGTAAGTATTGCCCAGTGCTGTCCAAACTGTGTGTCGCGGCACCAACAATCAACTCAAAAACCCAATTATCCGCATGTTATGTCCAAATTTAGTCAATGTTTCCACAATAGAGTCCCTTGGCACACAGTTTGGACAACCCTGAACAACATAACCTCAATCCCAACACCAGAACTACCCCAGTGCTGTCCAAACTGTGCACCGAGTCACCCAATACCCCATAAATCGTATGCCATACACGGTTCCTGTCATTATCCAATCAAAGAGTCCCTTGGCACACAGTTTGGGCAGCCCTGAACAACATAACCTCAAAATAATCTCAATTTCCCACCCAGGATGCCACCGATTGCTGTCTCACCCTGCCAAACATCATAGACACTCATCTTAATGACTCATGTATAACAAAATATTCACGAAATACACAACGACAACTTCAAGATCTTCAACCGGGTGAATCGCCAAAAGGTAATTGTGTCATGGAATGCATAGCTAATCAAACGAAAATTTATAAAGGACATGGATTCTTTGATGCAATAACATTAAAGCGTCTATTTATGAATGCGGTTAGTGGTAATCGTGAGTGGGGTGAAATTGCTGCAAAAGCTGTTGATTTGTGTGTAATGGAGAGTAAGTATATGAAAATGGGGGTTGGGGATAGTAGATTAGATTTTAGCCTGGACACATTCTAGCCGGGACACATTCTAGCCTGGACACATTTTAGCCCAGACACATTTTAGCCTGGACACTTTCCAGAGTAGACACTTTCCAGTCTGATTACTTTCCAGTCTGAACACCCTTCCAGTTCAGACACATTCTATTCTGGACACCCTTCCAGTTTAGATACCTTCCAGCCTAGACACCTTCCATGCCTTGCTAGTCATCAATTCCCAAACCCCCTTCAAGAAATGCGCCTTATCCACATTTCACCAATTACTTCCTAACTTGAAATTTAAATTTTATTTTAATCAATTCCAGCACGTGTCGTGTATCGAGACACAAAGCTCAACGCCCCACAATCGGTGCCGACATTTAGTGGTGAAATAATTTGTCATCCAATTTCGGGCTACATTTTTGGATGTCTTCAAACTGAGCTGTTTAGAAAATGTCCAAATATGACGGAATCAACAGAATGTGAAGCTTTACAGCAATATGCTAATGAGTGTCACATCGGTGTTAAATATTCTTAGAATTAATGGCAATTGTTTTTGTAGAATTTTTAAGGTTTTATGATAAATTAAATTTTAAATTTAAGTTGGCTTTGAGTTTTAGTTTTTATTTGACGATATTTGACTGAATTCGGATGAAAATTGACTAATTTTTACTCAAAATTGTCCGAATTCTGCTCAAAATTAACCAAATTCAGTTCAAAATATGTCCAAAATCTGCTACAAATAGTCTGAATCCTTCTCAAAATTTGTCCGAATTTGACCCAAAATTGTCCGAATTCGACTCAAAAATGATTCAAAATTTGGCCGAATTCTATTCAAAAATTAACCAAATTCTGCTAAAAATTCGACTCAAAATTTGTCCGAATTTGACCCAAAATTGTCCGAATTCGACTCAAAAATGATTCAAAATTTGGCCGAATTCTATTCAAAAATTAACCAAATTCTGCTAAAAATTCGACTCAAAATTTGTCCGAATTTGACCCAAAATTGTCCGAATTCAACTCAAAAATGATTCAAAATTTGGCCGAATTCTATTCAAAAATTAACCAAATTCTGCTAAAAATTCGACTCAAAATTGTCCGAATTTGACCCAAAATTGTCCGAATTTGACCCAAAATTGTCCGGATTCGACTCAAAAATGATTCAAAATTTGTCCGAATTTTGCTCAAAATTGACCAAAATTGTCAGACTTTGACCCAAAATTGTCCGAATTTCGACCCTAACCCAATTAAATCAGTTTCATACCCTTAATCAAAATCAAGTTAAAAAAGTTCAACTCACCTGCATTCCAATAACAGCATAAATAAAGAACAGCATAACAATCAACAACGCAACATATGGCAATGCCTGAAAAGACTTGATAAATGTCCACAATAATGTTCGTATGCCTTCACCTCTCGCCAATAACTTGACTAATCTCATAACACGAAATAGTCGAAAGAAATTGATTGATATGATGGAACCAGATGCAGCCTTAACAGTCCCAGCTGTTGCACCAGATGCAACAGCAGCTGCCGCAGCTGTCGTTGCTGCCGCATCCTTTGCCACAGCATTCATTGTATTTACTTCCGAATAAACAATATCAATAAATGATCCAAGTACAATTATAAAGTCAAAGACATTCCAGGCATCACCAAAATAATTTTTAAAACGAAATGCAGCTAATTTAAAGACAAATTCGAGTGCAAAAACAGCTGTGAATATCATATTAAGTACATCAAGTGCTTCCGTATATTCGCGTGGTTGTCGATAAAATTTCATTGCTAATGTTATTGTATTTATCATGATAAGGATGAATATAGCATATTCAAATGGCTGTGATGTAACGAACCACCATACTTTATATTGGATACGATGCTTTGGGATGTATCTGTGTATTGGTGAGAATGCAAATGGAAATGGAAAATAATATTGATAGATAAGTTCATTTGACTATAACGGAATTGCATATTTTTATTGGAATGTGATGTAATGGATATAAAATAAGTACAAAACTCCTCGTGTTAATTGATCGAGGGACTTAAGCGCATTTTTGTCCCGGTCTACGAAATAAGATCCAGTAGGATCCAGGTCACTTCCAGATCCACAAAACAAGATCCAGTAGGATCCAGGTCACTTCCAGACCCACAAAAAACAAGATTTAACGGATTTTTATAATTCAAACTTCATAACGGTCAAAAAAATTTCAAATATTGTTCAGTAAACACTGTAAAAACATCGAAAAAACATTGAAAAACACTGTAAAACAATGAAAAAACGTGTTTTTGTTGTTATGAAAATGATGCGTTGATTTGAAACTTTTAAATGCCCGGTGCCGCAACAACTTAATGGAACTGATCATTGAAAACCATCCCGAGCTCTCAACGACTTAAGGACCGACCGGACATTGTGTCTTATTGAGCTACCTTTTTGAAAAAAAAAATTCAAAAATGCGCTAAAAAGTTTATAGTTTGTTATTATTGTTGATGCTTATGCTTAATGGGGTGAGGATTAACAATCAAGAGGGGATTAACATTCAGACTGAGAGGAGGAGGAAGCATTGTTGTGCTTTTTGGAGATAATAATGGTCAAAAGGAAGTAGCATTGATCATTAATTGAGATTCAGATATCCTGATTGAGGATCACAAGACCTAAATGACGTCCAGAATCCCCGACTTAAATCCGGAAACACTGATTAGGGTTGAGAAGCCGTAATTAAAGTTCTCGAAACCCTGATCGTGGTCCAAAAAACCCGTTTGAGGTACAAAAGCCCCTGATTGAGGTCTACAATTACTGACTGAGGTTTGGTAACCCTAAATGAGATCCAGACACGCAGTCTGATGTCTTTACGCTCTGATTAAGACTCACTTGGATCCAGAATCTCTAATTAGGGTCGGAAACCTCTTATTGTGTCCCAGCAAGTCTGATTTAGGTCCAAAAACCAAAAATAAGAACCAGGAACAATAATTAGGGTCCAGAAAACTCTGACTGAGGTCCGAAAATTCTGAATAAGATCCAAAATCTCTAATTAAGGTTCAAAAGCCCTAATTGAGGTTCAGAAACCCAAATTAAGAACAAGAGGACTTAGTTAAGGTCCACAAATCATTCCTAAGATTCAAACCCCAACATACCAGTCATATCCCCAAATAGACTCTAACCATCAATAATTCATAACCTCAAAATTGAACATAACCTCAAATATTCAATCACTACACCACCCTGAACTATCAAAACTTTATCTGCATTATTCAGCTATGCTATAAAACTTTACATTATTATCCGTTATATTTCCTATGTCATTTTATCATGTCTGATGGTAGAGTCACCAAGAAATTGGGTGATAATGTGCTGCAAATGTTAAAGTTCTTCCTGTTTTTTGTGTGAATATTGAAAGTTATGCTGCATGTTGGCATGCTTCAGCACATTCTTTTTTATGTCAATAAGTGCTTAAAGGAACAATTTTGAAAAATTATTGATTTTTTTTTATGAGGTTATGTAATTTTATCTTAGTCTGGATCTCGATTCAGGACATGTCTGTTCCATTGGATGTGATTTTGTGTTAGTTGTTGGAATTATATCCAAAATTGTTAGGATTCTGAATTTAAAATGACAGTTAAAATTTGTATTTTAGAAAATTTTCAAAATTTGAATTTCAGAAAATTTTCAAAATTTGAATTTCAGATGACCGTTAAAATTTGAATTTAAGATGACCGTTAAAATTTGAATTTCAGAAGACCGTTGAAATTTAAATTTCAGATGACCGTTAACATTTGAATTTAAGATGACCGTTAAATTTTGAATTCAAGATGACCGTTAAAATTTGAATTTTAAATGACCGTTAAAATTTGAATTTAAGATGACCGTTAAATTTTGAATTTCAGATGATCGTTAAAATTTGAATTTTAAATGACCGTCAAAGTTTGAATTTGAAAAGACTGTTAAAATTTGAATTTCAGGTGACCGTTGAAATATTAATTTTAGATGACCATTAAATTTGAAACTCAAATGACCGTTCAAATTTGAATGTCAAAAAACCAGTAAAATTTGAATTTTAAAAACCCGTTAAATTTGAATTTTAGAAGACCGTTGAAATTTGAGTTTCAGAAAACCGTTAATGTTTAAATTTTAGAAGACCGTTAAAATTTAAATTCCAAATGACCTTTAAATTTTGAATTTCAGTAGACCGTTAAAATTTCAATTTCAGAAAAGTGTTTAAATTTGAATTTTAAAAGACCGTTAAAACTTAAATTTCAAATTACCGTTAAAATTCAAAATTCAAATGACCGTTAAAATGGAAGTCATCAGAACTTACCTCCGCACAGGTTTCGCCTTGAGCGCAAATTCAATACAGTTTCTCTGATTCTTGTCCAAATCACAATTCTTGTACTCCTGTTCACCCTCATTTTGAAATGTGACAATAACAAAACCGACGAATATGTTAACCATGAAGAATGCAATAATAATAATATATACAATATAGTAAGCAGCAACAATAGGTCTAAAATTGTGTATTGGTCCATAATTTTCAGCATTTGAGTCAATTGACACATATAGTAAGTTAGGCCATCCCTCAAATGTTGATACTGTAAATAATGTCAACATGGCTTTGGCAACGTCATCAAAATGGAAGCGATTATTGTCCCACACACGATCTCTAATCTCTGGACTCTCAGAGTCATCACCTGATATCACTAAATATGTCCCGTGACATTCCTCTTCCGTACGTTTTGAGCCATCCGTGCAACTGAAGAACTTTCCCTGTAATTTTGATGTATTTTGGGTCGTGGATGTGAAAAAAAAAGGAAAAATGAAAAGAAAATTTGATTAAATATTTCAGGATGTCAACGGTAAAAAGAAAATGTGAAGAAAAATTAAATAAAGTTTTTTTTTTTGGCATTAATTTGACACATGAAACTTCTACTTGTGTCTGTGTCTCACTTTTAGCGCACTTTTGTGGATATTTGAGGATTTGCTGTTTATTGGCTTAATTATGACTGAATGATCAGCTACATGGGATCCAGATTCGTGCTTTTGAAGTTGATAATTTAAACAGAAATTTGATTTAAAATTCAAAATTCAAAAAACCGTTAAAAATTTAAATTTCATAAACCGTTGAAAACATAAATTTTTGAAAACCGTTGAAATTTTTGAACTTTCGAAAAACGTTTCAAAATTTCCCATTTTGGAAATTGGACAAAATTTAAATTTTTGGAAAGCGTTACAAAATTTGAAATTTTTGAAAATTATTATGAAATTTGAAATTTTGAAAAACGTTAAAAAACGAAAAAATTTTAATTTATGAAAGTCCGTTAAAAATTTCAAAATTTAGAAATTAAACAAAATTTGAATTTTTGAAAAGCGTTACAAAATTTGAATTTTTGAAATCCGTTACAAATATTTGAATTTTTGAAAATCGTTACAAAATTTTTGAATTTTTGAAAATCGTTACAAAATTTTTGAATTTTTGAGAACCGTTAAAAAATTAGAATTTTTGAAAACTATTAAAAAATTTGAATTTTTGAAAACTATTAAAAAATTTGAATTTTTGAAAAACGTTAAAAAATTAAAAATATTGAGTCTTTTTTTAAAAATTTCTAAATTACAGCCAGCGATCAACATCCCCAAAAATGCGCTTTATACATCAACCCCCAATGCCTTTTAAACTTCTCAATCTATTTCAGATGAATGAATGAAATAAATGAAGATGAAGATGAGAAAATGCGGAACCAAAAGTAACAAATAAAAAAAAAAGGATATAAGATGAAAATGAATTTGATGCTGAGTATGTGGGTGGGAAAAAGTTCCAAGAACAGACAAAGAAAAAAGTGAGAAAATTGGAAGAAATCTATCAAAACGACGACAATAAGTTTGGAAGAAATGCTTTTTATCATCACCTGAATTATGTCAAATTTGAAAAGTTTTAAATTAAATCTTATGCCCGATCAGCACAGTGCCATAAAAATGGGTGAAAATCAGCAAATATGACGACTTGGCAGAGGCCTGTGCTGCTCGGGTTGGAGAATAATTTAATAAACTTGAGAGAATTTCCTGTAAATGACAGCAACAAGTTAACCGTAAGGAATTCAGGAATGAAATTGAAGTTTTTGTGAGCATTCAAGTGGATTTGTTATTGATATTAATGAACTAGTTCCAACAATAGAAATTTAATTTTTTTAAAATTGTTCAATTTAGTTGCAATAATTTATTTGTTTTTGACGATATTGTGGTGGAAGTCAAGTCGGTTAATCGATACAAAAGTTGGCATCAGGATGGCGTGGCTCTTGCATGGTGTTGAATGTTATTTGAATTTGGAAAGATATTCGGATAATCCGAACATGGCGTGATAGTGCCAGACTTAATCCGAATTTAGAATCTTGCCATATTCAATCCGACTGCTTAATTTAATGCTGCCATATTTGATCCGACTCTTGAATGATGTACGGATAATCCAAATCTGGCACAATGCTGCCATATTTAATCCGAATCTGGAATAACATTTCGAATGAAATCCGAATGTCAATCCGAATCTAATATTAGGATGCCAAATTTAATTTGAATTCAGTAATGATGTTCGGATTATCATAATCTGGCACGAATG
Organism: Chironomus tepperi; assembly: GCF_022539635.2. NCBI lineage: Eukaryota > Metazoa > Arthropoda > Insecta > Diptera > Chironomidae > Chironomus > Chironomus tepperi. The sequence continues at coordinate 1,043,936 of NW_027226129.1, read as the reverse complement.
AGCCAGATTTAGTCCGAATCTTGAATGGCATTTGGAAAATCCGAATCTGAAATACCAGATTTAATTCGATTTTGGACTGATCTTTGGATTACTCGAATCTGGCATATTATTAGGATAGTCCGAATCTAGCATGATGGTGCCAGATTTAATCCCAAATTAGAATGATATTCGGACAATCCTAATTTAGCAAGATGGAGTTGGTATTCGGATTATCCGAATCTGGCATGATAGTGCCAGATTTAATCCGAATATGACACGATGCAGCCATATTTAATCCGAATTCGAATAAATCAAACTTAACACCAAGCCAGATTTATGCCAAAACTGGTGCAAAATATCCGATCGACTATCCGACTTCAGCTATTCGGATTAAAGTTCAGAACGATTAAAAGTCGGTTAAATTTCATCAGAATTAATTGCAATGTTAGAAAAAATGTCAAAAAAGAAAAAATTGTCAAATTTGAGGTTAAAATTACTAATTTTTTTTGGGTAATAAAAATGAAAAAAACAAACAATAAATTTTGAAAATTATTAAATTTTTATTATTAATAAAAAGGAAAAAAAAGTTGAGCCATTACCTTAAACAGCTGCACTCCAATAACAGCAAACATAAATTGTAGCAGATAAGTGACCAGCATTATGTTGCCAATGGTTTTAATTGCCACAATCACACACTTCACTACATACTAGTGATTTTTTTTTATATTTTAATTTTTCAAATTTTTTGGTTTTTTTTTAATGATTTTTGGTGGTGAGGGGGTTTTTAGGGGTTGATGGGGGTACAAGGGGTTATCAAAAAAATTTTTTGGATAGGAAAAATAGGATAAAAAAAAGTTAAAAATTGTGATTTTATGTTGGTTTTTAATTCGTTTTGTGGTAGAAAGAAAAAAAAAAGAGAAAAAAATTATTTTTAGTAAAAAAACTTTTTGGTGGATTTTTTTAAAAAAAAATTTGTATTATTTCAAACTTTTAGGATTTTTTTTTTCTAATTACTTTTTTTAAAAAAAAGTTTTGATCAAAATTTGAAAGGGAAAAAAATTGAAAAAAAAAGTTTGCAAGGGATGGACACTCGTAATCTATTTTATATAGTTTTTTAATTGTAAATATAAATAAATAATTAAATAATAATTTGATATTTTTAAAAAATTGAATGAAATTGAAGAAATTCAACAAAAATTTTATTCTTCTAAAAATTAAAATAAATTTAAAAAAATAGAAAAATAAAAATTTAAAAAGATTTAAAAACATTAAAAGAATTAAATATTTTTTAAATTCATTAAATATTTTGAAATTTTTAAAGAAAAAAAAATTTTAAAAATGCAAAATTTAAAAATTTAAAAATTAAAAAAATTTAAAAGAATTAATTAATTTATATAAAAATTTAAAAATTTTGAAAATTTAATAATTTAAATATAAAAAATCAATTTTTTCGAAAAATTTAAATATTTTTAAAAGGTTTAAATCAAAAGTTAAAAAAAATATTTTATTAAAAAAAAGTAAAAAATTAATTTTAAATTTAAAACCAAAGAACTTAAAAAATTCAAAAAAAATAATAATTTTCAAAAGTTTTAAAAATTAAATATTGAAAAATTTAACAAATTTAAAAACTTATTAAAGTACAGAATTTTTAAAAAAAAATAAACAAATTTAAACGGCTCAAAAATTTAACAAATAAAATTTTTTTCATTTTTAAATCAAAAGCTTTAAATTAAACAAAATAAAATATTTTTTAATACCTACAATTTAAATTCTTTTTTTATCAAATTTTAATTTAAAAATTTTAAAATATTTCTCTTTCCCACGATTTTCTTTTCAATATTTTAACCTAATTTTAAAATTTAATTATCAAAACTATTTAAAAATTTTATATTTAAAAAAAGTAAATTTTTTTTTTAAAAAATTAAAATTTTTAAATTTTTTAATTTTAAATCAAAGAAAATTTAATTTTTTTAAAAAAAATTCTAAAAAATTTATAAATTATTAATTTTATTTAAATTGATACTAAATTGATATTTATCCCTAAACCCACCCTCAAGTGTCCATCCCTTTAGAAGAATATTCATAAAAAATTTCATTAATCTAAGAAAAAAAAAAGCAAAAATAAATTTTGAGAAAAAAAAAGTCAAGCAAAAGCTTAAAGCATACAAAAAATGTAAAAAAAAAAGTTTCTACCCAAAAATCGGAATTGAATTTTAAAACTTGATGCAATCAGTGAACACAAAAATGTAGTCAAAAAAATATGCAAATTTACACATCAAAAAAGAAGCAAGAAAAGTTGGCAGGATGCACATGACATGCAAGATAGTTGAGAACTAAAACCGATTATTGACATCAACAATCTTCCCAAGCAGCCAAGCAGCTACACATAAAATATTTATTTTACAGTTTAAGCATTGAAAGCTTCCAGCATCAACATTATTGCTTGCTTTTTTAGACACATTTGACGCTGTTCTGTAGACAAGAGACAATTATTGAGAATAGCAACGGAACATGCAATAATGTAAGTTTGATAGTTTCAAGCAAAGCTCAATGTCGAGTTATGTCAAGTCAACTTAACTTTTTTTGTGTCAACTTGACTTTTTTTTTCTTGTTAACTTGACTTTTTTTAGTGCCAATTTGAATTTCTTTTAGTGTCATTTTGATAGTTTTAGGTCAATTTGAGCTTTAAAATTGACATGTTTACTTTTAAGTCAACTTGATAGCTTTCTAGTCAACTTGATTGTTTTTAAGTCAACTTTATTGCTCTCATATTAACTTAACTGTTTTCAAATGATTGCCATTAAATCAAATTGATAGCATTGAAGTCAACTTGATGGTTGTCAAGTCAAATTGAGAGCTTAAAAGTCAACTTGAGAGCCTTGAAGTCAACTTGAAAGCTTTGAAGTCAACTTAAGAGCTTTGAAGTCAACTTGAGAGCTTTGTAGTCAACTTAAGAGCTTTAAAGTCAATTTAAGAGCTTTAAAGTCAACTTGAGAACTTAGAAGTCAACTTGAGAGATTTAGAGTCAACTTGAGAGCTTTGCAATCAACTTGAGAGCTTTAAAGTCAACTTGAGAGCCTTAAAGTCAATTTAAGAGCTTTAAAGTCAACTTGAGAACTTAGAAGTCAAGTTGAGAGCTTTGAAGTCAACTTGAGAGATTTAAAGTCAATCTGAGAGTTTTGAAGTCAACTTGAGAGCTTTAAAGTCAACTTAAAAGCTTTCAAGTCAACTTGATTGTATTGATTTTGTTTCGAGTTTATTCGATATGGAAGCCAACTTGGTTCAAATTTGACTCAAAATCTGTCAGTCAGATGAGTTGCCCTACAACAATGTATACAAGTCCGCAACAGTCAAGTAAATACAAACTCAAGTGAACTCAAAATTGAACAAAAATCGCCAAAATTGCTATTAAACTTGAAGAACAAACCTCTGAAAAAATCAATCAAATTCAGTAATTCAATATAAAGTTTGTCATGTGCTTGAAACACCTTCTGACTTTTCCGAGCATGACAATAATTCAAGAAAATTTTATCAACTTTACTTTTGTTTCGAAACAAAAAACACAAAATTGAACTCATTCATTCAGCTTTTTGTCGTATAAAGTTGAAACAGATGTCAATGCACAACTTTTCCCATCATTCAAAAATTACTTCCGCACCCACACACACTCACATTTACACATATACACACTCACATACGTGTTATATACTTTTGATTACGATTTTTTTGGGGTTAGACTTCATGTTCATGGTCGTTTGATTTTGTATTGTAGGGTTTTTAATTTAGGGACTGAATTGACTGAGATTTTGTGCACACTAACACATACAGACAGTCACACAGACACACACAGACACATTGTCACACACGGACCCACAGTCACACACAGGCACACAGACACACACTAACACACATACACACAGTCACACAGACACACAGACACACAGACACACAGACACACAGACACCCAGACACACAGACACACAGACACACAGACACACAGACACAGACACACAGTCATACACAGACACACAGTCACACAGACACACAGACACACAGTCACACAGAGACACACAGAGACACACAGAGACACATAGTCACATAGACCTAGACCTAGACCTAGACCCAAACCTAGACCCATTGATTTTGACCCCTCTAATCCTTTCCTCGCTTAGTCCATTACTCAGTTGAAACTAAATCAAACATATACATGAAAATGTTGCAAATTTTTGTCACAAAAGCCTCAAAATCAAAGAGCTTCTGAATAGGAATATTGACCATAACCTCACTTGACCCCCCATCCCACTACTTATCACCAGTTCCTCCCCTACCTCTGCGACTACATCCCACCCCAAAAAAGTTCATTTATTGAGCACACAAAGTAATTTTCCTTCCTACATCATTTTCATTTTCAGTTATTTTTTTTTTGTGTTTGTGTCCATTCCGCACATCAAACAGCAACAAAATGAGCTTTGGGAGCTTTTTTGTTTTGTTCATCGGTCGTTGGGACACAAAAAAAAAATGTAAATAAAAATTTTCGAAATGGGAATTTCGTGACAATTTTTACTTATATTGTGTGCTGTACTTGCACACTTTGCTGTATGTTGTGGCTGAGTTGGATATGGTTTGGGCTATTTTTGAAAAGTGACAGGTAAGCATGTACAGGTACAAGATATGTGGTAGACGATTTTAATTAAAGTGGCTTTGTTAGAGCTGTTTGTAGACTATTTTTGGGGATTCATTGTTGATTGTTGTAGTTTTGCTTAGTTTGCTGGTTGTGTTGATCAGTTTGGGGAATGTGAAGCTTCTTTGATGATGCTTGATGTTGACTTTATTGCTGGCTTTTTACAGCTTTGTTGTGATTATGGTTAGTAGGAGTTTTGATCATGTTTTTTGTTGAATTTTGGATCAATCTGTCAATTTTGGTCAATCAAGTTGACTGAAAAACAATCAAGTTGACTGAAAAAGCAATCAAGTTGACTGAAAAAGCAATCAAGTTGACTGAAAAATCAATCAAGTTGACTGAAAAATCGATAAAGTTGACTAAAATTAAACAATCAAGTTGACTGAAATAAAACAATCAAGTTGAATGAAAAAGCAATCAAGTTGATTGAAAAAAACAATCAAAATGACTGAAAAATGATCAAGTTGATTGAAAAAAACAATCAAGTTGACTGAACATCGATCAAGTTGACTGAAAAATCAATCAAGTTGACTGAAAAATTAATCAAGTTGACTTGAAAAACACTCAAGTTGACAAACAAACATTCAAGTTGACTGAAATATCAATAAAATTGGCTAAAAACAATCAAGTTGACTTGAAAAATCAATCAAGTTGACTGAGATAATAATCAAGTTGACTGAAAAAAAATCAAGTTGTATAAAAATACAATCAAGTTGACTGAAAAATCAATCAAATTGTATAAATATACAATCAAGTTTACTGAAAAAACAATCAACTTAACTGAAAAAAGAATCAAGTTAAATGAAAAACAATCAAGTTGACTACAAAAACAATCAAGTTGACTAAAAAATCGATCAAGTTGACTGAAAAACAATCAAGTTGACTGAAAAAAACAATCAAGTTGACTGAAAAACAATCAAGTTGACTGAAAAAAACAATCAAGTTGACTGATAAAAACAATCAAGTTGACTACAAAAACAATCAAGTTGACTAAAAAATCGATCAAGTTGACTGAAAAACAATCAAGTTGACTGAAAAAAGAATCAAGTTGAGTGAAAAACAATCAATTTGATTGAAAAAACGATCAAGTTGACTGAAAAATTAATCAAGTTGACTGAAAAAACAATCAAGTTGACTTGAAAAACAGTCAAGTTGACTGAAATAATGATCAACTTGACTGAAAAACCTTTCAAAATATTCCCATCCAACAACAGCTGCATCCAGCAGTCACAATTCAAAACCAAACTCTTTTCAAATTTTCCGCATCATTTTTTTGCATTTTTGCATCCTTTTTGTTCTGTCAATTTCACACCACATTTTTCATTTTCCATTACTCTTGCTTGTCTTACAGTCAACTAGCTTTTTTTACAGAAAAGCTATGCATTGTCGTGCTGACATACAGACAGACACACACACATAGGTGCTGCATACACATACATACATACATACATACACATACATACATACATACATACATACATACATACATACATACATACATACATACATACATACATACATACATACATACATACATACATACATACATACATACATACATACATACATACATACATACATACATACATACATACATACATACATACATACATACATACATACATACATACATACATACATACATACATACATACATACATACATACATACATACATACATACATACATACATACATACATACATACATACATACATACATACATACATACATACATACATACATACATACATACATACATACATACATACATACATACATACATACATACATACATACATACATACATACATACATACATACATACATACATACATACATACATACATACATACATACATACATACATACATACATACATACATACATACATACATACATACATACATACATACATACATACATACATACATACATACATACATACATACATACATACATACATACATACATACATACACACACACACACAAAATCCCCCTCAAACAATAGAAAAAAAGAGTTTAAAATGAGAATTTTTTTTTTTTTTTATAATAATTGAAGCCTTAAATGTGTAGAATCACAAATGTCATGAACATGAAAAGGATTTTTGTGCTGCTGAATAATTGCTAAAGAACCGCAAAAACAATAAAAGGATTTTAGATTCATTTCTTGATTCATGCTTTATCGTCGACACAAAAAGCAAATGGAACTCCTCCTCATGGACTTAAAAATAACTTGAGTTGCTTTTTATTGTCTTAATGCAAGTGATGGGCAACTTTTGGGTGTTTGGATCAGAGTTGGCAGGACTTTTGGAGTTGGAACATCCAGACAAGAATATCACAAGAATCGATCCAAAATCCGGCACCGAGTCATGATTGGTCAAATCAGAGTGTGGCTGTCTCAAAAACAACCGTTAATTTCTCTTTCAAAATTTAAATTTTTTTTGACCGTTACTTTTAATTTTCTTTGTAACGTAAATTTTTATTTTAAAATAAGTTAAGTTTGAAATGTTCGAATTTTTCGACAGTCAAATGTCGTATTCTATCCTATTCTATCCAATTCTGTCGTATCCAAATAAGCAAGACCATCCTTGGCTATCCTACCTACCCTGACATCGACCTAACCTCAAAATACCCAACATAAAGTGGGACAGGGTGACCTAGGACAACTAGTACAGAGCTTAACGTACCCTAACTTCCCCAGTAGGATAGTGCAGACTAGGGTACATCCAGCTTGTCAAGAAACCAACCCCCCAAGATTGAGGTTATGTTGACTAATTCATCCTAAATCTCAGTCAAAATCAATTTTGATGCATTTTATGGACTAAAAAATATTTAATTTGACCAACTTAGTTACACCAATATTCTAACCTCAATCGGCAATTGCAGTTCCACCCCAAAAGCTATAAACATCATTTTCTATAAAAAAAAGAACATAAAATAACTATCAGGAACAATAAAAGAAAATGAGTCTCAATTTTATGCATCATAAGATTATTTTCAAAGGACACAACTTTGATCTCATTTCCATGTTTTTTTTGGGATGTCTTTTGTTACTTCTTGATATTATCCATTTTTGAGATACTTTTTTTTGGGGTTAAGTGTTGATGGAAAATTTAAAATGGGCATAAATTTTATGCTCAATTTGAATCCTTTTTAGTCTTTTGTCTTTTGTTGTTTATGATAATTGACAGTCATCTTAAGATCTAAAATTTTGCTTTTATTTATTGTCAAACGAGTGGAAAAGATGAGGAATTGTTATGTGTGTGAAATGGAAGTTAATGATGTGTCATGGATTGTTTGAGGTAATACAAAATGTGGATTAAAGTATTGTTGAATTAAGAATGAATTCTGACAGTTTTTGGACATTTTCTGTCAAAATTCTGACATTTTCTGACTGAATTCCGGCTTAACTGACATTTTCTGACAAAAATCTTGCGATTTCTACCAACAATTTGACATTTTCTGACATAAATCTGACAAATTCCATTAAAAATCTGACAATTTCTGCTAAAAGTCTGACATTTTCTATCAAAATCTGACACTTTCTGCCAAAAAACTGACAATTTTTATCAAAAATCTGACAATTTCTGCCAAAAGTCTGACATTTTTCGCCAAAACCTTAAAATTTCTTCCAAAAACCTGACAATTTCTGCCAAAATCTGACATTTACTGCCACAAAACAGAAAATTGCTCACCAAAATCTGACAAATTCTGTCAAAATATGACAATTTCTATTAATAATCTGACATTTTCTGCCAAAAGTTTCAAATTTTCTGCCGAAAATCGGACAATTTCTATCAAAAATCTGACATTTTCTGTCAAAATTCTGCTCAAATTTGAAGAAACTGTTGCCCCGGGGGCGTTCAATAGGAATTGTGCAACACCCCTGTTCCACCTCCCCCTTAATACCCTCCTGCCCTAAATTCCTCTATCCATTTATCTGTCTACCTCATCCTACAATTCCATTTAACTCCAAATTAGCTCTACCGTTCAAGCATTAAGTACATTTACACACATTTTCAATTATATAAATCCCAAAGATTAGTTCATCATGTCTACTTTAATTATCCAACTTTATAAATGGAACAAAAATTATGAAAAAAAAAAAGTTTTTGAACTATTTTGTAATTTTGTAAGTTAAATAATTTATTAATCCTATGTGAATCACAGCCAGAACTTTAATATGGAAGAGCTTAAAGAACTTTATCATTAATTTCATGTATTTACTTTTATGTGGGGCTTTATAGAGGCACGGGTTTTGGTTTTGTTGTGATTTTTTTGGCTTGTTTTGTTCATTTGTAGCTTTCGGTTGTTTTGTTGGTTACAGAAATAATATTTTATTATAAATTAATTCGTAATGTTTTGACAAAATGTTTTGTCAAATTAGCTTAAAGCCTGCTGTTTAGACATTATTTTGATAAATATAATGCGATTTGAACTTGAATTTTGGCATGATATTCCGATTGTCTCCTAGTCCCCTTGTCACCTAGTCCGATTGTCCGACAATCCTTTTGTCCCCTTGTCCGATTGTCCAATTCTCCGAATGTACGCTTTGTCCGATTGTACCCATGTCCGATTGTTCCCTTGTACCCTTGTCCGATTGTATCCATGTCCGATTGTTCGATTGTTCGATTATCTGATTGTTCTCTTGTCAACTTGTCCGATTTTCCAACTGTCCCCTTTTCCGATTGTCCGACTGTCCGATTATCCAATTGTCCGCTTTGTCCGATTGTCCGCTTTGTCCGATTGTCCGATTGTATCCTTGTCCCCTTGTCTCCTTGTCTCTGATCGATTGTCCGACTGTCCGATTGTCCTCTCGTCCGATTGTCCCCTTATCTCCTCGTCCGATTATCTGATTGTCCGCTTTGTCCGATTGACCGATTTTCCGATCCTCCGCTTGTCCCGTTGTCTCTCCCAATATTTCTGGTTATGCCCCGCCCTAAGCCTAAACCCATGACTCCTACTCCGGTGTTCAGTAGTTAACCCTCCTAATCTCCTAATCTTCTTCACAATCAAGCCACTTAAGCTCCCTACACCTAAATTTCACCCCCAAAAAAAAAAAAAAAAACAATTTAACAGCCAACACAATTCAGTATAAAATATCCATATTCACTGCCTGTCTGTCTTGATTCCTACACAGCACATCCCATATCATTTTCACATATGATAAAAGTTTCCTTGCAGGCACCCACAGTTGAAATATGGAAGAAGGAAGCAGCAAAAAAAAAAAAAAAAAAGTTATTAGATTTATCAACAGTCACAGTGATTCACAGATATACAAAATGTACGGATGCAAATCAACTTAAACTTCCTCTTCCAACAACCTATCCGTAATATTTATGGGATATGTTGCTCATCCGTGTTGAATCAGATGTAGTTGATATCTTATGGGATGTAAGATGAAATTTTGTAGGAAATTGATGGACGATTTAGGTTAGTTTGTAGTGGGATTAGCATAAGTTATGTGGGATTAATATTCAGGAGGGGATTTTGAGACTGAATTTGGGATGTGGTTGGTAAGATTTTTGGATCATTTATAGCAATATCCGGCCTCCCCAACTCCCCGCTGTATCTGGTACAATTTTATATTATTTTGGTACAATTTTATATTATTTTGGTATAAGATCGGTTTTTTTCGGTAAAAATTCGGCTTTTTCCGACAAAACTCGAATTATTTCGGAAATTGTTCGGATTTCTTCGGTCAAAGCTCGGATTATTTCGGAAAATTGTTCGGATTTCTTTGGTCAAGGCTCGGATTATTTCGAAAAAAGATCGGCTTTCTTCGGTTAAAGCTCGGATTATTTCGCCAATTGTTCGAATTTCTTCGGTAAAAACTCGGATTATTTCGGCAATGATTCGGTTTTCTTCGGTATAAGCTCGGATTATTTCGGAAAATGTTCGGATTTCTTCGTTAAAAACTCGGATTATTTCGGCAATTGTTCGGATTTCTTCGCTAAAATCTCGAATTACTTCGGGAATAGTTCGGAATTCTTCGGTTTATTTCAACAACTGGTTTATTTCAACAACTGTTCGGATTTCTTCGTTAAAAGTTCGGCTTTCTTTTTTAAAAGCTCGGATTTCTTCGATAAAAGCTCGGATTATTTCGGCAAATGTTCGGTTTTCGTCGGTATAAGCTCGGATTATTTCGGCAATTGTTCGGATTACTTCGATAAAAGCTCGGATTATTTCGGAAAAAGATCGGTTTTCTTCGGTAAAGTTCGACTTTTTTCAGAAAAACTTCGGCTTTCTTCGGTAAAAGTTCGTTTTTTTACTACAAAATCTCAATTAATTGATTAAAATGTTCAAAATATGTTTCAAAATTATTTAAAAAAATCTCCAATAAACATTCCCAAACCTCAGCTGAACCCGACAACAGCTAATTTAAACAAAACAATGCTATATCATCCACACAAAAATCCAAAAGTTCTGCCAAGTGTTACACGATACTAAAAAATCTTGAACCCCAAGGATATTTGGCAATAAATTATAAACACAATTTCTTTCACAACTTCAACCGATTTTCATGAGAAAAAAAAGGAAAAGAAAATGAAGATTAATATTCAAATTCTTGTAAATTTATGCATAAAGTTTAGAATAAGCACCAAAAAAAAAATCTGGAAATGTCATGAATTTTAAATTCAATTTTTTTCACATCAAAATGGGCCAAAATCAATCTTAAATGACGTCATATTTCTGATTTGTGACGTCACAATGATGTGCTGACTTTGAATCAGCGTCTATATGCTATCCACAGTTGTAATATTAACGGAACATTTGTGATTTAAATTTACAGTCTGTGAGATGCTTTTAAAGCATTTTTGAGGGTATTGCAGGGGTGGACAACCTTTTATTATCCACGGACCAACTTGGTGGTTAGCCTCAACCGAAACCACACGGGACATACGGTTCACGACATTTCATGAAGGTGCCGTGGCACAAAGGTTGTCCACCACTGTGATTTTATGTCAATTTTGGGTCTAAATACAAAATTTGCTTATCCGACTTAAAAGGACATCATGCAGGGGATTGGGGTTAAACCTTCAAACCCCCCTTCCCCATAAACACACCCCTGACAGCATGCACACTCTCATGACACCAAAATAACCCTCAAAATCCATAGAAGCTTCCTAAATCTTCTGCATCATAAATTCAAATGGATATCCTCTAAGATGACTACTAATAAAATGCTTAAAGGAACCTTTTTTTTATATTTTAGTGATGAAATGGGTCAAAGGATATACAAAGGATGAATAAAATGAAACTTGATGTTTTATTGTTACAAACAGAGCTTTTTTTTTCGGAGATCATAGCTTGAAAATGATGAAAGTGAGTGCTTTTGAGTGCAGGCTGTCAACTGCTTGATATGCTGAATTTTGAAGATCAGAAGCTTAACAATGTTGAGACAAATATCCGAAATTTTCCGAATAGACTTGAACTTTTCCGAAAAGACACGAACTTTTCCGAAATCAAACGAATTTTTCCGAAAAAAAAACGAACTTTTCTGAAAAGACCTGAACTTTTCCGAAAAAGACCCGAACTTTTCCGAAAAAGACCCGAACTTTTCCGAAAAAACCCGAAATTTTCCGAAAAGACACGAAATTTTCCGAAATCAAACGAATTTTTCCGAAAAGAAACGAACTTTTCTGAAAAGACCTAAACTTTTTCGAAAAAGACCCGAACTTTTCCGAAAATACCCGAAATTTTCCGAAAAGACCCGAACTTTTCCGAAAATACACGAACTTTTCCGAAAATACCCGAACTTTTCTAAAAAGACTCGAATTTTTCCGAAAAATAAAACCCGAACTTTTCCGAAAAAGACCCGAACTTTTCCGAAAAGATCCGAAATTTTCCGAAGAAAACCGAACTATCCCATTTGACAACAAACTCTTCCAAATGGAATTTAAGACAAAAATGTGATTATTCAAATCAAAATCCACCCTTCCATTCCTTAAAGCTTCAATTTCATATCCCAAAATTCCATTCTTATCTCTTCATGTCCTCCCATTTACATCCAATAATCCACTCAAACTATCCCCAAAAATTCTTCTATAAACTGCGCGATTACACCTTCTTATCTCATCTCCTTATACCCAAACATTCCAAAAGCCCCAATTTTCTATGTATGCTCATCTATGACCATTGAGTGTGCATGCCGACGACCATGATGATGATGATACTTACAAATTGATATGCGAGATGTAAAAAAAAAGGAAAAAAATTTAGGTTGAATGAGTTTCTGATTTTACTGCCGTTTCCATCCACAAAAAAAGAAGGAAGGAAGTCCAAAAATGGTCATGATTTTATGTTGAATGGACAGCAAAAAGGAGTGCGGATGAGATTTATGAAATAATTTATTTTTTATTTTTTTTTTGCATTCTGATTTTTCTGTTTTTTTTTGGTAGGGTAATTAATGGATGTGATGTCTTGTCATTTCATGTTGTGGATGTGTTGTGATGATTAATGAGATAGTCGAGATGATTGGATGAATATGAGAGACATGACATAACATGACCTTTTATTTGTGAATAACAAAATTTTTTTTTTTATTTTTTGTTATCTACTGTTGTCATAGTACGGATGTGACTTGTTATGAGGAACAACTGTTTTTTTTATGTCTTGTAATTTAATTATTAATGATTTAATATAATAATTTTTTTTAAGGTTATGTAAGGTTATGGGCGATTGCTTCGATGGTGGTATGGTATGGTATGGTATGGTGATACACCTGGTATGGTAATGAGGTATATCCATATCGTACTAATTGTGCACTCTTACCAGTCCTTACGATTAGCTGAGCTTTCCCAAATAAAAGACGAACAATAACGATGAAAAGCCGAACATTTCCAATTAGAATACGAATTTTTTGACTAAAAGCCGAACTTTGCCGAATAGAAAACGAAAAGTTCCGACTAAAAGCCGAACTTTGCCGATTTGAAGACGAACAATTTTGACTAAAAGCTCAACTTTGTCGAATAGAAGACGAACTTTTCCGTCTTGAAGCCGAACTTTTCCGATTTCAAGACGAACAATTCCGACTCAAAGCCGAACTTTCTCAATTAAAAGCCGAACATTCTTGACTGGAAGCTGAGCTTTCTCGACTAAAATCCGAACTTTCCCGATAAAAATCCGAACTATTCCGATTCAAAGACGAACAATTACGATGAAAAGCCGAGTATCCCCGACTAGAAGCCGAATAATTCCGACTAAAATCCGAACTTTCCCGACTAAATGCCGAACTTTCTCGACTTGAAGCCGAATTATCATTCAAATCACATGAAATTTCATAACATAAAATCCAATTTGTATCAATTTTTTTTATTTTTAATGAATTCATTCACTTTATGAGATTAAAAATCAGTTACATACACAATTCATCTGCCATCCATAAATTCATCAAAATATCACACAACTTTGCATACACTCCGTAAATCCTCACAACACAAAGAGCACAAAATATCATACACACAACAACAAAAAAAAGAAGTTTATAATCTCATATCTATGACTGCACTTAAAAAGTTTCTCATTTTCTATGCACTTGACTATCTACTTTTCATTCACAACTTTGTCTATCTACCAACAATCATGTCTATATCTACAAAAGAGGGTGGGGAGTTGTTCACTTATTACGTAACATGATGAGTCGACTTGTTCATTCTGTGATCTCAAGTCCCACATAGGAGGGGAAGGGTACTCTAAGATAGAGAGGGACCCTGTTAGATGGGGAATAGTCCCTTAAGATGGGGAATAACCCATTAAATTAGGAATAACCCCCTAAGATGGAGAAGAGACTCCTAAGATGAAGTAGACCCTCCTAAGATGGGATAGACCCTTCTAAGATGGAGTAGACCTTCCTAAGATGGAGTAGACCCTCCTAAGATGGAGTTGACCCTCCTAAGATGGAGTTGACCCTTCTAAGATGGGGTAGGCCCTTCTAAGATGGTGTAGGCCCTCCTAAGATGGAGTAGACCCCCCTAAGATGGGGTAGACCCTCCTAAGATGGGGATGAGACCCTCCTTAGATAGGGTAGACCCTCCCAAGATGGGGTAGACCCTCTTAAGAGGGGGTAGACCCTCCTAAGATAGGGTAGGACCTCTTAAAATGGGGGAGATCTTCCAAAGATGAAGTAGACCGTCCTATGATGGGGAAGACCTTCATAATATGGGAAAAGGCTCCCTAAATTGGAGTAGGCCCTTTTAAGATGGGAAAGAGTCCCCCACAAAGAAGGGGAGAGGCTCCCTAAGATCCTAAGATGAGGAGAGCCCACCTTAAAATGGGAAGAGCCCCCCGAAGAGTCCCAAAGGCCTCTCAAAATGGTTAAAAAACTTCCTAACCCTAGAGAGACCCCCCTAAATCTAGAAAAAAAGGGTCCTAATAGCGTTACGTAATATGTGAACAGTCCCTCCCTTTAAAAAAACAAAAGTAGCAACAATAAAGCTTTATAAAATCATAAATAAGTGAGATAGAGTATAAAAAAAGCAACAAACCAGAGGCATCAAATGAAATTTCCGTTTTGGACAAGCTGAGGGGAAAAAGTATCGACAAAATAATAGTAGATGTGGGTGGAAGTAACACAGCCTACAGGAAAAATCTAATTAAATTTAATTGATTTATTCTCGGTAATATAATTTTCGATCTAATAAAACAACAAAAAAAAAGACCACTTGTGTCTTACTGTGTAGATGTATAAAGTCATAAGATGATTGAGCTGGGTATTGACCGACGTTGATGTGATTTTGTGCTTTTGTTTCTTTGTATAAAAGAGAATGAAGGAAAATTTTTGGATAATTTTTATGAGACATAAAATGGCATTTGAAGATTTTGATTGCAGGGTTGGTATGGAGGGTTATATGAAGTTTCAGTTTTGATGAATTTTGGAGTCCGAGACTGAGACTGACATAGAGATCAGAACCGAAAGCGAACCGAGATTGGAACCAAAAATGACCCGAGATCGGAACTAAGATCGGAACCGAGAAAGGAACTGAAATCGATCTGAGGTTGGAACCGAAATCGATCTGAGGTCGGAACCGAAATGGAGCTGAGATCGGAACCGAAATCGAGCTAAGGTCGGAACCAAGATCGGAACCGAGGTCGGAACCAAAATCGGAACCGAAATCGAACTGAGATCGGAACTGAAATCGAACTGAGATCGGAACCAAAATCGAGCTGAGATCAGAACCGAGGTCGGAACCAAAATCGGAACCGAAACTGAATTGAGATCGGAACTGAAATCGAACCGAGATCGGAACCAAAATCGAGCTAAGATCGGAACCGAGGTCGGAACCAAAATCGGAACCGAAACCAAACTGAGATCGAAACTGAAATCGAACCAAGACCGGAACCGAAATCGAGCCGAGATCGGAACCAAAATCGGAACCGAAACCGATTTGAAATCGGGAACGAGAAAGATTTGGTTGGATTTTGAGTTCAGTCGACACCATGTGCTTTCTGGAGTCTTTTAGCTACCAACTCTGATCTTGACTTTATTGTCAATTCTACAGTCATAAATTTGATTTAATCTTTTATAAAACAATTTAAATTGAGACTTTTTTGAGAAGATTTTATTGATTTTTGTCAATTACTTTTGAACAAAATGGACATAAAATTGAGAATTTCTTCCAAAAAATTCCACGAATCATTTCAATTTCCTCAAAATCCCAAAACCCCCAAAAAAAATCCCATCCAACCTCATTTACAATTCAATTCACACCCAACATTCCCACAATTCAATCCAAAAATTAATTGAAATCCATCCTAAATCTTTAACTATAAAGACATTTACAGCCATTAAATATTTACGTTAAGAATGAATGAATTTTGGATAGACAGATGAGATTCAACTTTATATATTTTATTTTTTTGGTAACATAACCCCATGTCCATTAGAAATTAAAGTAAATGATGAGATTCAACCCAAATAGAATTTTCAGATTTACTTATTTGCTTTGTTGAGAGTTAAAAACCTTTTGTTTGATGCAAGGGATGGAAACTTTTTGTTTTTCTGGGATGAATGTTGATTTAAGGGGGGAAATTGCTTGGAGTAGCTTGAATTTTGGTTGGAGTCGTAATCAAAATTAGGGACTTATACAGCAGTTGTTGGTTAATCGGTCTAAAATTCGAAAATTGGCCATACGACATAAACTCAGAGTCACGCCTAGGTAGAACTGGATTTTGGATCGATTAATCTAGATTAATCATCTTGTGCCCAATTATGGTCCAAAACGCTCTACGTATCCCTAAATTCCACAAATCCCCCACCCACCTTGACATTTACATCCTTTACTATCAAAAAATCCAACAACAAATCAGACTTGCGTCATTTCATTTCGAAAAAACTCGAAATTACATCGAAAATATTCGAAATTGAATGCGAAAATTCAAAAAATATTGATTTTTTTGTTTGTAACGTATTTTTTGATTTTAAAAAATCTCAACGGTCATTTATTTTTTGAAAAATTTAGTTTTTATCCCCGTTTTTTCATTTAATAACGGTCAATATTTAAAATGGCGCTAGTCTGCAACAATTGTCCATCCCCTGGCCATTCATCTCAACAATCTTTTCCATTTAATTCTCGAAAAAGTTTTTAATCATTTATTCACCGTAAGGATAGATCTAAACTTTCTTTTAAATCCATTTAAGTCTGTGTATCAAGAATGGCAAAATTGACCCTTGAGTCACATTTTAAAAGTTTAACTTCTATCTGGTCTATAACAGACTATCGCCATTTCAAATATTGACCGTTATTATTTAAATTAAAAAATGGGGATAAAAATTATGTTTTTTAAAAAAATAAATGACAGTTAAAATTTTTAAATTCAAAAAATACGTTACAAATATAAAAATCAATATTTAATTAACTTCTGCTGCATGTAACTGTTTTCTTTCAAATAGGCAATGATATCAATGATCATTTGAGTCTTAATTTCATGAAAAGAATTGAAAATTTTTATAAAATAATTTAACGGTAAAATATTTTTTGAATTATCGCAAATCAATTTCGAATATTTTCGAAGTAATTTCGAATTTTTTTCGAAATGAAATGACACAAGTCTGGTTTATATTTATATCAACGGTAAAATATTTTTTGAATTTTCGAAATTCAATTTCGAATATTTTCGAATTTTTTCGAAATGAAATGACACAAGTCTGGTTTATATTTATATCAACGGAAAAATATTTTTTGAATTTTCGAAAATCAATTTCGAATATTTTCGAATTTTTTTCGAAATGAAATGGCGCTAGTCTGGTCTACAAAGTCAATTAATTCAGCATATTCAACGCCCTTTTATGACCAGAACACATATTTGACCTCAAGGACGTAAATAATTAATTTATTTTTCCTATACTTTGTGCCATAAGCAGCCATAATTATGATTCTAATTGATTCTCAAAAAATAAAGCATGTCCAAGTGGATATCCATTAATGATTTCAAATGAAAAATATTAATTGGATTTAAATTGTGGCATGGCAAAATGGAAGTAAAGTTACAGACGGATAAAGGTAATGCGCAAATTATTATGCATTGTAAATTCACGGTTTTGGGTTTATTAATTTCAAATTGAGTAAGCACAGCACATTGGTGACTTACTTGAGTGATTTTCAAGTAGATTTTTGAGGATGAAAATTTTTGGGTTCATTGAGTTTGTTCTTATTTTGTGTGGAATCGATGTGGAATTTTTTGGATAATTTATGTTGAGATTATGGGTGGGGTGGATAACTAGAGGGGATGGGGGGGTTGGTAGGGTTAATGGGAGTTGTGGTTCAAAAGACTCAATTCTCAGGGATTTTTACTGAATTTTTACAATTTTTACAATTTTTTTTTTCCAAGAAATATTCAAAAATTTGTCAAAAATCCGACTGAAGCTCTGCAAAAAAAAAAGTTTGAAACCGGAGCAGCAAATAAACAGGAATCTAGTTTGAAACTGGACAGAATTCTCTAGAAAAATCGGCTAAAAATCCGCCAGAATAACTCAATTAATTCCTCAAAAACAGCTGAATTTTGCATGAAAATCAATTAAAAATTCGCCAAAATTCTTCAAGAAATTGGGTAAAAATTTGAAAGATTATGTCTGCTCCATGAGCCATTACGGGATCAATCTAGGAATTGATAAGATTATATGGTGTCGAATCAACTGGAATCGACTTTTTCATGCAAAATCCGAATCAACTTCGAGCTCTGCTAATTAAGCTTTAACTCCTCTAAATTGGCAATATTCTAGTATTTTTGAAACAAAAACCCCCAAAATGTCGCTAAATTCATTCTACCCTGAGTTGTCCTCATAGACGCACATTAGATTGTCGAAAAATTCAAACATTTCGAACTCAACTTATTTTAAAATACAAATTTCCGTTACGAAGAAAACTAAAAATAACGGTCAAAAAAATTTGAATATTAAAGACAAAAAATATTTTTTGAAAATAAAAAAAAAATTAACGGTCGTTTTTGAGAAAATCACAATCTGGATTAAATAATTTGTGTTATTCAAGTGTAGAACAAGAGCGACCAGATTTGGCAGGATTTCGATATTTGGAGTTTGAATTCCGACTTCAGTCGGGGCTGCCAACTCGGCAAGATAGTCAGTAACAATTGATTTGAATGATCCAGCCATAGCTGAAGACGTGAGCTCTAAATTGACTTAAATTTTGTAAGGAATAGACTCGACTCAAGATGACTTTTTCATAGAAACTATAAATCGACCTCGATCTCTGCTGATGACACAATCATGTACCTAGGTCAGGTCATGACCTGACTATTGAAAAAGATGCAAAAACCCCTCCAAAAATTGACATTTTTTGTTCTCAACATTTTAATAAAATTTAATAATTTTTATGTCATGTCAAATACCCAGCTTCAATCAATATCAGCTCGCAGCCATGATTTTTTTAATTCAGAAATGAAAACAATGTCAATGTTTATCTCCAAAAAAGTAACAGATTTTCCAATGGATGAAAAAATGTTCGATGAAAAAAAAATAATAAAAAAATGAATGAAAAAAAGGAAATGTTGTTGTTGTTGTTGTTGTTATGTCCTACCTTAAATAACTGAACTCCTATAACAGCAAACATAAATTGCAGTAAACATGTAACAAGTACGATATTTCCAATAGTTTTTACAGCCACAATTACACATTGTACTACATGCTATGTAACATTAAATAAAAAATATAATTTTTTTTTTCGGATATTTTTTTTTTGTGCGTTTTAAAAATTATTCGAAAAATGAGAAAAAAAAATAAAATAAAATAAAGAAAAAAAAAATTAAAAATTGAATAAAAAAAAAATTTAGAATTTTTATGATAAAAAGTCAAAGAAAATTTTAGAATTTAGTCAATGAGTGTCAGTGGGTGTATTGCAGTGGTGGACAACCTGTGTGATGCGACACACTTGTGTGCTGTTTAAAAATGTAGAAAATGGCATGAACTGTATGATGTTTGGGGATTCTAACAAGATTTTCCACGAAAAAATGAAAGAATGCCCACAACTAGTCAAATAGACAATCTAAGGCAGTGACGGGCAACCTGTCATTAACCCATAATACACCTTATCAAGAATGTGACCATAAATTGAGATACTTGAATCCTTTTCAGGATATAATGCCAAAATTTTGATGATTTCTGTCTCAAAACCCTAACAAAATTGAAGGATCTTGTCTAAAAACAAAGTATGTGACCTGCATGGCCTTGCACTAGGATGGCCATCTGCTGTACTTTTGCCGGGACGCTGCTGTCCTTTTCTACCTTGCTGCTGTGTCCTGACAAAGCTTCAAAATGTCCCGATTTTTCAACAAGTCGAAAACTTCATAAAAATTTTGGAATTTTTGACAAATTTTGAACATTTTTATTTTAAAGGTCCGGGTTCAAGCCCAAGACTGAAAATATTTTTTTTGGAATTCCAATTATTTTCTGCACATTTTTGCAAGTTTCGTACATAATTTAACCAAAAGTGTCCCGATATTTCGCGAAAATCCTCTGACCAACCTGGCCTATGATGGACAATCTGTGAGTTCCCAAGAATGCAATAAGTAGTATGCCGTGTGAGCTTTCGGTTGAGGCCTATTAATTGAGTATACCCAAAAGAACGCTTAATTTGGCTAGTTAGGGATCAGACTAGCACAAGTAAGATAATCAATCCGAAATCTCGCATCATGTCGGCATTTCTCTGATATAGTAGCAGATTTCAACCAAATTTGGCACCAAATCAGATTCACATCGACTTGAGGCTGGATTTTACCGACTGATTAACCGATTTGTGTTATTTGGGATCATCAATAGCACTGTTGCAGAGGTTGAACTCGTCTGAAATTTTGTATGGAATTGAGTCAACTCATGTCGACTTTTTATACAAAATTTGAGTCACTTTATAGCTGAAGAACAGGTGCATTACACCTGTTTATCATCTAGGACACTTTTTCATGTCACAGACCACAGATTGACCACAACTGAATTTAAAAAAATGTCAAATTTTGAAAAATAGCCTTAAAATATTGTACAATTGATCAAAATTTTTTAAAGACACTCATTGACTAAATTTAAAATTATTTAAAATATTTAAAAATTATATAAAATTGCACTATTTTTAATTTAAGAAAGTTGATAAAGAATTTTGCTAATAAATTTGTAAATTTAATTCAATGCTAAAAGTTTGTTTGAAATTTAATATTTAATTAATTTAATTAAAAAAAAAATGGCAAAAAAAATCTTTTTTAAATACCTTTAATCCTTTGGCACGATTGATGGCACGAAGTGGACGTAAGACACGAAAAACACGAAGAATTTTCACAGCCGACATGGCTTCGGAGCTGAATTATTTGGAATTAAAAAAAATTTGTGGCAGTTAGTCATCGACATCCTCAAAATTGGACTAAATTTGAAGCAACTTACTCGCCAACAAATGAAGACAATGAAACGCAAACGACAAGCAAGTCGAGTAAATTGAATGCGGAACGACAAAAGGCTCCTTTATGTAGAATAAACCCGTATGAGACGAGCCTTAACAATAGCTCGATTGTGAACACTGTGGTGAAAAAGACATCAAATTTGTTAAGAATCTGTGAATTAGAAATTGGAAAGAATTAAGGATTAATTAGTGCTGTAAATGTGTTGTCCAGAGTGCGGCTGTCTCAAATTCCAGCTTTTCGACATTAGATTGTCGAAAAATTCGAACTCAACTTATTTTAAAATACAAATTTCCGTTACGAAGAAAAATAAAAGTAACGGTCAAAAAAAATTTGAAAATTTACATACCAAAAATACCTTTTTTTTGAAAAATTAACGGTCATTTTTGAGAAGTACACACTCTGGTATTGCATAAAAAGTAGCCTAGATGCACACTTAAATGGGGAATTCCAAAGCTATACATTAACTTTAAAAGGACCAGTTCAGATACCAAAGATCTTCTAAAGAACTCAAAGTATGCAACATAACCATAAAAGAGCCATTTTGAGTCTATTTCGACTCATAGAGCTCATTTAGATCCCATAGACCACCAAGAACTTGAAGAACCCCAATCAAACCAACCAAAAAATCCCAAAAAACCCCAAAATCCTCAAAGCTCCCAAAAATCCCCAAAATCCCCCAAAATCGCATAATAATCCTCAAAATAAAAAACCAAAGAACCCCGAAAATCCCCCAAAACCCCAACAAAAAAACAAAAATCTCCAAAAAACACTCAATAATCCCCAAAAAAAACCCTCAATAATCCCCAATAATCCCAAAAAAAACCAAAAAACCCAAAAAAAACCCAAAAAACTCCCAATAATCCGTAATAACTCCCAATAATCCCCAATAACTCCCAATAATCCCCAATAACTCCCAATAATCCCCAATAACTCCCAATAATCCCCAATAATCCCAAAAAAAAAACAATAATCCCCAATAATCCCCAAAAAACCCCCAATAATCCCCAATCATCATTAATAACCCCAAAAAAACCAAAAAAAAAACCCAAAAACTCCCAATAATCTCTTATAACCCTCAATAATCCCCAAAAAAAAACCCTAAAATTCCTTACCAAATTTCGATCATGATTAGCATCCATTGGATCCTCAGCAGCCAACATAACAGACGACAACATGATGCACGCCAATATTATATTGCCAAATTGATTGTGATTGCATATTCTGTGACAAAATACCCGAAATCTGTGAAATTGGATATACAATAATAAAAAAAATTGAGCATGAATTTCCATTAAAAATTATCAAATAAAAAAAAAGGAATTTCCACAACTCAGCACACGGTAACAAAAAATTTGTGTATTTTTATCATCATTCGGATGTTCATTCATTAGAAAATAGCAAGCACATGTGTAGCTGTATATGTAAGGCTTTGATATTTATGAGCAAACCATGTCGATGTTATGTGATAAAAAAAACTGAAAATTCAATTAAAACGCAATCAAATTACAGCGGTGATGGATGGGAAATATGGGGGGAGGAATTGAGGATTGAGAGGAATAGTGACAGATTTTAAATTTGTTAGAACTATTGTTGGTTGACGTTATGGACGAAAAAGCTTTTAAATTTAAAGCTTTTTAAAAAAAATTGAAGAAAAAAAAATTTGATTTTTTGAAAACCGTTGCAAAATTTTGAATTTTTGAGAACCGTTACAAATTTTGAAATTTTTGAGAACTGTTACAAATTTTGAATTTTTGAAAACCGTTGCAAAATTTGAATTTTTGAAAACCGTTACAAAATTTAAATTTTTGAGAACTGTTACAAATTTTGAATTTTTGAGAACCGTTACAAATTTTGAAATTTTTGAGAACTGTTACAAATTTTGAATTTTTGAAAACCGTTGCAAAATTTGAATTTTTGAAAACCGTTACAAAATTTAAATTTTTGAGAACTGTTACAAATTTTGAATTTTTGAGAACCGTTACAAATTTTGAAATTTTTGAGAACTGTTACAAATTTTGAATTTTTGAAAACCGTTGCAAAATTTGAATTTTTGAAAACCGTTGCAAAATTTGAATTTTTGAAAACCATTACAAAATTTGAATTTATGAGAACCGTTACTAAATTTGAATTTTTGAAAACCATTTTAATTTTTGAAAGCCGTTACAAAATTTTTTTGAATTTTTAAAAAAACCGTTACAATTTTTTTTTTGAATTTTTGAATACCGTTTAAAAATATAAATTTTTGAAAATCGTTTCAAATTTTGAATTTTTGAAAACTGTTACAAATTTTAAATTTTTGAAAACCGTTACAAATTTTAAATTTTTGAGAACCGTTCCAAATTTTGAATTTTTGAAAATCATTTTAAATTTTTGAAAACCGTTAAA
Source organism: Chironomus tepperi (assembly GCF_022539635.2). Taxonomy (NCBI): domain Eukaryota; kingdom Metazoa; phylum Arthropoda; class Insecta; order Diptera; family Chironomidae; genus Chironomus; species Chironomus tepperi. Next base: position 1,019,988 of record NW_027226129.1, on the reverse strand, counting down.
AATTTTTTTTTGAATTTTTGAATACCGTTTCAAATTTTGAATTTTTAGAAACCGAAACAAAAATCTCAATTTTTGAAAACCGCAACAAAATTTAAATTTTTGAAAGCCGGTAAAAATTCAAAATTCTGAAAACCGTTAAAAAAATTCAAATTTTCAAAAACCGTTAGAATTGATAAATTAGACATAATTTCTCAACAACCCTCCAAAAATCTTCAAAAACCATCAAATTCCATCCTTAACAATTTTCCAAAATTGCCATCATCCATTTTTCCCTCCAAAATCATATCCACAACAATTTATCCGCAGCCTTATTTCATGTCACATAAAAAAAAAATGCCACAACCGTATTTTCAGTACAACAATGACTGTCTCGTTTATCCATGCATACATAACCTCACATTTTCTTCCCAATTCCCATTTTTATTCTGTGCTGCTCATTCCCACTCCATAACCTCAATTTTTTTCTTTTTCTATTTTTAATTACATTTCCCAAGCCATTCACATTCATGTGTAGCACATACATTCCATAGACACAGTAATAATCAATAAAATTCATACAAAAACTATACAGAGACAAAATGTGTAGGATGTAGGCGATGGAGATTAAAAATAGAATTGCAGACTTAAGTGTTATTGGATATAAAAAGGATGTAATCTCCTTTATGCTGCTTTTTGGTCATGATAATGTCGATGATCTCAAAAAATGGGCAATTTTTTGGCCTTTGTGGTGGTTGGAATTGTTTTCAGCACGTGCTGTTGGCATTCTTGGTACTTAAATTGCATGATTTGCACGACTTTGAAGTCTTGTTGAACCAGAATGGTGTAGGTTACACGACTTTGGGTCAAATTACTCTAAAATGGCAAAAATTGCATGAATTTAGGTCATTTGGTACCAAAATCGCATAAAACACACGACTTTGGATCTTATGATACCAAAATAGCATAAAACACACGACTTTGGGTCTTAGGGCACCAAAATGGCATAAAACAGACGACTTTGTGTCTTAAGGTACCAAAATCGCATAAAACATACGACTTTGGGTCTTAAGGTACCAAAATGGCATGAATTGCATGATTTTAGGTCATTTGGTATCAATACCGCATAGAATGCACGACTTTGGGTCATTTGACATGAAAACTGAGGATTTTGAACCTTAAGACACCCAAACCGTACAGAATTCACGACTATGACATCAAATAGCCAACCCTGTACCTCAAATACCCTTAAATCCTCAACCCCATGCCAATTCCACTTCAGACTTCCTCACCAATTTAAAGATTTAATTACCATATCATCGAAACCGCATCAATTCCGCATTCCAACTTCCTTAAATTTGCCCACCATCAGCTTATATGGATATCCCCATGTGCGATGAAACATAAAAATCCATTTACAACGGAATTGGAAGTCGATTAATGGTAAAATGTCATGCCAAACATAAAATTTATGCGAATGTATGCATTCATGTCGCGGAATTGAGCTTGTTTTTTATTGGGAAAATTGCGCGAGAAAATTCTTGTATTTTTCCGAGTTTTTCCTTCGTTTTTCCCGCAGTCAATTTTTCATTATTTATTGAAGAAAAATAGTCAAATTGAATTTGAATTTGTAGATTATATGGATGGGAGGTGGGTAGGGTGTCCATATGTGCACTGAGGGGTTCTAATTTTGGTTGCAAAATGATCACAAAATGTTCGGATTATCCAAAATATTCGGATTATAATTCGGACCGTCCAAAACGTTCAGAGTGTTCAAAATATTCGGAATACCAGAAAACGTTTGAATTATCCAAAAATGTTCGAATTATCTAAAATATTCGGATTATCCAAAGATGTTCGGATTATCCAGAATGGTTATTTTCTATAAAATGTTCGAATTAACCAAGATATTCGGATATTTTTTTTTAAATGTTCGAATTATCCAAAAATGTTCGAATTATTAAGATTTTTTGGATGTTCAAAAATTTGCGGACTATCAAAAATCTTCAGACTGCTAAATAATCGGATTATTCAAATTGTTTGGATTATCCAATAAACTTTCGGATTATCTAGACTGTTCGGTTTATTCAGAATATTCGAAATAAATATAAATTTTCTGATAATCAAAAAAAGATCAGATTAGTTAATAATTTTCGGATTACCTAAAATTTTCGGATTACCTAAAAATATTCGGACTGTCCAAATGTTCGGATTATCGAAAATATTCGAATTATCAATAATATTCAGGACTATGAAAAATATTCGAATTATCCGAAATTTTCTGATTATCCAAAATATTCGGATATATTTTTAAATGTTCGAATTATCCAAAAATGTTCAGATTATCCAAAACATGATCGGATTATCCAAAAAATGTTCGGATCATCCAAAAATGTTCAGATTATCAAAAAATGTTCGGATTATCCAAAAACATGTTCGGATTATCCAAAAATTTTCTGATTATTCAAAATAGTTGGACTATTCGGATTACCCAAAATATTAGAATTGTATAAAATGTTCGGATTATCTGATTTATTTGGAATTATTCAAAAAGAGTCACTGTAATGCCAAAAACCGTGTGCATCTCACGACTTTTGCACCTTTCAACCGTAAATCAAGTTTTCCCCAACTTTAATGTCCACATTCTGCCCATCCACATCCGTCTTTAAAATAACAACAATTTCATGTTCCAAAGTAAACGATAAAGCATAATCATCTGACCTTTAATCACCTATCCAACCAATTCTAACCTCAATAATGACTTAAGGGACCAAAATGTCACCTCAATAACGATAAAAATCCACAAAAAAACTTGATAAATGAATGAAAAAAAGGAACTGACTGTTGGATATGGAAACAAGATTCAAGCTATTGTGATAATTTCTCTCATGAGACACATCCAATATTGATGCTGTACAGCACTTTTTTGGTAAATCATGGATGGACGATAAAAATGGTAATTTTAAGTGTGGCTTTATGCTGATTTTTTGGGTGATTTAGAGATGCAATTTTGGTTATTGCTTATTGGATTGTCTCTAAAGTCATTAAATTTGAATTATTTTCAGGTTGATGTGTCAAAAGTCGTGTGTTTTACACCATTTTAGGGTACTTGTGTTCAAAGTCGTGTGCCGTGCACTGTTTTTGGGTTGATTTGAGCTTATTAACAACACTAAAATGCATTAGAGTCATTAAATGTGTCAAAAGTCGTACGTTGCACACTACTATTGGCGTTCTATCACTTGAGGTTGCTTTTGTCTAAAATTGTAGATTGCACACCACTTTTGGTTACATGCGTCTAAAGTCGTTCATTCTACACCACTTTTGGTTTACTGTGTCTAAAGTCGTACTGTGTACACCACTTTTGGACACTTGTGTCTAAAGTCGTACATTCTACACCATTTTTGGTCATTTGTGCATAAAATCGTACATTTCACATTATTTTGGGTCACTTGTGTCTAGAATTGTACGATCTACACCAATTTTGATTGCTTGTGTATTCAAGTCCACGTTTGATCACTAATGCCTAAATTCGTACATTTCACACCACTTTGGACCTATTTTTCCTTTTACACTACCTTACTATCACTCACACATTCCCCAAAAGTCGTGTACTCAACACCACTCATTACACAAATGCTTCCCATTCACCACCAAATCAATATGTTCAGCCTCACTTCCAATATTATTTTGTTGTCAGTTCCTTTAAGGTAGATAAATGTTTGTGAAAATTTGGAAAATATTTTGAATTTTCCCCCTCGAAAAATGGAAAATGAGGAAAAACATTTTCCGGAACTGATGGTGAAAAATGCGGAACTGATTATGCTTTATGCTGAATATAAAATGAGACATAAATGTTTGTGTTTATTATGGAAATATTTTAGTGTTAATTGCTGATTGAGATGTGATTTGCGTGACTTGATATGAGGCTGTTAAGTTGTATAATTGAGTGAATTTGGCATGAAATGGTGGGCAAAGTACGACTTTTGGTGATGATATGGATGATACTGGTGATAAGGGAGCATAAAATTGTGTGTTTTACACGACTTTTGGTCATATTTTTAGTAGACTGTGTACTAAAATCGTACGTTATACACGACTTTTGACCTGTTTTGACCCGTTAGCAAGAATCGTACATTGTAAACGGTTTTCGACCATTTTTAGGAGTCTTTGTACCTAAATCGTACAATGTGCACGACTTTTGATCAGTTTGCGGTTTTGGTTGAGGGTAACCAACAAGGTGTGTCATGAAAAATAAGGGGCCATTCATCTCTTGGGTAACGTAAACTTCCAGGTGGGTAAGGGTTTGAAAATCCGCAATCAAAACTTCCAGGTGGGTGAAGGTCTGAACATCTAGAATCAAAACTTCCAAGTGAGTAAGGACATGAACCTTCAGGTTCAAAAACTTCCAGGTGGGGAAGGACTTGAATCTTCAGGATTAAACTTCCAGGTGGATTGAGGTTTGAATCTCTAGATGGATGGGAGATTGAACCTATTGACTAAGACTTCCAGGTGGATGAGGGTCTGAACATCCAAGATCAAAACTTCCAGGTGGATAAGGATTTAAACCTTCAGGCTCAAAACTTCCAGGTGAGTGGTTGTTTGAACCTTCAATATTTAACTTGGTTATCAAAAATCGATTCTACACGTTACGTAATACGTGAACAGCCCCTAATTGATTGAGGATGTAACCGTAATTCATCATCAGGAAGTCCACCAATTTCCCCCATTCAATCAACACTAAAATCAATTTTCCATCATTTCAATTAAACCCAATCAACCCCAAGTGGAGCAAACATTCCCATTAAGAATACGCACCAAAATTCCATTCTCAAAATGAAATTAAGTCTCAATTACAGAAATCAATTTTCTTATTCAGTAAAAATCAATTTTTTTTTTCTTCTCTCTTTTTTTATGCCATTCGCAATTTTCAATTCTTTTTCTCCATGTCATGACATCCACCATCCTCCTCATCATCACTTCTCTCATATCTCGTTTCATTTCTCTTCTTACAATTTCATTCATGAGTGCTCTTGAGTTGAATAAAGATTGAGTATCGATGGGGAATTTTTGTTTATTGATGATGATGACGGATGGATACGGCGCATTTTATAACGGTTTTTAAAAATTCAAATTTTTTAACGGGTTTTAAAAATTCAAATTATGTAACGGATTTTGAAAATTCAAATTTAGTAACGATTTTCAAAAATTCAAAAATTTTGTAACGGTTCTCAAAAATTCAAAATTTCTAACGGTTTTCAAAAATTCAAAATTTTTTTTTTAACAGATTTCAAAGATTCAAATTCGAAAAATAGCAAAGTGACATGAAGGCATCAATATCAAGTCACACTAACAAGCTTCATTGCACATTTTTACATCACCCACAAGTTAAGGAAGGAAGGAAGTAAAAAAGAAGTAGAAAAAAATTGAGGATAGCACAAAAAAAAAAAAAAATGCCACAAATTATCGATCGAGACATGAAGCTTTTTTGTGGATGGATAGATAAATGGATAAAGTGTGAGCTGGGGAACGTGTGGATGTAATCTATCCATCCACTTATTTTTTAGACACGACTGTATGCTGAATGTGTTAAGCTTATTGTATGACGAAATAAAGTTGTTTAGATTGATTATGAATAGTTGACGAGTAAGCTATGCTCGATGTTTTGTGGGCTTTTGTGGATGGATTTATGACGTATTTGAGGAATCGAGACGTGGATTGGTTTGGTAATTGATATAATCTCAGACATGTGTTGTGTATTAGGAGATTGTGGTAGGAATGTTGAGTATTATGCTTATTTGTTGCCTGCTCTATAATGCCTCTTAATGGCTCTCATTAGTCTTACAATGTAGCTATACATGACAAAATTTGAATTTTTATGAACCGTTATGAATTTTAAATTTTTAAAAGCAAAATTTGAATTTTGAAAACCGTTAAAAAATTTGATTTTTTGAAAATCGGAAATTTTTTATAAAATTCAAACTTTTGAAAACCGTTATAAAATTTGCATTAGCTTTTGAATTTGAAACTTTTAACGATTTTCAAATATTTGAATTTTTCAACGGATTTCAAAATTTTGAATTTTTTAAAGGTTGTCAAAAATTCAAATTTTGAATCGCGTCTTAAAAATTCACATTTTTGAAAAACGTTTAAAAAATTCAAATTTTTGAAAACCGTTAAAAAATTCAAAATTTTGAAATCCTTTGAAAAATTCAAAATTTTGAAAACTGTTGAAAAATTCATATTTTAAAATCCGTTGAAAAATTTAAAATTTTGAAAACCGTTAAAAATTCAAAGATTTGAAATCCTTTGAAAAATTCAAAATTTTGAAAACCGTTAAAAATTCAAAATTTTGAAAACCGTTAAATTTTAGAATTTTTATAACTAAATTCTTAGCATAACTTCAAATGTAAAAGGACATGCCAATGCTTTCAATATTGCTGAAATTTAAGATACTTCCATTAATCAACTCTTAAAATGCTATCGACAGCTCATAGTAAATAATGTTCCGATGATAGTAAAAAAAAAAGAGAGAAAAATTGAGTTCAATAAGGGAGCTTTTGTGTATGTGTGTGTGTTTGTGTGTCTGTATGTTAACCATTTCCATTCATTCAGTCAAATTGAAAATAAAAATAAAAAAAAACGGAAGCAAGAAAAACTTTTATTGCAATTCACAAAATAGGAATAATAAAAGCAATAAGAAGTAAACAAAACAATATTGACTCTCAAAAGCAGCAACAACAACAACAACAACAACAGCAACAAAAAAGGTGAGAAAAAGGAAGTAAAAATTTGTTTCGTTTTTATTTTCATTGCGTGTCAATTTTTCTTTTTTTTTTTTTTGTTATATTTTTTTCGATGACGGGAACAAAAAAAAATAATAAAAATTTAGTGCGGTACAAGTGGTTCATAAAAATAGAAAAAATTGTTGTGGATATAAACTGAATGTGGGTAAAATGTTGTTGAGGAGTGGATGAGCTCGTAAAGTGAGCTTTAAAGTTGAAATTTAAATGGGAAAGCAAATAGGAATTTTAAGACATTTAAAAAAAAATGAAAAATTAAAAAAAAATTAAATAAATTTGAAAAAAATTAAAAAAAAACTTAAATAAATTTGAAAAAATAATTTTAACAAAATTAAAAAAAATAAAAAAAAATTAAAAAAAATAAAAAAAAATTTAAAAAGAATTTAAAAAAATTTTGAAAAATTTAAAAAAAAATTTTGAAAAATTTAAAAAAAAAAGTTTTTAAAGTTTAAAAAAAAAATAAAGTATTTTCGATTTTTAAAATTATTTTAATTTCTTCAAAATTTTTTAATTTTTTCAAAATTATTTAAACTTTCTCAATTTTTCATAATTTCAATTTTTCTATAATTGTTAAATTTTTTTTAGTTACTTAAGTTTTTTTAACTTTCTTAAATTTTTTTTAATTTTCTTCAAATTTTTTTAAATTTTTCAAATTTCTTAAAATTTTTAAAATTTTTTTAAATTTTTTTCGATTTTTTTTTAAATTTTTAAACTCTTTTAAAATTATAAAAATTTTTTCAAATTTTAAAAATCTAATTTTAAAAATTTCAAATTAAAAAAAATAAAAAAAAAAATTAAATAAAAATTTGAAAAAATTTAAATAAACCCTTAAGTGCCCCAAAAAGACAGCAACATTAAATATTCCCATGATTACATGACATGCTACAGCATATAAGCATATTACATTAATCTCATATTTACTGCGGCTCAATTTTGAGTTTTAAATTAAATTAAATTTCCCTCCCCTGTCATCATTAATTCCGTGAATTTAATATTCTCAAAAAAAAAAAGTTATTAAACTGTAGCTTAGCAACCATTTTACCCAGAATGTGTATCTGTTTCAGGATCGAGTGCTTTATGAGCTAAATTCTGTGCTTAATAATAAATTGTTGATATTCAGCAGCCAACGAATGTCAAAAGGAATTTAAATTATTTAGAATTAAAATTAAATTTATATTAAATTTTTTTCTTGTTGTTTTGTTTGTGGGTGGATGTTGTTGCTGCATACTTATGCAACATTACCGGTATGATTTCATCATCAGTTTGAAATTGTGCACGCGTGTGCTATAAGGCGTGGTAGAATAATTGAAAATTGTAAAGACAATCATTCAGCTCGACCCAAGATGACCAAACTCAGCTCGACCCAAGAAGACCAATCTCAGCTCAACTCAAGAAGACCGAACTAAGCTCGACCCAAAAAGACCAAACTTAGCTAGACCCAAAATGATCAAACTTAGCTCGACTCAAGAAGACCGATCGCAGCTCGACCCAAGAAGACCAATCTCAGCTCAACTCAAGAAGACCGAACTCAGCTCAACCCAAGATGACCGAACTTAGCTCGACCCAAGTAGACCAAACTTTCAGCTCGACCTAAAAAGACCAAACTCAGCTCGACCCAAGAAGACCAAACTCAGCTCGACCCAAGAAGACCAAACTCAGCTCGACCCAAGAAGACCGAACTCAGCTCGACTCAAGAAGACCAAACTCAGCTCAACCCAAAATGACCGAACTCAGCTCGACCCGAGAAGACCGAACTTAGCTCGACCCGAGAAGACCAAACTCAGCTCGACCTAAAAAGACCAAACTTAGCTCGACCCGAGAAGACCGAACTTAGCTCGACCCGAGAAGACCGAATTTAACTTCCAAACTATTCATATTCCACTCCCATTCTAGCTCATCAAAATGAAAGTTCATTAAAACACAAATTCAACACCTAATTCCACAAACTACATCCAAATTCGCACCGAATAACATTCAAATTAAGTTCAAATTTAATTAAACGGTTGAGTAAATATCCTCGAAAAGTTAACAAAATCTCACCTGAGCGTAGTGAAAAGTAAATTAAATAATAATTTTTGACAAACTTTACGTGCGAGAATCGTCAAGAAGCAGCAAGTCATCCAATGTGACTGACTTGTTGATTTAAACAGCACAAAAAAAATGCAAATTTTCAAAAATTTTCCCAATTAAATTTTGTCATTTACGATAGCAGCAAAAAATTGAGGTTAATTAGATTAGTTTTGGATGAAAAATTGTTGTTGTTGTTGTTCCTTACTGCTTAACATTTAAAGCCAGAGTTGGCAGGACTTTGGAGTCCGGACTTTAAAAGTCCCAAAAGTCCCAAAAGTCCGGACTTTGAAAGTCCGGACTCCACTAAAGTCCGGACTTTGAAAGTCCGGACTCCACGAAAGTCCGGACTATGAAAGTCCGGACTTTTGGGACTTTGGGACTTTTAAAGTCCCATACAAAAAATTTTTTTTTTATTACAAAGTATTTTAATTTTTTTTTTCGGTACCAGTGCGTAACCCGACTTGAAAAAATGAATTTTTTGACATTTTTTTCGATACCAGTGCGTAACCCGACTTGAAAAAATGAATTTTTTGACATTTTTTTCGATACCAGTGCGTAACCCGACTTGAAAAAATGAATTTTTTGACATTTTTTTCGATACCAGTGCGTAACCCGACTTGAAAAAATGAATTTTTTGACATTTTTTTCGATACCAGTGCGTAACCCGACTTGAAAAAATGAATTTTTTGACATTTTTTCGATACCAGTGCGTAACCCGACTTGAAAAAATGAATTTTTTGACATTTTTTTCGGTACCAGTGCGTAACCCGACTTAAAAAAATTAATTTTTTGACATTGTTACACAGTGTAATCTAAAAAAATGTCACTTTTTCAACTCGAGTTACGCAGTGGTACCGAAAAAAATGTCAAAAAATTCATTTTTTCAAGTCGGGTTACGCAGTGGTACCGAAAAAAATGTCAAAAAATTCATTTTTTCAAGTCGGGTTACGCACTGGTATCGAAAAAATTGTCAAAAAATTCATTTTTTCAAGTCGGGTTACGCACTGGTATCGAAAAAAATGTCAAAAAATTCATTTTTTCAAGTCGGGTTACGCACTGGTATCGAAAAAAATGTCAAAAAATTCATTTTTTCAAGTCGGGTTACGCACTGGTATCGAAAAAAATGTCAAAAAATTCATTTTTTCAAGTCGGGTTACGCACTGGTATCGAAAAAAATGTCAAAAAATTCATTTTTTCAAGTCGGGTTACGCACTGGTATCGAAAAAAATGTCAAAAAATTCATTTTTTCAAGTCGGGTTACGCACTGGTACCGAAAAAAATGTCAAAAAATTCATTTTTTCAAGTCGGGTTACGCACTGGTATCGAAAAAAATGTCAAAAAATTCATTTTTTCAAGTCGGGTTACGCACTGGTACCGAAAAAAATGTCGACGCAAAAAATGTCAAAAAATTCATTTTTTCAAGTCGGGTTACGCACTGGTACCGAAAAAAATGTCAAAAAATTCATTTTTTCAAGTCGGGTTACGCACTGGTATCGAAAAAAATGTCAAAAAATTCATTTTTTCAAGTCGGGTTACGTACTGGTATCGAAAAAAATGTCAAAAAATTCATTTTTTCAAGTCGGGTTACGCACTGGTACCGAAAAAAATGTCAAAAAATTCATTTTTTCAAGTCGGGTTACGCACTGGTATCGAAAAAAATGTCAAAAAATTCATTTTTTCAAGTCGGGTTACGCACTGGTACCGAAAAAAATGTCAAAAAATTCATTTTTTCAAGTCGGGTTACGCACTGGTATCGAAAAAAATGTCAAAAAATTCATTTTTTCAAGTCGGGTTACGCACTGGTACCGAAAAAAATGTCAAAAAATTCATTTTTTCAAGTCGGGTTACGCACTGGTATCGAAAAAAATGTCAAAAAATTCATTTTTTCAAGTCGGGTTACGTACTGGTATCGAAAAAAATGTCAAAAAATTCATTTTTTCAAGTCGGGTTACGCACTGGTACCGAAAAAAATGTCAAAAAATTCATTTTTTCAAGTCGGGTTACGCACTGGTACCGAAAAAAAAATATTAATATACTTTGTAATAAAAAAAAAAAAAATTTGTATGGGACTTTTCGGACTCCCAAAGTCCCAAAGTCCGGACTTTCAAAGTCCGGACTTTTCTAAAGTCCGGACTCCACTAAAGTCCGGACTTTGAAAGTCCGGACTCCACTTTTTTTTTCAAAGTCCGGACTTTGAAAGTCCGGACTTTCAAAGTCCGGACTCCACTTTAAAGTCCTGCCAACTCTGTTTAAAGCAATAAAAACGTTTGACTTTCATTGCCATAGACGAGCTGGAATGCTTAATGCTTAATATTACGATAAAAATGAATGTTTTGGATAAAGTTTGAGGTTATTTATGGCTGTCAGTCACGAAAAATATGCTCAATGGATAGGTGGAACTTTATGCTGAATATTGAATGAGTTTTGAGAATTTGAAATTGACTTTGTTAATTGGATTCTTTTTTTTTTAAATGTATTAAATTATGTAGTTTGAGCTGAATTTGTGCATTGCGGAATGAGTTGAGAATGTGCAGCGTCGATGGACATTCGAAATTTTTCATCAAATTGCTTTCCAAATCGAGAATTAGTCGGAACTGATCAGTTCCGCAATCATGATTTAAGATATATTAGTCAGTGTTGTTCAAACTGTGTGTATGCCACGAACCACTTGTTAAACACACGATTTGTAACTATTGCGCGACAATCAGACACACTGTGCAACTGTTGTGCTAAAATACACAATATCTGAGTAACTGTTGTGTCGTGACACACAATCTGTAATAGTGTTGCGTCGCGAAACACAGATTGTTGAACTATTTTGCCACGACACAAATGATATGCAACTGTTGTAACAATATGTGTCACGGCACATAGTTTGGAAAAATATGCAATAAATCGTAATTGATCTGATCCGAAAAAGTTATGAATCTTTACGTTCAGCGAAATAGGCTAGTCCAGTGGTTGGCAATCTGTATGTCGTGACACAACAGTTGACACATCAGTTCCTTCTCGTCACGGCACAACAGCTGAACAACCAGTGTGTCACTGCACAGCAATCATACAATCTGTTTGTTCTATGTGTCACTTCACTACAGTTATGTAGTCGCGCAACAGTTCCAAATCAATTGTGTTGTGGTATAACAATTCAACAATATGTGTATTGCGTCGCAACATTTTTACGGGCTGTGTGTCATGACAAAAAGTTACACAGTCTCTGTGTATTGTGTCACAATAGTTGCACAGTCTGTCTGATTGTTGCGCAATAGTTGAACAGTATGTGTGACGTGGAACAACAGTTACACAACCTGTGTGTAGCAGAACAAAACTTTCACTGTCTAAGAATAACAACACAATAATTGCACAGACTGCGTATCACGGCACAGCAGTTGTACAACCTCTTTGTCGTGGCACATCATCTACACAATAAGTGTGTCACGGCACAATAGTTACACAATCTAATTGTCGTGGCACAACAGTTGTTCAGCTTGTGTTTTATGAAACTACAGTTGTGCTAATATTTGTGCCATGTCACACAGGTTGCCCACCACTGGACAGGCGTTTACATCTTTATCAAAATCCAATCCAAACTTTTCCCTAAACATCCAATAAAGTTTAAAGTCTGTTCATTAATTTTCAATCAATCAAAATCGCTCGCATTGAGAAAAAATCTCAATCCAAGTGGTAGATATGGGGATGATTATATGTTTTTTAATTACAATGAGCTCATGTAATTGTTGGAACTTTAAAGGGGTTTAATATTTTATGTAGTCAGACAATTGCTGTTTAGGTATCATAAAGTACATTGTTATTCAAGCTATGTGTCGTGGCTGACTAGTGTGACATCTTAAAGACTTTGGGGGGGGGGGGGGGGAGGGGGTTACGTGGGAACGAGGGGACGTGGGGAGGATGGGGAGGTGTTAGTTTGAATAATTGACAATAATATCAATGTCTAAGCCTTGCATATCATGTTCTATTTTACAGAAAAACAGAGTTGGCAGGACTTCGGAGTTCGGATACTAAAAGTCCGGACTTGTTGAGTCAGACTCGACTTTTTTTTGGAGTCATGACTTTTGAAGTCCGGACTCCAGTTGAGGCGCCTCCACAATCGAGTCCTGCCAACTCTACAGAAGAATAAAGTTTATGTTTTTATGGAATCAGCATTAATTCAGCTGTCAAAATATCCCATATTCACCCTATTAAGTCACAATATATGTCATATCCATATAGGCATCATGTATGCGACATCAATTCCCAAAATAACCACCCGGAACCATCAAATCATTCATAAATAATTTAAATAAAATTGCCCAATTTTGAAGGCCATTTACATACAAAAAAGACACGGAAATAGCTCAAAAGGGACGGAATCGGAAGCAAAAAAAAAAAAAGGAATGAATAAAAAAAAATGCTAGCAGCTGTGAGTATGTCCATTAATTGCCAACATACACACAAAAATGCTTCTAATCTAAACGTCTATTCTAGTCTCAAATTCAACAGGTTGTCAAGAAGGCAGCAACAACAACAACAACAACAACAACAAAAAATGCTTAAATAATGGAAAAGATGCGTGATTATTTTCTACTGTTGGACATGATGTGCTGTGTGTTGTGTGTCGTGCCTGTGGATTTAGACACAAACAAGTGAAAAAAAAAGCTAACAGGTGAGAATTTCCTGCCTTTTTTTCTGTGAATGGACACAAAAAGGAGGTCAATTTTGGGTGAAAAATGTTTGCTTTTTTTTGGGGTGTTTTTTGATCGAATCGTTTGCGGGTAGTTTTGTGCAGTTTTGTCAAATTAAGGTGGTTTGTAGTTAAATATTTTTGGATTTTTTTTTGGTTGGTTTACTCGAGTAGACAACGGATGTGAGTCTGTTTTGAGGGGATTTGGGTTCAATTTTTTGGGAATTTGCTCAATTTCCGTCGATTTTCCATGATTTTTCACTGCTTGAATGACAAGTCGCGATTGACTCTAAAAGCACAAGTCGGTTAATCGATCAAAAATCCAGAACTAGCCTGACCCTGACTCTGACTTGGTGTAGATTTTGGTTTAAATCCGGATTTAAGTTCCACCAGAGTTATACCGAGCTATTGTTGGATTTTTGATCGGTTAACCAACTTGTGCTATTTGGGTGATTTTGCTGATGTCAATTTGCATCATGATGTCCCAAAGTGTCTATTTTGAGACTAAAATGGAAACCAAGAGCAAGACCGTAATCGAGACCGAGACTGAGATCGAGACCGAGACCGAGGCCGAAACTGTAACAGGAATCAAGACCAAAACGAAGACCGAAGACCTGGTCTCATACAAATGCTTCTAAGTCACAGTCACCCAAGACTGGAAAGTCTTAGTCTGAAGAGCCCTTAATTCGGACAACTCCAAACTACAGAGTGGACAAAAATCCATTTGAGCTCAGTCATTAATGAGACATTAACTTGTCGTAAATTGAATTTGGCATTACTTCAATTTTGATGCGCTTCCACTTTTTTTTGGAGGCGCCTATTTGGAAATTTTGGATTCCAGAATCCCAAAGTCCTGTCCTTTCTGCCTTTGACTAGTCCAAACTAAGGTTTCACAAAGCCTCGGCATTGAAACCGAAACCGAGATTAACCGTAAATTCTCGGTCTGGGTCTCGGCATCATGAATCCGTAGTGAGTAACTCGAACTGCTCATCCATTTGTCTACTCGAGCAAGATATTTTGTATTTTGGATATATAATTTGTAAGTCTGTGGATCTGAAACAACTTCTATTCTAGAAAACAAGAAAATTCTTTTACTTCTCACAATTAAACAACCTTTCAAGTGCAACAGACAAAATTAAATAAAAAAAAGTGAAAAATAATAAAATAAACAAAAATACAGTCAATGTGCTCTGAGTATCTGAATGTGATTAATTATAAGTTTTTTGTGATGAATTTTTTTTTTTTAATTTTCTTGATTTGAAATTCCAAAGTAATAATCTAACAAAGCTAATGACAACTTTATGCCGAAAACACAATTCGATTATAATTTCTAAACTCCGGGACCAGTCTGACATGTCTCTGACTTGCTTTAAATTGGTTTAAATCCAACACCAAGTCAGAGTCACGCCGGTTTAGAGCCGGATTTTCAATCGATGCTATTCGGACTAACTTAAAGCCTTTCCTAGTAGTCTATAGGTAGAGATTTGATCAGTAGAGTTAACCAAAATGTCTGACTAACATTTAGGCGTTAAAATGTCATTAAGTTTCAGCCCAAGTGAACAAAAAACCGTTAAAACTAGTCACTAACTAGTCATTAACTAGCCTTCAACTAGTTATAACGTATTTTAGTCTCAGGCAGGTATCCTTTCTAGTTATATCGAATTGAATAGGGGCTTTCCAGACTATTTAGGTGCGTATTCAGTTTTTGACGAGTGATTTGAAATTATTTTGTTTGAATCGCAGAAGATTTTTGACTTTATTTCTCAATGAACCGTAGCAAATCAAGGAATTGTATTCAAAATGGGAGAAGGACGACTTTGAATTCTCCCTTGGCACTTCTAATCAAATGAGTTGTTTAAAATTTGTGCGATCTTTGGGTTACCTATATGATTACACTCTCTAGCTTTTAACTTCAATATTCATTCAAAACTAGCTATGAAACAGCATTAAATTAGATAATAATGCAAAGACAATTGAGATTATACATGAAATAATTGATTTTAATCGACTTAACTTAACATAGTTGACTAGAGCCGGTAAGATTTCTTTGTAGAGAGGCCTGCACATGAGTCCAGACTTTCACTTATTTTGAAATTCAGAATCCTGTGGACACGACCTTTTTGGACTTTTGGAAAAGAATTCCGGATGTCGAAACCAAAATCTATAATTTCAAGATAGTCTTGTGAAGTCTCGAGAACTAGTCGAGACCGAGACTTTTGAAAATTTAACTTTTGAAGTCTAGACTCTCTGCCAAACTCTATAGTCGACTAAATAACCTATCTTATTTATCAAAATTCATCACAAATTTTTCAGATAAATTTACAAATTTTTTGAATAAAAATCAATAAAAAATCATCCAAAATGTATATAAAAAATGTTAAAAAATTCAATAATTTTTGATAAAATTGAATAATTTCTGAACAAATTCAATTAATTAATTTAAAAAAAAAAATCTCATCACAAATCTACTTTTAAACTAATTCAAATTCATCAACACAGAGCACAAAACCAAAAAGGACAAGAAGACTTAAAAAAATTCAAATCTCGTTCACCTATTCTAAAATAACTAAAATAATCCTTTTTTGGTCATCCAAAAAAAGAACTCAAAACTAATAAAAAAAAAACTAATTGAGATTAATTTAAAAAAAATTAAAAAAAAAGTGAAAAAAAAGTGAAAAAAAGTGAAATTTTTTGTGATTTTTAAAATTAAAAAAAAAATGAAATTTTTTTGTGGATTTTTTAAAATTAAAAAAAATTTTTTTTTTAAAAATTTCAAAAAAAAAAAGTGAAAAAAAAAGTTTGAAAAAAACTTAAAAACCTGTTGGTCTGTGAGAAGACAAAAAACGACGATGCTGGCGGAATTGGAATAACTTTATTGACGACATTAACTTCAGACATTCGTCGTGGACGTGCTGTTGCTTGATCATCATCATCATCACATACTAAATCGTCAATATCTCCATCGTCTGGAATTACAAAATTTAACAACAACAACAATTTTTTTTTTTTGGATATGGACGAACTAAAAAGAGTTGATGATGGAACTACGATCTAGTTGATGTTGACTACAAATGATTGAGCTGCTTTACTAATTGACTACTTAATGGGGGAAGGAAGGAGAGCAATGGAATGACTAAATGGAACTAATTTAGCTTCTATTTAATTTAATTAATGACTGTCATTAATTATCAGCTTTAACCCGAGTAGCATGAGGTATGTTGGCTGGCGTGGTTGATGTCTGGATGTATTTTGGTGATTATGACCAGAGTGTGGTTGTCTCAAATTCGAGTTTTTCGACGTTAGATTGTCGAACATTTCGAACTCAACTTATTTTAAAATAAAAATTTACGTTACGAAAAAAAAATTAAAAGTAACGGTCAAAAAAAATTTGAATTTTTGACCGTCTGATTATTCAACCATCGGTTTGTGAGGCTATTTTGGTATTGGGGCTTGATATAAGGAGTGGAATTGATGCAAATTGTCAAAAAATGATCGGAATTCAAATGGAACAGACATGGATATGTCAAGTTTATTACTATGCATAAGGTTGACTAATTCCAGCTAATTCCATTAGGATCCATAATCAAACGACAGTTAATCGATTCCACATCATTTTGCAAGAACCTACTAATTCTAGTAATAAAGATTGAGGCAATATAGGAACATCTTGATCTTGGGCAGTACTAAGAGTTTTCTAGACCAAAACCCCAGGCTGATAAACTAGGCGGTATAGGCGGAATTTATATGAAATACCGCGGAGTTTCTCAGCATTGCCAAAACCAATACTTCCAAGCATTGCTCGAAATCAACTCGAATTTTGTATGGAGTCGAGTAATTCGAGTCGACTTTGAGCTCTGCCTTGTGGTCTTGGTAAGGGCTTTCTGTCTCGGTCTCAATCTCAATCTAAGAATTCATTAAAACCGAGACTTTGGAAAACCCTTACATGAATTCTTAATAGCTTTTTTGACAATCAGTGGCTAGAAATAAAGCCAAATTTATAACCAATTTAAAGGAACGATTGTAAATTACGTAACCCTATTGGAAAGGGTTTCAAATGAAGGTCATGAATAACAATTGATCAAGATGGTCAGCGAAGTAAGTAAACTTATGATATTTATGCTACTCAGGTTAAAAGCATAACATTTTCGGTGGCAATTTTGATTTTCTATGAATTTTCATATATTTTAAGTACAATATTCACATTTTAATTGAACTAAATTTGATGAATTTAAATAAGATTTTCAAGTTTGACTTTGATCAATCATGGAATTCAGTAAAATTTAATTCCGAGATTGAAAAACATTAATTCAAAGCAAAAATCATAAGCATAAGCACATTTTTTTAAAAAAAATTTAAAATCCAATCACATTTAATAAAATAATCAGCAATAATTTAAGCATATATGAATTTAAGCCTTAAATTTGACTAAACCATACACAATTTCCATCCAATTCAAACTCTTCAGTTAAACGCAAAGCAAAAAAAAAAAAAAAAAACATATAAAATTATAATAACCTTAAACCAACAGACCCAGGCAACACAGAATGTTTAACATATCTTGTTTAAGCTTCTATCAATAAGCAGCCTTTGCTAAAGCTTTACATTATATAATAAAAAAGTACACCAAAAGTGATTTAAAATTAAGCTTAAAAACCAAGCGCCTTCAAATAGGCAATCGTGGGCCCAAAATGAGTTCAATGGTGTCAATATGTCAAAACTTTTCTGGATTATTCAAGACGTCCCTTTTCCCCCTTCCTCTTCATGATGCTTGAGTCAAATCCTTTCAACCTATTCCTTCCCTAAGGGTTCACATGATCGAGACTTTGGCTTTGAGATTAGCCATTGGCGGCCTTTTTGCCTTTAATGAACATATTATAACCATATGTATGTGTTTAGTTCCACTTCTGTCCCATCATACATGATATCATAAACATTCAGTAGGTTGCCCGGGTCATGGAGGGTGTTTTGAAGCAAAGTTGCAAAACAGGTGTCTGTGACAGGCAAAAAACCATACAAATTCTTGATAATTTGTATGGTTTTTTTCCTACAAAATCCTACAAAACTCTTCAAAACCGTACAATATATTGATAATTTGTATGGTTTTGTAGGAAAAACCATATAAATTGTCAAGAATTTGTAAGGTTTTTGCCTGTCACAGGCACCTGTTTTCCAACTCTGATTTGAAGCACGTTGAACATCAATAAATAGAAATAAATTAAGGAACATCCGTTCACGCAATAGCAACAACAACAATAAATAATTTTGTGTGTGTTTTGAGTGTGAAGTCAAGTCGAGTCTAAAGTAAGTACAAAATAGGCAGTCACACAATAAATTTACCTGTTTGTGTGCGAGAAAATGAAAAAAGCACTTCCTTTTGGTATTGGCTTCTTGCTTTTTTTAACACTTATTTCCGACATTCGACGCGGACGTGCAGTTATTGGTTCCATTTTATCATCGTCGTCGTCCTCATCCTCGTCTTTTTTTTGGGATTTTTTTGTGTGATTTTTTATAATTTTTAATTTTATTATTATTTTGGTATTTTAGGTTAAGTGATGCAAATGTGAATTATTAAAATATTCTTTTTTTTTATGTCCAGTGCAGTGGATATAAATCAAAAATTATTCTTATTTTTTGGGGGTCTTGTTTGATTTTTTGTTTTTGGCAAATTATTTTGAGTTTTTCATGCAAAAATTTTAAAGGAGTTTTTATGGTGACAAATAAGATTGAGGTTATTTTTTGAATTTTTTGATAATTTTTGATTTTTTTTAAATTGAATTTTCAATTTATAATTTTTTAAAAATTGAAAAAAAATTGAAATTTAATTTAACAATTTTTTTTTAAAATTTAAGGAGACCTCGAAATTTAAAAAAAAATTAAAATTAAAAAAAATTTTAAAATTTTAAAATTTTTAAAAACATGAAAATATTTAAAAAAAATTAAAATTAAAAATCAAATTTAAATCAAATTAAAAAAAAAGTTTAAAAAACATTTAAAAATTGAAAAAAAAATTAAAATTTAAAAAAAAAATTTAAATTTTAACAAAAAATTGAAAAGTGTTATAATATATAAAAAAAATTGAAAAATATAATTTACAAAGAATTTTTTAGAAAAAATTGAAACTTTTTAAATTTAATTTTTTTTAAAAGTTTAAATTTTTATCAAATTTCAATATATAAAAATTTAAACATTTTCAGAAAGTTTCAGAAATTTAAAATTAATAATAATTAAATTATTCAGAAAATTAGAAATTCAAAAATATTCAAAGTTGAAAATTGTAAAAGTTTTAATTTTCCAAAAATCTAATTTAGAAAACCTAAATTTCATAATTTTAAGACAATTTAAAATTTCAATTGTTAAAAGATATTAAACTAAATTAAAAAAAAAATAATAAAAATTCAATTTTGTTTAAAAAAAATGAGAAATTCAAATATACAATAATTTAAAATTTAAAATTTAAAAAGATTTGAATTTTAAATTTTTTTAAAGATTGAATTTTTAATAATTTTAAAATTTCAATTTTGAAAAAATTAAAAAATTTAAAAAATATTTAAAATTTCAAATTAAAAATTAAAATTTAAAAAATTAAAAAAATTTAAAATTAATTTTTTTTTAAACAAACTCAATTTTAACAATTTTTTTTTCAAAAAAATTCTAAAAATTTTAAATTTTTAAAATTTCAAATTTCAAAAATTTTTAAAAATACTCAAATATTAAAATTAAATATAAATTTCCAATTAACCTCAAATCTTATTCCTCAAAATTCCATCAAAAATCAAAAACTCAAAACTAATTCCACTAAATGTTCTATTCTAAATTGAAATTCTAAACACCGTCAAGTCAAGTAATAATCAAAAAAAAAAAAAGTCAAGAAAAACTCAAGAAGGACAATTCAAGTACATCACAAAATCGTTAAGTTTAGTGATGGCTACAAACTAAAGTTTTTTTTACCTAACCTCTAAATTTGAAATTTGTGTATTAACTTTTAAATGCAGATGACTTTATATCATGAAAATATGCAAATATTTGAGGAACTGAACCTTACCTGCACTTTCCATATTCTCATATCCATCCTGCGGCATTCGAATTTTCGTTTCTGATTCCGTCTCCTCATCTCGATCGTACCTGTCGATTAATCCACAATGTCAAGATTTCCAATAAGAATTTTGATAGCAAAGTTGGAAGGACTCCAATGTGGATGAGGATCTACTAGTCCGAACTCCAGTCTGAACTCTAGTCCGAACTTTAGTTTGAACTCTAGTCCGAACTCCAATCCGAACTTTAGTTCGAACTCTAGTCTGAACTCTAATCCGAACTCTAGTCCGGACTCTAACCCGATTTCTAGTCTGAACTCCAGTCCGGACTCCAGTCTGAACTCTAGTCCGAACTTTAGTTTGAACTCTAGTCCGAACTCCAGTCCGAACTTTAGTTCGAACTCTAGTCTGAACTCTAATCCGAACTCTAGTCCGGACTCTAACCCGATTTCTAGTCTGAACTCCAGTCCGGACTCCAGTCTGAACTCTAGTCCGAACTTTAGTTTGAACTCTAGTCCGAACTCCAGTCCGAACTTTAGTTCGAACTCTAGTCTGAACTCTAATCCGAACTCTAGTCCGGACTCTAACCCGATTTCTAGTCTGAACTCCAGTCCGAACTCTAGTCCGAACTCCAATTCGAACTCTAGTTGGAAGTCCAGTCCAAAGTCCAGTCCGAACTTCAATCCGAACTCCAGTCCGAACTCTAATCCGAACTCCAATCCGAACTTTAGTCCGAACTCTAGTCCGAACACCAGTTCAGGGAATTTTGACTCCAGCCTCCACCAAACCTCCTTCCAACTCTGCCTACAAAGCAACATCACTTACATATCTCCATCACGTTCACCTTCCATATCCTCATCCAATTCCATATCATTATCAATTGGCGTTGGACTATGTGACTTTTTCTCGCCCTCTTCTTCCGCACCCTCCTCTTCCTCCTCCTTCTCGACATTCGTTAACGAATCAGCATCAGCCAAATTATCGACAGCGATAGCCAAGAAAACATTTAACAGGATATAGTTACCGCATATGAAGAGGATAATGAAGTAGATGCAGGCTAGGATACCGAATGACTTAACACCGCCGTAGGCCTCGATACCGTCGTACATGACTGCATTCCAATCCTCACCGGTTAGGATCTGTAGAAATAGGATGAAATTTGAGGTTAGAATTTGAATTTTTTGGGTATTTTTGGGGGATGTGGAGCTGTATAGGGACTGATTTGAGGATCAGTTTGAACTCCAGTCCGACCTCCAGTCCGAACTCTAATCCGATCTTCAGTCCGAACTCCAGTCTGAACTATAATCCGAACTCCAGTCCGAACTCCAGTCTGAACTTTAATCCGAACTTCAATCCGACCTCCAGTCCGAACCCCAGTCCGATCTTCAGTTCGAACTCCAGTCCGAACTCCAGTCTGAACTATAATCCAAACTCCAATCCGAACTCCAATCCGAACTTTGGTCCCTAGGGTACCTGAGGTTAACATATGGCTCAGTACCCAACAATCCCCTTCAAAAACCCCAAAACCCCCCAAACTCACCTGAAACACAGTCAGCAGGCTCTGCCAAAAGCTATCAAAATTTGATCGTGGCTTATCCTCGGTGCTGATTTTCTTAACATTACCAAACTTTCCGCCAAATACTTGCATTCCGAGTAGTGAAAAAATCACAATAAACAAGAACAAAAGTAACAACAGCGAGAAAATTGACTGAATTGAATTTAAAAGTGATGCGACGAGATTCGATAGTGAACGCCAGTACCTGTGGATAGATGAAGATGAAGATGGAATTAGAGGTTAGATAGTTGATTGTAAGGAGGTATTGGGGCTGGTCCTTAGTCTAGGACTAAGAATCAACCTCAAAATGACTGAGTTCACCAGTGGTGGTCAATCTGACATTTGGTGTATGTAACATGTTGTATGTGACATGTAACGTGCCTAATGCGGCATAAAGGATGCAAAATGTGGCTTGTGAGCCTGTGATATATAGCATGTGCCAATGTGATATGTAGCTTGTGACTTGTAGCATGTAACATGTGACATTTGGTATGTGACAAGTGGCATTTAACATGAAACATGTGGCATGTAATATGTAGCATATGAAATGTAGCATGTTATATGCTGCATTTAGCATGTAACATGTGGCATATTGAATGTAACATGTTGCATATAGATTGTGACATACGGCATGTTGCATGTAGAATGTGACATGTTGCATGCGACACGTAGCATGTAGAATGTGACACGTTGCATGCGACACGTAGCATGTAACATGAAGCATTTAGAGAGTGACATGTAGCATGTAGGATACAACTTGTTGAATGAGGCATGTCGCATGTAAAATTGACATGTTGCATGTGACATGTAGCATGTAGAACGTGACAACTAGCATGTAGAATGTGACATGTATCATGTAGCATGTAGAATGTGGTATGTAGCATGCAGAGTGTGACATGTAACATACAAGATGTAGAATATGACATGTAGCATGTAACATATAACTTGTAACATGTGGTATGTATCGTGTGACATGTGACATGTCGTCCATAGTATTTTGAAAAATTTTTGATTGCCAAAAGGTTAGCCACCACTGAACTAGACCAAGTCTACCACACCACACAGAATGAACAACATTGCACTAGACATCGCTAAACTTCAAAGAATCCTTCCTTATACTCACTTTGTAACCTTAAAAACTCTCAGTAGACGAACACAACGCAACACAGATACACCAAGCGGTGGCATAACTTCCGTATTTGTTAAAACCATTTCAGCTATACTACCGATGACAACAAAACAGTCAAATCGATTGAATAATGATACAAAGTAACCCTGAAATCCTAAACTGTACATTTTGACCAACATCTCGAGTGTAAAGAGTGCGACAAATATTCGATTTGTTATTTCTGGAAGGATTTAGACTCAAATTAGACCTCAAAAATGGAACTAAGCAATGCCTTACCTTGAAAGTGATCAAGCCACTCTGGCTGCTGATAGAACTCGGTAGCTAATACGCATGTATTCAGGAACACAAGAACAATAATCAGCCAATAAAATGCCTGCGACTTAACAGCCCGACGACATCCTCGTCTCATTCTTCTGTTTATCCTGTCCATGTCCTTCTTTTTCCTCGAGAACCACGACTCTTGGACCATTTCACTCTCATCGCCCAGCTGATCGGTCGAATCCATGTCATTTGTTATTTTACCCTTGCCATCCTGCATTGTACTGCTCTCATTTTCGGGCTCAATGTCCTCGGCTTGTGTTATCCAGTCGAGATAGCCGCGTAAGTCCTCCTCGATTTGTTGCTTCTCGCGAAGCTTTTGGAAGTCACCGCGATTTTTGGCTTTTGTTCTTTCTTTGGAAAATTCACTGGAAAATTTGAAATTTTTTTAGAATTTTGAGGTTAGGTTGACTGCATGACTAGGCACACCTTAGGATGCATGGCTAGGCATGACTAAGCACACCATAGGATGCATGACTTGGCACACCATAGGATGCATGACTAGGCACACCATAGGATGCATGACTAGGCACACCATAGGATGCATGACTAGGCACACCATTGGATGCATGACTAGGCACACCATAGGATGCATGGCTAGGCATGACTAGGCACACCATAGGATGCATGGCTAGGCTTGACTAGGCACACCATAGGATGCATGACTAGGCACACCATTGGATGCATGACTAGGCACACCATAGGATGCATGACTAGGCACACTATAGGATGCATGACTAGGCACACCATTGGATGCATGACTAGGCACACCATAGGATGCATGGCTAGGCATGACTAGGCACACCATAGGATGCATGGCTAGGCTTGACTAGGCACACCATAGGATGCATGGCTTGGCATGACAAGGCACACCATAGGATGCATGGCTAGGCATGACTAGGCACACCATAGGATGCATGGCTAGGCACACCATAGGATGCATGGCTAGGCTTGACTAGGCACACCATAGGATGCATAGCTAGGCATGACAAGGCACACCATAGGATGCATGGCTAGGCACACCATAGGATGCATGGCTAGGCATGACTAGGCACACCATAGGATGCATGGCTAGGCTTGACTAGGCACACCATAGGATGCATGGCTAGGCACACCATAGGATGCATGGCTAGGCTTGACTAGGCACACCATAGGATGCATAGCTAGGCATGACAAGGCACACCATAGGATGCATGGCTAGGCACACCATAGGATGCATGGCTAGGCATGACTAGGCACACCATAGGATGCATGGCTAGGCTTGACTAGGCACACCATAGGATGCATGGCTAGGCACACCATAGGATGCATGGCTAGACACACCTTAGGATGCATGACTAGGCACACCATAGGATGCATGGCTAGACACACCTTAGGATGCATGGCTAGGCACACCTTAGGATGCATGACTAGGCACACCTCGGGATGCATGGCATGACCAGGCACATGACTAGGACTTACCCGGAAAGAACACCAAGAATCAAGTTCATGACGAAAAATGCACCAAGTATAACCATAGAAATGAAGTATATCCATTGCCAGCTATTACCCATAGCATCCTGTATATGATAAAGCATATCAGTCCATCCCTCAAGTGTAACACATTGGAAGACAGTCAACATTGCCAATCCAAAATTATCAAAATTTGTTATTCCTTTATTTGGTCCATCCCAATATAAACTGCATACCATTGGATTACCATCAACTGGATCTAATGTACCACAATCAAATCCATCCTCACCACATGGATTTGGATCATCCATCATTAAATTTGTTCCATTTTGAAAGCACGTCCGATGTAATTTACCCGAGAATAATTCTAATCCAATTATTGCATAAATTATGATAACAAACAGTACAAGTAATGCAATATGAAGTAAAGGCACCATTGCGCGCAATATTGAATTTAAAACGACCTGAAGTGATGGTACGCCAGATACAAGACGTAATGGACGTAATACACGAAAGGCACGTAGCGCTTTCACATCAAAATTACCCAGGATACTTGATAGCACTACTGATATCATACTGGAAGTAGATATAAATTGTATTAAGGATATTATTCAAATTTGAGGTTAGTTTTGGCGCCAAAATGCTAAATTGAGCTTTAAAATTTCAGATTTGGCGCCAAAAATTTTAATTTGGCTCCTAATTAAGCTTTAAAATTCCTAAAATGGACCAAAATTTGAGCTTACAATTTTCTAATTTTGCGCCAAAATGCGAAATTTGGCGCCAAAATACCACGTGGAGCTTTAGAATGGGTAATTTGGCGCCAAAATTGAGTTTTAGAAATTCTAAATTTGGCGCTAAAATTCCAGATTGAGCTTTTTTGGTGCCAAAATTCTAAATCAAACTTATTTTGGCGCCAAAATGTAAAATGAAGCTTCGGAAATTCTAAATTTGACGCCAAAATTGCTCTTCAAAATTTATAATTTGGCGCCAAAATTGAGCATAAAAATTTATAACTTGGCGCCAAAATTTCAAATTGAACTTTTTTAGCACCAAAACTTTAAGTTGACCAAATTTGGCGCCAAAATGTCAATAGAAGCTTTAAAAATTCCAAATTTGGCACCAAAATTCTAAATCAAGCTTTCTGGCGCAAAAATGTAACATGAAGCTTCAAAATGTTTTGAATTAAGCGCCAAAATTCCAAGTTAACCTTTTTTACCGCCAAAGCTCCAAGTTGAGCAAATTTTGGCGCCTAAATGCAAAATGAAGCTTTAAAAATTCATAATTTGGCGCCAAAATTGAGCTTCAAAATTCATACGTTGGCGCCAAAATTTTAAAATTTAATTTTTTTGGTGCAAAAATTTAAAATTGTGCTTTTTTGGCGCCAAAATTCCAAGTTGACCTTTTTTTGGCGACAGAACTCCAAGTTGAGCTAATTTTTTTGGCTCCAAAGTTCCAAGTTGAGCAAATTTTGGAGTCAAAACTCTAAATTGACCCAAATTTAGCGCTAAAACTCCAAATTGAGCTTCAAGTTGACCTAATTTTGGCGCCAAAATTTCAAGTTGAGCTTTTTTGGCGCCAACACTCAAAGTTGACTCAATTTTGGCGCCAGAATTCAGTTAAAATCTTAAAGTCACTCCGCATACCCCACCCTACACCCCCCACCCAATACTCACCCTATCACAACAATACTAAAATCAAGTAAATTCCATCCATTTCTCAAATATGCGCCCTGATGCATCACCAGTCCATATGCAATAATTTTCATAACACATTCAGCCGTAAATATGACCAAAAAAATGCTCTCAATTCTCTCCAAATAGCTATTTGTTAAATTTGAATCATTATTTGGATAAGGTGTAAAGACAGCTAAGGCAATACAATTGGCAAATATAGTCAATAAAATTAAATAATCGAATGGCTTCCATTCGACAATATCAATGCACAACTTCCGTATAGGATTCTTAAGTGACAAACAAAATAGAGCCCGTACAGGCCGATCCGGTTGTGGTTTCCCACCCCTCCTTACAGGTCGTTTTGGTGGTGCCGCCGGTGCAGCACCAGCTGCATTTGGTCCACCTGTTGTCGATCCCGGTGCACCATTTGCATTAATTGTCGTTTGTGCATCATCCGTACTAAATTGTGGTTGTGGTTGTGACGGTTGTGTTGGATATATGACACCACCACTTGCATTTGTTGCGACTGCTGTTGTCATTGTTGCTGATAATGTCTTTTGCCATACATCCGTTAATGATGGACGACGACGTCGGAAGAATATTGATCGTTTATGATTATGATGTCGTGTTAATGGTACGGTGGATGTACGTACAGCACCAGCTATTGGACTTGATTCCTCGATTGATTTTAAATGTTCAGTTGTTGTTGTTGTTGTGGCTGTAATGTCGTTTGGCGCCAATGATGGCTGTTGGTCGTAAAATGTTTGTTGATGGTCCCCTGGTGGGTTTTATGTCCAAATTTTTAGGGTTGAATCGGCAATGGCAATGGAAATAGAAATAAAAAAATTGGAATTGATTAGTTCTGCACGACATTTTTTGGATATACTTCATAATGTGTAAAATAATCAATAAATTTAATGACAATTTAATGTAATTAATGTGAACCATATCCAGCAATGAGGCTTGATTAAGGCTTGATATTTTGAGTAATTAACTAGTTGGGGATTTGGATGTTTTTATGGATTAATGTGTGGCAGTGGTGGGCAACCTGTGTGACGTGGGACATCTTTGTGGTGAGATTTGACTGTAACCGTATATGGCGTACGGTTCGAGGAATTTTTAATGATTTTTTTGATGTACCGCGACACACAGGTTTCTCAACACTGACGTTTAATTGAAAAATTGGTCAAATTATCAACAAATGATGATTTTTTGGAGAAATCAATGGTAACTATGAGCATTTTTAGTTTGATTCATATCCACAGACAATTATTCAATTATGGACAATGCTCGAAGTCAACTCAAATTTCATATGGAAATACCAACCGACTCTAAACAAAATGTCAACCGACTTCAATCCCTGCTTATGAATATCATGACTTAGAGCTATATATTCATAGCATTTGCCCTAATATTGACATTATCTAGACTTAAACAACTATCCAGAATATTGGTAAAATATATCCCAAAGTGCAGGTGGCTATTCCTCCTATACCTGACAAATTAGTAACCATAAGACTGTCATCAGGTCAAATTACACCTAAATTTGGACAAAGAAGGGATTGGGTCATACTAAATCCACACTAGACACATATGTGGTATGGTATGTCAGGTTCAAGGACTTTGAGGAAACCAAAGCGAGTAGCCAGGATTACAAAAAAATGTTCCGAAGCCCCTTGACCCCTGAATACGCCGTTGGGAAGATTAATTTACAAATTACGGTCAAAAACCAAAGGCATACATTTTAGATACGCAACCATCAAAAGGCTGCAGACCTGCAAGTTTGTTAAAAATACACAAAAATTCACTTCCAGTTCCATTTCCAATAAATCCCCTAAAAAAATTTCCTCAAATTTTCTTCCTTTAAATGATCTTAAACAGCATCAACAGAACTAACAATTTACAATGCAACAACAACAGCACATGAATCCTGTAATAGGCTTACAATGAAAAAAGAAGACATAAAAAAAAGTTATTTTTGTGCCTCTTTAAATTACAGACAGTGAACAAAACAGATGACGGATGGATTTTTTAATAGCACAAAAGATGACTATGCATCAATTTTTGGCCAGGCTGAGAAACTAGGTGGTATTAATATGAAAAACCGCGGAACTAACGCAGAGTTTCTCAGCCTGGATTTTTGGAACGTCTTTTTTAAAATGTCAAGATTGAAGTGTGGCTTGCAAGTTG
Source organism: Chironomus tepperi (assembly GCF_022539635.2). Taxonomy (NCBI): domain Eukaryota; kingdom Metazoa; phylum Arthropoda; class Insecta; order Diptera; family Chironomidae; genus Chironomus; species Chironomus tepperi. The sequence continues at coordinate 991,116 of NW_027226129.1, read as the reverse complement.
ACTGAATCATATCCAGAAGGTGCTAAAAGAGGTTGAGGATAACCATAAGACATTTAGCAGGAAGCTGTTGATGGATATAGTGTTGGATTTGGTATTGGAAGTTGGCAAATAGAAGGCAATGATTGAGTCAGCTTTAGGGGACGTCTGAGGGAAGTCACGGATCACAAATGAGCTGCATGACTAGCTAATGAAGTCAGTAAGGACACCAGAAAGGCACACGGCATGAAAAATACCAAAAATCCACATCCAAGTCAGCATGGCTAAGGTTTTATGTCAAAGTCCATGAAATTCGGTTTTAATCCAGATTCATGTCCACTTAAAGCTGTATCTCCAACCATATTCTATTCCTTGTACCTCGCAGAATACCAACACAGTCCTACAAATAACCATCAATGTCTCAACATCACCAACAACCTCCAAAAAATGCGCTTACATCCCCTCAATTCCCCCAAGACATTCCTTACTCGCTTCCATAATTTTGTCCACATATTTTTTTATCAAAAATACATAAAAAATGAATCCTGTTGTACAGCACAAGTATGACATGACACAACACAAAAAAAACCTCGGACATCAATTTGAAAACTGTCGAAACTTTTTCCTTTCCAGTTCAGTGCAAAAATTGTCATTAAGTTTCTGTCAATGATTGGAATTTTTTTTTATTATGTCCTTATTATGTTGAATGTAAATTGCATGCTCATAATTTGGGAGGAGATTGAGTGGGTATGATGGCTGATTAGTTTTGGGTCTTCGAACTTTTTCGTTCCTTTTTGGTCTTTGTCGGTCTTCATCGGTCATTGTCGGTCATTTTCGGTCTTTTTCGGTCTTTGTCGGTCTTTGTCGGTCTTTGTCGGTCTTTGTCGGTCTTTGTCGGTCTTCTTCGGTCATCTTCGGTCTTTGTCGGTCTTCTTCGGTCATCTTCGGTCTTCGTCGGTCTTTTTCGGTCTTTGTCGGTCTTTGTCGGTCTTTGTCGGTCTTTGTCGGTCTTCTTCGGTCATCTTCGGTCTTTGTCGGTCGTTGTCGGTCATCTCCGGTCTTCGTCGGTCTTTGTCGGTCATCTTCGGTCATCTTCGGTCTTCGTCGGTCTTTGTCGGTCATCTTCGGTCTTCGTCGGTTATCTTCGGTCTTAGTCGGTCATCTTCGGTCTTCGTCGGTCTTTGTCGGTCATCTTCGGTCTTCGTCGGTCTTTGTAGGTCTTTTTCGGTCATCTTCGGTCTTCGTCGGTCTTCGTCGGTCTTCGTCGGTCTTCGTCGGTCTTTGTCGGTCTTCATCGGTCTTCATCGGTCATCTTCGGTCTTCTTCGGTCATCTTCGGTCTTCGTCGGTCTTTGTCGGTCATCTTCGGTCTTTGTCGGTCTTTGTCGGTCTTCTTCGGTCATCTTCGGTCTTCGTCGGTCTTTGTCGGTCATATTCGGTATTTGTCGGTCCTCGTCGGCCTTATTCGGCCTTCTTCGGTCTTCTTCGGTCATCTTCGGTCTTCGTCGGTCTTTGTCGGTCATATTCGGTATTTGTCGGTCTTTGTCGGTCATCTTCGGTCATTTTCGGTCTTTGTCGGTCATCTTCGGTCTTCATCGGTCTTTGTCGGTCACAATGGACATCACATCCGCACAAATCCACAAAATTCAGAACTTTCTTCCTTTTTTTATGTTACATTCATGTTAACTCAATTTGGTCGATGACTTTCTGATGGAAAATGACATGTCCGGCTGTTGTGCTGAATCTCTCTTACACTCGACAAAAAATCATTATTATGAAGGCACTGATGTCGCATCGATTTTGGAATGCGGAAGTTGAAAAGTTGTTAAATTAATGACAAATTTTGGGAATGAAAATGAAGTTTTTTTTGTGTGCTTTGGAATTTCATTTTTATGGCTTGTGGCTGATAAGAATGTGGAGGAACGTCAAGTAAGGAAATTTTTGGAGGAATGTTGGTTAAGGCGCATTTGGGTTTTGAGAGGGATTTTGGGGGTTTTGAGGGGGATTTTGGGGTTTTGGTCTCGAAAAAGCCTAGAAAATTGAAGATTAATGTCTATTTTGTGGATAAGGATTGGGTTAGCCCTGACAAGCAACCCAGAGCCCCCCTGGAGCAGTCCAACAAGCTATGCTGAATAATAAGTACTAAATTCCCAAAAATTGCCAGATTAAGGACACCAAGGTGGCCTACGAGTGCTTACTAGACCCACAAAGTGTACAGCCATCTCCAGACCATCCATATCCACGACAGTCAGCTCACCCACACTCCCTACTCAAGCATGTAAGTCACCAAATGAATAAAAATTGATGAAATCAAATCAAAACGACGCAGCAGTTCCAATTTTTTATGCACAACATAATGAAAATAAATTTTTAATACACAAATTTTCCTTCTTTTTCTGCAATTTTCTTCAAGTAGAACATTGGGAATGATGCAGCAAGTCTTGAACGATACTGAATAAATTGTGGAAAATTTTACATTTTTGGAAGTATTTTAAAAAGACTTTGTGAGCTTAAAAGTGGGGAATTTAAATTGTGGAAGTTAATTAAGTTAATGTTTTGTGACTGTAATAAGGAGGAATTGAAAGGTAGTTGAAGATACTTATGGCATCAATATTTCTAAAGAATTTAAATCGTCACTTTAAAAATTCAATTTTAAATCATAGTTTTAGAATTTAGTTTTGAAGCGTCGTTTTAAATTTTATTTTGAAGCGTCGCTTTAGAATTTATTTGCTTTTCCTTTTTTTAAATAAAGCTTATGTTTTAAATTGTCGCAATAATGATATAAAGCATCACTTTATGGTTAATTTAGAATCATAGCTTTATAAATTGACTTGAAGCGGTGATTTTAAATCAAATTTGAGGTTATATTTCAGTATAAAAATTCACAGCAACGCTTCTAATTCAAGTATATCTCAATTCTGTAAAATCAAGCAATAAATTTCCAACGATCCCTCCTTAAAATTATTGGCAATTTAACACTTCATTCCATCATCCTTAAAATAAGCAATTTCATCCCCTCCCCCTCAGCTTCCCCCACTCTAATTATCTTCAAACAATCATTAAAGTCACCCCATCTTTTATTCCTTATTTCCATCGCATCTCGAAACTCTTTAGCCTTAATGCCTGAAGACATTAACCGAATGAAAAGCCTTTTGAAGCTTTTCCTTGTGAAAAATTCATTTCCCATTTTCCAATTTTCTTTTTTTACTCTCAAATGGAATGTAAACTCCGCACACATGTGTGTGTGCATGCACGCGGCTTAATGTCTCCTAATAACGGAATTTTTTTAACGATTTTTTGTGCGCTTTTATGATCTATGAAGCGTCGCCTCACAAATAAATGTCTGAAGAATTTTCATATAATTTAATTGGATTTGTTGTTGTTGTTGTTGTTGTTGGAACCAAGCAGTTCCGATCTTTATTATCTTAATCTTTTTCGGCTGGTCTTTGTCTTTATTTGCAGGCAGGCAAGGCACAAAGCACACAAAAAAGGATTCGATTGATGAGATTATTGGGAAATGATAGGAAATAATGGAAAGTCTTAGTTCTTTTGGCAATGGCATATTAGGAATCTATGCCTTGGCAATTGTCCCAAAAAGCATGCTGAATCTGTATTACTCAGAATTATCATTTACTAAACTGGAACAGATTTTTTGCCTTTTTTTGCCTTGATATCACTTTCGAGGCTTTGCTTTATTTTTATTGATTCTATGCAATATTAATGATGATGATGATGATGATGATGATGATAGTGGTGGATGTGGATGGTGTGCATGGTGAAACAGAGAACGGTTGGAAGTTGTGTTGAAGGAAAAAAAAACTTGAATTTTGAAGACAAACTTGATTTTAAAGTGATGCTTTAATTATAAAGTGATGCTTTAATTCTAAAGCAATGCTTTAATTCTAAAGCTATGCTTTGAAATTTGGATTATAAAACAATGCTTCAAATTTTGATTTATAAAGCGATGCTTTAAAGTGTGAATTCTAAAGCAATGGTTAAAATTTTGAATTTTGAAGCAATGCTTTTAATATGATAATTAATATATGAAGCGTCGCCTTAACCTCAACTGCCTCTAAAGCTCCACCTTCTACTTGACTATAAAGCACTGCTTAGATTACACATTTTATATCCTCAATTTCAATCCCATCCCAGCTTCACAATATCAAGGCACAATTCTCCATTCATTCATTCAATTCCTTATAGATAGGCACACACGAGAGAGAGTTTACATCCACAATAAGCAGCACAAAAAAGGAAGTAAATTACACGTGTCGTCATCATAATCAACAACCTGAAGAATGCCTTCCATTTTTTTTGTATAAATTTTTAATGTGAAGTAAATGATAAGAAAGTTTGCAGTAGCTTCATATTCAGCATAGCTGCTTTGTTCCTTATTTTTCCATCCTTTTTTCCTGAGCTTTTCAGTGAAATTTTTCACAAATTTTTCATCTCTTTTTTTTGACCCACAAAATGGGGTCCTTTTGTTAAGTAAGGCTGAATATTGATGGATTTTTAGTGATATTGATCCTGGATTGTGTGAGCTTATGAAGTTTTGTTAATGATAAGGTAGTTTTGATTGGGAATTTTTTAATGGATTTCTGATGAGAATGGAGCTTTTGTTGACTCAAATTAGACATTTTTTGATGAGTTTTTTTTGAGAATTTTGTGAAGAAAAATTGAAAAAATTGATTCCATTTTAGAAATTGAAAATTGGGATTGGATTCTGATGTGACGCTTTGAATTATGGAGATTATCAGGGAATTAAGGATACATCTAGATGCTAACTAGAGAGTTACCTGATGGAACAAAGTGACAAGACAGAAATGAGTAATAAAACAGAACTGAGCCACAATATGGAATTAAAGCTAAAGACAAAATTGAGTCTATTTGATACCAATCTGGAAACCATAATCCGAACAGTAGTTCGGATTTCTTAGATCAGAGTTGGCAAGTCTCCAATTTAGAATTGACAAGAGTCCGGACTCCCAAAAGTCCTACCAACTTTGGATTGGATTATAGTTTGAACTACGTAATCCGAACTGTATTTTGGACCTCTTTTCGAACTTTTACTCGGAAATTGTTCAGATTTCAAATTCAAACTTCAGATTTGGATTATTGTTCACGGTCCGAACTATAGTTCGGATTATGATTCGGATTACTGTTTGGATTATAGGTAGCTATCCACTGTTCGGATTACGGTTCAAACTACGTTCGAATTAATATTCGGATTAGAGTTCGGATTTTGGTTCGGATTGAGGCTTGAATTTACAATTTATATTAAGGTTCAAGACAGAACTGAATCACATTGCAGAATCGATTCAAAAAACAAAATAAAGCCACAAAGTGGTATCGAATAACAAGATGGAGCTGAGTCTTAGGATCGCACCCAGTTACAAAACGGAAGCAATTAATGAGACAAAGCCATGACATTGGGCATCTTCTAGATCTCATTCTCAGTTCCATTCCGTTTTAAAAATCCATCAAATTTTAATATCAAAAATTTCAACTAATTTTCGACTCATTCCTCTATTGTTCATCACCAACTTCCTTCCACAACCTCCCATTTCCTCCACTTTCTACACATACAAATTCCTCAAAAATTGTTCACTGAATCGAAACCAATTTTCATCTCAAAATCCAATCTTTATTCCATAAAATTCCTTTATTTTTAGTAGAAAATTCCTCACAATAAGCCATAACATCACATAACCGTAAGCATTTTTTCAATTTCCTCTGCTTTTTGTGCCATAAAGCAACAACAACAAGGCAAGCTTGTCTTTAATTACCCCTGAAGGGAATCACGAATGGAACTTAATGACAAAAAATAGAGAAAAAAATGGAAATGGAAATGGAAATGAAGCTTTAAAGGCTGAAATGGGAATTGTTATTGCTGGAACTGCTGCCTTTTTTGGGTCTCAAAAAGCTAGTCGAAGCCTTTATTTTGGCTGTGAAATAATTTGGTGGATTTTTAGGGTCGTTTAGAGCTTTAAGGCATACACGATTGTATGTTTGTTTGTTGTGGATGGAAAATTGAAAAAATTCTTTTTGGATCTGTTAGTTGTCTTGCCTTAAGGCTGTGCATTTAAGTATCATATTGAGGATTTCTGTTGTTTTTTTTTGTGGATTTAACATGCAAATTCATGCTTTTTTTGGTTGGAAATGAGCAATTTTGGATGTTATTAGACAGATCTGTGACTGAAATGAAGTCAGAGACAGTTTCGCCAAGTCAATATTGATGTTGATTCTCTGACAACACCAAGAATGCCCTTATTGGTCTATTTTGATTGCAAAAGATATTTTAGAATTCAATTCAAATCAGTAATTCAAACGATAATCCGAACAATAATCCGATCATTAATCCGACCATTAATCCGATCATTAATCCGAACGGTTATCCGAACGCCAATCCGAACACTAATCCGTTTTTTAAATAAAGATACGAATTTGAAAAATTCTTCGAAATTCCATCAACATATTCCACATCATTGTTGGTTTTTAGACACAACATCGCTCAATCATGACAAATTCTAGCCATAAATATTCTAATAAATCTCAATTAAACTACCCAAAAAAAAAAAAATAAAAAGCACACAAATTTTTCAAAACATTAATCGAGTTTCGTCAATAAAAGCTTCAAATTTAAAAAAAAGGAACAAAATTTTTCTGCATCTGGTTAACATTGTGAAGATGTAATCGAGATTCTGTGATTGATTATGATGGATTATAACGATTTACAGCATCTTTTTACTGTTTTTGTTGTTGTTGTTGACATTGACATGCTTAATGATTTCAAGTTCAATAGCAAATTTGTAATGTAATTTGTATGGATATCGTGAATAAATTGTGAATTTTTTTAAGGTTAAGCATGTTGACGAGTTGTTTGTATTTTGGATTTTTTTACTGATCGGATTATATTTCGGATTGTCGTTCGGATTGCCGTTCGATCTGTCATTCGGATTACACTTCAGACTGTCGTTCGGATAATAGTTTGTACTGTCGTTCAAATTACAGTTCGGACAATCGATCGGATTACAGTTCGAATTTGTTGATCGGATTACAGTTCGGACTGACATTCGGATTACTGTTCGGATTACTATTCAAACTTTTGTTCGGATTAAATTTTGTATTGTCATTTGGATTTCAATTCGGACTGTAGTTCGGATTAAAATTTGGACTAAGGTTCGGATTAAAATTCGGACTGTGGTTCGGATTAAAATTCGGACTGTCATTCAACAGTTAAGACAGTATTTCATAATCATGTTTGGACTGTCATTAGGATTGCAGTTTGGATTATTGTTCGAATTATAGTTCGGATTCTTCTCATTCGGATTACTGATTGGACTATTGTTCGGATTAAGAGAAAATTCAAAATTTCAAAACAGTTTGAAAATTCTTAAAATTGTAAAAACTTTTAAAATAAATTGAAGAAATTCTAGATATATGTAAAAATTGAAATATTTGAAAATTCAAGAAATTTATTTATTAAAAAAATATTAAACTATTTTAATTAACTTAAAAATTCTTTAAATTGTCTCCAAAACAATACCAAAACCTCAACAAAAAAGAAAGAAATCTTCTATTTTTCCCACAATTTTTCCCGATAAAATTCACCATAAAAACAAAAGAAATTTTTCCACCTTTTTTCAAATCAAAAACAAAGAACAAAAAAAGATAAAAAAAAACTTTTCCGATCCAAAAAAAAAGAAGTAAAAAAAAACTTTTTTTTTTGTTCTATTTCGTTTACCATTTTTAGTAAAGTCTTTATCCATATTAATTGAGTCGGTACCCTCGTGACTGTTGTATTGTCCGCGCTGTATTTTCCCGTCCTTATTAAAATTTTTCCTCGATTTTGCTTTGTTTTTCTCACAACAACAACAAAATAATTTTTTCACATACACATGTGCACAACTTTGCTGTCTTTTTTTACTCTCACGGACTCTCACAGTCAGTCAGTCAGTCAGTCACTAAGTTAAACTTTTTTTATATTTCACAACAATAACAACAAAAACAACAATTTTTTTTATTATATTTTCAGTACTTTTGGGATGGTTTTGACTCACGCTCGGTCGCGAGCAGCACGTAGCTCTACTCTACTATTTTTTATGTATGTATGGATTGTTAGGTGGATGCACTCAATTCTGAAGATTCTTTTTTATTGTATTTTATGAGCTTTAATTTATTAGTAATGAGATGAGACAAGCACTTAAGGGTGTTTTTAAGAGAAAGACAAGCGAGAATAATGGAAGGTTAAAAGATGGAGGTTGTTTGGTAAGATTCAATGACTTTCGATCGTGTTCTTTGGTTTATTGTGGATTTTTGGGGTTATCTGGGGAGTTTGACACTGTTTAATGAGCAAAATTAGCTTAGAACAACGAATAGAAAGCAAAAACTACTTTAGAACACAGTTAGAATACCAGGACTAACTTAGAACACTGATTTTAGAACAGGAATAACATAGAACACTGATTTTAGAACAAGACTAACTTAGAACACAATTTGAAGAACAAGACTAACTTAGAACACAATTTGAAGAACAAGACTAACTTAGAACACCAATTTGAAGAACAAGACTAACTTAGAACACAATTTGAAGAACAAGACTAACTTAGAACACTGAATTGAAGAACAGGACTAACTTAGAACACAATTTGAAGAACAAGACTAACTTAGAACACTGAATTGAAGAACAAGACTAACTTAGAACACTGAATTGAAGAACAGGACTAACTTAGAACACAATTTGAAGAACAGGACTAACTTAGAACACAATTTGAAGAACAAGACTAACTTAGAACACTGATTTGAAGAACAAGACTAACTTAGAACACCGAATTGAAGAACAAGACTAACTTAGAACACTGATTTTAAGAATAGGAATAGCTTAGAATAACCAAGACTAATATAACAAGCTGTTAGAAGATAAAATACAATCCAGAATTGAATGCACCCACCTAATATCTATTTTATTTATATTATTTTATGATTATTACGCTGTGACTTCTTTTTGTGCCTTTATATCATCTTCTTAATCTATATTCACTACTCTATGTTTATGTGCTGTGACTGTCTTCCTCTTTTTTATCATGACATGATTTTTTTATTTTCTTTTCAATTCATATCCATTGCATTTAACACAGTTGTAATAATAATAATAATGGAACTGGATGGATGTGATGTGAAGATGCCAAGTGGACACTTCATAATTGGATCGGGAACTGCACAATCTCTATGGATGATAAGGAAGAAAAAGTTGTAAAAGACCTGACTTTTTTTTGTTATTCACTCAACGTTGCTGTCCTTGAGGGAGGCAAGGCAGCAGTAAGCAACAACAACAAGTCAGGCGATAAAGAAAAATTTTTTCACAACTTTTTTTTTTATTTTTTAATTTTCTTCTTCTAGTTGTTCTGTGTGATGATGACTCGGAATTGTTTGTTGGGTCTTTTTTAGACTTTTTTGTGCTGAGGGTTTGTCTTTGTGGATGTTATGTAATTTAAAGACGGTTCTGCGGTTAAATTGTGAAAGCTGTTTCGATTGGCTTTGATGAGTTTTGAGTGAAAATTTCTCAATTTAACCCCGAGCAACACATGTGAAGAAGGATCTGACATGGAGCTTTTAAGGCTCCGGTAAATCTTTTTTTACTAATACCAAATGGAAGCAGCCTCCGCTCATGAACTGATCCGGGATAGCAAAATTTAGGGGGATTCTGAACTTAAGAGACGGAATTTAGGATATTTTAGGGTTAAATATGGATATGACTATCATTTGACCGATTTATTAATTTACTACACTAATGTTGTACCAATGACACTGTTTGGACACTTTTTGAATACCTAGACTAGCTCAGGACACTGTTTGAAGACCAAAACTAGCTTGGTTCACCCACCCATTGGTGCACAGTTACCGGTAGTACCGACTAGTTATAACACCTCGCCATTAAGGGTTCCCGATGTCGAGACCTAGCCGAATAGTCATTGGCAAGTAATGTTTGAAGTTTCCGAAGTTTTCAGGAAAAATTACTTGACTATTTTAAGTAGTCCGGGTCTTGGACCCGACATAGAGAGCCTTTTATGACAGTGTGATATACCAATCCCGTACTCAAATAGTCTCGGAGTCCAATTGAAGTCTTAGGTCCGAATTCAACGTAGTCCGACTCCATTTTTGTGCAGATTCCTGAATATTCTCTCCAAAATGGAGTCTTGGACTAAAAACTCCCAAAAAAAGCTACCAAATCTGACCAGACTTTGCCTGGGATTTAATCTGAGTCGTGAGTGAGAGTTGCCGATGTCGAGACTGTGACTTCCCGGATAGTCTTCTGGGAAGACGTCCGGGGTAGACTTCCCGGAGAGTTTCCGTCTCGGTCTCAGTCCAGGCTTTGGGAATTTGTCTAGACCGAGATTTTGAGCAGCCTTAGTCATTAGGGTCGTATAGCAGACACTCTACCCCACCCCTACTTATTCCCTTCCCTGCAACACATCCATTCATCATATCCAAAAAGCTTCTTAATTAATTTTTAACAATTTCCATTCATTAAAAATTCGCGCTTCCTTCACACTTCATCAACATTCACAAATGACAAACTTTAAGTCTCATTTTCTTTCCTTCCTTCCTTTTAAGCCTGCCACTCAGAACTGTAAAAACTCATAAGATGAATAAAAAATTTTACTTCCATTCGTTCCTATACACAATGATGTGTAAAGTGTCTCTGGCTTGCTGTTGACTTATTATTGTTATTGAGTGTGGATGTTATGTCATAGATTTAAAGTTTTTTTTTATAATTGTGTATGGATATAAAGTTAGTCCTTTATGCTGCATGTGTGGACATAGCATGGAAATGATAGTTTTGGGAGTTGTAAGCTTTAGATGACTAATTTTTGGGGAAACTTTTAGTTTTTTTGGGTGGGGGAAGTGTGATGGAATTGGAATTTGGAGAATTCGGATGAAAATTGCTAAAGTTGACGGAAAAATAGCAGAAATTGACATAAAAGTGTCCGTTAAATTTTTTCAAAATTCAAATTTTTTTTGACCGTTACTTTTTCCTCGTAACGTAAATTTTTATTTTAAAAGTTGAGTTCGAAATATTCGAATTTTTTGACAATCTAATGTCGAAATTCGACAGAAAACTGAAAAAAATTGACAAGAATCTGTCAGAATTTGGCACAAAAGTTTATGACATTTGCGGCAGTGGTCAGCATGGCTCTGACTTGAATTAAAACCGAATCCAGTAACAATTCAGAGTCATACCGACTTATGACTGGATTATTGATCAACTAACCGACTCATGCTATCCAGGAAGTCGACTCAAACCGACCCAAGAATCCCAAAACAACCCAAACTGCCCCTGCAACTACCTCAAGTCATCCCAACCCCCAAAAGCCATCCACAATCTAAATATACCACAACATAACCTCAAAATTCTTAATAAATGTCATTTAAATAGACAATCTAAAGCTATTACTTTCAACCCCCAGGCAAGTCATGCACTCTTTACATTTCTAATTACACTTCCTTACTCATATTTCATGAGTCAAAGACATTAAAAAATTCATGCATTGAGCAACATCCATTAACAATTTTTTTCGATTACACGACAGACGAAAAGTCTCATAAATTTTAAATCCATCCGCGACATTCAATGGGGAAGGTTTAGTGAGTAGTTTGTGAACTTCCTGGTGGGTAAGGGGGTGGGTTTGAGTTTTTGAACTTCCAGGTGGGTAAGGGCTGGTTTGGATTTTTTAAACTTCCAAGTGGGAATGGGCTGAGTTGGAAATTTTGAATAAAATTTCATAATTAAGGTAGTTTTGGGATTTATTTGAATTTTGAAACTTCCAGGTGGATGGAGGATGGGTTTAAATTTTCATCTTCCAGGTGTAGAGGGGCTGAGTTAAAATTTTTTGTGTAGAATTTTGAAATTTAGGGTTTTTGGGATCTAGTTGAATTTCTAAGCTTCCATGTGGGAAGGAAATGGGTTGGAATATTTTAACTTCCAGGTGGAGAGGGGCTGGATTGGAATTTTTGAACTTCCAGACAGATAGAGGATAGATTAAAATATTTGCATAACACCTCATAATTTAGAGGATTTTTGGAATTTGTTAGAATTTTAAAACTTCCAGGTGGGTATGGGAAGGGTTAGAATTTTCAAACTTCCAGATGGACAGGAGATGGGTTGGAATTTTAGAATAAAATGTCATAATTTTTGGGTTTTAGGAATTTGTTTGGAATTTAAACTTCCATGTGGATAGAGGTTAGATTTGAATTTTTGAACTTCCAGGTGGAAATAGGCTGGTTTGGAATTTTCGTGTAGAATATCATAATTTAAGTGATTTATCGAATAATTTTCAACTCCTAGGTGGGTAAGGGATAGGTTGGAATCTTCAAACTTCCAGGTGGTAAAGGGATTACCCCACCTCATGATTCTTCCCATGCACCCATTTAACTCCCTTCATTAAAAGTCTCATTTCCTCAATATTACACAAAATATCTAATACAAAATAACAGAATTTTCTTCTTATTTGAAGCTTTATTTCCAATTCCCACAGCATAGGAAAGAAAAACGTTCACTCAATAATTTACAGCATTTCCTCTTTCATTTTACAATCGTTTGAATGAAAAAAAAGTAAAAAAAATAATAAAAATAAGTACAAGCTTTTCATTTTCTTTTAACTTATTTCTCATTTACGAGTAGATTGTAAGAAATCAATCATCATCATCATTGGAACGTGCTTGAGAGAAGTAAAAAAATGAAAAAGTTGGCTAATAATTTAAGAAAATGTCATTGCGTTTCGAGATAAATAGCTTTTTTCTCTCGTTCTTTTATTGGGATGATGATAATGAGCTTTTTTTGGGGATGTGTTGATTGTTTTGAGGCGGCTTTTTGGGGGATTAAGCGAGGTGGGGGCGAGTTTTTTGAGAATTGAGGATGAATGTGATCTGAATTTGAGATATGGACCAATTTTTGCATTTTTTGGATAATTTTCTTCTAGTTTCTACAATTTTTGCTCCTATTTTCACCAATTTTTAGTATTTTAGTCACTTATGGCTGCTTTTATGGCAATTTCAACCGGATTCTTTGTCAAATTTTGTAAATTTTTCAGCCATTTTGCAATTTATAGTGAAATTTCTGTCAATTTTCGTCAAATTTATGTCAATTTTTGTCAGATTCTTGTCGAATTCCTTCAGTTTTCAGTTTTTTTTTTGGTCAATTTGATAACAATTTTTGCCAGATTTTTGGCACATTTTTCTTCCAATTTACGGTATTTTAGCAACTCACTAAATATTGACAATTAGTCAACAACAGAATCAACATCAGACACTATCCAAAATGCCCCATAAATCTCACCCCATGAGGCTGGATTGCCACTGAACTAACCCAGTGCAAAATTTATAAGAAATGCCGCAGTATTTCATATAAATACCTCCGATATCGCCTAGTTTCTCAGCCTAGGAACTAACCCACCTTATCTCCCCTTACCCCATCACATTACCATCAACCCCTCACCCCAAATCCACCTTAAATAAGTTCAAAATCCCACATTTCAATGTGAATAAATCCACAAAGACAAAACTTTTCAAAAACTTCACTGCACTCTTTCTTGAATTACTTGATTCACTCGAGAATTCCGTTTTTTTTTTTTTAATCTCAATCGAAACTAATTCAATTTACTTTCACAAATGATTCGATTTGGTTGCACAATTTGAAAGTTCTTTTGCTTCTCTTTTTTTTATTCTCAATTTTTCAACTTTACTTTGTTATAGGAAAAATTGAGAAAGAAGAAAAGAAAAAAAATTCAATGAATTTTCATAGAGAAAAAAATGAGAAGAAGAAAATTCAAGGAATGGGAACTGATTGGGGAATTTTTGATTTTGGTGAAAGTGGTGGAAAAGGTGGGATCGGCGAATAGGGTGAAAATGGTGGAGGTGGTTAAATTGTTGAAATTGGTCAAAGTGATGAGATTGGTGAGAGTGTTGAAACTATTGAAAATGGTAGGAATGGTGGAGATGATGAAAGTGGTGAATTTGGTGGAAATGGTGACATTAGTAAGAATGGTCATAGTGGTGGAAGTAGTAGGAGTCGTGGAAGTCGTCTGAATTGTGAGAGTGGTAGGAGTGGTGAAAATGGTGAAAATGGTGGAAGTGGTGAGCATGGTGAAAGTGGTAGAAATGTTAAGAATGATAGACATTGTTGGAATAGTGAAAATGGTGGAAATTTTTGGAATGGTGAGTTGGTGAAAATGGTGGAAAAGGTGAGAGTGGTGAAAATGTTCTTAATTTCATTTAAATTTCCTTTATTATTTTCTCCATTCAACAATTCTTCAAGTCTAAACACAGTCAAAGCATTCTTTCTTCTCACATGTCAGCAGAATTTGTGTTTTTTTTTTTTTTTGGCTTTACTTCTTGGCTTATATTGAGAGAATTATTAGTGATTTATGTGAAATTGATAGTCAACACAAAATTATTATTATTTTCTTTGAGCTTCTTTTTCTTATCTTTTTTTTTTTGTCTTGATTTAGGAGAATTTTCATGACTTTAATCGGTAATGAGAACGACTATTTTGGTTATTGTAAGGATTATTGATTTGTTTTTGAGAGGATTTTATTTGTGGAATGAGTTGTCAGGCAGAGGAAGTAGAATTGGAGCATTTTGAATATAAAAAGGCTGGTGCCAGATCTAAAGTGAATCTGACTCTTTGACTTGGTTTCGGATTCGGTTTTAAATCCGGTTTTAAAGACAAAGTGATCCAGTCTTGGTGTTAGAGTTGCTATAGATCTGACCTAGGAGAGATGAGAATGGTGAGAGAGGTGGAAGTGTTGGATATAGTGAGAGAGAGGTGGGAATGGTAAGAGTGGTAAGAAAGGTGAGATTGGTGGGAAATGTGATTGTAATGTGAATGGTCAGAGTAGTATAAATGATGGGAATGGTGAGAATGGTGAAAAAGTGGGAATAATGATAATGGTGAAAGTGGTGAGAGAGGTGAGATTGGTGCGAATGGTGAAAGAGATGGGAATGATGAGATTGGTGAGAGTGGTGAAAGTGGTGAGAGTGGTGAAATTGGTGAGAGTGGTGGGATAGGTGAAAATGGTGAGAATATTGAGAAGAGTGAAAGTGATGAGAGTGTTGAGTAGCCCTTCAAAATGCTTCAAAAAACCTCAAAATTGCTCAAAAATTTGTCGTATTTTTGCACTTTTAGATTCCAAATTCCCAAAATTTCTGACTACCCCGATCCATACCATAGTACCTACCCCTTGCTTTACCCAAAACATCATCCAAAAACCTTCCAACAATGCTTCCCAATTTCTCAGTATCAATCCACAAAGCAACCACAAAGATCATCAAAATTTTCCCATTTTCTGCCACAAAAACGCATTTCAAAATTTCACCACAAAACCATTCCAACAACAACAACAAACAACAGTAACCAGAGAGAAGTCATCAATACCAAAAAAAGATCCACGAACTCCTTCCATAAGTTCATTCACAAAATTCATTCAATTTTCTCACAAAAAAGCTCAAAAAAAAAAAAAAATTGAGAAAAAATTGAGAAAAAAAATGCACAAGAAGCACAAAAGAGACACGACGAAGGAACTGTGTCGCCTTTAAATCCACTGCTGCCACTTGTCACAAAAAAAAGAGAGAAAAATATCAAAATAATAAATTTTTTTTGCGTAATCATCGAAGCAATTTGCAGTTTTTTGTGAGAATTTTTAGGGATGGGAAGCTGATTTTTGGATATTTATGGACGGGTGGACGGGATGTTTTGAGCGGATTTGATATATGGGTAATAAAAATGATGATAAAATGTATTTTAAGGCAGTGAATTAGATAGGAATGAAGTTGGAATTTGGGGGGAATGAGAGGAACAATGGAGATTAGGAAATTAGGGGACAATGTGCTGGATGGGTGGGGGTGGGGGAATTGGACTTTGCGGAGATTCAATTTTGATGAATTTTATGATTTTTTTGGCAGTTCTGTCGGGGAAAATTGAGGAATTTTCTGGAAAATTGACGATTTTTGTGAAATTTTTGATTTTTTTTAATCAAATTTTGAAGGAAATTTCTGAAAATTTGGAAAATTTTGAGATTTTTTTGGCATTTTTGTTGAGAAAAAATGAAAAATTGTGATGGAAAATGCGAAATTGTTGAGTTGAAATTGATGATAATTGTCAGAATTTTCAACTTTTTTTGATAAAAAAAAATGGAATTTTAGTAGAAAATTGGCAGATTTTGAGCCGAAATTTAGAAAAGTTAATAGAATAATGGCAAATAACTGACAGATTGAAACAAATGGAAATCTGAAGGAAAATTGATTTTTTTAATAAAATTTTGACTTTTTTGGATAAAAATTTGCAAAAATTTGACGAATTTTGCAATTTTTTGTTGAATTTTTAAAGAATTTTGTGTATTTTTTGATGAATTTTCCAATTTTTTTGAAGAAAACTTTCAGAATTTTACAAAAATTTCAACTTTTTCCTATGAAAATTGTCAAAATTTTGAAATTTTTTGGTGAAAAATTGAAGAATTTTTGATGTTTTTGGTAAAAAGTTTAGCAATTTTGTGAAATTTTCGAACTTTTTTGAAGCAAATTTGGAGAATTTTAAGAAGTTTTCGATTATTTTGATTAAAAATTGAAGAATTTTGAGAAAGTTTTGGGTTTTAATAAGAAAAACATTTAAAATTTTACAAAATGTGAACTTTTTCTGATAAAAATTGTCAGAAATTTGCAAAATTTTGATGAAATTATTCAAAAATTTCGAATTTTGTTGACCAAAATGTTCCTAATTTTGATGAATTTTATCCAAATTTGAAGAATTTTTGACCATTTTTTTGATGAAATTTCTCAAAATTTGCCACAATTTTCCCAAAATCCATCCAAAAATTGCCAATTTCAGCCTCAAAATCTCAAAAACTCCAAAAAACCATTTAAAAATCTCAACCAAAAAAATCTCAAATAATTTTTTTTTATCAAAATATTCCCATAAGAAGAATCTCATATCCAAATCCAAAAAGGATATCATGACATATTCTCAAAGATAACATTAAAAAGGATGTCAAGTAAGGCTGAAGATTTATCATCAAAAGGAACTGATAATGCATGTGAAAGATGAGATCTTAATAAGTTTAAAAGCATCCGTTGGGAACAGAAGATAAAATGAGAGACAAAGGAAACTATTAGGCAGGCAGGCATAGATGTAGACAGACATAGACAGACATGGGTGCTACACAGAGGTCATGACATATAATTTACATAGTTATGGACACATGTGTGTGTTGGATGTAATGAATTTTTGTGGAGATTTTTGGGGGATTTGATGAGGGGATGGGTAAGGTGGGGTTGTATCTGGTTAGTTGGGGTGAAATTGAGAAATTTGCAATTTTTTTTATATTCGTAATTTTAGTAAAAATGTGAAATTTTTTGGAGAATTTTACAAATTTCTGAGATAAATTGGTCAACTTCTGAAAAGAACCAAGTCAACTTTTCGCACTTTTTCTCAAATTTCCTTTCAAAATTTGCTAATTTTCTGTTAAATTTTCCATTTTTTTCATCAAAAATCATCAATTTTCTTAACAAAACTGCCAAAATACCAATCAAATCTCCAATTAAATCTAAAAATTCCTTAATTTTTTTGAATTTTTGAAAAATTTAATCAAACGGTCAAAAATTCATCAAATTTGAATAAAATTCATTAATTTCAGAAACATTTTCTTCGACAAAATTCAAAATTATTGAAAATTTTTGAATAATTTCATCAAAATTTTGCAAATTTCTGACAATTTTTATCAGAAAATGCCTAAATTTTGCAAAATTTTGCATGTTTTTCTCATAAAAACTCAAAAATTTCTCAAAATTCTTCAATTTTTCATCAAAAAATTTCAAAATTTTAACAAATTTCAGCGAAAAAGTTGAAATTTTTATAAAAATCTTGAAAGTTTTCTTCAAAAAAATTGGAAAATTCTTAAAATTTAAATCAATTTCACCAAAAAATTCAAGAATTTCATTAAAAAACATTAAAACTTCCAAAAACTTATCAATTTTATGTTAAAATATTGCAAAATTCGTCAAAATTTCAAAAGTTTTCATTAAAAAGTCAAATTTTCTTCGAAAAAGTCGAAAAATTCCAAAAATTTTCCAAACTTTCATCAAAAAAATTCGAAAGTTTTTCAAATTTTCACAAATTTTCATTTAAAAAATTCAAAAAATTTTCCAATTTTCTACACAAATTCTTCAAAATTTTCCCAAAAATCCACAACAATTTTTACTCAAAACATTCGAAAATCAACCGCAATTCTATCACAACAGTCCCAAAATCAAGTCATATCCCGCCAAAAAAAAAAAAAAAAAATATCCACCAGATGTTCACAATTCACAATCAGTCCAACACATCCACACAAGCAGCACAATCAGCACCAACAACAACAACAACAAAAAATGTCTTAATTATTCATCACTAGACACCAACTAGATAATTCCTTGAATGTCCTCAACAACATGGTTGGATGGGGAAAAAAATGTGAAAAAAGTGGAAAATTTTTCTTTTTTTTCGAGAGTTTTCCTCTCCGACTGACTGAATTTTCCGACTTTTTCCATCACTTTTAGGAGTGGCAAGAAAAATTTGGCATGGAAATTTACGCACTTTTAACACTTTTTGGGGGATTTAGGCACAAAAGGAGCTTTTTTTGGATTTTTAAAATTTTCCGAATTTTCCGAATTTTCCGAATTTTCTTTTTTTAAAAAATAATTTTTTTTTTTTGATAATTTTTTCGTCTTAAAAAGTTTTTCTTATTTTTTTTGTGAATAATTTTTATATTTTTTTTATTGGATATCCGACAATTTGGCGCTGTTAATGTCGCGACTAGCTCTTATCGACTGAGGAAAATTAATGAAAATTTCTACTCAATTTTTTCACTTTTCATTCTCATTTTATGGATGAGAGTCGGCGTGCTGGGCATGCGTGGCGACTTGAAGGATTTAAAATTGAATTTTCCGACTTAAATTTGACAATTTTCCACAATTTTCATCAATTCTAACCTCAAAATTGCCCCGATAACCCCTCAGAACCCCAAAGTACCCCCAAATGCTCTCCAATTTGTGGATATAAGAATGTCCAACAGGTGTCCTTGAGAGACACAGCCAGAGAAAATTTGTGAAAATTCTCTCAAAATAAACAATAAATTTGAGATGAAAAGTCACCGATAAGGATTTTGTCTCCTTTAAGACTTTTTACACACAATTTTTTACTTCCTTTTTGGTTCTGTTTATCTTATTGAGAAAATTTATTTTTTTTATTTTCCTTTTGGATTTTCAGAGAAATTTTTCTCTTTATTCGCATTAGACAGAATTTGAAAAGAAAATTCTTGACTTCCGCACTTTTTTGTGATGATTTGAGACATTGACGCGGGTTGTTCATATGTTAGGTAACGTAAGGAATTGACTTTTTGATCCTTCAACCCCCCAACCCTACCTATGGTTCCCCAAGTCTCCAATAAAGTAAAAATTGCCGAAAATCTAGCTTTAGTCCATCTTTACTGTAGCTTGAGACCTGATTTACTTGTATCTGGCCCAAAGTTGGTTTTCTGTGTGGTGTCTTCTGAGCAATAGCTAGGGTGTATTCCATATTCTGGTGACATAAAGAGAAAGTCAAAATTCTTGACTTTGTCGTCATTTCTTGACAAATTGAAATGACCGTGACTGAGACTACTCGAGTGTCAGTCTCTGTGTTGGTCTCGGCATAAAGAGCCCTTAACCCTCTTATCCTCCACATACTTATTGCCTTAATTCGGTTGAATTTTGCCGTTATTTAAATGAATTTTGTCATTTTTTGATCGAATTTTGCTTTTTTTTTACCAATTTTTGTCAACTATCCAACAACTGAATAAACTTTAAAATTCAGAAAAATTCAGTCCAAAATTTGAACAAAAAGACCGAAATTTGGACAATAAGACAGGTGAAATTCGAACGAAAAGACGGCTAAAATTTGGGCGAAAAGACTGCAAAAAATCGGACGAAAAGATGTCAAAATTTCGGACAAAAAGACGGTTGAAATAAGGCCAAAAAACAACGAAAATTCGGAAGGAAAGATTGCCAAAATTTGGTCGAAAAAACTGAAAAAAATTGGTCAAAAGACGACTAAAATTCGGTCCAGAAGACGGTCAAAATTTGGACAAAAAGACCAAAATTATTTTAATTCGGTCGTTCCAAAGATATTTACATTTACTTCCCGAGCATCATCATCAAAGGACCTAAAAAATTCCAAAATTAATTGCTTATTGCATAATTACACTGTGTAATTTACACACAAAAATTTAAGTCAATTTACCCTAAATATTTGCTCAATTTTCATATATTTTACTTAACCCCCTTAATTACCCCAAAAATTGTTGTCTGTTAATATGTCTGCAATCAAATAATTCCGAATCTAAATGATCTGTCTGTAAAAATGTAAAGCTTGATTATTTTGCGTATTAAATAAATAAATAAAAAATTTCAAGAATTTCAGTCAGTCGAGTTTTTAGTTCCGATTGTTAAAGTTGTGCTTAATGGCTTTAAATTTTTGTGCAATTTTCTTGATCATCATTAACTTTAATTATTGTAGACCAACTAAGTATGCTGATATTATTGACAAAATTATTCAAAATGATACAAGAATCAGCAGTGCTTGTGGTGACATTTTTAGGAATGGATATTTTGATAATTTGACAATTTTTGAATGTAAGAATTTTAAGAGTTTGGGTTAGTTTTTGGGAAATTTCACTGTTTTACCCGGGGCGCTTTTACCCGAGACACCTTTTACCCGAGACATTTTCTATCCGAGACACATTCTATCCGAGACACTTTCTACTTTAGTTTTTGGGATAGAACTGGGAAATTTGACTTTTTACCCGGGGAGCTTTCTATCCGAGACACATTCTACCCGAGACACTTTCTACCCGAGACACTTTCCGCCCGGGATTCCTTTTTCCCAATGCAGTTGACTTTATTTCAATATAGAATTCGACCAAAAAGCTCCAGGTCTGCAAATTTTTAACGAACTTCATTCCAACATGTCCCAACCAACTACCATTTTATGTCAAAAAGTCTGTCAAAAATTCCCATGAACTTTAACCTTCATTTATAAGCAATTATCATTACCCAGACAATAATAATCCAAAAATTAATTATTTTTCAGTACTTTCCGCATGGTCAAGCTTCAACATCAGCCACAAATATGGAAATTCACATGACTTTGGTGACATATTAGCCTGCAAAAGCATCAATATCAACAAACTATCGACACAATATTGTCAAGTTCAATATTTTAGTCCAGACTTGATGTTTTTAGTTCCACCAAAATCACTTTCATACCAAAACATTTGGATTGACCTCGATGAGTCATTTTTGGGTTCAATTTGTCTTCCAAACAGCTGTTCCAGTGTGGATGTTAAAAATATTTTGGAATTGGCTTTTGGTGATCAGAATCTGACATTTAAGGACGTCATTTACTGCCGAAAGGAATTTAATAGACAATCTGATGATGTAATTGAGAGATTGGAGCTTCCGATGCTGAATTGGTTGAATTTGCCGAGAATTTTGTGAGTAAATTTGAAGGATGAGCCGGAACTCATGGATTCCGGAACTCGAAGATTCCGGAACTCGAAGATTCCGGAACTCAAAGAATCCGGAACTCAGAAAATCCGGAACTCAGAGAATCCGGAACTCAAAGGTTCCGGAACTCATGGATTCCGGAACTCAGAGAATCCGGAACTCAGAGAATCCGGAACTCAGAGAATCCGGAACTCAAAGGTTCCGGAACTCAAAGATTCCGGAACTCATGGATTCCGGAACTCAGAGAATCCGGAACTGAGAAAATCCGGACTATTGGGTAATCCGGAACTCAGAGAATCCGGAACTCAGAGAATCCGGAACTCATGGATTCCGGAACTCAGGGAAGCCTTACATAATATTCATCCCTAATTCCATCATCCTTCCAGAATTTTCATCGGAATTACATCAGTTACTCTCATTTTCTCAATAATTGGACCCGAGAAACTCAAATTAACCAGCATAATCAAAGACTTATTCAACTTTAGTTCCAATGCCTCATCAACAGCTTATCTCAATGGATTTAAAGCTATTGCAACTATTTTAATCATCCTGTATCACTGCTTAATATCAAGACTCATATTTCCATTTAAAAATGGTGAAAATCTACAAGAATTGCTGACCGGTGCCTTTTATCAGTCAATACAAGTTATTGTGTCACTTATGGAAATATTCTTCATAATTGGTGGAATTTTGGCAGTTAAAAGTTTAAAAAAGGGATGTGAAAATGGAACCAGCAAGATCAAATGGATTTTAAGCTTTTACATCAAGAGATTCACTCGTTTAGTTCCAGTTACGATGCTAATTGTGGCTTTGACAATCACATCTAATTCTGAGAATTTTGCGCCTTATAGCTTTGGGGTTGAGAAGGAAACATGCAAGAAATATTGGTGGATGGCATTGACATTTAACTTTATGGATGCGAAGCAGATAGTGAGTTGTTGAAGGGCTGATTCCGGCATGGTTGTCGTTCTACCACCTATACCACCCATGATCCCACCGCTACCACTCATGCTCCCTTATTTATTCATCCATGCTCCTTCTTCTTAGTCCAATTGTCCTCCTTCTACCCGATACTTTCTCTTTTTACCCAATCCATGCTCATGTACCCCATGCTGCCCCTTCTACTCCATGCTCCCCCCCCCCCCCTTTCTACACCATGCACCTCTTTCTACCCTCAATTCTCTCCCTTCTATCTTTCTATACTCTTCCTTTTACCCCTATGCACTCCCTACTACCGCCTACTACCCCATGCATCCCCTTATACTTAATACTCCCAATTCTATCCAATGCTCCCTATTTTACCCCATGCTTTGCCTCAACCCCATTTTTTCCTTCTAACTCATGCTTTCATTTCTACCCCATGTCCCCTATTCTACCATATGTTTATCTTCTACCCAATGCTTCCTCCTTTAAACCCATGCATCCCTCTTCTACCTCATGCACTTCCTTCTACTCCATGCTTCCTCTTCTCCCAATGCTCCCCTTTCTACCCCATGTGCCCTTTTTTACCCCATGCATCCTCTATTTCCCAATGCTTCCTCTTCTACCCCATGCTTTTACCCCAATGCTCCCCTATCAACTCTATGCTCCCCCTACTACCACCTACTACCCCAACGTTCCTCCTATTACCCAATGTACCCTCTTTTACCCCATTGCTCCCCCCTTTCACCTCCACCAAACTACCCAAATCAACAATCAATCCTAAATTTTTTAAACAATCTTCTTCTTTTTCAGTATGCAGCATTTATCTGGTTTGTATCAGTCTATCTACAACTGACACTTGCTGCACCGTTTGTGTTTTGGGCGATTAAACATGAAAAATTTGGAAATTATATCAAAGCACTGGTTTTGCTTGCATCGACAGTCATCAGATTTTATCACACATATGATGGATATTATTACATGCTGTTTACTGATAAGGGATTTGAGTGAGTATATATAGTTTGGGGATGAGGATATAGGATGAATTGGGGAGGATTCAAAGGGGTATAAGGGAGTAGACCTCCAATTTTTGGAGAAATCGAAACAGAGAACGAGATCAAGACAGGAACTGAGGTTCAGAAATAGGACTGGAATCAGGACAGAGATTGAAACCGAGACTAGGAATGAGGCTGAGACAGAGATCAAGTCCAAGACCGAGACAGGGATTAAGCGAGAACGAGACAGAGACGGACACAACCGAGACCGAGATCGAGATCGAGACTAGAACCGAAACCAAGATCAAGATCAAGACCAAGATCAAGATCAAGATCAAGATCAAGATTAAGTTCAAGATCAAGATCAAGATCAAGACATCAAGACTAAGATCAAGATCAAGACCAAGACCAAGATCGAAACAAGGACCAAGCGAGAACGAGACAGAGACGGACACAAAGACGACAGAAATTGGAACCAAAACAGAGACCGAGACTGACAATGAGAACCGTACCAAGACTAAGAATCCAAGGAATTCTTCAACAAAACTCGAGATTGAGACTGATAAGTCTTAACCTTAGTCTTATTGACTACGTCTTGGTCTTGATCTCGATCTCGATAATGCTTGTTATATGCTTGACTAGTCCCATCAGTATCAACCCCAACATCCCCATCTTATTCCCATAATTCCTTCAAATTCTAATTAAATTCAACCTATTTTCAGCACATATCATGATGAAATCTTCATCAAATACATTGCAGCATGCTACCGACTGCTTCCATTTTTTGGTGGATTTATTTTGGAGCAGTTCTTGACCAAAGATTCAAAAGTCAAAGATTTTGTGAGAATTTTTCTAATTTTTTTTTAACCTCAAAATTCATATTTTAACCTCAATTTCTTGCAGATCACAGTAATTCCAACCTTCATCCTGTTTTTCATCCATTCGCTGTCATTTTTTACATGCGGAAAAATGCAAATTTCAATTTTGGCATCAACTTTTGACATTTTTACGATTTATTCCTTGTTAATTCTCCTCAATTCCTGTTACCATTCGGATGGGACGATCAAGAAGTTCTTATCGAGCGACTTTTGGACACCAATCTCAAAAATGGGTTTCAGCATTTATCTAATGTCTGCCTACATTCAATTTACAATTTATGAACGACAACTGGAACCGATTGAAATAAGAAATGAATTGGATTTTGTGAGTATTTTTTGGGGAATTTATGAGATTTGAGGCAGTGCTTTGGGTGGATATGATGTAAAACAGGACAAAATGTGGCATGCCTACCCCTAACAGGCAAAGAGCATGCTTTTGTGGCTCAGAATGACTAATTCGGTACCTAAAAGCGGTCTTTTTGTCTGCTAGGGAACTAAAACTTCCTGAAGCCTCGTTTTTGATGGATAATCAAGACTTTGGATCGAGACTTAGACCAAAATCGAAACTGACATCGGAACCAAGACTGTAACCGAGATCCAGATCGAAACCTAGACCGAGATCGGAACCGAGAGTGGAACTAATTCCCAGAAAGAAACCGCAGTCGAGACTTCAAAGGAATTTGTCAAAATTTCGGATTCGAGTCTCGAACTTAGTCCTATGACATACCTAGGCTCGGAAAATGTATAAAAATTGTACAATTTGAACAATTTTGTCATGAGTGTCTGAGCCAGAGTTGCTGCTAACAGTTACCTGTTTTGTAACTTTAGTCTGAATCTTGTCTATTAGAAAAAAATTACAAAAGTCCTCGTGTTATTGATCGAGGGACTTAAGCGCATTTTTGTCCCAGCGATCAGTATTTGATTAATAAGTCAGTTCAGTAGGATTCAGGTCACTTTAAGACCAATAAAACAAGATCCAGTGGATCCAAGTCACTCCCAGATCCACAAAACCAAGATCCAGTAGGATCCAAGTCACTTCCATATAATTTAACTTGATTTTTGTAATTTGAAAACAAGTTTCAAAAATGCGCTAAAAACTGACATTCTAATGCAGTCGAAATCAGAGTTGACAAGACTTCAATAAAGAGACGCCTTCCTCTAGAGTGCGGGATCCATAGAAGGTGCCCTTTTCGAAATTTTAGAGTCTTAACTCACCAAAGTCCTGCCAACTCTGAACTTAAAACATTAAAAAATTGAATTTTAAAATTTGAAATTATTTTGCAGATTCTGATTTTCTTGATGGACATCCTGAAAATATCAATTCCAATATTGTTGACATTTTTGTTTGTTGAAGAGCCATTCTCGAGATTGGGAGAACTTATGGCTGGAAAGTTGCAGCCAAGTGTCACATGAGTTAAGTTATTTTGTTATAAATATTGACATAAACAGCATAGAATTCACTTCTACAACATCATTTGATGATTTTTGTGTTTTATTAAATATTAGGGTAATCGTTGAATCTTTTAAGGGAACGGATGGGTCTTCAGCCCATATGGTTGGGTCTTTAAAGCATTTAATAGATATAAGAGCTTAAAAATTGTTAATAAAATTGAATAAATGGAAATTTCAAATGCGAATATCTTCAATAATTACAACTCTTAATGGAAAATAGCACGAAAAAGTCTAAAAGTTATATAGGAATAGATAGAGTCCTCAGGTTTAAGTGAATTTGACCATTCCAGAGTCATGCTGTCCACAATACCAGAATTAGTTCAATTTTTGATATCTTTTTGAAGATCAAATCTAGTGGAATCTAGATTCTGACTTTCGAATTCGACTTTGGTGTTCAGTAGAGTCTAACTCAAACCGTCTAGCGTCGTCAGCAGAACTGACAGGTCTCCTGATTCAGACTCCACTAAACTTCAAAATGACTTTAAATTTCAAATCGACTTAAAAGCCAGACCACAGAATCAGACTCCAAATTGAGCCAATTTTCATGTTAATTGTCATAAAAACTGTCACTTGAATGGATTGTCACCTGATTGCCAAGTGGAAGCCACCTGTGTCGACCGGGTACATTTTTTTCACCTTCCACAAACATCAAATAAGGATGTGAAATTAAAATTTATGGAATGATTTCACGATGATCTAGCAAAAATCTGACGAGATATCAGGCTTTAAATGGATTTCAAATTTAGACTCCAGGAGTCCATCCAGTTCTGCGGACGACGTCTATTTCTCAATTCTATCACACCATATGCTCTTCAGAAAGTCAAAATCATCCCAAAAATCATCAAAAAATCGTCTAAAAAACTATTAAAATATTCCAAAATAAAGCCAAATAATCAGTCAAGAAAAAGTCAACATCACCAGCATTAAAAGTACGCGTAGATCACGCGACCTTAAACAAAAAAAAATTCATCGTAAAATTTATTTTCGCACAAATGAGTAAAGCTGAGTGTCGAGAGCATATCCAAAAAAGTCCTCTCCGAGAGAATTTTTCACGAAAATTTTCCTCTCTGTGACTCATAAAATGCTCTGTGCTGCATATTTGGTGCGACACGGCACATCCCAGTGACGTGGAAATGTTTTGAAAAATGATAAATAATTTCTGGCTGTTTTTTTTTGTGCTGCAAAAAGTCGTAAAAAAATACACAAAAAAAAAAAATTCGCAGCTGGAATTTTTTGTGCCTGCTGTTGGAACTAAAAATAGAATTGATGATGAAATTTGAAAATATTGAAGATTATCTTTGTGTTGTGGCTTGACTGTAAACACATGTCTGGTGTAATTATTGGCTACTTTTTTTTGAGTGTTTTTGCTCTGTTTCAGGTTGAGTTTTGTGACGCAAAATGTCAGAAATTGAAAATGTGAAAAAAAATTGATTAAAATTTGACTAATTATTGAGTTTGTTTGATCAGTTTAAGACAATGAACCTTTGGGAATATGTTTATTGAGAATTTGGAGATTATTTAAGATTTTCAAGATTTTGGTTGCATAGCCGGATATTAAGTTTCAGGCAGAACTAGCAGATCTCCACTGAAAGTGGCCTCCAGTGCTGGATAATTCCTGGGACTTAGTACATTTTAAACTGCAGGGATTGAAATTCTTATTTAAGATGTAGAATTAGATGTCGGATTTCATATGGATTCATTTGATGGCAAATGAGTACGGCTTAAGGAAGGCCTAACAACTCATGAAGAGAAGCTGTTGATGTAAATAATGTTGCTTTTGGTATTGATAATTGGCAGATGATAACCAGTGTTAGAGCCAGCTTTAGGAAACATTTATGAGAGATCATGGATCGATATGCACGATGCGTGAAGTAAGGAAGTAAACGGTAGACTCAAGTCGACTTGATTGAAGTTAAAGTCGAGTCTCCATCAAAGTCGGTTTAAGACTCTATAGACAAATTAGTGTCTTACCTGCTGAATATTTTGTGAATTATCCTTAATTTGCTCTTATTTTCGTTGATTTGATCAAATTGATTAATTTAATCACTTTTAATTATTTTTCACTAATTGTAATTTTTTAAACTATTTTTCTTTTTATTTACTTTTTCAATTTTCATACAAAAATTGTCGATTTTATTTAAAATAAATTGTGTAATATTTAAATAAGTCACTTGTTTCTCACTTAATATTTATTTTTTTTACTTAGCTACAAAGCTATTTAATTCAAATTTAATTAAAATCTATTCAAAATTCACTCAATTATTATTTTAAAAAACTGTGGAAAAATTTATGAAATTATTTGATTATTTTCTTAAATTTAAAAATAAATATTCAATAATTCTAAAAAAATTCAAAAATTAAAAAAAAGTTCAAAAAAGTTCAAAAAATCAAAAAAAAATTAAAAAACTTAAAAAATTTAAAAAAATAAAAAATTATTTTCAAAATTTCTAAAAATTTCTAAAAACTTCTTAAAATTTTTAAAAATTTCAAATTTAATTTTTTTAATTTTTTAAACTTTTTTAAGCTTTTTTGAATTTCTTTTTTAATTTTTGAATTTTTTTTTAGAATTATTGAATTATTTTTTTTAAATTTTTGAAAATAATTGTTAAAAAGTTTTTAAATTTGTATTAATATATTTAAAATTAGAAATTTAAAAAAAATAAATTTTTTCAAAAAATATTAAATCTTTTTCAAAAAACTTCACAAGTTTTATCGTCTAATCTAAATTTCACTTCAATAAATGATCATAAAAAAAAAAAATTTTCCTCAAATTTCACTAAACAGACACAAAAAATGTATATAAAAAAACAACAACAACAATAACAGCAACAATGTGTTGAGTAAAAAAAAAGAATCGCCAGATCACAAATGAAAAAAAATTTTTTTCTTTCTTTTCGCATCACAAAAAAGAAAGAAAGAAAAAAAAAAGTCAGAAAAAGTCAGCCCGAGCGAATGTTGAGCACTTTTTTCTGGGGCAAAAAGAAAAAAATTTTCACAAAAAAGAAAATTTTCATTCCAAAATTTTCCACATTTTCCACAAATTTTCCACAAAATCTTGAACTTTTTTACATTTTTTTTGATATTTTCGTCAACTTTTTGACAATTTTAAGGCTTAAATTTAATTAAATTAAGGCACATTTTAAATCCACACTTTTTTAACACTTTTTACTTCCACCGAGGCTTGATCGACTGAAAAATGGGATGCGAGAAAATTTTTCACAATTTTCCGACTTTTCCTCTCTCTGCGATCGTCTCTGAGAAAATTGAAGAGAAAGTCGGCATTTTTAAGATGAAAAAACACGCGATCGGCTCGGATGAAAAAACATGAAAAAAATTGAGTTTTATTTTCAGGAAGAAAATTTGTTGTTTCTGTTGATGAATCATGATGATGAGTTGAACATTTTGTAGTAATTAAGTCGATGATGAGAGGAAAATCTGATTAAAATTTTTGAGAAATCTGTAAGAAAATTTTGTTAAATTTTTTTGTGTATTTTATGTAAATTAATCTAAATTAGTGTGTATGTGGAAGTTCTGTAGAGGAAGTGAAATAGCAGCAGCAGTGGCGTAGCGGTTGAAGCATCTGCCTCCCGATCCTAATGACCCGGGTTTGATTCCTGGGAAGTCTAGTCAGATTCGGATGCATTTACTGTTTACATTTCTAGATTTGATAATGACGCTTGGGCTCCTAATATCCCGAACTTTCAGGAGTTATCAAAAAATAGCACTGTTTACAGCCCAAGCAAAGGAAGTAAGTAAATAAGTCCTAGAGTTGGCAGGAGACCATTTTGAAGATGACGTTTCACTCCTTAAAGGAAAATCGAAGTAAAAACTTCTAAAATTTTACTCCAAATGGACTTTTAAGTACGACTTTAGTGAAGTTCAGAGTAAAATGGAGTCGGAGTTCGTTCAAGTTGGACTTTAGAGTCTGATTGGGATCTGATTCACAAAATCCTGTAAGCTTTGTTAAAGTCACAATTCAGTTTATGTGATTCGTGGCACAAAAATGATGGCTAGGTAAATAGGCTTGTTATATGCTGGGTCATGCAACTGTGCAGATCTGGAAAAAAGCGTCATTTTTGACGAAAAAAACAAAAGCTTCATTAAATAATGTACTATTTTTTAGATTGCAAAATAGCTTGTGGACGTTCACAAAGAATTCTTGAAGAGAAACTTTAGAGTGTGATTAGCTCTAGGTAAGCTTTAGGTCCTATCTGAAGGATGGACCATGGATCACAATTGATCAGAATTAGCATTCAGTTCATTTGGCATCTGAATCTGACTCTATTGCTGATCAATTACCAATTACTAAGCTCCATCTGCCAATTACCAATATCAAATACTTTTCAGTCTCCATCAACAGCCTCCTTCAAAACATTCGTTGGCCGCTCTCGTGATCTTTTGCGATTTACAAAACATAGTAATGCTGTCCAATCCAAATGTCATGATGCAAGTCCAGAGACTGTTCACATATTAAGTAACATGAAAAATCGAGGCTTTTTAACCTTCCATCCGGAACAATGGCATAAAAAGCATAGACAGCATTGCAATACGTTTCAAATTCTAGGTCTAGTCTGCCAGGCACTGCGACATTTTTAGATCAATTTCTTCAGCAATAGGAATTGCTATACCTTGATTAATTTGTATGAAATTACGGGATCAAATTTTGGATTGAGTACATTTAATTCCTGAATTAAAAATGATATTCAGCTTGTTAAGGTTCTTCGACATAAAATTTAAAGCATCGTCACACATTTGTTGATTTGTCCATTTTGACTAGCTGTAAATGTAGAACTATATTATGTCTATTAAAAATCTAATTGATTTTCACTTATTAAGTCCCACTTTTAGAATTAGACATGCCCGACTCAAATCAATGTTGCTTAGTTTCAGATTATAACATCGTCGAAGCGAATCTTCAATTAGAATTTAAATTTTTTTTAAATTATTTTCAAAAAAAAGCTTTAATTTGCGGAAGTAAAAAATTTCACAAATTTTTTGTATTTTCAACGTTTTTTTTCCAATAGATCGTGGCGTGTTGACAAGACTGTATCTTTTATATAAATGGGAATTATACTAAATTTATATTTTATTTCATACATTTCGGCTGTGTCTGCTGCTTACGTAAGTAAAATCCGAACAGCATGAGTCGGTCAATTGAAATGGGCTAGGGTGAGACTACCTATGGTGCCGGGATTTGAATTTTAACTGGATCCAGCACTAAGAAAGAGTCTTGATGCTGATGCCGATGCTGAGACCGAGATCGAGATCGAGATTAGGATCAAGATCAAGATAAAGATCTAGATCAAGATCAAGATCAAGATCAAGATCAAGATCAGATCAAAATCGAGATCGAGACCGAGTTCGAGACTTCCCGGCTACTCGGTCTCAAGAATTTGCCCAGAATTAATTTGCCTTCGTTTCTATGAAAGTTTGCCAAAATTTTTTGTACCGGTCTTCAGAACTGCAGCAGGCCTGTGCACCTCGATGCTCATCCAGAACATCAGAAAATACATGCCTTAAATTTTTCGACGAACCTCACTTTTATGCCATAATCAACTACATAACATTTTTTTAATATTTCCAGTACTGTCACTATCACTACAAATCAGAATGCACGTCGAGTAACAAAACAATCAGAGTCTTAAAATGCCGAACAGTTCCAATAGCTCGATACAATTCAATGTTAATCTTTGAAGCTGAATTGCTGAAAAAGGTCAATCCAATATTTGTAAGACAACTATTTTTCTATTTTGTTGTAGTCATTGGTGGAGGTGCTTGTATGGTACTGGTATGGTACTAGGCTACCCTCAGGTAGGAGGGTAGCTCAAACGAGGGTAGGGTGGGGTTGATCAATTCTTTAATGGCTATTGATCTATCAAAAAGCACAAGATTATATGAGTCAAAGTGTGGCTGTCTCAAAAACGACCGTAATTTTTTTCAAAATTCAAAATTTTTTTGACCGTTACTTTAACTTTTCTTTGTAACGTAAATTTTTAATTTAAAATAAGTTGAATTTAAAATGTTCAAATTTTTCGACAATCTAATGTCGAAAAACTCAAATTTGAGACAGCCACACTCTGATATGAGTTTTTTAACCCCTACCCCAACCTCACGTGATACCAGTACGTACCTGTAGTGTAACACAGCATGACATACCTGTACCATACCAATACACACCGTCTAAGGGTTCGGAACTGATTAATCATCAATTTAAGACCATTTGCACCAATTTAAGGTTGAGTTGGCCGAACTCTAATGTGAAGGCACCTCGACTAGAGTCCGGACTGCAATCTGGACCAGATTCTGAACTCCCAAAGTCCTCCAAACTCTGATCCAGAGTGCAGACTCCAGTACAGTCGCCTATCCATCTTTAGACAGTCCTGCCAACTCTACTTTGGATCCCTAACTGTCTTGGGGATCCCTAAAAAGCAAAGAACATACTTTCATGGTCTCTACGGTACCTCAAAGCAGTCTCTGCCCTAAAACCGCTTTTTAGGTACCATAGACCATGAATGCATGCTCTTTGCCTGTCAGGGGATCCAAGACAGTCAACTGTATCACTTAAAGTATCTAAAACCTCTTAATATTTCAGCTGGATCTCCAATTGTCCTACAAATCATCAAATTCACGAAATTTCAATCAAGTCTTCAACTTCAAGTCCATCAAAGTATGTGAAATTGTGACAAATCCATTAGTTCATGTCTTTGGTAAATTCTTTGACGACTGTAGTCGACGATATCCAAATTTATGTCGTAAATGTCCAGTACTGCCGGGTATTATTGCATTAAACTATACTGAAGGTGTTGAACCGGGTGGATGTCCAGTTACGAATATTAATAGGCCGATATTGCAAGGCGGTTCCTGGTATCCGGATGGTGATTATAAGACATCAATTAGGATCTTTTCGGGTGATGATCCTGATGGACTGCAGATTACTTATTATTTTAAAATGAAAACTGGAGATAATAAGTCATTTTAAGGTGCTGTAGATTAATTAAGTGAAGTTGAAGCTTTAATTTGAGGATTTATTAAAATTTTTACAAATTATTGAATTTAGTAAAATTTGTTTTTTATTGTTTTAATGTCGTTTGGTGTCGCTCAAAGTCTCCTAGTGTCATCAAGTGTCATCTAGTGTCGCTTAGTGTCCTTAATTGTCGTTAAATGTCGCTTTGTGTCTTATGTATCTTGTGTGTCACTTGTGTCACTTGTGTCACTTGTGTCTCTTGTGTCTCATGTGTCTCATGTGTCTCATGTGTCTTTTGTGTCATCTGTGTCTCTTGTGTCTCTTGTGTGTCTCTTGTGTGCTTCTTGTGTGTCTTGTGTATCTCTAGTGTATCTCTTGTGTATCTTGTGTCTCTAATGTGTCTCTTGTGTGCCTCTTGTGTCTTACGTGTGTCTCTTGTGTCTCTAGAGTGTCTCACGTGTGTCTCTTGTGTGTCTCTTTTGTCTCACGTGTGTCTTTTGTGTGTCTTGTGTCTCTTGTGTCTCTTGTGTCTCTTGTGTCTCTTGTGTCTCTTGTGTGTCTCTTGTGCATCTTGTGTGTCTCTTGTTTCTCATCTATGTCCTGCGTCTCCTGTGTGACTTGTGTCTCTTGTGTGACATGTGCTTGTGACAGAATCTGTAAAAAAAAGGCAATAAAATTCCATAAAAAATTCTTTCATTTTTAAGTTTTATTTTTTCAGCTTTTTTAATTTAACATAAGAGCTCCTCGTGTCCATCAAGTCCATCATTATCAGCTATGACTTACTAGTCAAGTCATGTCCAATAATGACAAACTTTTAAACTTCAAGGATTTGTTTTAAATGAGTATTATTTCATTAATAAATGTTGTATATAGTTTCACTATTTTCTTTTTAACTTTTCTTATTTAGTTTCGATGAGTTTAAATTTTCTGCGTTTTCTAAACTTTTTTTTTCATTTTTATTAAATATTTTTTTTTGTTCTTATTAAAAATTCTAAAATATTTTTTTTTATTTATTTAAATTGTTTTTTTTAACTGTAAAGTTTTCATTTTTTTTTCAGCACTTTGAGTTTTGTTTTTTTATTATTATTTTGAAAAAATGTTTTTTTTTTTAGTTTTCGTGAAGGTTTTTTGAAAAAAATTAAATTCGAAATTTTTAAATTTGAATTTTTAGTTTAAATTTAATTTTTAAAAATTTTAATTCTCAAATTTTAAAAATTTAAAATTTTAGAATTTTAAAAAATTCAAAAAATTCAAATTTTTAAGATTTTAAATTAAAAATTTGAATTTTGAATTTTTAATTTGAAATTATAATTTTAAAGTTTTGAATTTAAACTTTTGCAATCTTTTGCAAAAAATCACAATTTTTTAAAAATTAATTTAAAAAAATGAAAATTAAAAATTCTAACATCAAAATTTTAAACTTATTTTTCCAATTAAACCTTCACAAAATCTCAAAAAAATTAAAAAATGCTGAAAATTTTTTAATAATTCATTTTTTTAATTTTCTATAAATTTCCTACGATTAGTTGGCACTTTAATGTTTTTTTATTATTTCTTTTTTTAATTTGTTAATTTTTCATTTCAAATTCATATAAATGTCAAAAATACATAACTTAATGAAAGGGAAAAAAGGACTTTTTGTGCAATTTTTTTGGATTTTTTTTTTATTTCACTTTTTTAATTCTTTTTTTTTCTACAAGTTTTACTTTTTATTTTTTAATTTCTATTTTTGTGCTAACATTTAAATTGTCAATAAATTAGGAAGAACTTTTTTCACTTTTTTTTTTCAACTATGCAAAACGATTTCTACAAAAAAATATTAAATTTCAACTAAATTAACAAACAAAAAAATTTAAAGAAATTTTAGAAAAATTTAAAAAAAATATAAAAATTCAAAAAATTTGAAAAATTTTAAAAATTAAAAAATTTCCAAAAAATTTAAAAAATTTGAAAAATTTAAAAAATTTGAAAAATTTTAAAAAATTTTAAAATTTCAAAAACTTCCAAAAAATCTTAACTTTTTCTAAAATTTCTTTTTAATTTCACAAAAATAACCTTAAATCTAATCACGAGTTCTACACTGAGAGGAATTTTTCACAACTCAGCAAAATAAAAAAATTATTTAAAAATTTATTAAAAAAAAAAAGAAAACAAAAATAAAGAAAATTAAAAATAAAATTTTTAAAGCACTATGACGAGCTATCTAAATTATTATGGAAGTCATTTCTAGTTTTTCACTTAATTTTAATTAATTATTATTTAACGATTTTTATTTTTTTTTAATTCTCAAAAAAGTTCGATGTTCATTTTCATAGTTTGGCTCACTTCATTAGGAATAACCTCAAAATTTAAATAACACTAAAAATTGAATTTTAAATTTTAATCTTTTCACAAAATTACAAAAAAAAGTGAAAATCTTATTGAAAATTTAAATTTTAAAATTTTAAAAGATTTAAGTTTTGAAATTAAAAAAAAATTTCATAATTTCAAATTTAAAATTTTTAAAATTTCAAATTTAAATTCTTTTAAAATTTAAATTTTTTTAATTTTCAAAAAAAATTAAAATTTGTTTTAAAAATTTCAAATTTCCGATTTTAAATTCAATTTATTTATAAATTTATTATTTTTAAATCATTTTTCTAAATTGTACAAAAAATTCAATTCAATTCATTTAAAATTTTAACAATTTTTTTTTAAATTTTAAATTAAGTTAACTTCAAAAATTTTAAAAAATAAAAATTAAAAATCTTAAAAAATAAAAATTAAAAATGTCAATTTTAAAAATCATTTAAATTTTGATGTTATTCACATTTTTCATCTTCATGTTCATTAATTAAATTAACCATTTAATTCTACATAATTCAATTCAATCGTTGTTGTTGTTGTTGCGGTTGTCGTTAATAATTTTTTATTAATTTATTGTTTTTAATAATCGTAATAATTTAATTATGTATATATCTGTATGTATGTATATATATTTTATAAAAATATATGCAAATATTGTATATCAACAGGTGAACTTTTCCTCACTTTTTTTTTAAATTTAATTTTTAATTTTCTTATTCGCAAATTTTTTTATTATTTTTTTTTCTTATTTTCTACATTTTTAAGGAACAAATTAGAAAGTAAAAAGAAGTGGGAAGTTAAAAGGATAGAATTAGAAAGAGAGAGAGAGATAGAGATAGATTGAGTTCTACTAAATTTATATCATTTTTTTACTATATCACTCTAGTGTTTTTTTAAATTTAAATTTAAATTTAATTAAATTAAATGATTAAAAATTGAAATTTAAGAGAATTTTGAGAAGCAATCGAAGAAAAATCGCAGAATTTTTAGCACCAATTTTTGTGTTTTTTATTTTTTTGGACAATTTAAATAATTGTTAAAAATTTTGAATTTTAAATGTCCGTTAACTTTTAAAAATTAGAAAATTTTGTATTTTTAAAAAATTAAAAAAATTCAATTTAAAAAATCAATAAATATCAGAGACTAAAATTATTTTAAAAAATCATGAGCAAAAAAAATCATTTATTTTCATGAGTAAAAAAATCACTGATTTTTTTGCTCATACGTAAATATTTACGTAGAAAAAAATCACGTAACGAAAAATATTTACGTAGCAAAAAATCATGACGTCACAATTTTTCGTAAAAATAATTTTTTCTTCGAGAATATTTTACTTATGATCATTCGTGTCAATGATAGTGAATTTAACTAATCAAATTTTACTTGACATGTGATTTTAACATAATTAATGTAACTGTTTACTCTTAAATTCAATTACTTTAATTAAATTATATTAGAAAATTCGTCTTAATTAATTTAATTCATCAAATTTTGTTGCATGTATTTAGTAACTTTTCAATGGATTTGACTTGACTAATCTGACAAAAAAGTACTAAATATAACTATACTGTAGTTAATTAATTAAGACGAATTTTCTAATATAATTTAATTAAAGTAATTGAATTTAAGAGTAAACAGTTACATTAATTATGTTAAAATCACATGTCAAGTAAAATTTGATTAGTTAAATTCACTATCATTGACACGAATGATCATAAGTAAAATATTCCCGAAGAAAAAATTATTTTTACGAAAAATTGTGACGTCATGATTTTTTGCTACGTAAATATTTTTCGTTACGTGATTTTTTTCTACGTAAATATTTACGTATGAGCAAAAAAATCAGTGATTTTTTTACTCATGAAAATAAATGATTTTTTTGCTCATGATTTTTTAAAATAATTTTAGTCTCTGATAAATATTCAAAATTCAAATTTTCATATTTTCAATTTTTAAGATTTTAAAATTTGATAATTTTCAATTTCCTATTTTTAAAATGTAATATTTTTGAATTTTTAAATCTATAAATTCAAAAAAAAAATTTAAATTTAAATTTCAAAAATACGAAATTTTGATTTTTGAATTTTAAAAATTCATTAAATTTTGAAGAATAAAAAATTTAAATTGAAAAGAAATTAAATTTTATAAATTGAAATTTAAAGTTTTAAAAATTGAAATTTAAAATATTTTAAATTGTAATTTTTATTTTTTAAAATTTTAATTTCAATTTTAGAGTTTGAATTTTAAAAACTTTCAATTTTAAAATTAAAATAATTTAAAATTGAACTTTTTTGAAATTTTTTTTATAAGACACGACCAAATTTGCAATAATTTCAATAATTTGAGCATCAAAAAAATTTAAAACTTTTTTAAATTTTCAACATTTTGTAACCGAAAAAAATGTCAAATAAAAAAAGAAAAGTTTTTATTGAGCATGCTTGAATGTCATTTACGTATATATAGTTGTTGAATTTAGAATATTATTATAATTAATTTTAATATTTTCTTCATTATTGTTATTATTTCATCATTATATAATTAATATAACGGTTTTTTTGATTACAATTTTTAAATCTCATCTCCCTGGTATTTATAGCGAAAAAAACTCCATTTTTTAATTATTTTATTAAATATTTTATTGTCTAACTGCTTTTTTTACTTCTTTTAAATTTTTTATCAAACAGTTTTTTTTTACTTTTTATTTTATTTTAGTTTTGGGAGTTCAAAAATTATTTTTTTTTTATTTTTTTTTTTCAAAGGCAATTTTTGGCTACAATTTTTAGTTTTCAACTTTTTTCGCGCTTCTATAAATGTTTAATTAAGTTTTTTGATTATTTTCTTTATTTTTGTGACTGAAATTTGACATTTTTTCAAATTTTTCAAAAAAAAAATGAATTTTCTTCAAATTTGAATTTTTTATGAAATTTTTATTAAAAAAATTTTGGATTTTTTTTTGAATCTTTTAAAAGAATTTCTAAGTTTTTTTTAAAATTTTTGAAGGAAATTTTGAGATTTTTTGGGACAAATTTGAAAGATTTTTGACTCCCCCTGAATGCACCCCTTGAACCGGTGTCTTAACCTATCTAAGAAGCTCTAACTTACCTTATATTGCCTTAACTTACTCTTATATAAGAAAGTGTAGAACAGGGTAGCCTAAGACGTCTCAGATGGATAGTGAGATATTACCCTGCCAACCTGGGTGCCTTGGGTGTCTTGAAAGTCTAGGGAACCAAGAGAGCTTAGTGCACTTAGGGAGCCTAGGCTTAGTCGAGCAATACTTCTATCGGTCCTATGAATCATAATCCCTCTATGGCACCCCTATGTCCTCAATGACCCAATGATGTCCAACGGCTTCCTCAAATTCAAATTATCCAAAAAAACCACCAAAAATTCTTCAAATTTAATCTTCAAAAATCCAAAATTTCTCTAATAAAAAAATACAAATCTCAGTCAGCACTTTTTACGTTTTATTTATTGCTATTTGTGCTCAATTCAATTCTTGGATTCCTTTTTAGATGTCGACGCATTATTGCTATTTATTGCTATTTCTGGACACAAGTTATACTCAATGACTGTCGTTGAGATTAGACATGATGTCGTATCTATGCCTTAGTTTAGTCCAGTTGTGGTCAACAACCACCTGTAATAGGCTAAAACCGTTCAAATTCCTGATAATTTGTATGGTTTTTCTGACAAATCCATAGAAATTATCAAGAATTTGTATGGTTTTTGCCTGTCATGGGTGTCTGTTTTGCAACTCTGGTTTAATCTCGTTGTGAACAACCTGTGTGATGCGGTACACCTTGGTGGTGAGCCTCAACCAAAAACTGCACACAGTATACGGTTCATGGCTAAGTTTTCATTTAAAATATCATGAACCGTATGCCTTATGCGGTTTCAGTTGAGGCTCACCATCAAGGTGTACCGCATCACACAGGTTGTCCATCACTGACTTTAATAATTTCCAGGTTGTCCAGGACAATTTCCATCAAAATCATCATCATGACTTCCATAATTAATACTTTTTTTTTTCAGCACAATTTTTCCTCACAAAATTTTCCATTTTCTTTACAATTTTTTCCATTATAAATTCATTAATTATTGTGTGTAATGTTCTGTCTCTATATAAAGGATTAATAATTGTTTTTTTATATCATTAATTTCTATCAAAGCTTTCAGTTCATTTTCATTTTTTTCATCATTTTTTTTACTAAATGTTAAGTATTTTCTACAATTAATTAAGAACAAAAAAACGAAACAAAAAATTGTGAATTTTTTTTGAAACAAAATGACATTAAAAAGTTTTTAACAAAAAAAAAGAGTTTTTTTAGGACAAAATTTCGCACCCGGAGTGGGACATGCGGTAGAAAAGGGGGACAATTGTGGATCTAGGCTGAAGTTTACTGAATCTGGATTTATTTTGGATTCATTCCAGAGTCACTAGAGCTACGTCGGAGTCAATAGAGCTTTACTCGAGTCTGTAGAGTCATTTCAGAGTCACTAGACTCATAACGACGTCGCTAGAGTTTTGTCGGAGTCCATAGACCCTTATCGGAGTCACTTCAGTCATTTTGTAGTTAATAGAACCATGTTGAAGTGTATACAGTCATCCCAAAGTCAACAGAGTAATTTTAGAATCACTAATGTCCTGCAGAAGTCACTAGATTCATATCAAAGTTATTATAGTCATTCCGGGGTCATTAAAGTCATGACAGACTCAATATAGCCTTGCTGGAGTCATTTGAGTGTTGTTGGAGTCAATAGAGTCCTGACAGAGTCACTAGAGTTATTCCCAAAACCATAGAGTCATGTCGGGGTCCTTTAGAAGTCGTTTGAGTCATTTCAGAGCCAATAGAGTCAAGCTGAAGTTCTTAGAGTCATCCTGGAGTAAATAAAGTCTTGTCAGATGTTCCTAGACTCATCATAGCTGCACTAGACCCCACAATAGAGTCACTTCAACCTTAAATCCAATAATTTGTCTCCCCTTGGTCTACCCCATGTCCCTTTTCAGATTAGTTGTGAAATTTTTCTTGTCAAGATTTTTCGGCCTCGTGCCATATTTTTTAACAGTTTTATTTTTTCATAGTTTATAACATGTGTAAGTGTTTTTAAAGCATTTTTTAGTTTAGTTTTTCTTTTGAATTTGGACACACGGATTGAGGGTCAATTTGGTAGTTTCTTTGATTGACATTTTGGACATTGAGTGGCTCTACAGTACCTACAGTGGTCTCTTTGTGTCTTAGGACTGCGGATTAATTGAATATTGTCAACTTAGTTTCAGAGTTGACCGAAAAGGGATCTCGATGCTGAGACTGGGATTTTCCGGAAATTTCCGGGTAGTTTCGGAATTTCTCGGGTAATTTCGGATAGTCTCGGGTTTTATCGGGTAGTCTCGGGATTTCTCGGGTAGTTTCGGATAGTCTCGAGTAGTTTCGGGAAGTTTCGGGAAATTTCCGGGTAGTTTCGGAAAATATCGGGTGGTCTCGGATAATTTCGGGTAGTTTCGTTTACTCAATGTTAGTTTACCCAGGCAGAGACCGATCAAATTTGCCGAAACTTCGAGAAACCCTTATTGACAGGACTCCAATGGAGTCTGAACTTTGGAGTTAAATTTGTAGAGGACTCTGAACTGTCCTAATGTCCACTAAGACTCATGAGCTTAAGAGCATACTCATTTAGGTGAGTATATCATGTCTAATGCCTCACAAACCCCAAAAATCAATCAAATCAACCCAAATTCACCCACAAAATTGTGTCCAAATGTTTACGTCTTTCTGTTATTATTGCTGTCTGTTTCTCAAATATTTTTTCAATTATTTTTTTTACATTCAAAAATGTTCATCGAATAGTTAATTACTAAGGCACGTTACCTTAGGCTTCAGTTCATGTAAGTCAATTTTTTTTTTACCTTATTTTTTAATCAACAACAGTTCTAAATATTAACTTAAGTGCCAAAATTCATTCTCAATTGACATATTTTTAGGTTAGCGCATTTTTACAAAACAAAATGCGATTGGCTCACAACAAAAAATTTGAGTTTAAAGCACCTCGGGTTTTGGTGAAATAATTAAATTTCCATGCTTATCGATGTGATGGGTGTCATCGCCATGACTTATTACATGATCACTTGAGCATGTGATGGCGGCTGTTGAGGCAACAATTAGTCCATGATCTAAATGTGTGGTTGCTGTATCAGATGCTGATGATGTTTGAAAAAATCTATCTAAAATAAATAGTTTTTAGAAATTAGTTTGAAATTTTTTTATGGGGAAGATTGGGGGGTTTTGGTTGGGGTAATAAAGGCGTGATATGGAATTTCGGACGAATTTTGGCATGAAATTTAGCCATAGTGCAGTCAAAAAATTGAAAAAAAAATGCAAAATTTAAAAAAAATTATTTAAAATTCGGCTAAAAATCTGGTCAAAAAATCCGCTAACATTCCATCAAAATTCCAAAATTAAAATTGAAATTTTGCCTAAATAATTCTAAAATTTGCTTAAATTTCAGCTGATAAATTTGTCAAAAATTTCGGTTAAAAACCGGTCAGAAAATCCGCCAGAAATTCGTCATTTTTCTGCTGAAATTCAGAAAACGACTAAAATTTTTTAAAACTTAATTTACTATCACTAGAAGAAATTTATTAAAAGTCGGCTAAAATTCCGACCAAAAATCTGCTAAAAATCCGACCAAATTTCTGCCAAAATCAA
Organism: Chironomus tepperi; assembly: GCF_022539635.2. NCBI lineage: Eukaryota > Metazoa > Arthropoda > Insecta > Diptera > Chironomidae > Chironomus > Chironomus tepperi. The sequence continues at coordinate 949,305 of NW_027226129.1, read as the reverse complement.
GCCGGTTTATTCTAAATTTTACCGAATTAAAATTTTTTTTTTTTCAAAAAAGTCGGCCAAAATTCCGACCAAATTTCTGCCAAAATTCAAAAGTTTAATCTAAATTTCACCGAAATAATTTTTTTTCTTCAAAAAAGTCGGCCAAAATTCCGACAAAAAATCCGCCAAAAATCCGACCAAAAATTTCCCCCCACTCCAAAAATTCCATAAATCCTCTAAATCCCAACATTACCTTCCTCCATAAGTATAACCGAATCCGGATTATTATTCGACACCGGATGTGTCATCATATTAAAGTCCTCTTCCAATAGAAATGGATTATTCCATCGTGTCCTGGGCGTTGTCCTAGGTGTTGTAACAGGTGATGAATATAAGCTTAAATTCGTTGGACTTATGACACCCGACATCGTTGAGATTGATGATGGATAACTGAAAAGCTATAAATGAGCAGCAATTAGGAACAATTTGAACAATTTTTGACCATCAAAATTCACTAACCTGCGTCTGTTGACTATGAAAATGATTAAAAGCATAGTCCCGACTCGGTGCATATGGACTTGCAATACGACTCAATCCTTTACGTTCCATTTGAGCCTGTGGACTATCCGGTGGCGATTGATTGATGTCATTTTGTCCCACATGATCGGAATGATCGGGATGTGGTGATGACATTGAATTGGCAGGTGGAGTTGGCGGTGAATTAACCATTGTGAGATCACTTGATCGTATTATTGCGACGGGACGTGCCATGGGTACGGGTAGGGGAAAGTCGCGGATGTCTGTTTCGCCTTTTATTGATTCGCCTGGAATGGAATTGACATGGAAGGTTTGAAAATGTGAAGGAAAATATCCCCAAATATCCTTTAAATATCCTCAAATAACCCCTAAAAATATCCCCACAATATCCCCAAATTATTCCCTTAAATATCCTCAAAAAACACCCAAAAGTATACTTAAAATATCCCTAAATATCCTCTAAATATCCCCTAAATATCCCCTAAAATATGCTGTAAATATCCTTTAAATGTCCCCTAAATACCCACTTAATAATCCCTAAATATCTCTAAATTTCTTCAAATATGTATTCCTAAATATCCCTAAATATCCTTAAAATATCCTAAAATATTCCCGAAATATCCTTAAAATATCCCCAAAATATCCCTTAATATCCCCAAAATATCCCTCAATATCCCCAAATATCCCTCAAAATATCCCTAAATATCCTCAAATATCCTTCAAATATATCCCTAAATATCCCTAAATATCCCCAAATATCCCCAAACATTTCCACATCACCCAACCCTTAACAGCAACCACATTGACCACCATAAACTGCACCATACCAACCTGAATATCCCGATGTAACAGGAACAGCCATCGGCGGTAGTGGTCCAGTCACAGCTGGCATCGGTGGCGGTGGTAACATTGTATTATATTGCGTATACTGTTGTGTCTTTGGACTATGTCGATGTCCATTACTTTGTCCCGATTGTTCACTCTCCTGACATACAAAAGTCACAAAATCCGACAGCGTATCATGTCCATTTGATGGACATTCACCATATTTACTGCCACCGGTTGCAGCACTTGCTGACGATCCATCTGTCTCAATGTTTTGATTCTCATGTTCCGATGCCGATGGACTATGTTGAAAGAATACTGATGTTGGACTAACAACTTGTTGCTGTTGACTTAATAGGGCACTATCGTGACGCGATACGAGACGTGTTGCTGGATGTGTTGCGTAACGTTGTAGTGACAGTTGATCGTGATTTGAATTAAGTTGGGTGTCATTCGGACGTAAAATCACGGAAAAGCCTGAATTTGTGTCAACTAAAATGATGGAATTTTGGGGGTTAAAATTGTGGATTTCATTGATGTTATGGGAACCAGAGTTGCAAAAAAGGCAAAAAACCGTACAAATTCTTGTTAAGTTGTATGTTTTTGTGAGAAATTGTACGGTTTTTGTCTGATTTATTGATAATTTGTGTGCTTTAGTAAGGAATTGTACGGTTTTAGTCTGATTTATTGATAATTTTTATGATATTGTAAGAAATTGTACGGTTTTAGTCTGGTTTATTGATAATTTGTATGGTTTTATGACAAATTATTAATAAATTGTACTGTTTTTTGCCTGCCTTGCAACTCTGTACATGACTTACTATATCCACCAGTTATAGCCGATATTGCCGGTGTGCTGCCTTGCAATGGACTCGAATAACTGTTACAATAATAAGAATTTGAATTTTCAATTTTTATACTTCCAGTATTTGGATTATTAGCAGAACTTCCATTGCTGCTATTGGATGTTGATGTCTGTAGGATGTTCTGATCACTCGTGTCCTGTAAAATTGATGCTGCAAAATGTCAAAAAAATTGTTTTTTTCATTAAAAATTTGATTTTCTCAGTTCATCACGAACTCACCGCTACCTTTTGATAGCTTCCATAATTCCTTGGACGAAAATACGCCCGTCGCTAATATTATGTCGTTGTAGACGACACCATTGTATGGATTGTGTGCATAAACTTTATGCTTGCGTTCTTCATCCTTTTTATTATTATTATTATTATTATTGCTATTTGGACTATTGTTATTGTTAATCGTATAACTACTGCAGCTTATGAAATCTGAAAGAATTTAGAATTTTTTGAGGTTATGTTTGGGAATTTTGAGCGGATTTTAGTTAAAAGAAGGCTGAATTCTGAGGTTGTTCATACTTACCATGACTATTAATAAAATTAGCTAAATAAAGATCAAGTTCACGAACAGAAACATTAATGTGATAAGGATTAACACATAGACCAGGTTGTGAACATTCAGGATTCTTCTCTAGTCGTTCACCATCTGTACTTTCCAGTGGTATTGCCTTAAATAAAATCACCATCACAAGATCCAATCTCCATACCTAAAAATTTACCAAAAATTAATTTAATTAAGAACTATTTATGGGAATGTTGGTGATTTATGGGACCATTTTGGGGAATGGAAGTGGCATAAGATGACCATGGGTGACAAAGAGTTGCAGGGGTGTAGGAGGGAGGTGATAATGAAGTAACATTGGTGTCAAAAGGGAGACATGCGGCTATAGAAGGTGGATGAGGGTGACAATATGGTTACAGGATGTAACAAGGTGTTGGAAGGGTTAACAGGGAGTAATTGGGGGAGACGGTAGATGACAATATGTGACAGGGTGTGTCAAAGGGTAACAAGGAGTAAAAATGGGTAGCAGGGAGTGAAAGGAGCTGTCAAAGGGATACAAAAGGTGACAGGGAGTCATAGGGTGTAGCACAGGGTGACGAAGAGAGACAGGAGGTGACAGAGAGTAACAAGGGTTAATAGGAAGTAACACAAGATGACACTTGGTGACAGGGTGTGACAGGAGGTAGCAAAAGGTATCTATGAGTGACAAGGAGCGGCAAGGTGTAGTAAGGAGCGACCAAAAGTTGATATTATGTGACAGGGGCTAACAACAAGGTGACTCTGGGTAACAGAGGATGGCAAAAGGTGACAGGGGGTAAACGAAAGTGTCAGAGAGTGACAGAAGGTGACAGGAGGTAATAGAGAGTAACAGGAAATACCAGAAGGGGGTTGAAGGGTAACAGGGAGTGTCAAAGGGTAAAAAGGAGTGACAGGAATTTATAACAGACTAGCAGGGGTTTACAGAAGGTGACAGGGGGTAACAAGATAAGACAGAGAATGACAGAAGGTGTCAAGATGTATCAGCGAGTGACAGGGGGTAACAGGGAATGATAGAATAGTGACAGGGTGTGACAGAGTGCTCAAAGGGTAACAAGGAGTGATAAGATGTGCCATAAGGCGACATACGGATAACAGGGGGTGACAGCGAGTGGCAGAGGGTAACAGGAGGTAAGAGAAGGTGACATGGAGCAACAATGAGTGTCAGGGAGTAATTTGGAGTAACAGGGGAGACATGAGGTGACATAGGGTGACCATGGGTAACAGAAGAGTGACATGGGATGACAGGGAGTAGCAGGGGGTGACAGAAGAACCACAAGTTGGTCCAAACGGTCCTAAATTATCATTCCATACCTTATCAGCCTGCCGAAGACAATCAATTCGTCTCATTTTGCCTTTCTGATCAGGATTTGATAAAACACAAATTGATTGTCGCTTTCCAGTTATGCTTTGCACAAAATCCTCGCGACATTCCTGTGTAATGTCTTTTCTAAGCTTTCCTAATAGTCTCGATGCCCATTTTTGCTTTACTTCTGGCTTTTCATTCTGAAATTTTAAGGAAATTTATGAAATTTTAACTGAAATTTTCGAGTGCTGAATTTTTTACCTGCAACTCATCCTTGCAATGCCTTTCCTCCTCCAATGACATTCTCTTCTCATGCTTTTTATAGTATTTACGTTTTGCTGCTTGCAAATTAAACCATGTATATGAGAATGATTTAACGAATGGCAGGAGTGCCTCAATGAACGGATGAAACTCATCCTGTGAATTTGAAACAAGAAATTGAAATTATTAGAAGTTTTGTGGATTAATGGCTGTTAAATTTGTACGACAAAAACTTGCAAAAAAATGACACATTTAGTCTACCACAGATAAGGGAAATTTGAGGAATTTTGAGAAATTTTGACGAATTTTGTAGAAAAATTTGGAATTTTTAATGTCAAATTTAGACAAATTTCGGGCAATTTTGGGCAATTTCTTCAAAATTCCTCAATTTTAGGCAATGAGCGTGCTCTCAAATGAGCTGCATCACGAGTAGCTCATCTGGCTGTCCATTTAAGGCCAGCAAATTCACTGAGACCACGCTCATTGCCTGTTAAGGTTCTGCAATTTTATGACACATTTAAAGTTGATTTTTTAATTAAAAAAAAAAAAATTAAGGAACACACATTGAGGGTTTAAAAATATTGGATACAAATCTTATACACCAACCATCAAGTGACACAGATAGTTAAAGAATAAATTATAAATTAAAACATTGAGTTTTTTTTTGATAGGACAAATAATTACCAAATCTAGTGTGGTCGTCTAGATAATAAATAGTTAGAAAGGTTAAATAAAGCGAAATTAATGTAAAAATGAATAAATCATGCAATAAAGTGAGGGGATTGACATGCAGAAACATTCGACAATTTTGGAATTAAAAGGAAGTAATTCCAGGCTGAGAAACTAGGCGGTATGGGCGGTATTTATATGAAATACCGCAGTATTTGACGGTATTTGTATGGATACCGCGGTACTACCGCGGAGTTTCTCAGCCTGGAGTAATTCAACTGTCAATTCTGAGGATCACATCCAAATTGATGTAAAAATGAGGACAGATTTGATTAAATCTATCCTGGAACAAGAGTTATGACGACTTTGGACTGGATTTTTTAGAAATTACGCTCAGTCGTCCTTCCATTAATTCAGGCGTCCAGCTCAATGTTCAAGCTATGGTTTCCTGAAGTCTCGGTCTCGACCTATTCTCAGCTGAGGCCAAGACTACCCGGGAAGTCGAAATTAACTATAGTCATGCAATTTTATCCCATTTTAGTCATTAAAATCAATTCAAAATTACACAAAATATTGGAATTACATTGCTAAATAAATCCACAAAAAAACTACAAAATCAATCAAAAATCAAGCACAATAAATCAATTTTCCACAGAATTCATGCTCAAAATCCAAATAATCAATCAAAAAGTGTTAAAATAAACAATTAAATTCAAGTTTATAGTTCACAACTTCATCAAAAATCTGATGAAAAAATTCCTTTCTCAATCACACGACCGTCATAATCTCCTCTAACTTCCGCAACTAATGATTAATTGCATCGTCAACATTTTTTTTTGCTTATTTCAATGCAATTTTATTTTTAAAATTTATGTGTGTAAGTGTGAATATAAAATTTCAAAATCTTATTTTATTTCATTAATTTAATTACGAAAAATGTGAAGAAGAAAATTTTGAAACAGGTGTTGAGAATGGGGATTTTTGTTGATGCACGACAGAAGGGAATTGCATGGCTGTTTACGATTTTAATTCGGTCGTTCGAAGATCAGTGACTTTTTAAGTGGAATTTTGGGTATTTTTGAGGGAATTCTTGATTCGGATTGACTCAGAATGACTTTGAATGACTCAGAACAAACCAAAACTACTCGGAACGACTCCAGCACGACTCGGAATGACTCGGAACAATTCGGATTTGATTCGGAATGACTCGGATTGACTCGAAAACACTCGGATTAACTCGGAATGACTCGGAACGACTCGGATAAACTCGGAATGACTCGGAATGATTCGGAATAACTCGGAACGACTCGGCACAACTCGGAAAGATTCGGAACGACTCGGATTAACTCGGAACGACTCGGAATGACTCGGACACGACTCGGAATGAATAACCACAACTCGGAACGACCCGAACTCGCCTCGGAACGAATTGGAATGACTCGGGGTGATTCGGAACGACTCGGTTCTGTTCGGAACGACTCGGAATGACTCGAAACGACTCGGAACGACTCGGAACAGCTCGGAATGACTCGGTATGACTCAAAGTGATTCGGAACGACTCAAAATGACTCGGACACGACTTGGAACGACTCGTAAACATTTGGAACGGTTCGGAACGACTCGGAACAACTCGGGACGATTCGGTATCATTCGGAACAACTTGGATCGACTCCACTAGACTCAACTAAACTCGACTCAAAAACCAAAAATTTCAAAAAACTCAAAATTCCCATCAAAAAACGCCATTTAATATCAAATAAAAAAACGCATCGTGTCCAACTGCACCCAATCTCATCTGTCAGTGCACATCATTCATCAACAAACATCGACTCAAGTCGTAAAAGTCAAACGATCTGTGAGATGAAAATTGTCACTTCTTTTTCGCTTCCTCTTCTCTCTCTCGGAAAAATCACTCTCAATTTTCTCTGAATTTTTCATTTTCTTGATTTAAGCGCGATTGTGAAAAAAAAGGAAATAAAAATAGATCGTAAACATTACAGGCTATATACACAAGATGAAGCTGATGTGAAAATATGTGAAAAAATTGAGATAAAGTTTGTGATCATCTCTGGGAGAATTTACAGTCTGTTTTGTTGTGTTGGATGTAATTTTGTGACTGTATGAGGCTATGTGTGACTGATTGAGTGAAAATTGAGATGAATTTGTGGTAAAAATTGACGATTTTGTGGGAATTTTTTGAAGAATTTAGAATTTAACCTCGAAAATTGACGGACATCACTGTCTGATTTACCCCAGGACATCACTGTCTGATCTACCCCATGGCATCACTGCTTGATCTACCCCAGGGCATCACTGCCTGATCTACCCCAGGGCATCACTGCTTGATCTACCCCAGGGCATCACTGCCTAATCTACCCCAGGGCATCACTGCCTGATCAGCCCCAAGGGCATCACTGCTTGATCTACCCCAGGGCATCACTGCTTGATCTACCCCAGGGCATCACTGCTTAATCTACCCCAGGGCATCACTGCTTGATCTACCCCAGGGCATCACTGCTTGATCTACCCCAGGGCATCACTGCTTGATCTACCCCAGAGCATCACTACCCGATCAGCTCCAAGGGCAACACTGCATGACTAGATCCTGAGGATCGCCTATTCAGCCCCTGAGCTGATTCCAACAAATTCCTACCTCCTTTGCTGCTCAACTCTTAATCCCTTTAACACTTTATATCTAACGAGACATAATTGATCAATTTATAGCACATCGAAAGACACTAATGTGAGCAAATCTTGTTGAGAAAACTGCACGAATGCACAAAAAAGTCAGCAAAAGGAACGAAAAATGGAAAGCATTAGCCATTAGTAAATTTTTGCTATTTTATCAAATGTTACACATCATTAAACAATATGTGCAAGAAAATTGCATTTTTTATCTTAAATGTAATAATGGTTAATGGATGTCTTGTTAGCTCTTTTTGGTAGGGTGATTGGGTGGGTTTGGAAATTATTTTGAAGGGGGATTATCGAGCTATAATGAGAGATGTGGATTTGGGGTTTTTTGACGTCCTGATGTCGTTCCGTCTATTCGGTTCTCTTCGGTCCTATTCGGTTCTCTTCGGTTTTTTCGGTTCTCTTCGGTTCATTTCGTTTTTCTTCGGTTTTCTTCGTTTTTCTTCGGTTTTCTCCGGTTATCTTCAGTTATCTTCGGTTCTCATCGGTTCTCTTCGGCTATTTTTGGTTCTCTTCGGTTCTTTTCGTTTTTCTTCGTTTTTCTTCGGTTTTCTCCGGTTATCTTCAGTTATCTTCGGTTCTCATCGGTTCTCTTCGGCTATTTTTGGTTCTCTTCGGTTCTCTTCGGTTGTCTTCGGTTCTCCTCGGTCTTTTCGAGTCTCTTCGCAACTAAGTCATTAGCTAACCTAAACATATCGATTTAAAATGACCAAAAAATCCTCACAAAATTTATCAAAACAAGACCAATTTAACAATTATTTGCTTTAAATTCTCCCTCAATCCACATGCCATACAAAAACGGAATCAAAAATTCTAAACTCGTCCACAATCTCTTCTTTTTCCTCACTCTGCTTTCATTTGTCCACTTACAATGAACGAGACACACTTGATGAATTTATAATCACATCTGAACATTTTTTTTTTAGCCTTTTTAATTTCAAATTCTTATGTGATGTGACTTTATTAACGGTAAATTGTATAAAAAAAAGAAGTGCACAATTGTGTGCACAAAATCATAAAAAAATTTTGAAAGCAAATTGCAAAATGGGTGCAGTTGAATGTGGACATGTGAAAGGGAGATTGTGTGATGGTAGAATTAAAAGATTAAATAAATGAGTTTGTGGAATTGAAATTCAGATTGATGAGTTATTAAATAATGAGGATGGATTATGAATTGGTTATGTGATTACTGGACTAAAGACCAAAGAGACTGAAGACTGAACAGACTAGAGAACCGAAAACAACCGAAAATATCCGAAGAGAACCGAAGAAAACCGAAGAGAACCGAAAATAACCTAAGAATACCGAAGAGAATCGAAAAAAGCCAAAGAGAACCGAAAAGAGCCGAAGAGAGCCGAAGATAATCGAAGAGAGCCGAAAAAAACCAAAGAGAACCGAAAAGAACCGAAGAGAGCCGAAGATAATCGAAGAGAGCCGAAGAGAACCGAAGACCGAAGATCCAGCTTGGGGTTAGTGGAGAGAGCAGAAGGCTAGCAAGTGACTAGATTGCTCAGTGATCGCCTGGGGTAATGGGAGAGGGAACGGTGGCCAGCTGATGACTAGTTTGGCCAGTGGCCCCCTTGGGGAACCGACAGGAGGTTGACGTGTGTAGACAACTTTGTATTCACCCTCAAAATCTACATTAACCATCTTCTATCCAGAACAATCTCTTCCATCCGAGAAATGATCTTAAAAAGCAACCCCCCCTCCCCTCACTTCCACCTCACTGCAGTCCCCCACACTCATAACTCACCAATTTGACTCAATTTAGTATTCAAAATGCAATTCGTTCAATTCACTTGAGTGCATTTATTGTTTTTTTTTTGTGTTTCTTTTCTTTGCATGTGAAATTTTATTTTATTTTATTTGTGTCTCTTTTATTTTTAAAGAATTATGGTAATAGTCTTGTGGACAATAAGGACCGTTAGTCGGTCACTGATCTACATTCATTAATGCACTCGTATTATTGTTGAATTGAATTATTTATTTAAAAGTTTATAATTTTTAAGTTGAGAAGTGGTTGAGGTAATTTTTGAGGATATTAATGGGGATGGTAAATTTTGGGGGGTTGTTGGGGTTAAAGGTTAACTCAAAATGATCCCTTCTCCCTCCATCCGTTCTTTTTTTTGAAGAAATTGAATAAAATTAAAGAAAATTAATTAAAAAATTCGAGAAATTGAAAATATTTTAAAATTTTTTGACTAAATTTAAATTGATCTGTATGAAGGGGCATAGTCAGAAGTATGGGTAACCCGGAGTTGACTCAAGGGTAATCTCAAACCCCTCTTTCCCCAAAAGATACGCCATTGTCTGTATGACTACGGAAGTCATTCAAAGAAAATTTAAGAAAATGATTCCAAAAAGGTGGGGGTAGGGTTATGACCCCTCAACCTCCCATTCACCCTCTAGAATACCCTAATGCTCATAAGACCACTAGTTCAGGTGAGTATCCTGGCTGGTAGAATGAACAACTGTTTAAAATTATTTGAACAATTTTGTTAAATTTTCTTATCAATTTTTGGGTGTTTTTTCTCTCTTATCTAATCTAAAATTCACATATTATGTTATAGCCTATAACATTACTTAGTAATAAAATTATCAGATGATAACATAGCTATAACAATTTAATAAAATATACCATTTTTGAAAATTTGACAATCGTTAAAATAAAAATTATTTGATGATGATTGGTTCCTATTGATCCACTTTGAATTGTAGGGCGTTAATAAAGCTGTTGGACAGGTTTCTGTTCCTGGATAAAACGGCTATTTCTGCTAACTTCTTTTGAAAAATTATTTAATTTATTTATATTGTTCAGCAGTGAATTAGCATCAGTGGTCTAAATGGTAGAATATTGGTCTTACATGCCGAATTCCCTAGGATCAATTCCAGTTCATGTCTTATTTTCGAAGTTCTTTTACCATTCTAGTTATAAAGCTCGGTTCGTGTGCTGGGTGGAGTTTTGAGGTTTTTGGCACATAATGTGTCTCCACTGCTAAGTATACAAGGATATATTAGTATTTGGAAGATTTTCTTGACCAAACCTTAAGCAAACGAATTGTAACTGTATACATTGCAGGATACATCAGGTCTTATGACGTACTTGTGTCTTTGCAATGTGCAGAGCTTGCAAGTGGTTCAGATGACACACCCTAAAGGCACATGACATAGAATTGGCTAAAATGTCAGCTCCAGATCAGCACTATGACTCTATAGACTAAATTCGATGGTATCAAGTCTCAAGATTAGCCTTGATAGAGTCAAGTCGTCTTGTAGCCGAATTTTCAGTCATTTATACGTCATGTGCTTCGGGACTATTAACTGTAGATCTAAAGGGTGTAATACAGGTGTCAACTAAAGTCAGCCTCAAGTCAACGTCAAGTTAACTTCAAGTCGGCTCAAGTCGACTCAAGTCAGCCTCAAGTTGACTTAATTCAGCCTCAAGTTGGCTCAAGTCAGCCTCAAGTTGACTCAAGTCAGCCTCAAGTTGACTAAAGTCAGCCTCAAGTTGACTAAAGTCTGCCTCAAGTTGACTTAAGTCAGCCTCAAGTTGGCTCAAGTGAGCCTCAAGTTGACTCAAGTCAGCCTCAAGTTGACTAAAGTCAGCCTCAAGTTGACTAAAGTCTGCCTCAAGTTGACTTAAGTCAGCCTCAACAACGGAATAGCCATTAAATAGACACAAAAAGCCACAAATCTACATGCAATTACACCAAATTAAGGTTGCTCAATTCCAGGGCAATTCCATAGATAAATCCACAGATTCAGCACATTTAGCTCCCGGAATTGACAACCCAACATCAAATCATGCAACATAAATCCACCAAATAACCCTAAAAACACCACACAAAAAAAGCATGCAAATTTTTAAAAATTAGTTAATTTTTTTAATATTTTTTTTTTTTAATTACACATTTGCTATTTTGGATCATTTATTATCAATAAATAGGCGCGCACAATCATCGCTGTGTGTCTTATCATTGTTGGTGTCTAAGATTCGACGCGCCATAGCCAAAAAAAAATATTTTGACTCAATTTAAAAAAAAAAAAACGTTACAACAAAAATTTTTTTCTCATTTTTTTTTTGTGTTAGTTAAATTTTTTTATTTTTTTTGGGGGATTTTTTTGTGTCCACCTGTCCAGTTGATGTTGTTTGTAGATACGATGATACGTCTGTCTCGATCATGCAGTTGCGTATTGTGTCAGGTAAAAACATAAATAAAATCTTTTTTTTTTTTCTTGGAGTTTTTTTTTAACTTTTTTTTAACGTTTTTTTGATTTTTAAATTAAATTTTTTGATTTTAATCTCATTTTTTTTATTGCGATTTTCACATTTTTGGTTGGATTTTTATTGTATTTTTTAAGTTAGTTGATTTGATGGAAATTGGCTGTTGTGATCTGAAAATATATAAAAAAAATTGAGGAAAAATTAGATTTATTTTTAAATTTTAATTTAAATTGAATAGTATAAGTAGGATCAAATGGGATCAAGTGGGATCAAGTCGGACAAAGTTGATTAAAGTCGGCTCAAGTCACCCTAAAACTAGCCTCAAGTCAGATTCAAGTCAGCTCAAGTCGACCAAAGTTATTATCAAGTTGACTTAAGTCAGCCTCAAGTTGGCTCAAGTGAGCCTCAAGTTGACTCAAGTCAGCCTCAAGTCAACTTCAAGTCAGCCTCAAATCGAATCAAGTCAGCTTCAAGTCACCCTCAAGTTAGTCTCAAGTCAGCTCAAGTCAGTTTTAACTCAGCATCAAATTGACTCAAAACAGCTTAAGTTAGCTACAAGTCAGCCTCAAGTAGGTCTCAAGTTGGCCTCAAGTTAGCTTTTGTCGGATCAAATAAGCCTCAAGTCAGCTCCAAGCCAAGCCAGTGTCAAGTCAGCCTCGATTTGACTCAAATCAGCCGACCATAAATGTCACAATTTGCGACAAATTCATTTTACTTTTCATTATTTTTTATTATTAACGGTCAATTAAAATTTAAATTTGTAACGGCTTTATCCCTTTTGAATTATTTTACCGAATTTTCATATTTTCACTCCCCTTTTTGAACTTCGTCAAATTAAAATTAAATAAATTAATTAAAATTAATACTTTGAATTGAGAGTTTCTCTTCATTTAAATATCGATAATTTTCAGGAAAAATTGTCTCAAGACGTCACCCATAAATTTACTGCTTTTCGGTAATAAATTAATAATCAAAGTTAGATTAACGGTTTTTTGGAATTTGAAATAGTTCATAGACAAAGATAACAGCTGATTATCCCCTTGTTATTGTTTATATTTTAAGTTTATTAATTTTAAGTGAGTTTATTAAATAAAATTAAGCAAAATTTGGCAAAATCAGGTACAAATCCATAAAGTTCAAGGTATTTTGTGGTGAAATTAATCAAAATATTGCAAAAAATTACAAAAATTTGCAAAAAATTACAAAAATTACAAAATTTAATTAAAATTCCGACAATTTTCATCATTTTCATACAGATTAGACAACTTTGGTGATTACCAAGCTGAATTCATCAATATATACAGCATAAGACACAACATAATGTCAATCACAGCTGCTTATTGGACCACAACATCAAAAAATCAAGCAATTCCTGAATAATCTGCAAATATTCCATACCAAACAGTCACAATGTCTCTAACATGCACATTTGAAGAGCAAGGAAATAAGATTCGTAAAATGTAACATTCCAATTATACCAGCTGGATTGACTCAAATCTTCCCAAATATGATTGATTTAAGCATATGGAGGTCAAACCTTAAGTTAGTCACCAACAATGACTTAATTGAGTACCAAAATTTGAAGATGATTTACATGATCGATAATAAAATTGAATTTATACCTGGAAATTTATTTGATGGATTTAAGGACTTAGAGGAAGTTGGATTTAATGACAATAAGCTGCTGATGATTGAACCTAATTTATTATTTGGATATGATAAGCTTAAAGTATTTGATATTAGTGATAATCCAAGATATACAACAATATTCTCATTATATGATGATGATGAGGCACAGTCGACATATGTAGAAGTTAGGTCTGAAATTGCTAGAGTTTATGGTGAGCATGTTGAAGAGCATGCGATATTGAGGAAGAAATTTGATGAGGAAGTTGCTGGACGTGAGTATCCAACCCTGGAAAATGAAATTAAACTTCAATCCAGCCTGTTTAGAGACCTAAAAGCTTCATTAATGACAATACCACAAAGGACTTTCAGATCCAAATCAACGACCACAACTTCCCAGTCCACAAGTTCCTGATTGCAGCACGAAGTCCAACTCTGGCTGAGATTCTCAAAACCAACCCTGAAGTTGAGAATCTTAAATTAATCGACATTCCAGTGGACATTTTTGACGTAATTTTGAAATATTTCTATACTGATGAACTTCCAGGTGTCGATGGGATGAACTTTTTGCATCTTTTTGCTGCTGCTGGGAAGTTAAAGATTCAGGAAGTTAAGGACTATGCAGCACGTAAGCTGATCGATCAGATTGACAAGTACAATACAATGGAACTGCTGAATATGAGCAACAAATATGAACATGATGAATTAAGGCACAAAGCATTTGATGAAATTAAGAAAAAATATCCAAAAATTATTTTTAAGGACAAATGGGAGACAGAGCCTGAAAGTGTATCAAATATTATTAAAATTTATATGAAAAAGGAGGAAGCAATAAGGAAGCTAGAAGAAGAATTTGAAAATGTTAGATTAAGTCATTGAAATAAAATTGGACATAAAATGCAGGAATTTGTAGTTTTTTTTGGGATTTTTTGAAGGATTTTGTGGGATAAGATTGACTTATGGCTGATGCATGTGATTATGAATAATGGGGGCCATTGGGGGGCACGAGCACCCCCTCCGAGAGTTGCAAAAACCGTTAATTTTGAATGAATTTTTTAAATTTTTTTGTTTGATTTTTTAATAAAGTTTCAAAAATAAACTGTCGGACTACGCCCCTCGTATGCAGCAACTATACATCTCAGATTACCTAAGGGGCCTTCAACTATGTCCCAAAATTAATGTAAATAAACTTTCCAAATTCTAAAGTTTCCAAACCAAAAGCAATTATAAGCTAGAAAGTCAACTAAATTTAAATCAGTAAGGAACATCAAGTCCTGACATTCAGACATCAAACACCTTCGTATTGCTGACTAGCCCCAAAAAATCATCATCAAAAATGGAAATCATAGCTGACTACATGGAAGTGGAATATAATGGCTTAAAATACTACAATTGTCGAATTATGAATCAAATAATACCGGAAATGGTGGAACTGGACATAGTTGGTAATCACGATGCCAACAAGACCAACAATGACGTCCACAGTGTCCAAATTCGTAACTGTAAAGTCACAAAAGTACCGCAAGGACTGACCAAAATCTTCCCAAATTTGAACCGACTGTGGATTAATAACTCAAAATTAAAGGAAATAAGCAACAGTGACATAATTGAGTATAAGAACTTAACGGAACTGAGATTTGGACACAATAGGATTGAGGAACTGCCTGCTAAATTATTTGCCAATTTTGAGCAGCTTGAATGGATTGAATTTAATGACAATAAATTGACATGTGTGGATCCATTCATCCTGAATAGCTTATATGACCTGATTTATGTCGATTTTCGTAATAATCCAAGTTATAATGCATTCTATACTAGTCATCCATACTATCCAATAAGTGCGACACTTCAGGATGTTAAGGATCAACTTTTTCGAAAATATCCACGATTTCGACCACAGCAACCGAGCATGCCTGCTGATAATGAATTTAATGAATTTCAAAATGAACTGGATGTTATGATTAATAGATTTGCGAGATATATGCGTTAAGTTCCTGATTGCAGCTCGATGTCCAACTCTGGATGAGATTTCTAAAAAACCAACCCTGGAAATGGTTTGGAAATTTTCTCTGGTTGGGAATCTAAAGTTGGACATTTTTTGAGGTAATTTTGAATTTTCTAATACTTCCAACCCAGCGTAAATGGATCAAGAATTCTGTTTGAAATTTAAAAAACCGTTAAAAATTATTACAAAAAATATAACTTTTTCATGAATTTAAATCATTAATTTTAAATTTTACTGTTAATTAGTTGATAAATTGCAGAAATTATGCTATATACATGATTAATTCAGTAAAAATCAATTGATATTAACAATAAAAATTTCGTGTTTTTACCGTTAAATTTTTATTCAAATTTTTGGTGCTAAAAACTTTATAAATTCGTGCTAAACTGTACAAAATTAACGGTCAGTTTTTCTATTCGTTTACGCTCGACTTCCAACATACTGTAGCTGTCTCAAAAACGATCGTTAACGCTTTTTCAAAAAAAAAATCAAATTTTTTTTGACCGTTACTTTCATTTTTCTTCGTAACGTACATTTTTATTTTAAAATAAGTTGAGTTAGAAATTTTGAATTTTTCGCAATTTAATTTCGAAAAGTTTGAACTTTTTCGACAATCTAATTTCGAAAAACTCGAATTTGAGACAACAACACTCTGACTTCAAACTTCCAGGTGTTAATGTGAATAACTTTTTGAATTTTTTTAGCTGCTGCTGAGAATCTGAAGATTGAGGAATTGAAGGAACAACTGATTGATGAAGAGAATGCCTGAGAATGTGCTGAATATGAGCTGGATGGTCTAAGAATGAAGTTATTGGATGTGATTGGAATGTTAAAAAATGTTTGAAAAAAACTGTCAATAAATTTTTGATTTAAAAACTGAATTGGAAATTGCTTTTTGATTTTATTTGGGGCTTATTAGGGGAGGTATAGGCATTTGTAGGTAGGTACAGACATGTGCAGGTACTAGAGTAGATATAGTGTAGGTATAGGTACGGTATAGATACTTATAGTTACCTATATGAATAGGGTGGGTATAAGGTTAGGTATAGGGTTAGGTACAGGGTTAGGTATAGGGTTAGGTATAGGGTTAGGTATAGGGTTAGGTATAGGTTAGGTATAAGGTTAGGTATAGGGTTAGGTATAGGGTTAGGTATAGGGTTAGGTACAGGGTTAGGTATAGGGTTAGGTATAGGGTTAGGTATAGGGTTAGGATTAGGCAATTTAACAAGTAGGTATAGAGTAGGCATAGTTTCAGTACAGTTTATATTACCCCCCCTTTCCCCAACCCCACCCCAAACCCCTTCCTCAACAAAAATTCATCCTCAAAATGCATCAAATTGTGCATCAAAACCTCGAAAAAAAAAATAACTATAAAGTCCGCGCTATTTACGTAATTCCTTCTTTTCTTGCTCATCACATCGCGACACTCACATCATAAATTTCTTCATCTTCATCGTCCACATCACGTCAAGCTTGTATTTATTTTTTTTTTATTTCAGTAGAAAAAAAAAATTTACAGCAAAAAAAAAAAATGAAAAACAAAAAAAATTTTCCCATGCATTTGTGTCAGTGAAAAAAGCGTGAGAGAATTGAGCATTGACTGAGAGGTGAGGAACAAGTCAGCTTCACGACCAACACAATTAAGTAGAAAATAAAAATTGAGAAGATTGGTTAAAATTAGATTTTCTTGTCATGTCAGCCGAACTTGCTCGACATTTTTTTTTTTACTTTTTCATCATTTTACATCAGTTGATCAGGCTGTGGTGAGTGCGTTTTTCCCATGAGAGTTGATTTTGACTGATGGTAATTAGGGGACGGATGTGAATGATGGATAGAAATGAAAAATTAGATTTTTGAAGGGTTTTGGATGAGGTCAACAAAGGATTGTGAGCTGGGATGTCTTCGGGTATACTATGAGGACCCTAAAAACCCCTGAGTAACCAGCAAGGGATTGAAAATTGGTTCACTGTCTTGAGTGTGATTCTGAGTGTCCAATCAATATTATCAGCCCTCAATCCAGACTACTCGAAAGGCACAACTCGACAAAAGTCCATAAAGAGCTACAAAGATGCATTTGACATGAACTTGAAGTAATATTGAATGTTCTTAGACTATATTTGGGTTAATTTGGATCTCATGTGTCTATCAGACTGACAGTTTAATTAAGAGTTCAAAGTCTACTCATTGTTTGCTTCATATTGAGCTAACTTAAGTCAAATTTGATCTGTTATTGATTAAGCCAGTGGTAGGCAACCTGTGTGTTGCGGCACACTAGTTATCTACCCGGAAGCCCGGAAATCCCGAAAATTTCAATTCCTATCCCGAAAATTTACTGGAACCGGAATTTTGAGAAAACATAGCACTAGTATCCTGAATGCCATGAACCATATGCCATATAAGGATTCAATAGAGGCTTACAAATAATCACTGGATTAATCACATCATTTATAAGACATACTTGGATTAGATTTCACAAAGGAATACAGCTACTAAGAGCTTCAAATCATCATTCATAACATTCAAGGCAATCCAACTATTCACTGCACTTCCTCTTTGAAGAAAAAAAATAAAATCATCTGCAAAACTGTAAATCTTATTTAATATTCAAAGAAAAACTCAACAAACAGCATCAGTCAGGGGTGTAGTTAGGGGTTGAAAAGAGGATTAATTCCTTCGTTTTTGGATGAATTTTGAGAATTTGTTAAGGGTTTTTTGAGATAAATTTCTAATTTCTAATTAGTTTCCCTTCAATTTTTAGGTTCCATGACACTTAGAGTAGGCTCCATGCTACCAAAATAAGGTCACATGCCTCATAATTCAGACTCAGTTACATATCACCTTAACCAGACTCCATGCTATCTGAACTAGGTTCCATGCCACCTAGACTTGGTTCTATGATACTTAAAGTAGGCCCCATGCTACCTCAAACAGGCTGCATGCCACTAATATTAGGCTACATGCCACATAAGTCAAGCTCCATGCCATCTAAACCAGTCTCAATGCAATTTAGTCCAGACTATATGCCATCTAGGCTAGGTTACATGCAACCTGAAACAAGGCTTAATGATTCCTAATCCACATCCCATGCCAACAAAATAAAGCTACATCTCATCTTAACCAGACTGCATGCAACATAAATCGGACTCCATGACACCAAATCTAGGCTCAATTTGACCTAATCCAGATTCCATGCCACCTAAACCAGGTTGCATGTCACATAATTCATGCAGCATGCCACCCACCAAGGAGGCTAAAGGACTCTCCCTTACACCAAATTCCCAACTACACCCCTGCACATCATCATCACAAGAAGAAAAAAGATCCGCGCTAGACATCAGACACATTAAACCCGCCAGTGAATGAGTAAAGTCGTTGTTTTTTTCTTCATCCCAAAAGTTGGGGTGGCTGTGTTCGATTGAAAAAGCAAGCAGCATAGTCGTGTGCACTTTTTTTTATGCTCTATTCCAGGATGTAAATCATACTGAACATTTAGCACCCCAACCACCCCAAAAAAGTGTTTTTTTTTTGTTGCTCTCAATTTTCTCTCATTTTTTACATACAAATGCCATGTGAAGGCACAGCAGTTTAGCAGTTCCACAAATACAAACAAAAATGGAACTGCAAAATTGTGAGGATTTTTTTTTTTTTGTGTCGCGACAGTTTGGTGCACAGTTAAAGCAGAGCAGAGCATTGTGATGTAAAGAAAATGAGGAAGAATTTGATGCGAATTTTGGGGAGGGTGGAACTGGGTGGGTGGCTTGTTTGGATAGATGTTGTGGATGCAAAAATTATTGACTTTTTTTTTGTGCTTGCTCTGATTTGGATTTTTTTTTTGAGGAATTTATGAATTGGAAATTTTTACTTAATAAAGATTATTGTCGTCAATTGGAGGCAATTTAGAGTTGGGAATTGGATGTTTTAAGAGTTATTGATGGATTTTTTGAGGTTATACCATCAATATGCGAGATATTATTGCATTTGGAATCGGAAATTGACAAACGGTAAAGTTGGTTATAGGCAACATCTGAGAGAGGTCATGAATCACAACTGAACTGAACGGTCAGCAAAGTAAGTTAGGAATAGTATATTTTGACAGCAAAGTTGATCCAATCTTAACATGTTCTGACTCAGTGTTGTCCAAACTGTGTGCGACGGTACAGTGGTTGGCCATATATTAATCTCAGTTGTTTCAAAGTAGCTAAAAACAAATTTCAACAACATTTATTTAGATGCTCAATAAGCAGGGCTTTGATCAACATGACCCTGGACGGAATAATGAAGGATTGCCAGTTAGCGGAGCATGGTTCCAGTAAGCAAGTAAGTGCTTTGTGATAATTACTAAAATTACAACAAATCAAATGTCAGGAATCACTAATATCAAGTACAATCTTTAGATAAGCTAAATTTGCTATCAATTATTACAATTTGGATGCCGAGACTTCCTGGATGGGGAAGTCAGCTTCAGACTTTGGTTTCTCGAAATCCCTGTCCCGATAAATTTTAAGGATATCCCGGAAAATTCCGATCTCGATAGCGAGAAAGCATACTTCAGACAACAACTGAGGGAGTCTATGAATCACAACTGATCTGTACGACCAGCGAAGTAAGTAAGTATAATCCACTGTGAATCATAATACATTAACAAAGCATTAAGGATGCTAAAGTCCTTATTATTTCAAATTGTCAGAAGGTTTTGAAGGATAGAACTGTCTTTAGACATTTCCTTTGGGCAGGAACGCGCCCCAACCAAGAAATTAAGTCAAAATGTGTCTGTTCTTGTCCAAAAACCCCCTTAAATGCTATGCATTTAAATTAATAATTCTAAAAGTTAGGGATCTTACCATTAAACAACAAATTGTGACTTATTCAATCAAGTTTGACTTTTTTAACAATTTTATTCACTTTTTTATTGATTTTGTTTATTTAAGGAACTGAAGTCAATCAAGCACTTTTGTGGGAATTTACACTGATGTCACTTAGTGTTGTTGTCCGCAAACTTGGTTGAGTTTTTCATCTTTTTTTGTGAATTTTTTTTTGGATTTTTCTGGATTTTTTGAGAATTTTTTGAGATTTTTTGTAAATTTTTTGATTTTTTATTGAATTTTTTTAAATTTTCAAATTTTAAATTCACTTTTTTTAACTGAATTTTTGAATTTTTTAACTAAATTTTTGAATAATTTTGAGATTTTTTTGACAATTTTTGACTATTTAACCTCAAAATCTCACCGAAATTTCAAGTTAATTTCACTTCAATTCTTATCAAAAAATTTAATTTTTTTTTATTTACAAAATTACAGAAAAAAATAAAACCGGAGAAACTAAAGAGCACATCCAACAAAACAGCTGGTCCGACTGTAAACTCAATATTAAAAATTATTGACACACAAACGCACACAATTGTGAACTTTTTTTTAAATAAAAATAAAAAAACGAAGAATTTTTCACAACATTTAATTAAATTTTCATCTTTTTTTTTTGAGATTTTTTTCTCTTTTTTTTCTGTTTTGCTCGACTTTTCGTTTTTCCTGCGATTGATTTTCTCTCACTTTTTTCACATTTTTTTTTATATTCTTTGTTGCACTTTTTTATTTAAAGTTTTTGGTATAAAAAAAATTATTAAGTTCTGTAATTGAAATTTGAAATAAAAATTATTTTATTATTTTTTGGGATTTTTTTGACTTTTTTGTGGACGAAAATTGAATTTTGTGGATTTATTTCGAATATTTCTAGTATTGTGGACTAGGTTTGACTAACTAGTCAAATTGGTATACTCGGAATGCCCTATCCTACCCTATCCTACTCATATCTTATCCTACTTGGTCTACTTTACTTCCTTTACCCATGTGCTTACTATGCAAAGCCTAGTTTACTGAAAAATCCATTTAATTTGACTCTATTGCAGGCCCTGTCACCTATTTCGTACAAATTAACTGTCTCGACGTTAATTTGATAATCTTTCCATCAATGTTATCCTACTTTAGCAGAAATGACTGTACTAGAACATCCCAACATACTCAATCTACACTGCAGCTCTAGGTCACCTAATATAGAGTGAAAAACTTAGCCTATGACTACTAGCTGAGGGTACGGCTCAAGCTTGTGAAACCGTCTTTTGTTGGAATCCAGGACATCTGGTGCTTCAAAAGCATCATAAAGTCATAAATGTCAGTTAAATGTCAAAAACTGAGAATTTGAACACGCTTTGTGATTCGGCAATCAATAAAGTCAACTTTAAAGCCTTTTTGAGCAACCTAAGGTCCAAGTTGAGGAAATCCACCAAAATGCCTCGAAAGGTCAATAATCGTATTCCGTGTGCGGTTTTGGTCGAGGTTTATAACCAAGGTGAGGTGCGAAAAGGAAATGATTGCACAATTGACTATGCTATGGATTTACCCTATTCTGGCAATAGGAAGACACATGGGGAATATTTAAGAGGAAGGGGTTTTGGGAGGGTAGGGTCAAAAACCCCTCTCCCCTCCCCCACTCGCCTTTTTATGCATAAAAATTCTTCAGTTTGTTGAGGTTTTTTATGAAAAAATCCCAAAAAAAACTTAAATTGTTGGAATTGAGATCCATTTTAAGGTGGGCCATGAGTCACATGATCCCAAGGGTGAATCCAGAGGTACGTCTTGTCTAGACAGTCAATAAAAAATTAACTTCAATGAATCAAAATCACTCAAAATTGTACACAAAAATTGTGTAACTGAAAATCATCAAAATGTCTTAACATTGAGTAAATAAAGCTGACTTTTGGAGACATATTGGAACTTCCTGAGATTTTTGGAACTGAACCTTAATTGAAGGCACCCAAAAATGCTCCTTTTTAAAGGTAAAATTCATCAAAAATTCACAAACTTTAAAGTCATCCTTGAGACTCTCAATTTTATTTATTTTTAATTACATCGAGACACACACGAAGGAAAATGAAGAAAAACTAGTTTTTCCGATAAATTTTCTCAATTTTTCCCACATCACACAGCCTCAATTTTCCTCAATTTTCATCAATTTTTTTTGAACTTTTTTTTTCACACACAACAAAAAAAAAAATTAAAAAAAAGTGAAAAAAATTGAGGGAAAAACTGTAAAAAAATTTTCCTCAATTTTCCCACGAAAGTTACAAAAAGGCACGAAAATAGAAAATTTATTTTCTTTTTTTGAGAATTTCTCTCAATTTTTTTTGTATTTTTTTGTCTGCGAGTGAAAAAAAAAAAAGTTGGGAAAATTTTTCAGAAAAAGAAAAATTTTTCTTTTATTTTTTTCTTTTGTGTGAAAAATTATTATATAAAAAAAAGATTTTCCTCAATTTTTCCACACAAAAATTTTCCTTTTTTTTCAAATTTTCAATTTTTTTCGTCCACAAAAAAAGTTTTTTTTTTTTTTTTAAATTTCAAATTTAAATTTAAATTTAAAATTTTTTAAATATTTTTTAATTTTTTGATTCCCGACACTTAGAGCTATACACACACAGCTGAGCAG
The DNA here is from genome assembly GCF_022539635.2 of Chironomus tepperi. Lineage (NCBI taxonomy): Eukaryota > Metazoa > Arthropoda > Insecta > Diptera > Chironomidae > Chironomus > Chironomus tepperi. The sequence continues at coordinate 926,305 of NW_027226129.1, read as the reverse complement.
TCTGAATGAAGCGAGAAAAGCGAATGAAAAAAGGCGAAAAAATTTTTTTTTATTTTTTCGAGACTCAAAAAAAAATTTTTCTCAATTTTTTGTTGTTGTTGTTGTGACTGTTTGGGAGAGAATGGCAAGTGCAGTTGCAATGCACAACGTGACTGTATATGTGTGTTGGATGAGTTCGGCACTGGACTTACTCTCGCGCGCTCTTTATCGGTTCTTGTGAACTTGAGAGTACTTTTTTGAGTCTCTGTGGCTGTTTTGTAAGCTATGGCAAGCACGTAGATGATTCTCTGACTCTCTTTGAGGATGTCGACTGAATTTGATGACTTTTTTTTTTTTTGGAATCAGTTTGGCTGATTTTTAATGATTTGATGCTTAAGATTGGAATAAATTGAAGACAATTTTGACTTTTTTTTTTGAAGCAATTCAAGTCAACTTGAGTGACACAAAAGTCAAGTTGAACTTGCATGAAGCGTCGACTGCACTACTGACTCAGTTCCTCAAATTTCAAATTTTAATCAAATTTGAAGCAACTCAAGTCAACTTGAGTGTTTTTGAGTCAAGTCAAGTTGAACTTGCATGAAGCTTTGACAGCAGTTTGACTCAATTTAAGTCAATCTTGGTCAATTTTTAGTCACTCAAGTCAACTTGAGAGTTTTTGTGTCAAGTCAAGTTGAACTTGCATGAAGCTTCGTCAGAAAGTTGACTCAATTTTTGGTTCATTTTTTAGTCATATTCTGATCAATCCAGACAAATAAGTCAATGACGTCAATAAAAACACACCAAAAATACCTAAAAATTCTCCAAATGCGCTCCATCCCCAATCTAACCCCAAAATTCCCAAATTACTATTTTATTTTTCATTTAACAGCAGCAGCAGCACCACAAAAAAAAAGTCTCATTTACGCGGGCGACTCAAATCCTTCTTCTTTATCCATTTTAAAATACTCAACGTTAAAATCGTTGTTGTTGCCTTCACGAGACAGTCGAGAGACGAGAAACAAATTCAATTCCTTACACACATGCACGAGATGATGAGAAACGAAAATTGTGTTGGGATGAGGAAGCGCACTTTAATGTCGCCAGTGTGCAGATAGAATGGGGATTGAGTGGTGTGGGGTAGTTGTGAGATGCATGTGGGGGGTGGGAGGGTTGAGAATGAGCGAAAGTTTTGGAATGTTTTGAGAGAAAGTCTCTCTTGAAATGGTAGATGTAGCATGTAGCATGTTGGGGAGAATGAGAATCACAAGAATCACAATTGATTTTTATAATAATAATAATAATAATAATAATAATAATAATAATAATAATAATAATAATAATAATAATAATAATAATAATAATAATAATAATAATAATAATAATAATAATAATAATAATAATAATAATAATAATAATAATAATAATAATAATAATAATAATAATAATAATAATAATAATAATAATAATAATAATAATAATAATAATAATAATAATAATAATAATAATAATAATAATAATAATAATAATAATAATAATAATAATAATAATAATAATAATAATAATAATAATAATAATAATAATAATAATAATAATAATAATAATAATAATAATAATAATAATAATAATAATAATAATAATAATAATAATAATAATAATAATAATAATAATAATAATAATAATAATAATAATAATAATAATAATAATAATAATAATAATAATAATAATAATAATAATAATAATAATAATAATAATAATAATAATAATAATAATAATAATAATAATAATAATAATAATAATAATAATAATAATAATAATAATAATAATAATAATAATAATAATAATAATAATAATAATAATAATAATAATAATAATAATAATAATAATAATAATAATAATAATAATAATAATAATAATAATAATAATAATAATAATAATAATAATAATAATAATAATAATAATAATAATAATAATAATAATAATAATAATAATAATAATAATAATAATAATAATAATAATAATAATAATAATAATAATAATAATAATAATAATAATAATAATAATAATAATAATAATAATAATAATAATAATAATAATAATAATAATAATAATAATAATAATAATAATAATAATAATAATAATAATAATAATAATAATAATAATAATAATAATAATAATAATAATAATAATAATAATAATAATAATAATAATAATAATAATAATAATAATAATAATAATAATAATAATAATAATAATAATAATAATAATAATAATAATAATAATAATAATAATAATAATAATAATAATAATAATAATAATAATAATAATAATAATAATAATAATAATAATAATAATAATAATAATAATAATAATAATAATAATAATAATAATAATAATAATAATAATAATAATACAGTAATACAGTATGGAATAATTTTCACATTCCATTCGTTAGACACAGCAGTAGACAAAAGGTTAAAAAAGCACAGCACCAACAACAGCAATAAAAAAAGGAAGCGACACAAAAATTAAGTCAAATAAATCAACAAAGTACTTTATGAGATTAAATAGTTTTGCATTTTTAGTGAGTCTATAAAATTATAATCCATGTAAGCATGCATTTGTGGATATAGACTTAAATGTGAGGAGATAAATTTACCATGAAAATGCTGCAAGAAGTTAAAGTGGATCAAAAATATGAAATTGATGAATATTTGTGGATTTAAAAGATATAAACATGCAAGTCAGCATCATGTTAGGTGGATGGAGTCAATGTGGAACTGAGTATGACATTGTCCATACTCAAATGGACGTAATACCCAGTTAATGTCTAGTTCTAACGTATTATCATCCACTAAAGACTATAAAACTCTTGGAAGGAAGCTGTTGATCAAGTAGAATGTGAGGAAGTGTTTGAGTCATGCAAGTTTAACTTGACTCAAAAACACTCAAGTTGACTTGAGTGACTCAAGTTGACTTGAATGACTAAATTTGACTAAAATTGACTAAAATTTGATTAAAATTTGATTAAAATTTGACCAAAAATTGAGTCAACTCGCATTCGGAGCTTCATGCAAGTGGGGTAGAGGAACTGGAATAAAGGGAAGCCTAGGAGGGGCAAGTTAGCGATAAATAGGGTAAGAGGCAGATGATGTGGGGTTGAGGTAGTTCCGACACCAAATATTAAAAGTGACAAAAGAGTTAAAAATATGACAAATTTCGACCATCTGAGTTCAAGGACATATTCTGGGATAGAGGGGGTTAGGGACCCTTCTTCATCTAATTCTGGATATGCCCCAGGCTATGCTGTTACCTTTGACTTTATGTAACAGTTAGTCAGTGACTATATTGTGCTATTTTAGCAGTTTTTCTGGTCTCATGGTGTGGATCTAGTGTGGACGCACTGTAATGCTGATAGTTTTGTTGTGGCAAGGTAGCAGTGCATCAAGAGACCAGGGTAGGTTAGGGATTAAGGATCAGAATCTAGCCAAGTTTATATCTAGCAAGTTGACTTGGTACATAACCCTCAGGGGTTGTGGGGAATTGAGTTGATATTTGTCTACCAAGGAGGAAATTGAGGAGGGAGTGTGGGGTTTGTGGGGGACGAAATGTGGGGTTTGTGGGGGAGGAAGTGTGGGGTTTGTGGGGAAGGAAGTGTGGGGCTTATGAGGGAGGAAGTGTGGGTATGTGGGGGTCGACTAAGGGTTTGTGGGGGAGGAAGTGTGGGGTTTGTGGGGGAGGAAGTGTGGGGTTTGTGGGGGAGGAAGTTTGGAGCTTGTGGGGGAGGAAGTGTGGGGTTTGTGGGGGACGAAGTGTGGGGTTTGGAGGGGTCGACTAAGGGTTTGTGGGGAAGGAAGTGTGGGGTTTGTGGGGAAGGAAGTGTGGGTATGTGGGGGTCGACTAAGGGTTTGTTGATGAATTCAAAAAAATTGCGTTACATAATAAGTAAACAGCCCCATTGTCAATCGATTATTTAAGCTAAATCACATCGATGAATAACATAAAAGATTTCAATGGATTTAAGGCATATTAAGGCATACACAATAACAAATAAAAAAAAACTAGAGAGAATAATATGAGATATGAATAGAAAAAAAAAATGCATTTCTGGCGTCATTGTGACTTGAATGTTATGCTGTCGACAGTCTGGTGCAGTTTTTTTTATTTTTGGTGTTTTTTTGCTGTAAAAAATGAGAAATTTTTTTCTGTTTCTTGGTTGATGATATTGAGTGGATATGGATGTGTCGTGTTGTTAGAGTACCAACTTATCAGATACAGGATATAGATAAAAAAAAAACAGCTGTTTTATTGTCCCAAGCACCAATTTTTATTAATCTACAATCTTTACACAGATTACTACGTTAATTAACCTCAAATTTGATTAATTATTGAACATTTCTTCCATTTTCCTGTCAGCTTCTTCCTTGCGTTTAATTTGGGACATTAAAGCATCAAGCTGATCATTGTCGACAGCCAATTCAGGTCGGAAATTTACATCTGGATATTTCTTCTTTAGAGCTTCATATGCTTGATATCTCATCTCATCGTGATTGTATTTGTTGCTTAATTTAAGGACTTCGTGTGGATTTTTGGAATCTAAAGATTGAATAATCTTTGTTGCTGCATATTCCTTTAATTCCTCAATCTTTAGCTTCCCAGCAGTAGCATAAAGATGCAAAACGTTCATCCCATCGACACCTGGAAGTTCATCAGTATAGAAATAATTCAAAATTACCTCAAAAATGCCGACTGGAATGTCGACCAATTTTAGATTTTCAAGTCCAGGGTTGTTTTTAAGAATCTCAGCCAGAGTTGGACTTCGTGCTGCAATCAGGAACTTGTGGACTGCGAATTTACGGTCGCCAATTTGGATTTGGAAGTCCTTGAAGGTTTCATCAGTTAGGAAGCTTATGAATTTTCGATTTTCGGCCTGCAATTTTTGATTTTGTGCATTGACGTCATCAACTTCATCCTTTAGGTTTTGATTGTCTGCATTAAGTTCAGCATTTTTGTCCTTCAAATTCTTATTTTCCATCAGAATAAGCTCGTCCTTAACTTCTTCAAGTGTCGCATTTGGATTCCAATAACTAAATTGTGAATAACATTTTGTATAATTTGGATTACCCCTAAAATTCACATGTTTAATCTTATCAAGTCCGTCTAAAATGTTTGGTTCGATGAGTTCTATTTTGTTGTCATTAAACCCAATAACTTCCAGGTTCTTAAATCCATCAAACAGGTCACCTGGCAGGAACTTAATATCGTTACCGTTGATGTAAATCCTTTCAAGATTTTTGTACTCGGCCAAGTCAGATTTGGTTATTGTTGTTAGTCCTGATCTCTGAATGTATAAAACTTTCAAATTTGGAAAAATTCTTGTTAATCCTTGCGGTACTTTTGTAAGGCTGCATGCAATAAATTCGACACTGTTAACATGTTCATTTCCTCTAGCAGACTCATGTTTTCCATCGGGTATTATTGTTGTATTTTCAGGAATTGTTTGAACAACAAAAAGACATTGATATACTTTCTTATTGCCAGGATATGTAGAGTCATAGTAGCGACACTTAACTTTCATTTCTGGTTCCATTTTAATAAGAATTTGCCTAAAAATATCAAAATTTATTAATTAAACCACACACAATAACTGCTTATTTACTTCCTTTCCACACTAAATATCAACTGAAAATGAATCAAATTTAGCAAGTAAATGATGAAATAAAGCAAGCCACAACACAACGTGTCAATATGATTTATAACTTTAATCCACAGATAGTATGGATAACATTAAGTTATTGCACAAAACAGCTACAACTGATAAGAGAAGATTTGGCAGTAAGTCTGACATTAACCTGACTCAATGCTGTCTTTAAGTCACATTTATATGTGCTGTATATCAACCGTATATCATGGAAGGAAGCTGTCGATAGAGACAGTGTCATATTTGGAATTGGAAATTGTCAAGCGTTAGCCAGCGATAGAGCCAGCTTCAGGAACCGACTGAGGGAGGTCATGGATCACACTTGATCTGTACGGCCAGCGAAAGTAAGTAAGTAAGTATATCCACCGAGAATACAATTCAATACATGCTGTATGGCTGTGAGACATGATTTGTGACAAAAAGAAGGTCAACAAGACATCAACATGGAGATACAGATGAGGAAGTATGGCTGGATAGGCCGTACCTACCATAGTCCTTGGATGGAAGGCGACCAGAAGCTCCAAAAGCTACTTGACGCAGAACAGTAATGAAAGAATGTCAGCTGCAACATGCGGACATAGAATTTGTACAAGCTAGGTGACATAGTCAGCAACAGAGTCAGATGGAAAGCCTAACCTAAGCTCCACACAGGAACATGGTTGCAGTAAGTAAGTAAGTGACTAACAGGCAACAGAACATGCTCTCGAATGCTTTCTCAAGTCAATCTGAATGTCCTTTGCATGCTTGGAAGATAACAGTGAATATTGATAAGATATGGATATGACCATGAAACTTTGGGTCTGTTCACTTATTCCGTAACATGCTTTTTTGACTTTCTTTCCTTTACATTCTCACATTCTTCCCTCCCTTCTATCCCTAAAGGTCATATCTATATTTTAAACATCCAATTCCTTTGCTGATACATGAACGGAAGCCACGCGAAAATTGAGGGGTATCAGGGAGAATGGGGGGTGTAATGTGAAGCCATGTGCTTAATCTAATCATTGCTTATAAAAAAATTGATTAAAAACAGCTGTTTATGTCAAATTTAAAGTCCTACCAACAAATTAGCTACTTAAGACACCTACATGACCATCCTTTATGGCAATCACATGATACCATGACTGCAGACATGTAAATTGCATGCTCTCGAGCTTTATTTTACATGCTATGCTGATGTCATCAAATGTAGGATGGCAAGAGGATTCAGGATACTTTTCGGGACATTTTGAGGCTTTGACGGGACACAGCAGCAAGACTGAAAAGGACAGCAGCGTCTCGGCAAAAATACAGCAGATGACCGACCTAATCATATGTGATATCCTAATACAGTAGTCAGCAGACTGTGTACCGTGAAACTAGAATTGACGTGGTCACTCGGAAGTGCCTTATGGTCGATAAATCTATGCTGATGTCCAAATGGATATAATTCTGACTTTGTAGATCGCAAAACAGCACGAGGATGTCCATAAAACCCTCAGCAATTGATATAGACAGTATCAGCATTTAGTATTGGTAATTGACAATGGATAGTCAGCTATAGAGTCAGTTTCAGACATCAACAGCCAGAGGACATGAATTAAACTGTCTAAATAATGAGCAGTGCCACATTAGTCGCATGGAAATGCCATTTTGGTTGTGGATTATCACCAAATCGTGTCGTGATGCCAAAAGAGTATAGACAACAAGGCAGGACGTCATGAGGATGACCAAGGAACACCTGAAAGGAGTCAATTGACAGAGACAGCAAAATAGAAGCCTGCAATAGAGGAAGAAGTCATTTGAGGATGGTCGTGGATCACAATTGATCAGATTCGACTTCTTGGGATGGTACTTGGGTGATCCAGACTGTGGAAATGTCCTAATTAACCGTTATTTTTATTTTCAAAATATTTGAATTTAAAATGACCGTTATAAAATTTTTATTATTTAGAAAATCAAAAAATGATTACGAAATTTTAATATTTCCTAAACTTTGGACTATATTTAGGTTGTGCAACTACCAATCAAGCTTGATGTGACAATTTAAGTCATAAATTTACTGATTTTTACATCGATTTTTATAACGGTCAAAATAAATTTGAAATTTCGACGTTTTTTTCATCGATTTTTATAACGGTCAAAATAAATTTAAAATTTCGACGTTTTTTGAATCCTGAAACAAAGGATTTCGACACTCAGATTTCCACAGACTGGGGTGATCCAGAGTTGGCTGGACTTGACGGAATGCGGACTTGACTTTTTGGAATTTAACAGTCCAGACATGCCAAAGACCTGCCAATTCTGACTTGAATTAAATAAAACAATTTTTTGAGGTATTTCAGTCATTTATTGAGTATATAAAAAGTTACTTCCAATTATGAGGAACTAGGGATTGCCAAAATTAGATGCAGGCATGCAGCATCTGGCCGCACCCTATGAGGAATATTTACTTTTTAACATTAAATTTTGAAAATCTCTTTCAGCTTTATTAATCAGTTCCTCCTTTAATTTATATGCATCAATAATATTTGTTACTTTTTCTATATCCAATGCCCATTCATCGTCAAATATAATTTTTGGATATTTAGCTTTAATTGTCATAAATGCAGCATGTCTTAATTCCATTTGATTATATTTATTGCTTATTTTGAGGACATCCATTGCATTGTCGTCAGTTACATGATTAATTAAATTTGTTGCTGCATATTCCATCAATTTTGGGATCTTAAGCTTCCCGGCAGCAGCATAAAGATGCAAAAAGTTCATCCCATCGACACCTGGAAGTTCATCAGTATAGAAATATTTCAAAATTATCTCAAAAATGTCAACTGGAATGTCAATTAATTTAAGGTTTTCAACTCCAGGGTTGTTTTTGAGAATCTCAGCCAGAGTTGGACATCGTGCAGCAATCAGGAACTTGTGAACTGGGAATTTATGGTCGCCAATTTGGATCTGGAAGTCCTTGAAGGTTTCATCAATTTGGAACAGATTTTTAAGGTCATTAATAATATTGTCATTAATTTTGACATTTTTTCTGTCCAATTTCAGCTTCAAATCACGAATTTCATCATCCTGTCGATGTAGTTTATGGACCAACATCTCATTCGTGTCTATTAATGCCTTATTTTCATCCTCAAATTTAAGTATTTTTTCAATATTTTTATATCCTTTATAAAATGTCACAAATATCTCATTCTTAACATCATCCAACGTCCCATTTGACTGACATATTGCCAATTTTGAATAACATTTTGTATAATTATCATTATCTCTAAAATCAACATGCTCTAACTTATCAAGTCCATCCAGCAAATTTGGTTCAATTATTTTCAATTTATTACCAAACATTCCAATTTCAATTAAATTATTAAATCCATTAAATAAGTCACCGGAAAAGAATTCAATTAAATTATTACAAAATCCAATTCTTTCAATATTTTGATACTCAATTAAGTCAGACCTGCTTACAATCCTCAATTTTGATCGCCATATGCTTAATATTTTAATATTTGGAAATAATTTTGTTAATTTTTTTGGTACTTTTGTTATTTGACAATCTTTAAATACGACAGCTTTAACATGATCAGTCATTATGTCATGATAATCTGTTAATATTAAGTCAGTATTGTCCGGTATGACTTGATTACTGACTATACAGGTATAGAAGCTTTTACCACATAAAAATATATTATCCTCAAATGTACACTGGATATTCATTTTATTTTATTAAATTCTGATCTATGCCTTAATATGTCCTTAAACTGATAACAAAACAATAACAAGGGGATATCCAGTTGACTTTTTTTTATGTGACAAATTAATTCAAATTTTTAAAAACCGTTACAGCTTTTTACAGAAAAACCTTACTTTGGATCAGAGTGTAACCGTCTCAAATTCAAGATTTTCGACATTAGATTACTGCAAAAATTCAAACTCAACTTATTTTAAAATACAAATTTCCGTTACGAAGTAAAATAAAATTAACGGTCAAAAAAAATTTGAATTTTAACGACAAAAAATATTATTTTTTTAAAAAAAAATTTAACGGTTCTCTTTGAGAAAGCAACATTTGTACAAGCCTTGCGATACAGCCAGCAACAGAGTCAGATGAAGGGTCTTTTATAGCAACCTAGGCTCTAAGTCGAGGCATGGTTCCAGTAAGCAAGTAAGTAAGTTTGAGAAAGTCAAACTGTGATTTGGATATTACTGGACTTACTTTGATGGATGTACAGATCAGATGTGATTCATGGCATCCCTAATATGACGACTAAACCATACTTACACCCAGAGTGTGAATGTCTCAGAAGTGACCGTTAATTGCTTTCAAATTTCAAATTTTTTTTGACCGTTATTTTCTGCTTGAATCATTTCAAATATTGACCGTTATTATTTGAATGAAAATACGATACGGGGATAAAAACTATGTTTTTAAAAAATAAATGACCGTTGAAATTTTTCAAAATTAAAAAATACGTTACAAACAAAAAATAAACATTTATTTAAATTCTGCTGCATGTAACTGTTTTCTTTCAAATAAACAATGATATCAATGATCATTTGAGTCTTAATTTTATGGAATTTTAGTAGAAGTATTGATAATTTTTGTAAAATAATTTAACGGTAAAATATTTTTTGAATTTTTGCTTACAATTTCGAATCCTTTCACAAGCGACAAGAGATACAAGCTTGCTATACTGAAATTGTGACATGATTTATTTGAGGTTATGTAAATGCACAGTGACGTCACAATATAATCAAAGATTATTATTAATGGTATTTGAGGCTATTTATTTATTTAATAATTTTACATACAATATCAATATCTAATCAATAACCTCAGCTGTAAATGTAATATTACCCAATTCCTTTGATCCATTGACGCTATAAGCACTGATTGCAAGATGAAATTGTGCTCTAATATTTGGAATAAAAAGCATCATTTTTGGATCACCATGTATACGATTAAGTTCAATATTCTTTATAATTGGACATGTCATGTAATCCTTAAAATATTTTCCAAATCCTTTCATTACAATCTTCCATCCAGGTGATTTTGGTACTTTGCCATTCTTTCCAAACAAGGCACACCAATTAAATGTTGTTATTGACTCTTTAAGGACCGTCTTTTTATCATTTTGGATGATGCTCATTTGTGTACTCATCTGAAATTTAAAATGAATTTTTAATGGTCTATCCCATTTACACCTGGAAGTTTGGTATTAAGGATATACATCCATACCATACAGTAGTGCATCTAAACTACTAAAGCTTCATATTTACAAATTATTTCAATTTCTGGATCTTTAGCAGTAGTAAAAAATTGTAAAATGTCTTATCCCATTTACACCTGGAAGTTTAAAACTTACAACAAGCTTAGTAATTGGAGCCTTAACTTCAGCATTAAATGTCAAAAATATTCCATCAACTTCACATTTTGTGAATGCGACAATCAACTCGTGGTCAGTCTTACAGTCGTCAAGTGACACAAAACGATAAGTTTTTGAACATTTGGTGATGTAAGTTATGCTGTATAGTACAAGAATGATAGCTAAATACTTCATGACTGTAATGAACAAATTTAAAAATTTTTATTTAATTTTTTTATGACAAAATTTCTACTTAAATAATTATTTTAATTTACCGGAAGTGCCACAATTGTGACTAATTTTGGAATAAATTGAGTCAAAATGTGTTCTGTTGGATGTACGATGGACATGATATTATGAATGTTCAATAAAATTTAAAAAAATTTTAAAAATTTAAAAAAAATTAAAAAAAATATAAAAAAATTTAAAAAAATTAATTTAAAAAAATTTTATTTAAAAAATTTTCAAAAAAAAAAAATTTAAAAAATTTCAAAAAAAACTTAAAAAAATTTTAACAAATTTTATATAAATTTTAACAAATTTTAAATAAATTTTAACAAATTTTAAAAAAATTTAAAATAATTTAAAAAAAAATTTAAAAAAAATATAAAATAATTTAAAACAAATTTAAAATAATTTTAAAAAAATTTAAGAAAATTTTTAAATTTAAAGCAAAATTAAAAAAAAAAAAAATTTAAAAATTAATAAATTTTTAAAAACTTTAAAAAATTTAAAAAAAATTTAATAAATTTCGAAAATCATAAAAATTTTAAAAAATTTAACAATTTTAAGAATTTCAAAAGTTTAAAAGAATTTAAAAAACTTTAAAAATATTTAAAAAATTTAAAAAAAAATTAGAAAAATTTAAAATTTCAAAAAATTATCGCAATTAAAACACAATTTTTTTAATTTATTTTCATAATCATTAATGCATAACAAACGTGTGTTATTTTTATTGAAATTTTGTTTAATTTCCATTTTTTTGTTCACAACTTTTTTTTTAATTTTTTTTTAATTTATTGATAAATAACTTCATTTTTTTATATAATTTAATTTTATTTGATCTCTAAATGAGCTCGCATGCTCGTGCTTTACACATTTTATTATTTCTGTATTGTGTGAATTTATTTATTTTATATTTTTTGTTGTCTTTTTTTTTTTGTTATGTTCAAAAATTTTTTTTAATTTTGTTCGATTTTTGATAAATTTTTTTTTAAATTTCGAAAGAGGCGATAAAAATTTTAAATTAAATTCACAATTATTTGTCACAAAATGATGAAATCTTTACAATGAAATTTGATTTTTAAGCGATATAATTTTTTTGGGATAATGTGTTGCTCGGGTCAGCAACCTAGCGACTGCCAATTCAAAAATTAAATTTAAATTTGATGAGAAAATTTTAATTTTTTTTTTTTTGAATAATTTTGAAGATTTTTAGAGAAATTTCAAGTTTAAATCAACTCAAGTTGACTTGACTACCTTAGTGCATTACCCGCCCCCCTCCCCTGGTGTACCCCCCCCCCCCCACAGTAGTCATGTACCTTAATTTAAAAAATCAGTCAAATATGAATTTAAAATTATTAAAAAAAATTCAAATTTAATAAAAATAATTAAAAAATGACTTTTTTTTGATGATTTAACGTATTTAAAAACTTCCACGCGGCATGCATGTTAGTCATTATCTCAATATTTGCGATTTAACGATAGTCGACAATAGCAATTATGCATTTATATAATTTATTTTAATAATATTAAGTTTTTTTTGTTGTAGTTAAATATTTTAAAGCTTTTTTCGTCATGAAAATATGTTTTTTTTTAAATATTTTTTTAAGTTTTTCATTCATTTTCATTCTACTTTATTTTCATTCACAATGATATATTTTTATATATATATTTATATATATTTGTTTTGTTTTCATACTCATTTGTCCTACTTTAAATTTTATTTTTCACACATTTTTTGAAAATTGAATTTATCAAAAAAAAAATATTTGGACATTTTTTGAAATTTAAATTGCCATTTTTTGTCAAGTATTGTTAAAATATCAAAAACTTAATTTATTTATTAAAATTTATTTAAAATTAAATAATAAAAAAGCTATTAATTAAAATTTAAATTTGAATTCTCAATTTTTATTAATTTGAAAATTTTCTTTTTTTTTAAAAAAAATCATTTTTTAAAATTTTTTGAATTTTCAAAAAACAAATTTTTTAAATTTATTGATTTTAAAAATTTAAACTTTTTTAGTTTTTTGTTTAAATTTGTATTCAAAATTAATTTCAAAATAATTATTAAATATAATTTGTTATTTTTTGGAAAATTTAAAAACTATAATTAAAAATATTAAATAATTATAATTTAAATATTTTTAATTATAGTTTTTAAATTTTCGAAATTTTTAATTATTTTAATTATAATTATAATTATTATTTTAAAATTAAAAATAAATTTGAAAGTATTTAAATAAATAAAAATTTTAATAAAAAATCCTAAAATTTCAATAAAAAAAAAAAAAAATAAAAAATTTAATTTTATTATCAATATTTTTAACTCTAATAATTTTAATTTCAAATATTTTTAAAAATAAAAATTCAAAAATTTTAAATAAAATTCAAAAATTTTAAATAAAATTCAAAAATTTTAAATAAAATTCAAAAATTTTAAATAAAATTCAAAAATTTTAAATAAAATTCAAAAAATTTAAATAAAATTCAAAAAAATTTTAAATAAAAAAAAAGTTTAACAATATTTTAAAATAAAAAAAAATTAAAAAAATATTTTTAAAATAAAATTTAAAAAATTTTTATTTAATTTTTACTTTTTTTGTCAATTTTATAAAATTTTCAATTTATTTTTAAATATTTTTATTTCTATTTTCGGAATAAAAAAACGTAATTTTAATTAAAAATCATAAAAATTCTTTCGAAATTCCTATTTATGTCCATAATTTTCATTCATGACCTACAATTTAATTCATTAATCTATTACATGTCCTTCTTTTATATTTAATTTATAACTTTAACAGTTTTCATTCTTATTTAATAATAATAATAATAATAATTAAGTTTATCATTGTTTATGTCTGTAATAGTGTAACTGTGGGCGCTCTCATCAAAAAAGCTCAAATTTGATATTTTTTTTGTTTTGTTTTTTTCGCTATCTTATAATTAATAATAATAGATTATTTAGATATTATTTTATAAAGAAAAAAATTTAACATTTGAGAGGAAAAAATTAAAGAAAAATGAAAAAATTACAAACAAACTTTTTTTTTATTATTGTTGAACTTCCACGCGTAACATGGAATGCAGTTCAATATATTTAAGTATATATAGACTATATATATGAATTATTATCATTTTTTTATGTAAATATATTTATAAATATGTTTTTTTTTGTGTATGTATATAGCAATAGCAGTTACGTGGGGACGTAATGAGGAGAAAATTTAAAAAATTTAAAAAATTTAAAAAATTTTACAAATTTAAAAAATTTAAAAAATTTAAAAAATTTAAAAAATTTAAAAAATTTAAAAAATTTAAAAAATTTAAAAAATTTAAAAAATTTAAAAAATTTAAAAAATTTAAAAAATTTAAAAAATTTAAAAAATTTAAAAAATTTAAAAAATTTAAAAAATTTAAAAAATTTAAAAAATTTAAAAAATTTAAAAAATTTAAAAAATTTAAAAAATTTAAAAAATTTAAAAAATTTAAAAAATTTAAAAAATTTAAAAAATTTAAAAAATTTAAAAAATTTAAAAAATTTAAAAAATTTAAAAAATTTAAAAAATTTAAAAAATTTAAAAAATTTAAAAAATTTAAAAAATTTAAAAAATTTAAAAAATTTAAAAAATTTAAAAAATTTAAAAAATTTAAAAAATTTAAAAAATTTAAAAAATTTAAAAAATTTAAAAAATTTAAAAAATTTAAAAAATTTAAAAAATTTAAAAAATTTAAAAAATTTAAAAAATTTAAAAAATTTAAAAAATTTAAAAAATTTAAAAAATTTAAAAAATTTAAAAAATTTAAAAAATTTAAAAAATTTAAAAAATTTAAAAAATTTAAAAAATTTAAAAAATTTAAAAAATTTGAAAAATTTAAAAATTTTAAAAAAATTAAAAAATTTAATAAAATTTGAAAAATTTAAAAATTTAAAAAATTTAAAAAATTTGAAAAATTTAAAAAATTTAAAAAATTTAAAAAATTTAAAAAATTTAAAAAATTTAAAAAATTTAAAAAATTTAAAAAATTTAAAAAATTTAAAAAATTTAAAAAATTTGAAAAATTTAAAAAATTCAAAAATTTAAAAAATTTAAAAACTTCAATTTAAAAAATTTAAAAAATTTAAAAAATTTAAAAAATTTAAAAAATTTAAAAAATTTAAAAAGCTCAAAATTATAGTCTAATTAATAATTGGCAGGGATGGCACCAATAACATAAAATTCTTTTTAAAATTTCTGAAAATAATAAATTTAAAATTTATTTTTTTTAAATTATTTTTCAAAACTTTTCATTAAAAATTATTAAAATTCAAATATTTAATATTAAAAATTCAATAATTTTTTTTCAATTAAATCACAAAAAAACTCAACAAAATTTAAAAAATGACCGTTATAACTTCCATTTTCCATGAATTATTTTCAACATTTCCCCTAAAATATTTTCACTACAATAAATTTAAACAAAATTCACCAAAAAAAAATTAAAAACATTTTCTAAGATTTCATTTAGGTCCCATTATTGTTAATTATTTTAATAATTATTTATTACAGCTTAGCTCAGATATCACCAAGAGCTTTTTACATACAACATGCCCATTTCCACGTGGAAGTTTTTTTTTAAATTTTTCATTTTTTTTTCAAAAAACTTCGTCAACTTTTAAATATTTTTTCATGGAAAATGAAAGCTTTTCAGTCAATAATGAGAATGATTAATGAACTTCCACGCGTAAAGCTTAATGGATTAAATGTTAAGGTTGTTGAAGCGTAGATGGTTAAGTGATTGAGGATTAATTTTTGTAATTATTTACAAGATGAGCATTTTTGGGAATTTTTAATTTTTTTTTTTCAAAATAAAACACTCTTTTTTGTCGAAATTTTCTTATATTTGAAGGTTATTAAGGAACAACTGAATGAATTTGGTTAACTTAATGGTTTTTAAAGAGTAAAATTAAATTATTTTTAGAAAAAATTGGTTCATATTTAGGGCTGTTTACTTATTAAGCTTGAAAATTAGCATAATAAATAACCAACCCCTTATCAGCGTGGAAGTTTTCATTTTTTGAGGTTATTAAAAGAAAATTGTTAACATAACTTCCAGGTGGTGATAGGATTGACCCTATAAAAATTGGATTTGCCACCACTAGAAAAATGTTAAAGTAACTTCCAGGTGGCGATAGGATTGATCCTATAAAAAATAGATTTGCCACCACTAGAAAAAAGTTCAATAAACTTCCAGGTGGTTGTAGGATTGACCCTATAAAAATTGGATTTGCCACCACTAGAAAAATGTTCAATAAACTTCCAGGTGGTTATAGGATTGAACCTATAAAAATAGGATTTGCCACCACTAGAAAAATGTTCAATAAACTTCCAGGTGGTGATAGGATTGAACCTACAAAAAGAGGATTTACCACCACTAGAAAAATGTTCAATAAACTTCCAGGTGGTGATAGGATTGAACCTATAAAAATAGGATTTTCCACCACTAGAAAAATGTTAAACTAACTTCCAGGTGGTAATAGGATTGAACCTATAAAAATTGAATTTGCGACAATTTAGAAAAATTTCAATTTAACTTCCAGGTGGTGATGAAATTGAAAACTTCCACGCTGTCATATGCCATCATCATATCCAAATCCAGTGTTTCTCAAACATTCCCATTTAACCAAATTAGCTGAACTTTTGCACAGCTCAATAGTCAATAGCCCACCGCACACCATCATTTGAGAAGCACTGTCCTATTCTATTTAGTTATAAGATTGATTGACTTTTTTTTAAATATTTTTTTTAACAGTTTTTTTTTAAATATTTGTAATTTTTAAATTTATTTATTTTTGGGATTTGTTCAGTTGTTTGGGCAAAAATTCATCATTAAATATTTAAATTTTTTTTATTTATTGTTCAGTAAGCATGGAAAAATATTTTTTTTTTTGTTCACAATTTCTCTGTTAAGGAAAAAGGATTTATATATTTATATATATATATATATTTCGACAAGATTTAAATAGAAATTGGAGAGAGAGACAAAATGAACATTTAGAGGATGCGAATAAAGGAAGTAAAAAAAAAATTATTTTAGAACCAACTTCCACCTAATTTATTTAATCCACCCATTCCAATACCGCCAATTCCTTTTCCCAATAAATTTCCAACTTTTCCTTTGACAGCATTCGTTACACTGCCTATGTTAATATTGCCATCTTCATCACCAAGCTTATCTAATACTGGTAAGTGCTTTGAGGACTTACTGGCTGCTACCGATACTGCACCGTCGTCATCGTCACCGTCAGCAAACCTAAAAATGAGACAATGGAGTTTTAGCATTAAGATGGTACACCTGGTATGACACCGCAGTATGATGCACTTGGTAGGGTACACCTGGTATGACACCGCAGTATGATACACTTGGTAGGGTACACCTGGTATGCGCAGCATAGGCAGCTCCCCTAAGAGGTAGGCAACCCCATTGCTCAATCACACGTTCCGTGCTTGAGCAATGGGGTTGCCTACCTCTAAGGTGAGCTGCCTATGTACGTTTCACTTGCCATACTACACCTAGTATGACACAACTGTCCCAGACACATACCTAGTCATACCAAATGCACCGCAAGAGAAACCGACACCCAAATATCTATAAAAGCAATACTTACTCATCTTCACCATCCTCACTAGGCATGGTTAATGCACATGTAGCCTCTTCAGCTTGCATACGCTGAGCAACTGTCTGATATGCCTTTGAATTTAATTTGTCTTCCATTACGCCTTGAAGCTCAAAATCCGAGTAAATTTTCTAAAATAATTATACATAGAAAATATTAAGGAACATAATTAATATTAAGGAACTGAGAATATGCAGCACAATGGAAGGATATAGAGCTGATTTGTCATATTTTGATCAGTTCCGCATCCTTTTGTTGCTTTTTATGTTCATGTTGGGTTCGGAGATGGCAGGTTGTAAGCCTTAACATTCCTATCCTGATTTGTGGGGTTGCCACTCTTCAGGCAGGGTTTGGATAGACTTTTAACATATTTGGTCTGCTTTGGAGTCAGACTTTGGCTTCCCAAATTCCCCAGAGTCAATCATAATCAACCCTCAAACCAACCTTAAGTCCCTTTTAAATAAAAGTCAGTCAATGAAGTTTTTGATATTAAAATTCAATTTATTTTAAAGAAAACAACAACTATGGCTTGACATGACTAGGCTAGACACAACTATTCAGAACAAACCATGACTATGCAAGACTAGGCTGGATTAGACTGGACACACGATTAGACTGGGCATACGCTTAGATTAGACTGGACATATGTTTAGATTAGACTAGGCACATGATTAGAAATGACACACGACTAGTCTGGACACATGACTAGACTAGACACATATATTTTCTAGACAAATGACGAATCCGGACACCTAACAAGTCTGGACACAAGAATTAACCTATCCTGGACACATAGCCTGAATTCATGGTTAGACTAGACACGTTACCAGACAACACACATTACTAGACTAGATAGGACACACGACTATTCTGGACACCTAATTATTCAGGACACATAACTAGATTAGACACATGACTAGACAAGCCTAGTTACATGAAAAGACTAGCCTAGACACATAATTAGTCAAGACACATTAATAGTCAGGACACATGACTAGTCAGGACATATGATTAGAATAGATACATGAGTAGTCTGGGCATAAGAATCAAACTAGCCTGGACACATGACTAGACAAGACACATGACATAGCTACAACGCACTTAAGTCCACTAAAGTCAATCCCATTTAGACTAAATTCAACAATAATTTTTTATTAACAATTTTTTTTCTAATTATTTAATTTAACAAATTTTTCATATTTTTCATATAAATCCATTTTAACATCCTCAAGTGTCGCATTCGACTTATCATTATCAATAGAATAACATATATCATAATTTGGATTATCCCTAAAGTTGACACAACACAACTTATCAAGTCCATCCAGCAAATTTGGCTCAATAATTCTCAATTTATTATTACAAAATTCAATTTCCGTTAAATTTTTAAAATTTTGAAATAAATTTCCCGCCAAAAATTCAATTTCACTACGTTTAATTGACAGTGTCTCTAAATTTTTATATTCAGCTATTGCATCCATCGTGACTGTCGATAAATTTGTATGTAAAATAACAAATGATTTTAAATTTGGAAAAATTTTTGTTAATCCACGCGGAAATGACGTCATTTTACAGTTAAGGAACCAAATTCTTGTGACTGTACTGTTGGATTTACGAAAATCATGTCGACCGATGAACTTTAGGTCTGAATATTCAGGAATTGTCTGGTCTTCAACATAGCACGTGTAATATGTTTTGGAATCAATTGTTGTTGAGTTTTCAAATTGACATTGGATATCCATTGCTGAATATTTGCAGCTGTACACAAACTACAAATCACGACTTTACTATCTGAGCGACTGACTTGGTATGAGACATAAAACTTAATAGTTGACAATCTTATCAGATGTATGTCCATGATAAGATAACAAAATTGGAAGGGATAAGGAACTGTGTGTGAATTAATATAGTTCAAATATTGAAGATGTAAGCAAATTTATGAGATATTTCAGCCTTTAGACCAGTGGTGAACAACCTGTGGGCATCCTGTGGTCAACTTGTGTACCGCGGCACACCAGTATGTTATAAATCTGTCAAATTGAGGAACTGGGAGAAACGAAGGAGTAACGAGAGAGGAACTTGAGAGAGGAACTTGAGAGAGGAACTAGAGAGAGGAACGAGAGAGAGGAACTTGAGAGAGGAACTTGAGAGAGAGGAACGAGAGAGAGGAACAAGAGAGAGGAACTTGAGAGAGGAACTAGAGAGAGAAACGAGAGAAAGGAACGAGAGAGAGGAACGAGAGAGAGGAACTCGAGAGAGGAACGAGCGAGAGGAACTAGTGAGAGGAACGAGAGAGAGGAACTTGAGAGAGGAACTTGAGAGAGGAACGAGAGAGAGGAACGAGATAGAGGAACTTGAGAGGGGAACTAGAGAGAGGAACTGTGGAGAGACGAGAGAGGAACTAGAGAGAGGAACTAGAGAGAGGAACTTGAGAGAGGAACTTGAGAGAGGAACTTGAGAGAGGAACTAGAGAGAGGAACTAGAGAGAGGAACTAGAGAGAGGAACTAGAGAGAGGAACTAGAGAGAGGAACTAGAGAGAGAAACTAGAGAGAGGAACTAGAGAGAGGAACTAGAGAGAGGAACTAGAGAGAGGAACTAGAGAGAGGAACTAGAGAGAGAAACTAGAGAGAGGAACTAGAGAGAGGAACTAGAGAGAGGAACTAGAGAGAGGAACTAGAGGGACTACTTTTTAGATATACAGACAATCAAAGCGACACAATAAGACTAGATTGTGAACATTAAAAGTATTAAACTAAATTTTATATAGCATAATCAGCCATAGACCAAAAAAAGTCATCAAATTAACGCACATTGATGAATCAGACGCGGAATTAAATGGAAACTAGTTGTCTATTCATCCAAAATGTCAACATTATTGAGTCATAAAATGTTTTATCTATTTGATGTGATTATAAAGCATTTGAATTGTTATTGCTTAATATCAACTAGAATGTTATCAAAATGTAATTCATTTACAAATAATGATAAATATAGTGACTGATAAGAATGTTGAAAAGCAGCCACACTTTTAATGCTAATTTGTAGTGGAAATAAATGAAAAGTTTTGGTTTTCGAGAGCGGAACTTAGAACGGAACCTAAATCGGAACTTAGATCGGAACCTAAATCGAAACTTAAATCGGAACCTAGATCGGAACCTAGATCGGAACTTAGATCGGAACTTAGATCGGAACTTAGATCGGAACCTAGATCGGAACCTAGATCGGAACCTAGATCGGAACTTAGTTCGGAACCTAGATCGGAACCTTGATCGGAACCTAGATCGGAACCTAGATCGGAACTTAGATCGGAACCTAGATCGGAACTTAGATCGGAACCTAGATCGGAACCTAGATCGGAACCTAGATCGGAACCTAGATCGGAACTTAGATCGGAACCTAGATCGGAACCTAGATCGGAACCTAGATCGGAACTTAGATCGGAACTTAGATCGGAACCTAGATCGGAACCTAGATCGGAACTTAGATCGGAACCTAGATCGGAACCTAGATCGGAACCTAAATCGGAACTTAGATCGGAACCTAGATCGGAACCTAGATCGGAACCTAGTTCGGAACCTAGATCGGAACCTAGATCGGAACCTAGATCGGAACCTAGATCGGAACCTGGATCGGAACTTAGTTCGGAACCTAAAATGGAACCAAGATCGGAACCTAATCCTGAATCATGACCGATTTCGGAACCGAGTCAGTGTATCCGAGTCCGAGTATTAACTTCCACGTGTAACAGGGCATGTGCTTTTTGATAGAATCTTTATAGACACTCAATTTTAATCCAAAAATGACATTGTAGCTCAATTCGCCAATGTCTTGTATAAAGTCTGACTTTACCCTTCACCCGTACCCCAATCCAAACCCCCCTTGTAAATCTATCAATAAATATCACTCACCTTAACAATATGCGATAAACATAAACATTGAAAAACGTGTAATGAATGATCGAGACGTTCGGACAGCCAATTACATAATAATGTTATCGTCTTTGTATACCATTGCTCAAAGAAATTCAATATCCATAAATCGTCATTTATTTTGCTACGTATTAAGTCGATATTGTTGCGTGTAAAATTAACATAGCTTTGACCGAGATCCTTTCCTGAGCCGGAAACATTCTGGAATGAATTATGTTATGAGGTTATGTTTTGAGGTTATGTTTAAGTTGAGCTTTATTTTTGCACAGAAATTTGATTTTGTTGGAAACTTTAAAGAGGGTATTTTGGTTGAAAATTGAATGAATTTTGAGGTTAAGTAACCGAAATTCGGACAAAATTTTGAGGTTAAGTAACCAAAATTTGGGCAAATTTTGAGGTTAAGTAACCGAAATTGGGACAAAATTTTGAGGTTAAGTATCCTTAAATTGGGACAAAATTTTGAGGTTAAGTAACCGAAATTCTGACAAAATTTTGAGGTTAAGTAACCAAAATTTTGACAAAATTTTGAGGTTAAGTATCCAAAATTCTGACAAAATTTTGAGGTTAAGTAACCGAAATTCTGACAAAATTTTGAGGTTAAGTAACCGAAATTGGGACAAAATTTTGAGGTTAAGTAACTAAAAATCTGACAAAATTTTGAGGTTAAGTAACCGAAATTTTGAGGTTAAGTAACCAAAATTTTGAGGTTAATTAACCAAAATTCTGACAAAATTTTGAGGTTAAGCAACCCAAAATCAGACAAAAACGTACAAAATTTTGAGGTTAAGTAACCAAAATTCGGACAAAATTTTGAGGTTAAGTAACTTAAAAATCGGACAAAATTTTGAGGTTAAGTAACCGAAATTTTGAGGTTAAGTAACCGAAATTTTGAGGTTAAGTAACCAAAATTTTGAGGTTAAGTAACCAAAATTCTGACAAAATTTTTGAGGTTAAGTTTCCAACAATATCTCACAAAAGTCATCCTTACCGTAAAACTTAACAGCGATCCAATCAAGCTACCCTCATCATATCGCGCCAATTTTCCTAAAACACCTTCCAAAACCGACACAAGTTTATTGATTAAACCTTGTGTCATCGATGCAAGTGCCTTATCGATTTGATCATCGATCTTTGAATGATATTGATGCTTAACGAAGGAAAGAATGAAGAAAAGGTGGATAGAAGAAGAAGAAGATGTGAAGAGACGTGTATTTTTGTATTGTATTTTTTGTTTTGATTGTTGTTGTTGTTATTTTTTTATGTAATTTTTTAGGTTAATTTTTTTGTGTTTTTGAGAAGGAAAAAAATGATAATTTTCATGCAGTAAATGATAAGAAATATTTATTATTGATTTTAGAGGAAAGAAGAAGTAAATAATCAAGAGAAAAATCATAAAAAAACAGTAGAGTAAGAAGAAGGAGGCGAAGGAAAATCATAAAAAGAGCACAAATGGAAGAGAAATTTTGCTAGATTTAGAAAATTGTCTACTCTATATTTAATATAAGGATGAATTTTTTTTAATAATGAAGATTTTGTGAATCTTTATTGAGAATGTTTGGATATTTCATGTTTCTGAATATTGCTGGTAAATTTACAGTGCAGTTTTCTCTTTTTGGCTTAGCTTATTATTGTATAACATATAGGTTTAAGTTCATTTTTTCTCATTTGGAGCAGGATGTTGACTCAAAAACAGTTCAATTATATCCTTGCCACTTTTTTCTACTCGGAAAACAGCAGATCACCGATTAAAAGCTTATTGCGAAGAATTTTGAGGATGACAACTTTTCGAGGTGGTGAAAAAATTCAGAAAATGTGATCTAAAGCTGAATTATTTTGTTTTTGCAGCCGTTTTTGTACTTTATATGAATTAAGATTAAAAACTAGATTAAATAGTATTTTTCAATTATTGGCTTAGCTCATTATTTCATAGCAATAGTGTTTTAAATCATTTCATCTCATCTGGAGATGTAAACAAACTCAAAAATAGTTAAGTTTGATTTTTGCAACTTATTTCTACCTCAAAAATATTACTTTAATGCTTTAAAGCTAATTGCAAAGATTTTTGAAGCCAAAAACTTTTCGAGGTGGGGGAAAAATTCCAAAAGTTACAATTTAAGCTGATTTTTTTTTGATATTTTACCAATTTCTGTACTAAATATGAATTAAAATTAGTCGAAGTTGCTCGGTGGCATAATGGTTTAGTCCTTTGGTACATAATTATTACAACACCGATTCAGCAATCATAATGGATTAAATATAAACTTTTATTTTTTGGCTTAACACATTATTGCGAAACATTGAAGTTTTTGCTCATTATTTCTCATCTGGAGAACTAAATTGACTCTAAAATAGTTAAGTTTGATCTTTGCCACTTTTTTCTATCTGAAAATTAGCACTTTACTGGTTTAAAGCTCACCACGGAGATTTTTGAAGCAAAAAACTTTTCGAGGTGGAAAAAATTCAAAAATTTTGATCTAAAGCTGAATTTTTTGATATTTCATAAGTTACTTTACTAAATATGCATTTGGATTAATTAAGGGATTTAATGTGATTTTTAACTTTTTGGCTTAACGCATTATTGCATAACATTAGGCTTTAGTTCATTATTTCTCATTTGGAGATGCAAACTAACTCAAAAATGGCTAAGTAATAACTTTGCCACTTTTTTCTATCCGAAAAATAGCACTAAATTGCTTTAAAGCTAATTACGAAGCTTTTTGAAGCCAAAAACTTTTCGAGGTGGAGAAAAAATTTCAAAAATTTCAATTTTAGCTGAATTTTCAAGAATTTTCTCCAGTTTCTGTACTAAATATGAATTAAAGTTAGTCGAAGTGGCTCGGTGGCAGAAAAATTTAATATTTCGGTACATAATTATTGCAACACCGATCCAGCGATCACAATGGATTAAATATGAATTTTTACTTTTTGGTTTAACACATTATTGCGTAACATTGAGGTTTTTGCTCATTATTTCTCATCTGGAGAACTAAATTGACTCTAAAATAGTTAAGTTTGATCTTTGCCACTTTTTTCTATCTGAAAATTAGCACTTTACTGGTTTAAAGCTCATTACAGTGATTTTTGAGGCAAAAAACTTTTCGAGGTGGACAAAAAATTCAAAAAAATTGAGTTAAAGCTGAATTTTTTGATATTTTTTGAAAGTTTTTCAATATTTTTGACTTATTTACTGATTTTCTTAATACAGAACTCAATTCCTCACAAAATCCAGAAACACATGACGCAAATTTATCAAAAAATGCAAATTTCTCCCAAATTATCCACTAAAAAGATTCACAAAAATCCCCCATTCAACTCTACAATGATTCTCTAATTAAATCTCAAAATAACAAACTAATTCCCAATATTATAAATTGTCCCCACACATCATAACTCACCACATCAATTCCATCAACCGAACACAATTTAAATGATTGATTTTTGGCATCAAGTATCACATTAACCATGGCACACATTTCCGTACTTATAATATAATCTGTCGATATAAATGTCACAGATTTCTTAAGCCACTGCTGAAATGACTGTTCGGTACGCTGTAGACACGATTCAATCATATCACATGCCATAAGCTTTAAACGTTGTTCAAGATGTTGACGAAATTCAGCATCGGGCCAATGTAAATCACGTATGAATGACTGTAGTGCATCCAATTTCCAAAATAAATCTTCTGATGTTGCACATCCATTTCTATATTTTATTATTATTAATAATTTTAAAGAAGAAAATAGGTGGAAAATTGAAGGGTGGATAGAGTGGGGGGGATGAGATAGGGGGGTCAAGTGGGGGGGTCATGTGATGGGGGTCAAGTGATGGGGTCAAGTGGGGGTCATTAAGTAGGTGAATTTGTGAGACGGATGTCAATTTTGTGATTATTTTTGCAAAAAAAAACAAACAAAAAATGATGAAAATTTTCCAAATAATCGCGCGAATTATCAAAAAAGGAGTCGATAAGACATAAGACAGACATAAGGACAGACAGTAAGTATAACAAGTAGAGAGAGAGAAAAGAAGAAAAACAGAAAGAATTTGTTGAAAAAAAGATTATAAATTAATTAATTATTCCATTTTTTCATATTAAAGTACAAAAAAAGACATTAACATAACATTTAAATAGCGTATGGGGGGTAGTTGGGGGACGGGGGGTAAATTAATTAATTTAATTACATTACATTACATTTGTCATAGATTTTATAGGGAATTAAAGTACACGAAAATGCATCATTTTTTGGAATATTTAATTAGACATTTAGGTATGACATTGAGATAAGATGGAATATAAAGCATAAATGAGGTTATGTCATGGAGGGTTGATGATGGGTAAATTTGGAAAAGGATTGGGAATTTTAGTAAGCAAAATTTTGAATTTTTTGAGGTTATAATAAATTTTTTGAGGTTAGGTTAAATTTTTGGGAGGTTAGGTTCAATATTTTGATGTTAGATTCAATTTTTTGAGGTTAGGATTGACATTTTTGCGGTTAAAATCAATTTATTGAAGTTAAGATCGAAATTTTTGAAATTATGGTGAAAATTTTTGAGGTTAAAATCAATTTTTTGAGGTTAAAATCAATTTTTTGAGGTTAAAATTAATATTTTTGAGGTTAAAATCAATTTTTTGAGGTTAAAATCAATATTTTTGAGATTAGGTTCATTTTTTTAAAGGAGGAATCAATATTTTTGAGGTTAAATTCAATTTTTTGAGGTTAGGATTATTATTTTTGAGGTTAGGATTAATTTTTTGAGGTTATGATCAATTTTTTGAGGTTAGGTTCAATATTTTTAAGGTTAGGAGCAATTTTTTGATATTAGATTGAAATTTTTGAGGTTAAAATCAATTTTTTGAGGTTATGATCAATTTTTTGAGGTTAGGTTCAATATTTTTAAGGTTAGGTTCAATTTTTTGAGGTTAGATTCAATTTTTTGAGGTTAAAAAAATCAAAAAAATATAAAAAAATTCAAAATTCATCAAAATAATACCAAAATGATGAACCAAAAAGCAGGAAGTGAGTGAGTGAGTGAGATGGATATAAATCGATAAATGGTAATATGGACACATGTAGCATATAGCATATAGCATATAGCATATGAATAATTTATACACATAATTTTTCGATATTTATAGTATAATATAATATGGATTATATAAATAAGAATTGTACGTTAAATCCACCACCAAGTATAGGAAGAGAGAGAGAGAGAGAGAGAGAGATAGAGATATATACAGGAGCAATAATTTATTCACACAAGTGAGTTTTCAGAGCACACACAGGATACAAAAATATATTTAGCCAAAAGAGAGAGAAAGAGAGAGAGAGAGAGAAAGTAGAAAAAGAGGCACAAAGTTAATAAACATCTATATGTCCTTGATAATTTACCCTTTACTCTCCCACCTCTCCTTTTCGAAGCCCTTATGTATTGATTGTGCGATTGATGACTCCATCAGGTCCACATAGCGTACCACAAGTGGTGCAAATATTGTTTGAAGTTGATGATGAAATCGTCCATTTTTGAGATTATCTGGAATGAATTTTAATGTTTTATGAATGTTTTGAGTCTCAAATGATTAACATTTGAATGTTTTAAGTCACAAAAGACCAAAATTTTGAATGTTTTGAGACACAAATGACCAAAATTTTAATGTTTTGAGTGATAATTGACCAAAATTTGAATGTTTTGAGACAGAAAGGATCAAAATTTGAATGTTTTAACTCATAACTGATGAAAAATTGAATGTTTTAAGCAAAAAAAAGACCAAATTTTGAAATTTCAAGTCATAACTTACTAAAATTTTAATGTTTTCGGTCTAAAATGATCAAAATTTGAACGTTTTAAGTAAGAAATGTCCAAAATTGAATGTTTTTTGGTCTAAAACAACCAAAAATTGAATGTTTTGAATCAATAGTGACCAAAATTTCAATGTTTTGATTCAAAATTAACCAGAATTTGAATGTTTTGAGACAAAATTGTTCAAAATTTGAATGTTTTGAGTCACAAGTGACTAAAATTTGAAATTTTTAGGTGACAAAATTTAAATATTTCAAATTACTCACCATCCGTACGAAGATAATCATTGAGCACTTGAAATAATGGAAATGAATCCCACGTATCCGGCGGCTGCTCAGCCAAAACACGCTCCATATCGCAAGCAAACATCGACCAAAACATCTCAGCATGTTCCACAAGTAAATCACTGAACCATGCGAATGCCTAAATAGTCACAAAACAAAAAGAAATTGTTCAAATTCATGTGCATGGATGGTGCCATGGAAAGAAGAAAGAGAAGAAAAAAAAATAGTAAAAAAATTAGATTTTGTGGCATAAAAAAAAGTAAAAAATTCTTAGGAAAATAAAAACTAAGAAATTGAGTAGAAAGAGAGTCAAAAAAAGCGACCTAGCCTAAAATAAAATGTGTCATTTTCATCTGTGACAAAGGAACCAAAAATCAAATTAAAACTTAGAAACTAGCAGAAAGATTCAAAGAGAAAAATAAAGTAAAAAAGTTTGTGTTGAGATGTGAGATGTTGTGGACTTAAGGATGAACAGGAACTGTCAAAATTGACCGTGACCTTCGTCAGTTGAGGCAGGAAAGCTCCCTGCAATTTAGGGAAGACTGGGAGTCAAATTTGAACAGTCAGGCAGGTCGGGAGTCAAATTTGAACAGTCAGGCAGGTCGGGAGTCAAATTTGAACAGTCAGGCAGGTCGGGAGTCAAATTTGGACAGTCAGGCAGGTCGGGAGTCAAATTTGAACAGTCAGGCAGGTCGGGAGTCAAATTTGAACAGTCAGGCAGGTTGGGAGTCAACCCAGATATGCCAAGTCTGACCCCCCAACCCCCATATCCCCTCCAATCCATCTCACATCCGAAAATAACTAAAAAATAACCAAAAAAAACGGGAATTTTTTATTTTAGAATTTAGATCAATTTTTTGATTATTTCCATTGGATATGTTTGTGTTTGTGTATAAGTTCGACGGTCTATATGAAATTTGAGGATTAAAATGTCAATTCCATTTCTTATATCGCTTGACCTTGTCATTATTATTCGCATGTGACCCAATTTATTTTTTTAACGATTTTTTCTGATTTAAAAAATTTTCAAGCAAAATCTTCAAGTTTAAGCTTCAGCAAGCACCAAATAAACATGTCAATTTTCGCATTTATTTTGTCTGTCCAAAAATTAGAAAAAAAATTTGCATTACAAAAACTTAAAACATTTAAACAAAAAAAAATTAAGGAACATCGACAGAGCATATAAAGTATCTCATGCAATTTATGCATGACATCAAGGTATTGTATACAGTCATTGATAATATTTTTAGATTTGCTTGCAAATGTGTGTGAGGAAGAGAGAGAGAGATAGAGATAGAGACAGTATCCAATTAACAACATTTTACTGTGGTGAAAATGACAAAAAAAAACATTAAAGGTTAAGGCAGAGTTGGCAGGACAACGTCGGACAACAACTTGGAGTCGGACTCAAAATCGGAATCGGACAACATTTTGGAATCGGACACCAAAATTGGAATCGGACACCAAAATTGGAATCGGACACATATTTAGAATCGGACACCAAAATTAGAATCGGACAACAAAATTGGAATCGGACTCAAATTTGGAATCTTACTCAAAATTGGAATCGGACACCAAAATCGGAATCGGACACTAAAATTGGAATCGGACACCAAAATTGGAATCGGACATCAAATTTGGAATCGGACACCAAAATTGGAATCGGACACCAAACTGGAATCGGACACCAAAATTGGAATCGGACACAAAACTGGAATCGGACACCAAAATTGGAATCGGACACTAAATTGGAATCGGATGTAAAATCGGACTTAAACCCCAGTTTGCAGTCAGACTTAAAAACAGAGTCCTGCCAACACTGTGTTCAGGTAACAAAAAATGCCAATGATGCACAGCAAAAAGGTTTGAATTTTAACAACAAAAATTAATTAATTAAAATTTTGATTTTGTTTTGGGTTGGACGGAGGGAAAGTTGGTCATCAAAATTGTGTCATTACAGGAAGAAAATTAGGAAAAAATCTATTTGGAAGAGCTTTAAGTCGAGTAGAATTTTGTATGAAATTTAGTTGATATTTTGGATGTGTTTCGTAGAATTATTCAATGTTCTGATTAAAAGAACTAATAAAATGGCTACAATTCTGAATTATGGCCATTTATCAACCGATTATCAGCTGATTATCTCCAATTTTCAGATTAAATCTGCTAAATATTCGATGAATTTCATGAATCAATCCTAATTGTTCAATACAAAATCTTAATCGACTTTGAGCTCTAATGCAGTGTTTCTCAAACTTTTATTTTGAAGCTAGACGCAGCAAATAAAATCTCTTTGAGGGTCTCTCTGCGCACCTAAATTACTAGGACAAACCCTAGTAATAAATGAACAAATCCTAATGCCAGGATGAGAAAGTAGACGGTACCGTGGTATTTAGAGGTATTTGGACGGATATCCCGGCATTGCCGCCTAGTTCCTCAGTCTAGACCTAATCTGAATTTGATCTTTTAACTTAGTGGCCGTTCACTTTTTATGTAACGCTCTAAGAAGGGATTCGGGTTCAAAAAAGTCAATTTTTTATGCTACGGTAATGAATGAACAGCCCCTCAGTGTTAGGCAACCTGTGTGCCGCGGTTCACAGTTAGAGTTTGTGATCGATTATTTTAATATTGAATTGATTTGAGCAGTCATGCAGCCATTGCTGTGTAGACGACATACTGATGTGCCATAAAACATAGTTTGAGAAGCACTGCTTTAATGTCAATAAATTGAATTTTTGTAGAATTTTTGCAATTGTTGTTGTTGTTTTGATCAGAATTGTTTTTTATTTTTTTTGCTTGGATGTTGATAAAGTTACACATTATTTTATATTTTTTGTTATACATCAAACACAAAACATATACATTTATATATATAGATAGATAATAATTATAGTCACATATTCATCATCATCAAGTTGATAATTTTGTTAAATTTTTTTTTATGATTTTTTTATACCAAATTTCATTCGGGAGGAAATAAAAATTAATTAAATTAATTAGGGAAAAAATGAGAAAAAATTAAATTTAATTATAAAATTAATTAACAATTTGAAGCAACTAAGCAAGCGAGTGTTAAAGACTAGAAATGCAAATTTAATTTAATATTGTTAAAAAAAACTACTTTAAATTAAAGTCTAATTAAATGATTGAAATGCGGCTTTACTGAATTCCAGAGTCTAGAGCTCCAGAGTCCATAACATTAGAAAATTAACTTAACAAAATTTGTCAATTTCGTTGTCATTTGAATAGCACAAATTGATTAATCAGTCTCGGACCAATGTGACTACGAATTGGTATCAGATTCAGTTTGAATCGGGTGTGCATACAGCGTCACTTTGGCATTGTGACCCGAATGGACAAAAATGCGTTATAACATTAAAGAACTCATGGAAATAACCTGTCGATAAAGATAGTACCACACTTGGAATTGGCAATTGGCAAATGGTAGCCAGCTATAGAGCCAGCTTCATAAGGGAGAGAAGCTGCACACCATGAACCATTAACTACGAATATTGTATTTTTGTCCATTCGGTGTGGTTTGGATTTTAGATTGATTAACCGACATGTGCTATTTGGATCCGATTCATCTTTTTCAGAGACCCAAGTGGACTCGAATTTTATATGGATTTAACAGTAAATTTGCTAAACTTAAACAATTTTTGTGTACATTTTGAAACATAATTAACCAAACAATAAATAAATGATGCTGATAGAAATTTACATGACGTCGGGTAAAATTATTATATTAAGCATAAAACGTGCAATTAGCAAGCAAATATGAAACAATCATTTTTTTGTCAACATTTTAATTAATTTTGAATATATTAGGAAATTTAAATGGATTTCTAGGACTTGAATTCAATGCTTTCAAACATTATGTATAAACTTGCATGCTATAGTCGATAGTCGGAGTTCAAATATGGGAATATTATTCTGTTAGGAATGGATACGATTGGAGGAGGGAGGATGGGGTCAGAAATGCTAATTAATACGATTTTTAAAGAAACGACTCCAATAGCATGTTCTTGAGAACTTGCAATATTTAGTTCACCATGCTCGCTTGCATACCCTGCTCTTGAGAGCATGCACAATTTGCCTCATAGGCAAATGATTGATCAAACTTAACCTCAATGTAAAATAACTCAAAATATCCATTAAATGTTGACAAAAAATCTCATGCAAATCTCTAAAACATTCCAAATATTGTGCAATAAATAAATCAAAATTAAGCTTAAAAAAATTGAAAAATAATTTTAGTCAGCCTAAATTATTAGTTATTTTATCACTTTAATTAAATTCTGAAGCACTTTGCTTTGCTCAAAAAACTCAAAAAACTTTTTTTTTTAATCTGAATTAATTTTTTTTGTTATTTTATAAACAAAAATACGTGCCGTTGGTTTAGGAGGCGTGTAGACGGCATGCGTTGGCATGCAATATCGATACGGAGCAGGCGGACTTGGGTCTTTCTTTTGTATCGCAGCATGGCCAGCTTTTGTGTTTGGCGGACCGACTTCCTCGACTGGTTCGACTTCCTCTTGCTTTGGCGCCTCCGGTTCAATTGCGCGTAACTTTAATTACGAATTTTTTTTTATTTTTAGTTGGAATTTTTTAATTTTTGTGTTTTTTTTGAGGTTATGAACTTCCAGGTGGAAGTGGGCTGTTATGTTGACCACGTGGAAGTTTTAGACAATTTTTGACTGCTTTTTTGTCGTTAAATTTTGAATTTAAAATGTTTTTTTAAAACTTCCACGCGGCACTAGGATTGTCTAAAACTTCCACGCGGCACTAGCATTGCCGTTGGACTCAAGACTTCATATGGCAGCCATTTTGGAATGGATTCTTAATGGATGACATTGTCTAAAACTTCCACGCGGCACTAGCATTGACGTTCACTTCTTCTTATTTTTCTAAAGGTATTCTTGATTATTTTGGTTGATTTTGCCTTTTGATGAACTTCCGTGCGTAAATTTGTGATTAATTTTTATGTAAAATTTTAATTTAATTCCCAATTTAAATCCCCTATTTTTCAATTTCTACCCAAAAAACCAATTCAAGAATGGGATAGGCCCATATCCACACGGAAGTTTTTTCTCATATTTTTTCCCATCATCGTAGCTTATTTTCTCAAATTTATTCATGATATTCGTATTGAACAAAAAAACAAAAAATAATTTTGGTGAATGACAAATGATAAAAATGTAAAGGAACCGATAAAGGAATGTGAATGTGAATGATGACAACAATCACGCATTTAATATCAAGTCACACATTATACAATTGACGATTCCGCAATTTATCGCTCAAATTTTTGGAGTTATGTTGGAAGTTGTGAATGAAGTGCGAATGCTTTAAGGCATAAAAAATTCCAACAACAAAATTTTTTGAGACAGTTAGGCACGATGGAGATGAGAAAAATATGCAATATGTCTCAAGTGGAATTTTTTTGTGTTTTTTTTATTTCTTATTCTTATGTCTTGTGTCTTGCCAAGTATTTGAAATTTTAATGGATGACATGATGAGCATGGGGTGGAGTTAGGGATGGTTGGGGTCGTGTTGTGTCATATCACACTATTCTGTGTCATACCACACTGTATCATGTCGTACCACACTGTGCAATGTCGTACCGCACTGCACAATGTTATATCACACTGTAGAATGTCATACTACACTGTAACATGTCGTACTGTACCGTTCGATGTTGTACCACACTTTGCTTTGCCATACCACTTTGACACCGTATTGTGTCATGTCACACTGTGCAATGTCATACTGCACTGTGTTGTGTCATACCCAAACTACAAAACATCCCCAACTACATCTCAAGCTACCAACCATGAATAAAGCACAATAATATTCACACAAAACTGTCTTATTTTCATTCCATCGAACAATTTTTTTTCTCATTTTTTTATAGCATCGAAAAACTCTTTTTTAAGACTCGAATGTGTGTGACATCTCGCATCTTTTTAATGCTCTGCTTATTGATTTTCTGTCTTTTTTTTGTTCCTTGTTTTTGAGGTTAGGGAAAAATATTTAATTTTTATTTGATTAAAAATTAATGCAAGTGTTCAGCTATCATAGACGATTATTGAAGAATTTCTATTGAAATAAAGAATGTCCATTGACATGAGTCAATTGCAAGTCAATTGAGATTCATATGATATCGTCTATTATAAATTCTAGTTTGAATGGAATTTTTGTAATATTTTGCATAGAGTGGTGGGGATGGTTTGGATGTTATGTAACGGGTGCGATGTCGTACTGCAAAATAAGATGTTGTATTGCATTGTGTGATGTCATTTTGCATTGTGCAATGGCATACCACACTGTGCAATGTCATACCACACTGTGAAATGTCATACAACACTGTGAAATGTCATACCACACTGTACAATGTCATACCACACTGTGCGATGTCATACCACACTGTACAATGTCATACCACACTGTATCATGTCGTACCACAAAAAAAGCTTTCCAGCTCCACACCAAACCACATAATCCATCCCAACTTATCATCCCATTATCCCCACACAATCTAGTCGTACATAACAGAACATCATCATTCTATGGAATTTGTGCTAGAATAGTTTCATTGTTCATACAATATTGCATTCTTTGGCATCAAAATGCGAAAGTATTTTTGCCATTCTGTGTACGACAATGAAGCTTAAAAAGACGAGCAGTTCAGTTCAATGTCATTTTAGGTTTTTTTTAATATTTTTCATTGTTTGTTGGATGTAGATGGAGATAAAATACAGTTGGTTAAATATGAAAGTATGAAGAGATGATTTTAGGAACGGAAGGACATAAAAAGTAACATTGAATCTTAGTTCAGCTGCTTTTTTTGACAGCTGCGGCTATTTTGTTATCATTGGACTGAATATTAAGCTTATGTAGATGTTGCAGTGGAGCTTTTTGAGCGACAAATGAACTGGAAGACTGAGGAACACATGAAGTTGTTGTTTTGAGATTTTAAGTACACTGTGAGGAAGTTGACAGTTAGTTCGCAACTCTCTGGGGTCTCTGTAGCTGACACAGTGTCATATGGTCACATTGTCACAAAGCAGTGCCACATTGACACAGTGCCAGTAATATATGATTACAGTGTTATAAAGCTATAGTGTCACAAAGATACAATATCACATAAATATAGTGAAACAAAGTCACCGTGTGACATAGACACAATGTCACATAGTTATAGTGCTACATAGTCACTGAGCCACATGGTTAAAGTGAAAGCTATAGCCACAGTGTCTATGAGTCACTGTGACCGTGTCGCAAAGCCACAATGTCAATGTTGACACAAGTTATAAAGTCAATGTGAGTGTTACATGATCATAGTGACACAAAACAGAAGTATGGCATAGTCACAGAAACACATAGCCATAGTGTCACATAGTCACAGTGCAGCATAGCTACAGTGTCACAAAGCCATAATGTCACATAGCCATAGTGCCACAAAGCAACATTGTCACATAGCTGCAATTCCACAAAACCACAGTGCAACATAAAAACCTCCGAAAACCAGCAAATCTCATATGTTCCTCGGTAACTTCCCCCCCAAAAAAACCCGTCAAATCGTATAATGTGTATGTAAATGAAACCGGAGACACAGATATGATACCCAAAAAATATAAAGAATGATAATAAGAATATATGAATATGTTTGGATGCAAGGACACACATACACACACATACAAACATCCAAATGCACAATAAATCATTAACATTTACACAGTAACATGCATGAAAATGATGACAAGGCATTCGCGCCTTGAATGATAATGAATGTGAAAAATTAATGAAAAAATGTCATTTTTTTTTGAATATTCTCGCCGAAAAAATGTCGAGTTTGTTTGTTGTTGTTGTTGTTGTTTTTATTTTGGTCGAAATACACACAAAAATAGAAACTCAAGAAGAAGGAAGGAAAAAAGTTAGTGGTAAAAAAACACAGAATTTGTTGTTGTTGTTGTTCTTCTGGATGACATCAATAAAATTTTCATTGACATTATAG
Source organism: Chironomus tepperi (assembly GCF_022539635.2). Taxonomy (NCBI): domain Eukaryota; kingdom Metazoa; phylum Arthropoda; class Insecta; order Diptera; family Chironomidae; genus Chironomus; species Chironomus tepperi. Next base: position 890,373 of record NW_027226129.1, on the reverse strand, counting down.
ACAGATTTACTCACCTCGGCGTAATGCTCTTCATTCTGTTGTAGGAGATCGACACAAAGTTCAGCTAGGTGAATCAAGTCTTCGAGTTTCTTGGCTGGTGCGACCATCATTTCACCACGAAGATCCTCTGTTAATGATGTAAAGTTAGTTAATTTTGCTCATTTTTAGGTTAGGTCAGGGGGTGGCATCTTAATCTCCCCTGGGCACTCTAGGCACACTATTTACCCAAGACACAAAATTTACCCAAGACACATTATTTATCCAAGACACTTGAGTTACAAAAGTCACTTAAGTTACTCAAAACATTTAAGTTACCCAAGACACTTAAGTTTATCAAGTCACTTAAGTTACCCAAGACACTTTATTTACCCAAAACAGTCTAGTTACCCAAGACCATTAAGTTATCCAAGACATATTAGTTACCCAAAGAACATTAGTTACCCAAGACACTTAAGTTACCCAAGACACATTAGTTACCCAAGACACTTAAGTTACCCAAGACACTCTAGTTACCCAAGACACTCTAGTTACCCAAGACACTCTAATTATCCAAGACATTCTAGTCACCCAAGGCACAATATTTATCCAAGACACTTGAGTTGTCCAAGACACTCTAGTTATCCAAGACACTCTAGTTATCCAAGACATACTAGTGAACCAAAGCCACAATATTTACCCAAGACACTTGAGTTACCCAAGACACTTAAGTTACCCAGGACACTTGAGTTGCCTAAGACACTCATAACTAAACTTTAACTCACCTTCAATTTTAGCCTCAGCTGACAATCTCGTATAATTATCGAGTGCTGCATTCTCTAAACTTTTCTTTATTGTTGAACGAACTTCTTCTGGTGGAACTGGTGTTACAATGTCTTTCATTAGAACACGTTCGAGGAGTGAAAGTGTTGCTTTCAATGAACCCTCAGGCCGTCCAAATGGAAAACAAAATCTGTGGAAAAAGGAAAATTGAGGATTTGGATTAGATTATGAGTTTTTTCGCGCCATTTTGAGGTTAGTTTCTTGCTTTTGCTGTCAATTTGAGTCAGTTGATGTATTTTCCGCCATTTTGAGTTAGCTGTTGTCTATTCCCACAATTTTTAATCAGTTTCTGTCTTTTCCCGCCATTTTCACTCAGTTCCTGTCTTTTCCCGCCATTTTGACTCAGTTCCTGTCTTTTCCCGCCATTTTAACTCAGTTCCTGTCTTTTCCCGCCATTTTAATTCAGTTCCTGTCTTTTCCCGCCATTTTAAGTCAGTTCCTGACTTTTCCCGCCATTTTAAGTCAGTTCCTGTCTTTTCCCGCCATTTTAACTCAGGTCCTGTCTTTTCCCGCCATTTTAAGTCAGTTCCTCTCTTTTCCCGCCATTTTTACTTAATTTCTGTCTTTTCCCGCCATTTTCCCGCCTTTTTAGCCATTTTACCGCCATTTTAGTCATTTTCCCGCCATTTTAGTCATTTTCCCGCCATTTTCCCGACCCACAGACACTTCCACAATGGTACTCACCTAAAATTAGTTATTTGATATTCTAATAAGACACGTAAGCGCTCTTTAATCTCTTGAAATTTCTCCTTTTCCTCATGCGTAATACTTCCAACACCATCAGGACGATTTCCATGCACGTGACTTGCACAGAAGGCAAACGAATAATGTATAAGTGTCGGATCAATCATTAAATTCTTCTCAGCACGATCGAGAAGATCCGATAGGTAGCATAGATGTCGATAGCAGCCACGTACGCCATATCTGGCACAATATTCATCAAGTACAAAGACCTGACCCGGACTGAACCATCCCATTGATGAAAATGGATCATTTAATCGATAATCTAATGATAAATTTTGTAATAATTTAAATAGCTGGGCATGCTCAAATTGACATGGATCGGCACTTATGTAGTCCTCCATGCCATGTTTACGGGCTTTATCGGCATCGCCTTGAAGTTTTGATATTGATGAATTTTGTCCTGAACTTATTGGCGGTGTTGGCTTGTGCGATTGTCCTGTCGCACGATACAGTGCCATAACCCATAAACTGCATTCGTTTTCGTCGTCACTGGCGAATAGGACGCTATCACCTTCGCGTACGGCATTGAAGAAAAATCGACCGCCTTCGAGATCCATGCCGACCATTAGAGCGGCTGTGGAGGTTGGTGGAAAAAAATGGGAAATTATTATGAAATTGTTTTTGAAATTCTTAGGTTTGATATATGAAATTTGGCAGATTTTGGCCGAATTATGGCCAGAATTCCACCGGACTTTTCAAAAAATAAATTTGGTCCGACAAATTTTGGGTGAAGTTTCGACAGAATTTGTTCAAAATTAGGTATATTTTTTCAGAAAATTCAATTTTCTGGTAGAAATCTGACAAAAATCTGTCAATTTTCTGACAAAGTCTGGTAAAATTCTGGCAAAATTGTTGTGATTTTTGTGATTGTTTAAAAGAAACGCCAGAATTTTATGTCAAATTTTGGACTGTTTCCCATCGGATTTTTTTTTTAATTTTATCAGAATCGTGTCAAATTTCCGGTTGGATTCAGTCAAATTTTCTGAATTTTTGATCAGAATTCTACCGGATTTTTTTAAACTAAATTTTTTCCGACAATTTTTTGATGAATTTTTTAGGATTTACACAAGTTTTGGTAGATTTAGTCAGAAGTTTTCTTAATATTCTGACAAAATTTTGTCCGATTTTCAAACAGATTATGACAAATGTGATCGTTCCAAAGGTTTGTCAGATTTTTGGCCGAATTATTGCCTGAAGTGTTTCCGAATTTTCGAAGACTTTATTTCATCTGACAAATTTTGGATGGAACTTTGTCAGAATTTGTTCAAACTAGGAAAAAATTGTCCAGAAATTCAAATTTTCGGTAAAATTCTGGCAGAAATGCTTAACCACATAAAATGTGATTCAAAGAGCTTTCTCAATTTCGGCAGAAAATTTGCCTGAATTCTAGCAGATTTTTTAAAAATTGAACTTTATCCGACAAATTTTAGATGGAATTTTGTCAGAATTTGCTTAAAACTTGACAGATATTGTCAGAATCATGTCAAATATTCTGTAGAATTCTGTCAAATTTCCTGTAGATTTCTGGCTGAATTGGTTGCTTAAAAGGATCGTTCAAAAAATTTGCCAGATTTTGACCGAATAATTTGCAGGGGCTTGAATGAAGTTTCGTCAGAATTTGGTAAAATTTTGTCAAAATCCGCTAACATTCCAGCTCAAAAACAGAATATTTCTAAAATTCGGCAGATTTTGTCCGAATTACATCAAATTTCCGCCAAAATTCTGTCCACACCCCACAATACTCACCACTAGCTGCCTCAATATAATCAACGGTAAAATTATCCAATTGCATCATCTCCGATGGCTCAGACTTTTTCTCTTTATAAGTGCACATTGCAAATGTATATTGTGATACTTGAACTAACACAAAATAACGTTTCTTCCATTTCTTCCATACACCTTTACCAATACCATATAAATATCCACAATGTTTCATATTAAGTGGCTTATCCATACGACATGCAATTTTTATACGTAAATCTTGATCGGGAAGATTTTTTGACACTGTTAGTCGATGCCATTCGGGTGCTTTCGATGATAGTGGTGTGGGCTTAAGTACGACACGTCCGAGCTCTTTGTCCTCTAATGCCAACATTGCTGGATTTTCTGTATACAATTTCACTTTTACCGATGGAAGGGGATGTGTTGTTGTGAAGTCACCTTGTGTGTCCCACCTGTGAGAGGAAATAGAGATTATTCGAGTCCTAGGTGAGAGAGGAGAGTCTTAGGTGAGAGAGGAGAGTCTTATGGGAGAGAGGAGAGTCTTAGGTGAGAGAGGAGAGTCTTATGGGAGAGAGGAGAGTCTCATGTGAGAGAGGAGAGTCTTTGGTGAGAGAGGAGAGCCTCATGGGAGAGAAGAGAGTCTTAAGTGAAAGAGGAGAGTCTTGGGTGAGAGAGGAGAGTCTTATGGGAGAGAGGAGAGTCTTAGGTGAGAGAGGAGAGTCTTAGGTGAGAGAGGAGAGTCTTATGGGAGAGAGGAGAGTCTTATGGGAGAGAGGAGAGTCCTAGGTGAGAGAGGAGAGTCCTAGGTGAGAGAGGAGAGTCTTAGGTGAAAGAGGAGAGTCTTATGGGAGAGAGGAGAGTCGTAGGTGAGAGAGGAGAGTCTTAGGTGAGAGAGGAGAGTCTTATGGGAGAGAGGAGAGTCTTAGGTGAGAGAGGAGAGTCTTGGATGAGAGAGGAGAGTCTCATGGGAGAGAGGAGAGTCTTATGGGAGAGAGGAGAGTCTTAGGTGAGAGAGGAGAGTCTTATGGGAGAGAGGAGAGTCTTAGGTGAGAGAGGAGAGTCTTATGGGAGAGAGGAGAGTCTTATGGGAGAGAGGAGAGTCTTAGGTGAGAGAGGAGAGTCTCATGGGAGAGAGGAGAGTCTTAGGTGAGAGAGGAGAGTCTTATGGGAGAGAGGAGAGTCTTATGTGAGAGAGGAGAGTCTTGGATGAGAGAGGAGAGTCTCATGGGAGAGAGGAGAGTCTTATGGGAGAGAGGAGAGTCTTAGGTGAGAGAGGAGAGTCTCATGGGAGAGAGGAGAGTCTTAGGTGAGAGAGGAGAGTCTTATGGGAGAGAGGAGAGTCTTATGGGAGAGAGGAGAGTCTTTTGGGAGAGAGGAGAGTCTTATGGGAGAGAGGAGAGTCTTATGGGAGAGAGGAGAGTCTTAGGTGAGAGAGGAGAGTCTTATGGGAGAGAGGAGAGTCTTAGGTGAGAGAGGAGAGTCTTATGGGAGAGAGGAGAGTCTTAGGTGAGAGAGGAGAGTCTTAGGTGAGAGAGGAGAGTCTTAGGTGAGAGAGGAGAGTCTTAGGTGAGAGAGGAGAGTCTCCAGAGAGACAGGAGAGTCTAAAGAGACCCAAAAAAGTCCATAAAATACTCACATCGGTTTTGATGCCTCAGCCTGATCCGTCTGCAATTTCTCGCCACCTTCAACTTCCATTGTACAATAAACAATTCTATTTGGTGCCAATGATTTGAGTCCCTTAACTTCCATAACAACAATTTCAAGTTGAAATGTAAGTACAACATCCATTTTTGTTAGTTGTGTATCACTGCCATCGGCATCGCCTTCCATTTTTGCCAGCGAGCCCTGTGACCTGAGTATCATTTTTCTAGATTGTTGTATTGGTACAAATGTTACATCAACAGTCATGTATAATATATTTAATTTTTTTTTTAGTATTTTTTTTTCAAAACTGAATGTTTGTGTCAATTTTTTTGTGAGTGTAAATTTATTAATATAATTAAAAAATTGTTGTAGTTGTTGTTGTGATTTAAAAAGGATGAGGACATTGTTTGGTGTAAATTTAGTGTTGGATTTTTGGTTTAGTTTAAATAATAAAGAAGCAGATTACACAAAATGATCAAAAATTCGGCATTAAGACAGTGAATTTTTGGAACCAGAGTCAGTGAAACTTGAAGTTAGCTCGAAATTTGGATGGAAAAGTCAATTTGGCGTCGATTGACTCCGCATGGTACTCGAGACGACTTCAAGCACTTGTGAACTGGTTAGAACTACTCTCGACAGCCTTTCGAAACCAATATCAAGACCGAGTAGTCGGTTCCGGGAATTTAGGAGACCCGAGACCACCTAGGAAGTCTTGGAATCGGTCTCGACATCAGGAAACTCTTAGTTGGAACAATTGCATGTCTTAGTTGACTTTGCATTGACCTGACGCTGGACTAATGCCGAATTTTTTGGTCATTTTGTGCTCTCTGAGGAAGCTAGGCTACTTAAGAGTAGGATAGTAAAATTATTAAAGTTTCTTTTAACTGAATGGCATCAACATCAACTGATTCAACCGTAACAATACTGCTTCTTATCACTATAAGTAAGTGGCGTATTCTGGAAGGATATGGGGCTAGGAAGTCACGGAATGCGGCAAGATTTTCGATCGATTAAAAAATTTGATCAGGTGCTCCAAGAGCAACATGGCGTAGGACGGTAATGAAGGAATGCCAGTTAGATGTCAAAACTGAGAACTTGTACAAGCTTTGTGATACAGCCAGCAACAGAGTCAGATGGAAGGCCTTTTGTAGCAACCTAGGCTCCAAGTCGGAGCATGGTTCCAGTAAGTAAGTAAGTAACCGGTTAGATTATGAGAATTCTAGAATTCAGAACTATCACATATCGATTGTCCATCATTAGGTACCTACTACTCAAATCTCTACTAGGTGTGCCTTGTAACAATCATTCATTTTATAGGCAGTGCCTTAGGAAAGGCATAAAAAGGCAAAAAAACCATCGCCATTGGCTAGGTGGTGCCTTTGTCAAGTCAAAATTGATAGAAAATCCTCAGAATTCATCAAAATTTGATATAAAATTTGATGAAATCTCGGTCCCGGAAGATTTTCGGGACTCGTGACGGGATTGGAACCGGAACCGGTCGGAATTTCCAGGTTCCGGTCTCGATGTCGAATAAGCTTACTTTGAAACCTTGCATTGATTCGACAGTAAAATCAGTTGTTTTCTTTCTTGTTAGCACCATTCAGATAAGAATCCTCAAAATCATAAAAAATTACAAAAATTGCGACTAAATAAAATCTTAAAATTCAAATAAAATCATTAAAAATTGTAAAGACAACATGCTAGAAGTGGAATAAGAAACTTGCAATGCATAGCTTCAGATAAAATAAGTCAAAAGTAGTTTAAAAAAGAGATGAAAATGACTTTAGAGACATTTCTGAAAAAATGAGCATGATTTTTGAGTTCTCATATGTCATGTTCCAAGATGTCCGCCTGACAATCAATCTCAGATCGGATTACAGTGCGGATAACTTGTATTGTAGTAAAGCATGTGTTGTATACGCTAAATATACCCAAAAAAGTATCAAAAATCATAAAAAATTAAAGAAAAAATTCGAAAAATTTCGAAAAATTTCGAAAAAATTTCGAAAATCCCTTCAAATGTTGCCAGTTCCTGTCGACATTTCCTCCTCAAGTTCCTGCATGATTAACTCTCGTGTTTCATTCAAACAGCAACAAAAAATATGTCACATAATCTTTTCGAGACATATCACATTTACTTGAGGATTTAGAGTTAAGTAAGAGTAAGTAGAAGAAGAAAAGTGGGGGAAATGGGGGAGGGGGTGAAGTGGGGTATAAAAAAAATTACACCAAGAAGTTTTGTGAGTTTTAACAAAACAGGAACGAATAAAGAATTTTTTTTGAATTTTTGAAGAGCAAATTGTAAGTTGAGATTACAAGACGATGAGATGATGTTGTTGACAAGGGGATGAAATACGAAAAATGCGCTTTAGACATAATTTTTTTGTGACTTTCTTACTTGTTTGAAAATTAGATTAGAACAAAATTCAGGCTAATTTTGGCAAAATATTCAGTTTTGAAGGTTAAATTAGAATTTTTATTCAAATTTTTTAAAAATGCGCTTTAAATTCATTTCAATAGTGACTTTCCTACTTCTTCAAAAATCAGAATAGAATGAGATTTTGACTAATTGTCACAAAATATTCAACTTTATAGGTTAACTTAGAAATATTATTTAAATTTAACAAAAATGCGCTTTAAACACAACTTAACTTTGACTTTCTTAATTGTTCAAAAATCAGAATAAAACAAAATTTTGGTTAAAAGTTGCAATTTTTAAAGTTTATTAAGTCAAATTGGAATTTATGTTCAAATTTTGAAAAACTTCGCTTTAAGCACTGTTCAATTGTGGCTTTCTTACTTGTTTAAAAATTAAACCAGACCTTGGTTTGAGCCCCAGAATGCTTGAAATGACTCTTAAAATTCTTAAAATTGCCACAAAATTCTCAAAATTACAACACAATTCTGTAAGAAGAAACCAGCGTGGAAGTTGATAAAAGAATCGATTATTTCTCAACTTCCACGCTGTGTACTGTTTACAATTCATAAAATTATCTAAATTTTCCTTTAAAAACCCCAAAATTACCCAATTTACCCCCTTAAATTCACAATTTAATCCAAATTTTCATCCCCTTGATCATCTCACATTACCAAAACTTATTCACGATTAAGACGACAACAGCAACACCAAAATTAAAGGCAAAAAGAGAAGAGAGGGGAAGTAAAAAATATTTCCATCTCATGTGTCCTAAAACATCAAGTGGAATGAAGGAAATGAAGCAAAACTGAAATCTGATCTTACAATAAAGTAAAAAAACAAAAAAATCCACAAAAAAATAAATCAAAAACACAGAAGAAAGAGCAAAAAAAAAAGAAGAAGAAAATTGTGTGAGCTTAAAAGTTAGGGAAGTGAAAAAAAGTGGAGTGAGGGAACAAAAAATAGAAAGTTTAGATTGGAGTTGGGGGATGTCCTTGTGGGAATTTTGGTCAGAAAGTATTTGGAATTTTTCTTATTTTTTTGCTAAATTTTTCTTTTAAAAATCCGTTAGAAATTCACCAGAAATCCGAAATCAGGGAAACAATTTTGAAAATCAGTCAGAAAACCGTTTTGGAAAATCGGTCAGTTATCCAGGTTTGAAAATCGGCCAAAAATCTGAATTTAAAAATTTACCATTCTAATTTTGATGATCTCAAAAAATTTCTGAATTTTAAAATCTGCCAAAATTCGGGTTTTAAAAATCGGCCAAAAATCCGGTTTTAAAAATCGACGAAAATTCCGGTATTGAAAATTTGGTACTTAAAATTTTGTTGGTTCTGGTTTTAAAAATCCGGCCAATTTCCGGTCATAAAAACCAGTCGATTTCTCGATCGGCAGATTTTTGGTTTTAAAAATCTGGTAGAATTCTTGTAAGGGTAATCAGGTCGATTTCCGACTTTAAAAATTCGGCAGGTTTTCGGTTGAAAAAAATCAGGAATATTTCCAGTTTTAAAAATCCGTCAAGTTTCTGGTTGAAAAAATCTAGCCCATTTATGGTTTAAAATTCGGCAGATTTCTAGTTTAATAAAAACGGTAGAATTCTAGTTTCAAATATCAGGTAAAATTCTGGTTTTAGAAATCCGGCAGAATTCGGGTTAGAAAAATCTGACACAATTTCGATTTTTCAATCCGTTATAATTCTTGTTCCGAAAATCGGATAAAATTCTGGTTTGAAAAAATCCGACAAATTTACTTGTCTAAATCAAAAATTTAGCATCATAAATCCGCCAGAATTCAGTTCCAAAATATCCAAAATAATTTAATAACCCCAAAAAATTCTGCCTAAAATTCCCACAAGGACACCAGTAACAAAAGAAAACAAACAGTTAAGGACATATATAAATATAAAGAAAATAGAGTGTAGAGTAGAAATTGGATCTGACACTTACCTGAATGAGCTTGAGCTTTTCATACTTTTCTTCCCCGAGCTGTTGCATGTTCGACGTCACAATTTTTTTTTTTTTTTTATTTTTTATGTCCAACAGAAATTTTTTTCAATTTTTTTTTTTTTGTGTATTAGGATGGAAAAAAGAGATTTTTTTTTGTGGTGTTCAGAATGGTTCAATGGAATCGAATTGATTTTTGAGTGTGTTTTTTTTGATTTGATTTGATTGAATGTTGAGAAGAAAAAAAAAACAGTAAAAAAATATAAATAAATCAATAGGAAAAGAAATAAACAACAACAAAGTTCAACGAGAAGAATAAAGGAAGTCAAGATGTGGACATAATGAGTATATTTTGGGGGATGGGTTGGGTGGCTAGGTGGGGGTTGGCACATGACATGTTCTATGGCTGTATACTGGTTGATATCGACTGTTGTGGTACGGTACGGTGTCTAGGTTAGGTCTGGTATAGGCAGGATATAGGTTAGGTCTTGGTTAGGTGTCTTGGCTAGGTGTCTTGGCTATGTGTCTTGGCTAGGTGTCTTGGCTAGGTGTCTTGGCTATGTGTCTTGGCTATGTGTCTTGGATAGGTGTCTTGGCTAAGTGTCTTGGCTAGGAGTCTTGGCTAGGAGTCTTGGCTAGGTGTCTGGGTTTGGTGTCTGGGTCACTTAGACTAGGTTGGGTATCTCAATTGACTATCCAGCTTAGGTGTAGGTTAGGTGTAGGTTAGGTGTAGGTTAGGTGTAGGTTAGGTGTAGGTTAGGTGTAGGTTAGGTGTAGGTTAGGGTTAGGTTATGCATGGGTCAGTACCAAAAACCAGCGAAATCAACCCCTAACACCCCATGTGCCTTCCCGGATTTTTGTTAGAATTTGGATGATTTTTTAGTGAGGATTTATTAGGAAATTAATCCCGAGCGGTACAAATTGAGGTGTTCTGGTCACACCTTGATGATTACTTTTGACTCATTTTGATTGAAAAATGAGAATATACAGCACATAACCGCTCAGGAATGTTAATAAAAATTTAATTAAATATCTCAAAAATTCTGCAATTTTGTTCAAAATATTTCCTCAATTAGCATTTTAAAAGGGCGCCTTTTTTGAGCTATTTAAAATCATATAGCTGAGGAAATTATGGAAGAAAATTTGTTAATTTACTTTTTTTTTGTATCAAAATTTTGAAATTTTGAAATTGAATTATAATAAATTGTGAATTTGCAATTTTGAATTTTTTAAATTCTTGAAAATTTAATTATTTCAATTTAAAAATTTGAACTTTTTAAATTTTAAAACTTAAATTTTTAAAAATTTTCAAATAAAATTTTATAAAAAATTTTAAAGTTTATTTTTTTTTGAAAAATTAAAATTTTGAAAATTTTTAAATTCATAGTAATTTGATTTTTTTTTTCAATTTTTAAAGTTTTTAAATTTTTTATATTCACACCGTTTTCACTTGTAAATGTATTGAATTTTTTCAAATTTGATTTTTTTTTTGATGCTTGAAGTTTTGCAAATTTAGTTTTTCAGTTTTCGGAAATAAAAGTTATAATCCTTTGAAATTATTTAAATTAATTTGCTTAGAAGAAGGAAAATAAATTGAAAAAAATGTGCAAAAATTTCATTAAATTGTGATTTAAATAAATTAGATATTAAATTAAATAATACTTGATATTTTGTGGTCAAATTTTAATTTTTAAAAATGCAGAAAATTTGAAATATTTAATTAAATTTCTAAATAAATCCGATATTATATTCAAAACTGAAATTCAATTTTTTACAATTTTTAAAGTTTTTAAAATTATTAATTTTTTTTGTTTTTAAAGTTTTCATTTTTTTAAATCATCAAAAATTGATCAAAAATTTGAATTTGTTTTTCAGTTATTTAAATTCCAAATCTAAATTTTAAGTTCCATAAATTTAAAATTCGGTCTTAACTCTCAATTTATCAACCCAAATTTCATGCTCAATCTCATGTCCATACCCTGACTTAGAATAAATAAATAAAATCAAAAAAATCGATTGAAATAAAAAAGAGAAAAAAAAAATTTAAAATTTTGGCATCAAAGAGCAGCAAGAGGCGTCATGCAAAAGGAATGACTGATCAAAAAAAAATGTCAATAATTGGTTAAATTTGACCCGAATGGATTTGCTAGGAATTGGAATTTTTGACATATTTCTACATTAAATTCAATGAATTTCAATATTTCCAGGAGTTCATCCCCTCCGGAGACCAATTCCACGATATACATCCCTACCTAAGACACCCTACATCTAGGGTCACTCCCTCAACCATCCCTTAATCTGGATATCATCAAATACGGACTTATTCCGAAATTAAACCGGCTTGACACTCGATATTGCAACTTATCTTCATATTGTGTCTTCTACCCGAATAGCACAAGTCGGTTAATCGATCCAGAAACCGGCACTAGACCGACTTAACCCTGAATTAACGTTAGATTGGGTTTAAGGTGCTTTAAAGGGCTGGTTGATCAAAATTGGGGTTTTTTGGGGTCAACCTCCTTAATAATAATCTAGCTACCCCCCTGTCTATGACCCTTAACATCTTCAAATCTTCAATTTTATCTCCCATCAAACAAAAAAACCAAAAAACTCCTAAATTTTCATCAATAAAGCACTTTCATCCCTCATCAAATCATAAAAAAGCAGCACAAAAAGTCATAAAAACTTGAAACTTTATCAGTCGATTTACTTTTTGTAAAATTTATGTCTTCTTTCTTTCCCATTTTTATGTCCAATGCATCGACTTGAGATAACAATAACAAAAGAAAATAGAAAATCTAGCAATTTGCACGCATTGCAATAACAATAAAGCAGGTGCTTGTTGTGCTACATTTTTTTGGGGAAATTTATTTTAATTTTTTTTTTGATTTTATTGTTTTTGGTGGAAAATTTTGAAATAATTATCCTCTTGAGAGTCGTAAAGGAAAGATTGAGGAAAACTGAAGGAAAATCGGAAAATTTCTCTTTAAAATTGGAGAATAACATAATGGAAAATTGTGGAAAATTTGGAAAATTCTGGAAAAATTTGGAAAATTGAAGGAAATTTGGAAAAATTGAAAAAAAATTGGAAAAATTCTCTTTAAAAATTGGAGAAGAAAATGAATGGAATTGGAAAAAGGAACATAATTGTACACCCCTTTGTCCTTGTTCCATCTCCCTAAGTCCCCCTCATTCCCTCTCCACTATTCGCTCTCTTCCTTTCTCTATGTCACCCTGTTCTTTGTCACCCTGTACCTTTGTCACCCTGTACCTTTGTCACCCTGTTCCCTTGTTCACTGTTTTTTTTTTCTGTCCCTACTCTAACCCCTTCCCTATCCAAGCTGCCCTAGACTACCCTATCTCATCCTTTCCTAGGTACTCTAGGGTTGGTATAGGAGTGCTACCCTTCGCCATATAACCATACCTACACTGATAGAAAAGAGACAAGATAGTTTAGGACAAATTGGGTATCTTGGGATGGGTTAAGAATCCGCCCCTGGACTAACAATGATGACCCAATGCAAATGACTTTTGGACAGAGTCAAGCTGACTTGGGGTCAGTACAGGACTTTCGGGTCTATTATTCACTAGAATGCTTCCAAAAATCCGTTAAACAATTTGAAATTCTAAAAACCGTTAAAATCAAATTTTATTGAAAATTCCAAAGGATTAATATGAAGGAACAAAAAGAAGCAGTTTGACTATTTATAAATCCATAAAATAAAATAGCAAGCAACGATTGTGGCGGGAAAGTAAGAAGAAGGAAAAAAAGTAATAAAGAAACCAGACGGCTCGCCTTGAAATTTGAATGAATGGAAAAATTATGGAAATTAGAAATGGAAAATTTTTTATTTTTGTGTGTTGCGTAAAATGTGAAGCAATAAAAGCGCGAAAATGTGGATTGAATTAGGCTTCAATTGGTCGTACAACTTGAGTGGATTATTTGGATTTTTGGATATGCTGTGGATGAGTCTTGTGGCTTGTTGGTGGACTTTTTTGGGGATTATTTGGTGGATTTTCATGGAAAAACTTGAAGATTTTCCAGAATTTTCCTCAATTTTCAACATTTTCTTCAATTTTCCAAAATTTTCCTGAATTTTCCAAATTTTCCAGAATTTTCCAAATTTTCCAGAATTTTCCAAAATTTTCCTAAATTTTCCCAAATTTTCCTGAATTTTCCCAAATTTCCTCAATTTTCACACTTTTTCTCAATTTTACTCAATTTTCCCAAATTTCCTCAATTTTCAAAAATTTCCTCAATTTTCTTCGATTTTCCAAAATTTTCCTGAATATCCACATTTTCCTGAATTTTCCACATTTTCCAGAATTTTCCACATTTTTCTGAGTTTTCCAAATTTTTCTGAATTTTCCAAATTTTCTGAATTTTCCTAAATTTTCCTAAATTTTCTTTAATTTTCCTAAATTTTTTAAATTTTCCTCAATTTTCCAAATTTTCCTCAATTTTCCAAATTTTCCTCAATTTTCCTCAATTTTCCTCAATTTTCCTCAATTTCCAAATTTTTTAAATTTTTTTCAATTTTTCAAATTTTCCTCAGTTTTCTAAATTTTCCTCAATTTTTCAGATTTTCCGAATTTTCCCAATTCTACTCCATCAAATCCATTCAAAATCTTCCAAAATTCCCTCAAAACAATGCCAAAACTTCAATTTTTTTTCCCATATTTTATTTTAAAATTTTCAAAAAAAAACCGTTAAAAATAGCTCAAATGTGTAATGCTTAAAATAGAACAGCTGCATAGATTAGAAATAAGCACAAGAATTTCCATATATTTAAAAATATTGAGACTAAAACTTTTTTGAAACAGGACCAAAAAAAAGAAACCAAAAAATTTTAGAAAGGAGGGGGTTGGCCATAAAAATAAGGAAATTATATAAAAAAAGATTCTCAATTTCTGTCAATGGCTAGCCTGATCCATAAGAATATGCCAATAAAATCAAGTCCAATTTCTTCCAGTGTCAATTTCCTCACCTGTGATTGTACTTTCCAATTTTCTTTTTAATTCCATACTTTGGATCGCCTTTCGATACTGGCAATGACTCAAGATTCGCCATAAGTAGATTTATGCTTGACTTAAGCTCCTCAATGTACAGCGATTCCATCTCTTTGAGCACAAATTTTGGCATTAATTTACGATTATGTTCCATGGCTTGAACACGCTGCATACGACCGTCAAGTTCACGTCGAATTGCGGCTGCTTGCTCGTCGGCTGAGTCGAGCTGTGGGGTTGAATGGGGTAGATTAATTGAGGGTAATTTTGGGGTACTTTTGGGGTACTTACCATCAATGCATTGAACAAAATTTGATGCTCAAACTTTTTAACGCCGAGAATTTGTTGAAACATGTCAAAAAGTTGTTCCTTGGTGAGGATACTCTCACTGTTTAGGGGCTGCATACGTGCTGGTCTCTTGTGCTCGTCGTCACCTGGATTTTGGATTAATTATTAGTTGGTTGTTGTGATCGACCGAATTTGACCGAATCTGACCAAAACTGATCAAAATTGCTTCAAAATCGACCGAATCTGACTAAATTTGACCAAATCTGACTAAATTTGCCTCATATTCGACCGAATCTGACCAAAACTGGCTAAATTTGACCAAAAGTCCACAATTTTGACCAAAATTTGGCCGAATCTGACCAAATTTGACCGAATTTGATCAAAGTTGTCCGAATCTGACCAAATTTGACTCAAAATCGACCGAATCTGACTAAATCTGACCAAAACTGGCTAAATTTGACCAAAATTGCCTCAAATTTAACCAAATTTGACCAAAATTTGACCGAATCTGGCCAAATTTGACCGAATCTGACTAAATTTGACCAAAATTGACCAAAATTTTACAGAATCTGACAAAAATTGACCAAAGATGATCAAAATTGACCGAATCTGACCAAATTTGACCAAAATTGACCAATAATTTGACCGAATTTGACTGAATCTGACCAAAATTGCCACAAATTTGACACAAAATTGCAACAAACTCGACCAAAATTTGACAGAATCTGACCAAATTTGACCGAATCTGACCAAATTTGACCGAATCTGACCAAATTTGATACAAAATTGCCACAAATTTGATCAAATTCGGCCAAAATTGCCACAAATTTGACCGAATTTGTCCAACATTGACCGAATTTGACCAAAATTTGACAGAATCTGACCAAATTTGACCGAATCTGATCACTGAAATTCGACCGAAATTCGACTACAATTGCTATAATCTACAGCACCACATCCCCAAACCCCTCCCAAATCCAACTACTCACCAGTTCCTTTCAAAATACAATCAAATTTAGCCATCCACGATGTCAGCACCGTCTCCTTACTTAATCCATCAATTTCTGGCAATGATCTCACCCGTTTCTCAATATTATTCCGAAAGACTTCACGAAAATCATGTTGCGTACATGCACCACTAAGTACCATCTTTTGTACACGATCTGATTTAAGGAATACATCATGATATGATTGTACAGCATTCTGAAATGCCTCATCGGCCATAATTTGTGTTTCGCCTTTCATAAATGCCAAAAATCGATTAACAATCGTGTCCAGGTTCTGTTTTGTGACTTTTGGTTGTCGCTTGGTCATGTCATTTGGTTGCTTACTGTTAAATGGATATGAGATGCAACGTGACACAAAGACATAAAGTTGAATGCGCTTTTTTCGTTCTTCTTCTTCGATTTTATGTCGTTCGGCTAACTCGGCTGGATCTTGTTGTTCCGGTGGTAGGGATGGTGATGGTGATGTTGGACGTTGTAATTGATTGCCGCGTGTTGAGCTGGAATGTTGTGAGACTTCTTGTGTTGATGGTGATAATGTTCTGTGTGGGGTGTGGGGTGGGGGATTATGAGTCGATTATGGAAAGAGAAAATAAGATGAGAAAATAAATATCAAGTTAGAAATGTAATTTTATGTTTGTTTGGGTGAATAAGGCGCATTTTGGGGTTTTGAGGTTAATTTGTCAGACTTCTTCTAAATCTAGCCCTTTCTAATCTAACCATGAATTTAGCTAGCTCAGCTATGGTTTTCGAATCATTTCGGTTTTGTTCGGCTATTTTCGGATCTGTTCGGCTATTTTCGGATCTGTTCGGCTATTGCTCGGTTGTTTTCGGCCCTTCTCGGTTTTACTCTTTTCTTCTCGGTTCTGTTCAGTGCTGTTTGGTTACTTGCGGTTGTCATTAGTTCTGCTCGGTTACTTTTGATCCTTTTCGGTTCTGTTCGGTTTTGTTCGGCTTTTTTCGGCTTTAATCGACAATTTTCTAGTTTTTACAGTTCTTATCGGTTCTGCTCGATTATTTTCGGCTCTTCTCGGATGTAGCTCGGTAACTTTCTGTAATTTCCGATTTTACTCGGTTCTTCTTAACTATGTTCGGCTACTTTCGGTCCTTTTCGGTTGCTATTCGGTTTGTTCGGTTAATTTCGGCTCTGTTTGGCTGTTTCTAGGTTGCTTTAGGTCCTTCCCGATTTTAGTCAACTCTTCTCGGTACTGCTCGGTTACTTTCGGACCTTATCGTTTTTGTTCGGTTACCTTCGGTGTTTCTCGGTTATGTTCGGCTCTTTTCGGCTCTTTTCGGCATTTTTCGGTTTTTTTCGGTCCTTCTCGGTTCTTTGTAGACATTTTTTTTGTAGTTTTGTCTCAAAATCTAGATTCAAGTATCCTTTCATGGCCATCATCCAACTTTACCCTCCATACCCCCTTCAACCACGACCAAAACAACCCCTTTTCAGCCTCATTTTCCTCACTTAAATACCCATTAAATCAGTTCTTTCAGTACTCGTACATAATCTTATGAAAATGCATTATTGCTTCATGCTCATGATTGCTTCATAAATCATACATAATTGTGTAGTTGGTTCATTGATCTCAAGCTGATGTTGAGCACAACAAAAGGACGACTTTTTTTTTCAATTAAATTCTTATTTTGTGAAGCATGACGCGTAATTTTTAAAATAGGAAAGGCGCCTTAAGACGTTGAACTTTTAAAGGAAATGAATTTTGTTGGTTGTTGGGTAAGCGGATGTTGTAAGGAGGTCGGTTAAGTATGTTGATGTGCTGAGCTTAAGTCTTGGGATTGTTAAGGTAGATTTGAGTATTTTCTTCACTATTTAAGGCTTGGCATGTGCAATTGTGTGATTCAGGACATTCAAGTTGTTGCTAAATCCATTTCATTGATGTACACAGAGTATGGTTATACTCAAGAGCAGTGGTGGACAACCTGTGGTGTTGCGGCACACTAGTTTGGATATGTCATGAACCGTATATCGTGTAAGGTTTCGATCGAGCCTTACCATCAAGGTGTGCCGCGGAGAATAGCTTGTAACCGAATTTCAAGCACAAGGGGTACGATGGGGGAGGACCGAGGAGGACTAACCAAGACTGCGGAGGACATTGGAGGGTTGGAAAGGACTGGAGGAGACTGAGGAGCATCGGAAAGGCCTGAAGAGCACTGCGGAGCCCTGGGGTAGACTGAGGAGCCCTGGGGTAGACTGAGGAGCCCTGGGGTAGACTTAGGAGCCCTGGGGTAGACTAAGGAGCCCTGGGGTAGACTGAAGAGCCCTGGGGTAGACTGAGGAGCCTTGGGGTAGACTGAGGAACCCTGGGGTAGACTGAGGAGCTCTGGGGTAGACTGAGGAGCCCTGGGGTAGACTGAGGAGCCCTGGGGTAGACTGAGGAGCCCTGGGGTAGATTGAGGAGCCCTGGGGTAACACTAAGGACTAAGGAAGCGCCAAACAGACCCAAATGCACCCAAAACAGACCCAAAAAAAAATTTAAACTCACCTTGGTGTTGAACTTGGCACATCCAAATTCCGTCCAGCACTATATGATGGTGGCTGATGATGATGTCCTCTACCGTGTTCATTTGGCAATTGTTGTGGATGCTCCTCATCCGATTCCTCTTCAGATGAACTTGGATCGATCATTTTTTTTAAGTTTTTTTGACTTTTTTACACACAAAAATAAACTAACAGACTACTATGATGTGCTACACTTAAATTACTATATGTCCTTTAACTTTTTGTTATTATTGCTTTATATTTATCAATTCCAACACTTGATTTTTTATGTCTTTAATTTTCATTCTTTCATGTTTTTTGATTATTTGAAGTTAAATTTTTTGGGAGATTCTGTTGGGAAATTAAGAAGAAATTGGTTAAAAATTGAAATTTTTGGTCCAGAGTTGGGAGGACTTTGGGAGTCGATACTCCAATTGGACACCAAAAGGGCTGGTTGCAGGTCTGTCAATACAGTCAGCACACTGATAGCTGTAGAGTGCTGTTAGCTTACACTACACCTAACCTAGACATACTCTGACACGTACTTGGTATTTAACCCTGCCACATGGCACCTAACCCTGATACCTGACACCGTACCCTGGAGCACTCTTGGTGCATACCCAGGGTACTTAAAGGAATTAGGTTAGTATAGGGCAGATGTATTGGTGTCTCTTAAATCTACATCTAAGGCACTCATCTACTCTTCCACCAAGTATACTGACCCCATTGGAGTCCAGACTCCAAAATCCAGTCCTTCCAACTCTGCATTTTAACCGTCGAAAAAAAAAGTTGAAAATTTTCCAGTTTTTAATTAAAATTAATTTCCAATTATTTTAAAATTGTCGAAAAGGCATTTAAGCAGCTCGTACTTGAAGTTCAACAAGTGAGTTGAACATTTTCCATCCCCACTCCCAACCCCACCCCACCCTTCATATCAACTCAAAACTTTCCGTCATTAAAATGAAGTTTTTTCAACTTTATTGTTACAGTTTTGTAGTTTTATTGATGAAAAATTTAACAGTAAAAATTGTTCATGTAAAGTTGCTAAGTTTTAAGTATTCATTTTCCACTTTTAAGGATCATGAACAGCCTGACGAGTTTGAAGACTTGGATTGTTTGTCGTATTTTGATACGCATTGAAAAATGGAGGAAGTGCTACGTGCAGTACGACATGCAAAGTGTTTCTTTTGAAGCTTGAATTCTAATGTGAAGGCACCTGAATCTTGATAATTTTGATGTGAAGGCACCTGAACCTCAATTTATAATTGTAAAGGCACCTGAACCTCAAAAATTCCAATGTGAAGACACCTGAACCTCAAAAATTCCAATGTGAAGCCACCTGAACCTTAAAAATTCTAGTGTAAAGACACCTGAACCTCAAAAATGCTTGTGTTTACCTCAACAGTTGATTTTTAATATTCAGGTGTCTTCACATTAGATTCCAAAGGTTCAGGTGCATTAACAGTAGATTCTTAAGGTTCAGGTGACTTTACACTAGAATATTGAAGTGAAACTGCATTTAGAGTTGATTTATGAGTATCGTGTGCCTTCACACCATCCTTTTGAACTTCAGGTGCCTTCACACCACCTTATAATTCAATAAATCTCACACATGACTATCACAAAGCATACAAAGTGACCTTAGAAATTCAATTTAAACTTTCTAATTGGAAACTTCCTCATTATTTGTCAATTTATTAGGGTTGGGCAAAATCGTATTCGAATATATTCGAATACAAATATTCGAATATTTTATGCGAATATATTCGAATACATATTCGAATATGCATTATTCAAAAAAAATTCCGTTGCAATTGGTTTGTTCAAAGAGTAATTTCTAATCACATTTGTGAAGTATGTAATTTAATATAAAAGTTGATCAAAAATCCTTTTTTTGCTTATTTTTGGCAAAAAATTAAAAATTCTCAATAAAATTACATTAATGCATCATCATTCTTTCATAAAAACATTATTCCAAGTCATAGATGCATGTTTTAACACAAATTAACTAAGATTTTATCATTTTTTTCCAAAAATGAGCAAAAAAAGGATTTTTGATCAACTTTTGTATGAAATTACATACTTCACAAATGTGATTAGAAATTACTCTTTGAAGAAACCAAATGCAACGGAATTTTTTTGAATAATGCATATTCGAATATGTATTCGAATATATTCGAATATTTTTTTGTTCATATGCGAATATATTCGAATATATTCGAATATTTGCCCAACCCTACAATTTATCATTCAAAATATCCAGCAAGCTCTTCACATTCTCAGTCCATTTGACAGAAACTCGATTCCTCTTTATCCTTTACATTTTTACTTCCGTTTTTATGGCAATTAAGTTTACAATAACGTCCCATAAGAGTCAATTTGTTGCATGTCGCAGCCACACACACGCAGTTATTTTTTATTAACATTAAAATTGCATTTCAGTTCGGTTCTGTTTTTACAACTGAACTCGACGACATAAAATTGAATGTGTCGCACATTGTTGCAATTGATTTTTTTATGGCTGTGAACATTTTGAGTTCATTTTGAAATTTAAAACTAAATGTTTGTGGTTCAGGTGTCTTTACATTGGAATTTTTAAGGTTCAGGTGTCTTCACATTGGAATTTTTGATGTTCAGGTGCCTTCACATTTGAAATTTTTGAGATTCAGGTGTCTTTACATTGGAATTTTTAAGGTTCAGGTGTCTTTACATTGGAATTTTTGTGATTCAGGTGCCTTCACATTGGAATTTTTGATGTTCAGGTGCCTTCACACTTAAAATTCTGAGATTCAGGTGCCTTCACATTGGAAATTTGTGAGGTTCAGGTGCCTTAAGAATCAATTGTGAAGGCACCTGAACCTTGGGAATCAATTGTGAAGGCAACTTAAACTTGGGAAACAAATGTGAAGACACCTGAACCTCAATATTTTAGTGTGAATGCACCTGAATCATCAAAATCTCAAGTAAATCCACTTTAACCTTAAAAACTCCATCAAAACACATCCAACACCAAACCCACTCAACTCCTAATCTAATTCCAACATAAATATCAAAAAATATCTCAAAATCCACTCTCAATTGTCGTCATAAAACTATATTAATCCACACAATAATCAACTTTTTTTGCCAATTATATCAAATTAAACAATACGAATCAAAAAATAGCAACAAAAGTTTCCAAAATAAAAAAGTAACTTCAACAATGTTGAGCTATTAATATATGGCAGAATGTATTTTTATCAGTTCAAGGTTTAACTTCTGTTTCTAGCCTCGAGACAATGCCACCAATTTTTTTTTTTTATTTTGCCTTTTTGTGTGCCTTCATATGTGTGTGGATTATGTTGAGTACGTGCAATTGTTGGAATAGAGGTTGTGAAGGTGTGTGTGTAAGGTGTGATGGGGATTAAGGAGGGTGTTAAGGATGGGGTAAAGGGGAGTAACGGGGTATTGGGGCTGTTTAAAATTGCAATTTGGGGTCAAATTTGGGAAATTTTGTCATTTTTTGGCGATTTTTTTTAATGAAAATTAAATTTTTTTGGTAATTTTGAAGGAAAATTTTTGATGGGGTATTTTGGGGTAAGAGGGCTAGCAGGGCAATTAGTGGGGTCTAATTTGAGAAGATTCTTCCAATTTTTTGAGGACAAACGCTCACTTTTGATGATTTTTCACAATTTCTCTGAGTTTTTCCCACATTTTACCCATCCTAAACCCCAAATGCGCTCCATACCAAAACATCATTAGTGACTTTATTACTTGAATTTCCAAATTCACACCAAGCAAGCTTCTAACTTACTAAAATACAGTCGAAAATGACATTGAATGCATAGAACCGGTGTGGAACATTAAAGTCAATTAAAACTGCAGATAAATACATTCAAACACAAATTTACACTAACACATTCAAACCCCTCAAATAGCACCCAGTAAGTTAATTTAAATACTGTTGCTGCTACACAATCCACACAAACGATTAACGAACTGAATGAAAAATGCAAATTAAATTAAAGCTTTAACTTCCGGTGGCTTTTTTAGAAAATTTTTAATTTTTATTGCCTTTTTTCATTAAAAATTTTGAAAATGATTTAATTGAGTGGGAAAATTGTGCTTTTTTATGGACTGGAGTGAGTCAGACTTGTGGATTCAGGGCAAGTGAATTTGCTGTGGTTGTAATTGAACAAAATTGTGAGTGTTGGAGGGTGAATTTAATGATTGGTTTCGTCGGTTTTTGGGAGAGTTGAATGTATTTCAAATGAGAATTAATTTTATTTTGAGGTTAGATGGTTCGTTAAGATTAGATTGCTGGATAATTTGAGTAGATTGTCGACTTTAGAAGGATTTTTGAGTTCAAAGTTCTCAATTAGATTTCAATTTACTTGACTAAATTTACAATAATCTCGTTTACATATCAATTTACACATCAAAGTTCGAGTTTACATATCAGTTCACACATCAACATTCTTATTTATACATTAATATTATTATTTAAAAATTATTTTACATATCAACATTCCCACTTACATATCAACATTCCAATTTACATATCAACACTCCCATTTACATATCATTTTACACATCAACATGTTCGTTTGTCCTTTAATTTACATATCAAGTTGTTAGTTTTATGTCAATTTATACATCAATCTGTTCTTTTACATATCGTTTACACATCATTTACACATCAATAAAATCCATTCACATCACATCATCCACACATCCCCCCATTTATGTATCTAGTTCAGCATAATTTACAACTAGCATATTGTGTCAAAAAAAACTTAACTAGTCCATAACAAGCAGCATAAAAGCACTCATTTCAATCTGAATTCTCATCATGAGCAAAAAAAATTCTTCTCGATTCAGACTTTATGTCACCAATTGCTAATTCCAATTCATTCATATATGTC
Organism: Chironomus tepperi; assembly: GCF_022539635.2. Classification (NCBI taxonomy): domain Eukaryota; kingdom Metazoa; phylum Arthropoda; class Insecta; order Diptera; family Chironomidae; genus Chironomus; species Chironomus tepperi. Next base: position 867,382 of record NW_027226129.1, on the reverse strand, counting down.
AAAATAAATATCAATGCGGCATGATATTCAGCACTTCTTATTTAATTGTTTTGTCTCAATTAGACGAGGCTCGTGCCTTGTTAAGGCTAAATTGCCATTTTTTTGGAGAATTTTTATTGTTTTTTGGAACTAAATGTTGTGGGGCTTGGGGGAAATTACTGTCAAATTTCGATAATTATTTAGCAAATTGATTTTGAATTGTTATTGGGTTTAGAGCATGGATGAAAGGACTTATTGTTGCTATGCATGTGGTAAGAGATTCAGATGATTTTGGAGAAAATTGTGGTTTGTTTTGAAGGTGGTTTGAGTTTTGCATAGCGACATGGCGACATAGAGACAGTGATACATGAGATACAAGGACACATGGACACAAAAGGATTAAAGAGACAGCGACAAAAAGACAATAAGACAACAACACAAGGACACATGGATACAAGAACACAATAAAAGTGACACAAAGTCACAATGACAATGACTAATGGACTTCGAAGACACAATGACAGCAACACAAGAACTCAAAGATACAATGCGCCAAGAGTCATAGTGAGCAACACATTGACAGTAACTCAATATTACCAATACAAAGACAGTGACACAAAGACACAATGAAATAAATTTAAACACACAAAAACAGCGACACAGCAACACAGCGACACAAAAACACACAGACAGCAACATAATGACTCGAAAACACAATGACAGAGACAAATGAAAGCATCGTCACAGAGACACGAGGACATCAACTTGTGCATTGATCCTAGGACGCAGAGACACAAGGAAACATTAGCACCGATACAGAGACACCAAGACAGTGAAACAGAAACACAGCTACACTGCGAAAGCAACATAAGGACCAATAGACACAAATTTAGTAACACAGAGACACAAAGTCAGCTACACAAGAACTTGAAGACACAATGACAGTGACACAGAGACACAATGACACAATTTCAAAGACTCAAATGCACAATGACAGCGACATAAGGACTCAAAGACACAGTGAGACATGAATAAATTGATGCAACGACACAGAGACACAAATGCAGGAACATGTTGACAGCGACACAATGTCAACGACACAATGATAGCGACACAGAGACTCATGGAAACAAAGACACAGAGACAAAATGACAAAATGACTAAGCTCCTCTGATTTAATCCCAAGAAACATCAAGTCTACTTACGATTCCCATTTCACCGTTTTAATATCCAAAATAATCAACAATCTTAACAAATAAAATCTTTAATAGCCTCTAAATATCCCACGTAAAACTATACAACCGTCTTAACTTCAAAAAGCAGCATAAAAATGCCACTTGATGGCTCATTTTCCAAAACAGTCAATAATTTTCATTTTCTGTGACTTATTAAGAATAATTTTGATAGGAAATTAAAGCATAAAATTTTTTCTTCAATATTTCATATCCATCAAGGCACAACAACAACATAAATTTAATGTGCCACAGCAGTTGACATGTTCAAGTGTAATTAAGTGAAAATGAGGAAAAGCAGCACACAAGAGTGAGGAAAAATTCGCATCGTGGGGTGGACATGCTCGCAATATTTACATTGATTCCATAGTTTTGTTGTACATGACTAAAGGTTTTTTTTTGGATGTAAATTGAATGATGAGTCATGGATGTTGATGATGGAAATAAATTCAATGCAAATTGATCACAAAATGACTTTGTTTTTGTTCTTAGCAAGCATTGAAATATGAGATGAGAATTTTCATCCCGAGTAACTATCAAGAGTTCTCAGTTTATGCCCTGGGATACGCTAAAAGGCCATTTGATGTGTCGCAACAATGCATCAAGACTACTCTAGGTATACAGCTTACTTGAGGATCAACAAAGTCAAAATCTGACTCCGAAGCTTACCAAATGTCAATTATGCACACCTTCTTGTGGTATTCTACATACTTACTTACTTCGCTGGCCATACAGATCACTGTGAACCATTTACTTGCTTAGTTTGCATCTGAGGCTGAGTCTATTGCTGGCAACTCCTTGCCAATTACTGATGTCAAGTGCATTACTATCTAACATTGACACAATGACTTGAAGACACAACTACAACGAAACAATGACTTAATACGCAACGACACAGAGACATCCAAGGTACATCAAATCCATCAGTCATGTCGCGAAAAGCATGACTACGAATTTAATTTATATTACCAGATTCTGATAAAGGCGCATTTTTAGACTTTTGGAGAAGTCGAAGTCTGACTTCGAAGCTGAACAGACGACAAATTCATGCCTCTTCGTGGTATCTCCTAATACTGCTAAATTGTACCATTAGTGACCGTGTTTTCTGACGGGATATGTCTTTGAATATGAATACTTTAAAAGGCTATCCAAATGAACAGTGTCAGCCCTATACAATTAGGATAGGAGTGAAATTATAACTTGCGATCTCTAAATCATGCAAAAAAAAGCATCACAATGGAAACAAAATGCAAACAAAACTGGAAATGGTTTACTGTGTCGTGTTCAAAAACATTTGGGAAACATCTGCATAGATGTTGAAATTGACTAGAAATGTCTTAAATTTCATAAAAATCCATGGATTGATCTTGGGATACAGAACACTTTATCTATGAGGTTCAATACATTTTAATCCTTAGTTTGATAACCTTAGCTTTTACTTTAAGGCTTATTATCAACATTCAACTACAACAATGTGACAGAAGTTATGTGACAGCAATATCAATACATCATGACAAATTTAGTGACATAGCAAAAAAAAAAAAAAGCCAATACATCGTCAATTTGCATATCTATTTAACCATCCAATAGGATTATGGCATTAAAAGGTCAGAAAAAGTATTCTTAGGCCTGTCTAATTCTGACGTGGACAGGACTTTGGCAAATTTGACACAAAACCAAAGTCGTGAAGGCTTAGAAACACTATTTGAGTACGGCAAAATTTAGCTTCCAGCCAATGTCACACCAGCTAGGGGGCAATATTGAGTGACATTTTCACATATTGTTCCTTTCGGAATAGATTGCTATTAAGCCAATATCGCACTTAAACTCATAAATTGGCAACCAATTCTCAGCAATTGAAGCCAACCTAATGCGCCATTTAACAGAGGTCACAACATAAAAATTTGCTCAGCACATCCAGCAAAGGAACCAAAAACAATTCAAATTTTATTGAAATTTTCATAAATTTTCCTAATTTTCATCACTTTACATCCCTCAAATCCCACCAAATTATCATCAAATCATGAAAATCAAAACTGGAAGGATGAAAACTTTTATTTTCGAAAAACTTTTCCTTGAGCAATTTTCCTCAAATTTTCTCAATTTTCCACAATTTTCACTCAATTTTCATTTAATTTTTCACATAATTTTCACAAAATTTTCCACAAATTTTCATCTCAAAAAAATGACAAATTTTCACAATTTATTAATGCAAAATTTTCCACCACAAAAAATGACCTCAATTTTCCCCGCATTTTCCTCATTTTCCCACAGGCTCATCAAAAATTCACAATTCATGTCAAATACCTGATAACAATCAGCACAACAACAACAACACGATCGACTGTAATTAATGCAATTAAAAGAAAAACTTGGAAAAATTTCACAAAAAAAGTTTTTCCTTTTCTGATAAAAAAAAAGAAAATTTCCAATTTTCGAATGGAAAATTTTGATTTATGGAAAATCGGAAAAATTCTCTCAAATTTTTCCAATTCCGATTTGTATTGGTGGAAAATTGGGAAAATTTCAATTTGTAAACAAGAATTTTCCATGAAAAAAGCGCGAAAAATTCACGTGAAAAATTGAGGAAAATTTTTGAGTCACATGGCAAGCTTTTATGGCCAATGCAGGAGTTGAATTTGTTGCATAAATTTTGAGTCTTTTTTTTGGTGACTGGAATGAGATTTTTTGTTGTGCTGCTTAATTTTTAGGTCAAGTTTTAATTTGATGGACTTTTTTTTGTGTGTCGTTGGGGATGGCTGCAGTTGGGAGTTTGGGAGCAATTGGATAATTGTGTTAGTTTTGGGGAAATACAAAGTTGTCAATTAATGTTGCTGTTTTCCTGAATTTCATACTGAATTTATGAATTGAAGAGACCAAAACTCGAAGTCGACTTGAGTTTTTAGTGGAGTCAAATCAATTTTAGTTGACTTTTCCATACAAAACCCCAGGCTGAAAACCTCCGCGGTAGTACCGCTGTATTCATATAAATACCGCCGATACCGCCTAGTGTCTCAGCCTGGACAAAACCCTAATACTTCGAGCTATAGAAGAGACTAACCCGAACAGGCAAAGAACATATCTCAAGTCAAGAGCAGAGAGCAACGCTCATGTTTGGGGTAACTTAAAATAATATCAATGCTTCTCACAGTCGAGACTATCAACCCTAAACAGTACAAAATGATGAGAATTCCGAACGAAAATCAACCAAAACCAATAAATTATGACATTTTGCATTGAAAATTGACAATTTACATCCTTTTTGGTATCACTTAAAGGAATGTTTGGATAAGAATTGACAGAAGACTTCAAAGCAAACTCTAACAGACTCCAAATGTCAAAAAAGACATTCCTTATGACGTGTTATCGACTATAACTGAAGGTTTCTGACCGTTAACAGCATAACAGCAATTATTGGAAAATGAAGGCAATGCAAGGCAATGAGTACTAATTTGTCTTTGCCAAAGAAGTAAGTAAATGGAAGTGATTCTTAAAACAGAAACGCTGTGAAAAAAGACAGTAAAAATTAGCAGAAAAAGCTCAAATGATTAAGGTATCAAAAACTGCTCACGAAGTTGATTAAGATTTTTTATATAAATGTCAAAGAATTCAAACCGAATCCGATACTAAGCTAGAGTCACGCCTTCCTGAATTTTAAATTTTGATCAATTAACCGATTTGTTCTACTTTTCAGCAAAATTTCCATACCATCCAGTTGTATTTGCTGTTTAAAAGAGCTCAAATTCAATTTTAAATGACAAAACATCAAAAAGTTCACTTTACATCATTTCCATACAAATTCAATATCATTAATTCCTCTCCCTCCACAACTTATAAACCAATAAACAAATTACGGCAAGAAATAAATGAAAAATTCTAATCGATTTTCCCCTCAATAATCCCTAAAGTGCATCACTTGAGCTACATTTTAATAATCGATAAAATTCTGCACTGGCCTTCAAAAATTGTTGTTGTCTTTTTTTTATATGCTGCACGAATTCAGTGTCAATCCAATAAAAGCATGAAGAGAATAAAAAGAGAGAAAACTTGGATGATTCCTCACAATAGATTATGCTAATTGGAACTGAACATGAGTGTCGAATTGATTGATTAGCTTGTGATAATGTTTTTTTGATCATTTTTATGTAGTTTTATAGGGTTAGAGACAGAAATAGGGGGTGAATGTAGGGAAGATAGGTTTAATGCAATGCTGTGCAAGTTCTATTCAGTGTCGACTTTACGACTTTACGACGTTACGGTAAAAAGAAACTAGTCACGACGTTATTAGCTTAAGATCTAAGCTTTTTAAGCTTTAATTGAGCCTTTTGAGTAAAAATGTTAAATTTTCTGGAAAACAATTTTTTCTGATATTTTTAAATAATTATTGTGGCACATCTAAGCTTGTTCGTCAGCCCACCAGGGTGCTGCGACAAACATTTTAGACATCAATGACTGATGAAGTCAAACACTTTGGACAAAAATTCCATTTTCTTTGATTTTTCAAGACAAAATCGATAGCCATAGAGGCAAGGGTAGGTGTAATAGTAGGGTTGGGCAAATAGACTGACCCTTAAGGTAGAATTGAAGTGTTATTAATTCTATAGTTTCACAATTTATACAAAATCAATCAACTTGCTATGGATTTTCAATACAAAATGTTCAAAAAATTGGTCTGTACGACCAGAAAAGCGAATTCGTAAGGGTAGCCATGGGGATTGATCATACGCAGTGGCAAGATGAGGCATAAGAGCAAGAATATGTATAGAAGCAAGGCTGCATGGAGCAGAATGGGTAGAGGGTATGACGTATGAACAAGGGTAGGCATCTATATTATAAACACCCAATTCCTTTGCTGATACAAGAACGGAAGCCATGTGAAGCCATTTTGTGAAGCCATGTGAAGCTGAAAATTCTGAAGATGGGGCGCCACGGGCGCTCCCGATACTCTAGTTAGGAATAATTAGTTCAAATTTTGTAACGGATTTCAAATGTTTGTTCATGTTTTTGTTTATAAAGTAAGGGGAAGAGAACCTAAACACGCTTCCCTATTGGAGGAACCTCAAGTAAGTAACTTGACAAATTTTCCAAATTTACCCACCGAAATGTTTCCCTCCAAAATCAAACCTGTTATTGTTTACACTCAAAATTCAAATTCATCCCTCATTCCACCAATCAACGTCTCTCCTGGAACATTCCCGTCCCCCCACCACCCCACCGACTCTCTCTCACATCCTCTCCGACTCTCACACACTGGAAAATGCTTTTTCGAACACTGGAAATTTTCAACTTTTTTTTTTTTCTTTTTTTTTCATGAAAATTTTTTTTCTTTTTTTTTTCTAAATTTTCATTTACAATTTTCACAAACTTTAACTTAATTTTGTGCCTTAAAATGTCTTACATTTTTCACTTTAGTCACTCGATTAACGAATTACAATAAAATTAAATCAAAAAAATGACACAAAAAATGTTTAAAAATTAAAATAAAATTTTTTTTTATTTTTTTTTTTTTAAAATTTTTTTTTTTTTTTTTGCCTTCAACCGTGACTTTATGCGGACTTTATGGCCAACAACTTACACGAAAGCGCTCCCGAGAATGACTGAGTGGTAAATGGTGAGCGATTTGGTATTTTATGGACTTTTTTTGTTGAGCTTTTTCTCACTTTTCTATCGATTTTCCGCTCAATTTTCTCTCAGATTTTCACTTCATTTTCATGTGCTTTTTATGGTTGTGGATGTGTGGATGTGCTTGGTGTGATTGTGTTGGGGAAGTTGAGAGGACAATTTTTGGATATTTCAGCAATTTTTCTGCAATTTTGAATTTAAAATGTGGAAATTTGGTTAAATTTGCTGAATTTTCAAAATTTCCTGTCAAGTTCCTTAACATCCATCAATTATTAAGTCCTACAGCACTGTGTTAAGTGACTGACATTCAATATGTATGCTAATGCCATCTTCATTTATGAAATTTAACAGAATTTTTGCTCTAAAATGATGAATGACTGTTAGGAATTTATTTGAAATTGGAAGGAAATAATGATGTTGGAGGCAGGGTTGGTAGCAGTGTTGGTAGCTTTTGGGAGTCTTTCAGGTTTTCAGGAGTTGGTTTCTTCTGAATTCTAATCGAATTTTAATCGTATTCCAAATTGAAGTGCTGCTAACTCTGTTCTGAACTATACAAAGTCAATTGGACGATGTTCAATCACTAAACTAGAGTCCGTACCCTTAACAGGCCAAGAGTAGTATTTCATGGCACATTAACACTACTGCGATACCCTAGAACGTCTTTTAAGGTAGTCAAGAGGAAGCTTTCTTACAATGAAGTCTTCACAACTCTAGTTAGAAGCATGAAAATACAGAAAATCCCGATTTTCAAATACAATGCTGACTACTGACGTTAAAATTTTCATAATTCTATTAGAAATTGAGGAGAATTCCCTAAAAATATCAATATAAATTCTAATTTGAATATAATTATGCGTACGCTTAGACAAATCTCATATTTTCTCTCCAAATATAAGGCACACTGCTTAGAAATGCCTTAAAATTCCACTCCAAGAAAGCATGATTCTGGTTTTAACTAAGATCCGACAAAATTCAGCCTCAGGTCAGATAGCAAAGTCAAGTTTGATCTGAGTTAAAAAGGAATTGAATGATAATTTATTGCAGTGGTGGGCCACCTGTGTACCTGTGTGCTAAATACACTAGTGTGCCGCCATAATTATTAGGAAATGTCATGAACCTTGTGGGTTTTTAGTGGAGTTTTACAACCAAGGTGTGTCACGATAAATAAAACATTGACCACTACTGATTTAGAGATACAATACAGAGCAGCACAGTGAAGTCGCTAAGGTATTTGCATACTGCTTCATGGATGATATGACCGGAATTTTGACAAGCAGTATCTTTTTGATTGTTTTTTACTTCGTGAACGTGTCATTCAAGATTGTGACTCTTAATAGCACAAATCGGATGAAATTAACACCAGACTGACATTAAATCTGTGTCCAGCCCATTTTAAAGCTGAACAGTCAACATGACGTCATTATGCTGTCTTAGCGAAACAAGGCGAAATAAGGCTTAATAAGAATTGACAAGATTAAAGTGTCCACCCCGAGTAGACATAACATATAATTAATAACTTGATCTACCTGAATATTTCATAAAATTTGTCATTAGCCGACAGCAGATCTACTTAACTTGTCTAGACATTATGTAAAATTGTCCTAACAGGCACAACACGTTGTGGTTCAAAGGATTGCAGATTATTGCTTCAAATTGACTCAATCAGATCTTCATTGGTGTCCGGACACTGAAGTCAACACAATTGGAGTCCAACTTCCAGAAGTCCTGCGAATTCGTGACCAAACATCTTCAAATAAACTTAAAAATTGCGACAAAATTCTCAAAAAATCATTTGCCAAGAATTTTTAATTTTAAATTTTCGTAACGTTTTTCAAAAATTCAAACGAATTTGCGCAAGATTTTTCTATTCCTTCCACAATCATCTCCGTCACTGGCATTTGTTTACCAAAAAAATAAAAAAAATTTTTTCATTCATTGATTGAGTAGTGAAAGAAAAAAAGGAATTAAATTAATAAATCAACTTTGGTGACCAAAAAATTGAATTTAAAGTCAAAGTTTCGGCACTGCCGGACGTGTAGAGGCTGAAAAGGAAGTGAAAATTCAAAAAATTAATCAAATTTTCATACAAAAAAAAATCTTCAAAATTCAATAAAAAAAAATTAAAAATTTTTGTGTGAGAAATTTCCGGTTAATCAGTTAAAGTGCGGACAATATTGAGGACGTCAAGCATCTGGAACTGATTAAAGCACTTGAAAAAGAAAATTATCAAAAAAATTTCACAAGTCGACAAATTAAATTAGGAGTAAAAAAAAATCAGTATAGTCGTAAGTATTGTCAAGCCGAACAAGATTATCGACAATTTTTTTTTTTATGGCACCCCGTCATGTGTTCCTTAATACTGCTTAATTTTTATCAATCAATCGAGTTCGACATTAAATAAATCTTAATAAATGTGTTCAATGTCTGAGTGCGATAGCACAAGCAGCAATAGAAAAAATGTAACAAAAAAAAAGCTAGTTTGTGTGATTTATAATAGACAAGACAATCAAGTTTGAAAATTTTTGGGTTGCGGATGACTAAGGCGCATTTTTGACAGACGGTCGGACAAGACGAGATAAAATAGAAAATATGATAGACAGTTGGACAAATAGATGGACTGACTGACAGATTGACAGCCAGACGGACATACAGTCGGACAAGACAGACTGACGGACAAGACGAGACTGACGGACAAGACGAGACTGACGGACAAGACGAGACTGACGGACAAGACGAGACTGACGGACAAGACGAGACTGACGGACAAGACGAGACTGACGGACAAGACGAGACTGACGGACAAGACAGACTGACGGACAAGACAGACTGACGGACAAGACAGACTGACGGACAAGACGAGACTGACGGACAAGACGAGACTGACGGACAAGACGAGACTGACGGACAAGACGAGACTGACGGACAAGACAGACTGACGGACAAGACAGACTGACGGACATATTGACTGATGGACGGACAAGACAGACTGACGGACAAGACGAGACTGACGGACAAGACGAGACTGACGGACAAGACGAGACTGACGGACAAGACGAGACTGACGGACAAGACGAGACTGACGGACAAGACAGACTGACGGACATGACGAGACTGACGGACAAGACAGACTGACGGACAAGACGAGACTGACGGACAAGACGAGACTGACGGACAAGACGAGACTGACGGACAAGACGAGATTGACGGACAAGACGAGACTGACGGACAAGACGAGACTGACGGACAAGACTGACTGACGGACAAGACGAGACTGACGGACAAGACAGACTGACGGACTGACGAACAGTCGGACAAATAGACAACCTGTCAGATAGACAGTCGGACAGATAGACAGTCGGACACATCGACAGTCGGACAGGACGAGACGGATAGACAGAAATACAGACGTACAGATAAAAAGTCCAACATACAGACACTCGGACAGACTGACGGACAATCGGCCAGATACCCGGTTGGCTAGATAGACAGACAGTCGGACAGACAGACAAATTGATCGAAATCAACTCACAAACCATCCAAATTGCAAACTTTCCAACCATACTTAATCATCAAAATACGCAAAAAAAAATGTGTGCGCCGCCTTAACAGCTGTTGAATTAAATTGACTGGTTTGAGAATGTTGTTGTACTTGAGAGTTATTTTTTTCGGTGAAATGTGAGTCAAATGAGTCACAAAGTGGATATTTTTATGGCAAAAAATATACAAAATAAGTGAATTTTGATTCAAAATTGCAAGCCACACGCGCCGTAGAAATTGTGGGAAAAATCCAGGTCCGTGTGCATCTGATTTAGATATAATTCAGATATAATCAATAGAGGAAGCTTCATGCAGCTATGTGCTAAACAATGAAAATACAACCTTAATATTGAATATTAAACCAGAACTTTGAATTTAATTGATGCAAGTCACGAGAGTTTAAGGCTACGATCTTGATCTCCTTGTGTTATTTCTTCTGTTACGGTCGATTTACGTCAGCAACAATTGTGCATTTTTTGTATGTAATTGAGAATTTTGTTATGGTTTTTTTTGGGATTTTGGGGTTTAAAATTGATTTCCCCATGCTTCATTCCTGGTTACCCCATGCTTCCCCATGATTTCCCCATGCATTCTTTCCTGGTTACCCCATGCTTCTCCATGTTTACCCCATGCTTCCTTCCTGGTTACCTCATGCTTCCCCATGTTTTCCCCATGCATTCTTCCTGGTTACCCCATGCTTCTCCCTGTTTTCCCCATGCTTCTTTCCTGGTTACCCCATGCTTCCCCATGTTATCCCCATGCTTCTTTCCTGGTTACCCCATGCTTCCCCATGTTATCCCCATGCTTCCCACTGATTTCCCTATGCTTCTTTCCTGGTTACCCCATGCTTCCCCTTGATTTCCCCATGCTTTTTTCCTGGTTTCCCCATGCTTCCCCCTGGTTACCCCATGCTTCCCCATGTTTTCCCCATACTTCATTCCTGGTTACCCCATGCTTCCCCATGATTTCCCCATGCTTCTTTCCTGGTTACCCAATGCTTCCCCATGTTTTCCCCATGCATTCTTCCTGGTTACCCCATGCTTCCCCATGTTTTCCCCATGCTTCCCCATGTTTTCCCCATGCATTCTTCCTCGTTACCCCATGCTTCCCCATGTTTTCCCCATGCTTCCCACTGATTTCCCCATGCTTCTTTCCTGGTTACCCCATGCTTCCCCTTGATTTCCCCATGCTTTTTCCTGGTTATCCCATGCTTCCCCCTGATTTCCCCATGCTTCTTTCCTGGTTACCCCATGCTTCCCCATGTTTTCCCCATGCATTCTTCCTCGTTGCCCCATGCTTCCCCATGTTTTCCCCATGCATTCTTCCTGGTTACCCCATGCTTCCCCATGATTTCCCCATGCTTCCCACTGATTTCTTTATGCTTCTTTCCTGGTTACCCCATGCTTCTCCCTGTTTTCCCCATGCTTCTTTCCTGGTTACCCCATGCTTCCCCATGTTATCCCCATGCTTCTCCCTGTTTTCCCCATGCTTCTTTCCTGGTTACCCCATGCTTCCCCATGTTATCCCCATGCTTCTTTCCTGGTTACCCAATGCTTCCCCATGTTTTCTTCATGCATTCTTCCTGGTTACCCCATGCTTCCCCATGTTTTCCCCATGCATTCTTCCTCGTTACCCCATGCTTCCCCATGTTTTCCCCATGCTTCCCACTGATTTCCCCATGCTTCTTTCCTGGTTACCCCATGCTTCCCCTTGATTTCCCCATGCTTTTTCCTGGTTACCCCATGCTTCCCCCTATTTTCCCATGCTGCTTTCCTGGTTTCCCCATGCTTCCCCCTGTTTTCCCATACTGCCCCATGTTTTCCCCATGCATCCCCCCATGCATCTCCCATGCATCCCCCATGCATCCCCCTCTTCCTTTACCCCACTTACCTTACATTACACACTTAATCTACAACACCTCCAATTAACAACGATCTTGACTTTTTTGCTACAAATGTAATAAAAACATTTCCTTATCTTACACTGCACGTGCAGCTCTCAGGCTACAGACTTTAATCGTCTCAATACATTTTTCTCATTCATTTTTTAACTTACAATTTGCATTTTTAATTGAATTGTAAACAAGATGAATAATGACGTTTTTTTGTTTGTTGTTTGTTGATCAAAATTGGAAGTTCATTGTCTCTTTGGGGTAGGTCTAGGTGACAAAACACAATTTAATTGAATAAAAAGACTCATGATAAATTCAAAGAAAATTGATTCAATTGTTTTGATAGAAAAAATGCAATTTTATTAAGAATTTATTTTTTTTGCATAATTTCGTTGAGGATTTGTTGGATATATGTTGGCAGTTTGGGGTCATTGTAGGTCTAATGGTCTTAAGAGAGGTTAGAGGCTATTTACTCGGTTTAAGGGTCTGTTTCTTGATCTACCCGAGATATCCCTTTCCATGATACCCAACTCTACTCTACTCTACCCGCTAGTACCCGTGGATAGCCTACTTTACCCGAGTTAATCTATTCTACCTGGGATACCCTTCCCTACCCAGGAAACCTTTCTCTACCCGTGGATATCCATCCCCATTCGGGATATCCACTCCGATATACTATACCTATCCGAGTAATGCTGTCATAGGATAACCCTCCTGCTTCATTCCTAAGATACATAGAGTATAGGGTAGCCTAGAGTAGCCTATAGCAGCTAGGATAGAGTGGAGTAGGGTAGGGTATCTCAGGTAGATTAAGAAACCGACCTCAAGAGCGAGTAAGGAGTGACAAAATTTAATAAATTCTAAAAAACAAGGACAAGAACCATAATTATGACAATCATGTAATCCAAGTCAAATTACCACAAAACTCATCAATCTACCGATGTCGATTAGTCCGTTTCCGATTAGCTTTTAGTCGTCATTGTAAGATACAGTCCGGCTATCTTCTTGGTTATGTTAATTTGTTTTTAAAAATAGTGGACTAGCTTAGACTAGATTCGACTAGTTTAGTCAAGCTAGGTCAATGTACATTGTGTGGCTTGGATTGACGGTTGACGGCAAAGTCGGTTACTTCTTCGCTGGTCGTACAGATCATTTGTGATTCATGACCTCCTACGGAAGTCGTCTGAAGCTGGCTCTATCGCTGGCTTCCACTTTCCAACTTCCGATACCAAGTATAATACTATCCCTATCGACAGCTTCCTTCCAAGAGTTCATTGGACGTCCACGGGCTCTTTTACCGTCCGGCTAAGTCGGTTAATCGATCCGAAATTCGGCATTAAGCCGCTATGTCTCTTGTATGGACTTAAGTCAAATCTGTCATCAAGTCAAGGTCACGCAGGACTGGAACTTGAGTTTTAATCACTTAACCGACCTATGCTCCTCAATCTAATCCCTTCCAAAGATCAAATGCCATCAATATCCAACAAAAAATCAAACAAATTCAATTAATGGCATAATTCAAAACATTTAATCAGTCATCAAATTGCACAGTCATTAAGTTGTTGTAAAAAAATTGTCAAGACTATAAGGAACACCTGCGCGTATTTGTCATCGCATTTATTATCATTTAGTTTTTTATTTCTAATTTTTCCTTATCAATGAAAACACCAAAGAGAATTAGTTGACACAGTAAAATAATTGAAAAAGTAAGAAAGTCACCATAAAATTGAGGTTAAAGCGCATCTTAAAATTAGAACAAAAATCAGAGATTTCGGAAATAATTTAGTAGATATTGAATCGATATTATGAACATGAAGGTTTTTCATTTACAGCTGTTTAAACAGCTATTTGCGCTCTCTCGAGTGCTATAAAAAAATATGTTATTGAAAACAGAGTCAGTAAGACCTTTAGTGCAGCATCGAGTTGACTATTTTGTGTGATTATTGCAGTTAATTTTGATGAATCGGACATCAAAGGGGATTATATTGAAATTGGCATGGAAAATGGTGATCAGGAAGAGGCCATTGTAAGATATTATTTGTAATTGATGAAGATATGGACAAAATTGGCGGGAATCTGGAATTGGATTCTAAAATCTGACTTCAGTGGAGTTCGAACTTCAAAAAAATTGGAATTCGGAGTTCAAAGAAGTCGGTCTAAGTTGAAATCGGACTATATTAGAGTTGGACTCCAAAATGTAGTCCTGTCAATTCTGAATCGAGGTCCTAGATTGACAGTTGCTCATGTCCTTTAATAAATGAATAGAATGCTCACCTAAATGAGATTGGTCAAGTGTATACTTAGTGATTATGATTGATTCTGCTATATTCTGTGGGCATATATCAGAGTAAGCAGGACTTCATTAAGAGGGAGCCTCCACTTGAGTCCAAACTTCAGCTCAGAAGCTGCCTTTTTGGATTCTAAATTGAGCTAACTTTTGTCAGTGTTAGAAAGAGTTGGCGATGTTTCGCCAAAATTAAAGTTCATTTTGATCAGAATCTGTTAAATATCTGACAAAATCTACTAAAATTGAGTCTGAATTTGCTCAATTTTAAATCAAATGCAATAAATTTCACGAAAATATGTTTGATTTTCTACAAAATTATAACAATTTCTGTAAAAATCCGCTTAAAATTCTATCAAAATCTGTCATATATCCTTTAAAATTCTCTAGATTTCTATTACATTTTCCAAAAACTTCGTTAAATTTGTCATAACCAGTTTCCGGGTCGAACACAGCCTAGAAATGGCAATAAATCTGACGGCAAACAGGCTTGACCCAAGGTCAGACACTCTAATGTTTAGAACTGTATTACTGTATTACTTACTGCATCTCGTTTAAATTCAATAAATACAACACTTGACAATTGGAGTTTCTGACTCTTAGGCTTGACTTTGGTCATTCATCAAATCAGGCTTGGGTCCAGAGTCACTTTAACTTGAAGTTGGAATTTTAGTCAATTTAAATAATTTGATTAAAACAAACTAAGATACACTTAACGTATCTATCTAAATGAGCATGTTCCTGAGTGTATTTATTCAATTTAATTAAAAAGGCTCAATTTTGTAAGCATACTCATGAACATGTTTCGAGCCTGTTTGGGATTCTAGATAGAATTTGGCTAAAATTAAATAATTTGAAAAATGCAATTTTAAGTAATTTGATGAAAATTCGCCAAAAACTGCTTTAATTTTCAATAAATTGTCTGATTTTGTCAAAATTCACCTAAATATAAACAAAATTTGCCAGAATTCCACCAAAATCAGCTGAAATTCTCACAAAATCCGATAATTTTCAAACAATTTTTTCAGAAATGTTCAAAATGAGTTTTGACTTTAATAATACATACCCTTTATTTATTGAATTAGATAAGGCGGAACAGAAATGAGATGTCTTTGACTTTAATGCTTTAGAAATCCAACAAAATCATTTAAATTTCTAGAAATTCTTTAAAAATGTCATCAAATTTTGTTAGATTTGGACAAAAACCAGAAAGAACTCTAATAAAATTTGCTGGATTTTTAGTAAATTTTCTCAGAATTTTACCAAAATTTTGTTAGAATTTGATCATTTTTCTCTAAATTTAGACAAAAATCATCAATAAATCCAATAAAATCCAATAAAATTCTAGCAAAATTCCCCTAAATGTAATCAAAATCTACTCAATATCTTCCAATTTTTAACCATATCACCCAAACTGTCAACCCAAGAACCCTCCAAAAATCCAGCATACCAAACCAAACACCTCCCACCCACACAATTACCATTAAAACCGCAAAAAGAATACAAAATACATAAATGAATCAGATATAAATACAAAGCAAAAAAAAGTAACTTGATAAGCACATTCGATAAGAGCCGAACGCCATCCGAAGGCCCCAAAAAAAAAAGACTGTAAAAAAAAAGTCACACAATGACAGATTAAAATTGTCGTAGCCTCCTCAGGTGTTTCTTTCCATGTCTGGAAGGTTGAATATTGTTCCTTAATAGTTTTAAGCCTTAAAACAATGCAGACGTTTGAAATTTATTCATTAATTAAAATTTATTCAAAAACTTTTAGAGATTATCTCCTACATCCGCCACTGTCACCGACCAGGATAGTCAAAATAGGTAAAAATGGAAGCGGAAGTGAACCAAAAAGTGAAAAAAAGGAGAAAAAAATTAAAAAAGTTGAAATGAGCGAATCGAGAATTAAAAAATTTCGTAAATTATTTGCACAGAAAATTGGCGATGATGAGAAGCTTATTAATTATTTTAGTTGTGCATTAGTGGCTGATATCCTGTTGCAGGGACATCTTTATGTGTCCGAAAATTATTTCTCATTTTATTCAAATGTTTTTGGATATGTCACCAAGGTGAGTCTAACTTTTTTGATACTTTTTTTTTGTGATAAGAATCGAATGTTGTGAGTCTTTTTTTGGTCAAAATAGAGCTATTTTTGGGTGACATTAGTCATAACATTGGGGAATATCCATAAGTTACGTAACGCTAAAAATAGTGATTTTTAAACCCCACATTCTATCTCTTCTCTAACTGTTACCCATTGCAACTAAATCATGAATCAAGTCTTCTAGCGTTTCCATCGTCGTTTACAGTGGGTCATTCTTCTTAGTCCAATGACTGGTTTCTTAACCTACATGGGATAACCTACTCTACTTCAACCTATCCTAACTACTTTAGCCTGCCCTACACTATCCTATTTTGGTTGCCCCAGGCTACACTACCCCTCCCATATCCTGGAAGATATGGCTATCCTATAGTAACTCTTCTACTTCAGCCCTAGCGTATTTAGAATAGAATGGAGTAGAGTTCCCCAGGGCAGCAAGCAAAGAGTAGAATAGGACAGCCAGAATAGGATGAAGTAGGACTGCCTGAATAGAATGGGATAGTATAATCTGGAGCAACTAGGATAGAATGGGATAGTGTTGTATATGAAAATTAGGATAGTAGGATTTTTGGTGGCAGAGCAGCATAGAACACCTGGGATGGCATTGGGTAGGATAGTCTAGGGTAACCGGTATAGGATAGAGTAAAATTTCCTACGGCAGCTAGGATAGGATGGTGTATAATAGTCGGGGACAGTTAGGATAGCATTAGGTGGAACACCGTAGCATTTGTAATATAGAAGCTACCATGCTAGGATAAGGTGGTGTAGAGTTGCCACTATTCAGACAGGTTTCCCTTCAGGCAGATTTGAAATAGTCTTTTAATCTATCCTTTTAAGTACATATCTATCAACTTCAAAGTTAGACTTCCTTTCCCAAATCTCAATCCCATAAGCGTTACATAATTTCCAGACATTCCCCTCCATTTAGTGATATGAAAATGAAGATAAGAGATTATGAGAAAATTGTAAAATAAAAAATCGTACTCAATTGTAAAATTGTTCGACACACTTGTGATTTGTTTCTAAATTAGATTATCTTGATTGTTTTATTCGATCGAATGTTATCAATTGAGGAATTGCATGTGGATTATTAGTCCAATATTGTGATTAAAGGTTGAATTGACAGAGTTGGTATTAATGGAGTTGGGATCTGGGGATGTACCTTGGGACTTATCCCAAGGCCTTATCCGAGAGACTTATCCAGAGACTTACTAAGGACTTTATAGAACCTCTGTCATCCATAACGTTGACATTGTTGCTTATGGAGCTATTTCATGAGACTCTTATGCAGTCAATTATCTAAAAATAGTTCATAATATGTAACTTAAGAAGCCACAAAAGATCAGAAATTAAAATTCCAATACTAGAACATCCCGAACAACACAATGAAGTTGCATGGGTGTCACAACGTCACTTTATTGATGACAAGATATACATTAGGGTGACCGGCTATGTGACATCTACGTAACAGCAATGTGATATTTACGAGACGACTATATGTTGCCTTTTTGATGGCTATGGTACGACTATGGCATGGCTACGTCAATACTTCGTGATAGCTACGTTAGCGCTACGTGACGGCTTTGTGACAGCTACATGATGGCTACGTGGCTGCTACGTGGTGGCTACGTGACAGCAAAAAGGCGAATACTTGACGGCTATGTGATAACAATGCGACTACGTCGCAGCTAAATAACAGCTATTTGGTCGCTCCGTCACAATTACGTGATGGTTGCATGACAATTACATGACGATTACGAGTATCACAATTGTCGTTAGGGCGTTGGCTGCGTCTCCCTGTAGACATGAAGAAGACTGGGTATGTGACAGTTACGTGGCGGCTACATGTCGACTACGTGACAGCTACACAGCTACAAGATAGCTACGTGACGTCTACGTAATGGCTTTGTGTCGACTACTTGACAATTAAGTAACGACTATGTGACAGCTACATGACGGTTACGAGACGACTATGTGACAGGCTACGTCACAATGCATGAAAGCTACGTTACAGCGCTACGTGACTGCTTCATGCTGCTACGTGACGGCTGATCTCAGCAAATTTTTAATGCCAAAAATCAAATTTTCTACATTGTGTTGCTCGGGACAGTCTCAATTTATAAATATACCTCACTCAGTACTGTCAGAGGGGCTTACTATCAGCACTGATATTTAAATTTTAATTGTCTGTTTACTTCTCGACTTTGACTTGTTTTCAGTCTCAGTTGTTTTTGTTTACAAACATCATAATTAATAATTTTGATTTTTATTCCGCAAAGTATTTCATAATTTTTCATTAAAAATTGATCGATTTTACTAATTAAGTTGAGGATTTCGTGATGGATTAGCCTATAAAGCTCAAAATTAGTGAAATCCTTCACCTGTATTAAACAAATCAGATGATTTCTTATCAAAACAAGTCAAAATTTCACGATAAATTCATTTTTTCCGATTTTGCCACCTAAAATTGAGGAATAATCCAAACTTAATTAAGCATATAGACATATCATTAAAATGCAATCATGTGATAAGTCATGGAAACCATTTCGTTATCTAATTGTGAGCGTATGGAAGGGAATTTCGGTATGTTATGAGTTATAAAGCCTTAAAGCTAGTCAGGGGCAGTACACAGTGCAGTACACAGTGCAGTACACAGTGCTGTACACAGTGCAGTACACAGTGCAGTACAGTGCGGAACAATGCGGAACCGGGCAGTTCCGACAGTGCAGTACACAGTGCTGTACACAGTGCAGTACACAGTGCAGTACACAGTGCAGTACAGTGCGGAACAATGCGGAACAGAGCAGTTCCGACTTCCAAATTGCTATTTTGACCAAAAAACACTTAATTAATCAAATGCCAACATTTAATGATCTCAACCTTCTCTATCCCCAACAGCTCGTCATCCCCATATCATCAGTTTCACTCATTTCAAAAGAAAAGACTGCAAAAATGTTTCCAAATGCCATTGGCATTCAATTAAGTGATGCAAAGCATGTTTTTGGTTCATTTTTATCACGTGAGACTGCCTATCAACTCATGTTAGGTATGACAAAAGTGGCTCAAGTGCCAGCCCTAGAAAGTAACGAAAGTATCAATGAGATTGTCGAGGATGAACCCGATGGACATGGAATTGATGTTGAAGTGACGGATACGTCCAAAGAGGACAGCAGCTCACTGTCGAGTGAAGGTACGACACAATTTAAAATAACGGAAACCGTTGAGATGATTAAGCAGGATGTTGAGGATGTACAGGAACAACCGGAACCACCATCACCACCACCACCAACACCAAAAGTTCAAAAAGTCCAACAAATTGAATTTAAGTCAATGCCAAAAGTCGATGAGTCATCAAATCATTCAATGGTTCTGTTTATTGGAATTGCATTGACTTTGTTGCTTGCATTTTTTACTGCATTTTTACTCATACGCATTAATTCACTCGAGAATCGGCATTTAACCACAAGGGATTATAGTAAAATGACAATTGAAGAGGCTGAACAGATTCTAAACAGGAATTTAATGACGGTGAGGAATGTTAGGCAGAAATTGGAGGAATTGAGTAGTCATTTGGAGACTAAGTTTAGGGAACAGTCCAGGGATGAGCTGTAATTGAGGGGGAGGATGATTAAAATATTTGTGAGATTTAATTTAATTTATTTAATTTTTTAAAAAAAAAAATGAAAAATTTTTTTAAGTTTAAAATTTAAAAAAAAATTTAATTTTGAAATATTTATTTTTTTTAAATTTTTTTACAAAATTCAAATTTAAAATTAAATTTTGAAAATTTAAAATAAGTTAAAAATTTACATTTGCAAAATTTTAACAACTTAAATTTGAAAATTTAAAAAAATTAAATTTCAAAAATTTAAATTTGAAAAATTTAAATTTGAAAAATTTAAATTTGAAAAATTTAAAAAATTTAATTTGAAAAATTAAAAAATTTAAAAAATTTAAATTTGAAAAATTTAAAGAATTTAAATTTGGAAAATTTTGAAATTTTATATTTGAAAAATTTAAAAAATTTAAATTTTGAAAAATTTATATTAAAAAATTTAAATTTTGAAAAATTTATTTTTAAAAAATTTAAAAAATATAAATTTGCCAAATTCAAAAAATTTAAATTTGGAAAGTTTAAAAAAATTTAAATTAGAAAATTTCAAAAAATTTAAGTTTGAAAAATTTAAAGTTCAAAAATTTAAAAACTTTATGAAATTTAAATTTGAAAAATTTAAATATGTTTAATTTGGAAAATTTAAATTTGGAAAATTTTATAAAAAATGAAAAATTCAAATTTGCAAAATTTAAAAAATTTAAAAACTGTAAGAAATTTAAATTTGAAAAATTTAAAATTTTTAATTTAGAAAATTTTAAAAATTTAATTTTTGGAAAATTTAATAAATTTAGTTTTACAAAATCTAAATTTGAAAAATTTGAATTAATTAAGTTTTTTTTTGCTTCAAATCTTAAAATTTAATTAATATTTATTTAAAATTCAATCTACTTTTTTTCAACTTAATATAATTTTAAAAATAATTCAAAAATATTCTTATCTTTATTAAAAATCCTCCCAAAAATACCTCAAGTCACATCTGTTTTATTATAGCTTAATTCTAGGTTGTGTAGCATGTAGCTTTTAAATTATAATTTAAATTTACATATGTTAATTTATTTAAAAACAAATATTAGTTGTGAAAAGCACATAAATTGGTTATATTGATCCAAAATTCGGTCTTGTGTCAATTTGGTGTCAGTCCGGCATCATGTTGGCCATGGGTCCGGAATTGTGGTCGGTTAACAGATTTGTGCTATTCGAGAAAATCGTTTCTATTTATAAGTTCGACTATTTAACTTTTATGATCCACAATAATTAAAATTAAAACAAAAAAATTGGATCATAATTGAACAAGTTCCTCTATTATGTTATTTAATAAAGTATAAAAAAATCTTTGCTTATTAAAATTTAAAAAATTTTATATTTTTTATTTCGAAAATTGGAAAAAATGTTAAATTTTAATTTTGAAAAATTTGAATTTTATTTTAATGTTGGTAATTTAAAAATTTAATTTCATTTATTAAATTCCAAATTTTAAAATTTAATTTTGAAAATTGTTTTTTAAAATTTAATATGTAAATTTAATCTTAAAATTTTGAAATTTAATTTTAAAAATTTGAAAATTAAAATAATTGTATTTTATTTTGAAATTTATTTTTAAAAATTTGAAATTAAGTTCTAAAAATTTTAAATTTAAATTTAAAAATTTGGAAATTTAATTTAAAAATTTGAAATTTAGTTTTGAAAATTTGAAATTTAATTTTTTTAAAAATTTAAAATTAATTTTAAAAATTCAAATTTTGTTTTTAAAATTTTTAAATTTTATTTTCAAAAATTCTTTTTTTTCTTTCTAATTTTTATAAAAACAATGCCAAATTAATTTTGAACGAGCTAAATTTTAATTTCTATAATTAAATAATAAAAATGCAAAGGCAGCTAAACTTATTCCTTCAACTATGGCAGCTATGCATATATAAATTTAAAACTTTTTGATTTCAACTCGTCAATATTTTCATAAAAATTTGCCAAAAAAAAAAAAATCAAATTAAAAATATTTCGTACTCAATAAAATATTTTGTGGACGTCAAAAATTGTTTAAAATTTATTAAAAAAATGTTAAAAAAATTCAAAATTTAATTCAAAATTCAAAAATTGAAGGAAAAATTAAAAAAATTGAAAACTCAAAAAATTCAAAAAATAAAAATTTCAAAAAATTGAAAATTTTAAAAATTTAATTAAAAAAAACTCAATAAAAAATTTAAAAAATTTGATTTAAAAAACGCTTAAATTTGAAATAATTTTGAAAACCTATAAAATTAAGCAGCTGAATTAAATTTGAGTTAAATCCAGGACATGCTGAATAAAAAAAAATAAAAATAAAAAATTGAGCAATGAAATTTAAAACATTTGTGTTTAATTTGCCATAATTTGCCTTTTATCAAATATTTCAGGTTCTATTTTTAAACAATTCCAGGCATGTAAATATTCAAATTGTGTAAATTGCCGCAATTCTGCAGGCTGATAAAGTCAAATGTGATACAAAAATAAGAACTGACATAATAAATTATGGAACTGGAGTGCATGAAGGCTACAGATGATGATAAGAACTCAACACGTGTTACATTAGTACGCAAATGCATGCTGACTTAGATCTACATATTCAAAGGAAGCAAGAGCCCCCAAAGACGCCTTGTCCTCATTGGCTATGTCCCTGATAAGATGCAACATTCTTAAAGCCACGACATACCTTAAGTCGTGCAATTTTCGACCACACACCATTGTATCGGGACACAGCAGCAAGGGAGAAAAGGACTGTAATGTCCCGGCATAAATACAGCAGATGTCCGTCCTAGTTATGCATTTTACTGAGTATAGAAGATATGATTAATATAGTTTTAGATAATGTCATAATAATGATTAAAGTAAGTGACTCAATCTCTATTTATGCTGAGTAAAAAGCATGAATAATCAATTAATAAGGCATAGAAGCATAGAACATGATTAATCAAAGTAATCCTTATAAAACCGAGTCATAATGATGACTTGAAGAATCCCAACGATAACAATACCAACTG
Source organism: Chironomus tepperi (assembly GCF_022539635.2). Classification (NCBI taxonomy): domain Eukaryota; kingdom Metazoa; phylum Arthropoda; class Insecta; order Diptera; family Chironomidae; genus Chironomus; species Chironomus tepperi. The sequence continues at coordinate 844,103 of NW_027226129.1, read as the reverse complement.
TCATCCACGGAATTTCAATTTCTGTTGTGCTGTATGAAGTCCAATTTGATATCTTAACAAGTCGTTCCTTGATGCTGATGAATCTTGCAAATTTGGATTTTTCTAAATCAGCACCAAATTTTTTGACATTTTTATTAAATAATGAAGCATTTTTGGATGTTAAATATTCATAGCTTACTTCCAGTTCCTTCAACTTTTCATCTAGTTCCAAGAATTCAGAACTAATGCATGTGACTTTAATACTTTTGATGACTTCAAGAACGCCTGGTCGATCATTCATGGATGTCTCATTTGTGCAATTATTTTTGTCTAAGCCTAAAGATGTCAACCTGGACAAATTGTCAAAAACTGTTGGACTGATGTGAAAAATCTTGGAATTAAAGATTGCAATGATTTGGATATCCGGCTGATAGTCAAAAAGTCCATCCTCAATTACTTCAATGCTGGATATTTCCAAGTTAAAATATTTCAATTTTGTATAAAGTTTCAAGTCATCCTGATGAATCTCCTTCAATGGACAGTTCCAAATTGAAAATCCAATGAGTTTCGGGAAGAACTGCTCAAGTCCACGTGGGAAATATTCAATATCCTTGAAATGTACATCAAAATATATTTCATCGTTTATTGATTTTCCGGTCATATGAGTTCCTTCAACATGATCAATTACAGCTGATTCTGGTGATGTAATGTCGAGGTCATTTGACACATAACAGCCATAGTTGTCACCAGCAATATTAAAGTTAAAGATGTTATAGTTGCAGTTGATGTATGATGATTCCAATAATTGATAAAATATGCAACTTATGAGACTGGATATAGAAATATTTATTAAATGTCTGTAAGATATTGAACATCCACTCATGATCTACATACCTGATGTATATGAACCTCATTTTTATAAGATTAAGGAGTGAAAATTCTGTCAAATCACGGTAATATACTTATTCTAGGCTTAATATGTTTTCAGTTAAAACTACAAAATATGACTGATAATCGTATCAAGCTTGAAGCTAGAATCATGCTTATGACTAAGAATTAATCTATCTTGACATGACTTATGAGATCAGTGATTATCAATCTTTGTATATGTACATGACATATATCAGCCCTTAATCAATTTTAACGGCACATAATTACTTACTTACTTTGCTGGCCGTAGAGATCAAGAGTGATCCATGGCCTTACTTAGTTGGTTGCTGAAGTTGGCTCTATCGCTGGCTACCGTTTGCCAATTACCAATTCCAAGTGTGACACTATCTCAGCTTCTTTCGATGAGTTCTTTGGCCATCCGCGCGATCTCTTGTCATCTAAAATGCTGGATTTAAATTCCTTTACCAATGGAGCATCCACAGGCCTTCTGATAACGTGTCCAGCCCACCTAAGTCTATTCACTTTAATGTGTCTAACAATATCAGCTTCAATGCATAATCAATACAATTCCTCACTGCTCCTGCTCCGAAAAAGATCACCTTCTTTTTGGTCCAAAGACTGATCTAAGCATAGAATAGCCAGAGGATTTTCTTCAGTCTTGGGCTTGAAAACGAAAATGTTCAAAATTTGTAAAAAAATACCAAAATTTGTATGGATTTTTGCACTTTTTAAAAAATCGGGAAATTTTGAGCAAGGCTGAAAAGGACAGCAGCGTCCCGGCAAAAATACAGCAGATTGCCGCCCTATCTAAGCACTTTTCTCTCAAAAAAGCCTATTGCGTTTTCGTCAGCTGTGGTCATGTTCCATGACTCAACACCATACAGCGCTACAGGGCGGACTCTTCTATACATCGAGCTCCATTCAACCTTGTTCACTTTGATCTGCCTTAAAGTATCAGTCTCTGGTCGGTTAGGTCTCTAGACACTCAACTTACTTACTTCATTGTGTTTCTTAGCGTTTGGTTTAAGGATGGTGGCTTGTTAAGCCAACGCAACCTTGACATAGCCTCATTTGACTCCGCCCCTATGTGGCTTGGATTGACGGTCTCCACCGTGCGAAGATGAGGTTGGTATTTGGTGTGGTTAGGCTAAGTGCAGTACGTGACTGCATATGCTTCGAATAGTCAGTCTTTGAATAGTCAGGAGTTTCCAAGTCCTTAGTCTCTAGTTCTTAGTCCCCAGTTCTAGTCACTGGTTTCAGTCCCTAGTCCTGATTTTTAGTCCCTAGTCGTGGTCCTTAGTCGTCTCTAGTTCCAAGCCCCAGTTCCCCCAATTGAATAAAGACACACATCAATTTTATTATTTAAAAGAATTTATTTTTTCTCATATTTTTCTTCATTTTTTTAACATAAATTTTTTCATCATTTTTTCATGTCGTTTTTAAAAACTATTTTCTAAAACTTTTTATTTTTTGTCTCTTAATAATTATTGAACATATAATTGTTGTACATAAAATGAATAAAGCAGAGCTTAAATTCGTCTCGAATTTTGCATGTCTTTTCCATCCAAAATCCAAGTCGACTTCAAGTTCCGATGAAAAGAAGCCACAAAATTGAACAAATTTTTGTTTGAGGAAATTTAACGGAAAAATTAGGAAAAAAAAATTGCAAATTTTGATAGGAAATCTTCAGGATGTCATTAGGGACACCACATTGTACTATAGACTGAACACTATGAGAATCCAGATGTCCTCCGAATGATTAACATCCAAAACATCAACAATCAAAGCAATTTTTTACATGACACAATTTATATAAAAAAAAACTAAAAAAAAATCATCATCTGTGGCCGGTTTCTTAACTTATCTGGGATATGCTACACTACCTTATCCTACTCTACCTTACCCTACCCTACCCCATCCTAGTTGCTCTAGAATACTTTACCCCATTCTTTTCTAGATTTAATAGGGAAGGAGCAAGGGTCAGACACTCCAAAAGTACAGTACTGTACTTTCCACACAAGTATGGACTTGTTGAATTTATATGAAAGTACAGTAAGTACAGCACTGTACTTTTGGAGTGTCTGACCCTTGGGTAGGAGTAGAAGGATACCCACCAGAGGTTCTCTAAACTATCCTACCCTACTCAACCTACTCCTAATCCTCATCCTCACCCTACCCCACAGCTACTCTAGGCTGCTTTAGCTCATTCTACTCTAAATTCTCTAGTGCTAGAGTACAAGTTACAAGAATTACCCTAAAATAGTCCTACCTACTCAAAGTAATCAAAACAGCAAAGGAAAACATAAGCAGGAAGAAATCAACAGGAATGATCTTCCTAGATGTGGAGAAAGCATTTGACAGAGTCTGGCATAACGGACTCTTGTTTAAAATGATCAAATTAGGGTTTCCACTACCACTTATAAAAACTGTAAGATCTTTCCTAAGTGAAAGAACTTTCTCAGTTTTTATTAAAGGTCAGTTCTCAGAAACCAATGAAATCAAATTCGGAGTACCACAAGGAGCAGTGCTTTCACCAACTCTCTACAACATCTACACATATGATATTGTAAGAGAAACAACCAACAATATCGCACTCTTCGCAGATGATACTGCATTGTATCATTCTGCAGAAAACTCAGCCGATATTGTAACACATCTACAACACACTGGAAGAAAAGTACAACAATACATGAACAAATGGAAAATAAATCTCAACAAACAGAAGACTCAAGCCTTATACATCACAAATAGGTACTCCAGGCAACTTCCAAGAGACAACATCAAATTCCTCAACGAAAACATCAAATGGGAAACCGAAGCTAAATATCTGGGAATGATAATCGACAAGAGAGTGACATTAAAGCAGCATGTAGAATATGTGACCAACAGAGCTCACACTGCACTAAGACTACTTTATCCCCTCATCAGCAGGAACTCACATCTCGACGTTCGAAACAAACTTCTCATCTACAAGCTAGCCGTGAGACCCATCTTCACATACGGCTGTCCAGCATTTGAACGGATGGCAAAAACACATCTACAAAAACTACAAGTACTACAAAACAAATTCTTGAGAATTGTTCTCAACAAAACAAGATATGAAAGGATATCAGATCTACATACTGAAGCAAAAATACCCTCTATTGAGGACTACGTCGGAAAGTTGCAAGCGAATTTCAACACTCGTCTTGCGTCGCGAAACACCGAATAAACCATAACATAAATTAAAGCAAAACAATTTCAAAATTAAATCAAAAACTAAGTGATGAATGCGATAAGCCAGAATCCTTTAAAAATTTAAATAAAAATAAAATTTATCCAAACTTTGTACATAATTAAGTTAAAAATTTAATGAATAAAAAGTTTATTTAAAAAAAAAAAAAAAGTCCTACCTACCAGAGACACCATACCCTATCCCTATCCCTATCATAGCTGCATTTGGGTTTCCTAACCCATCTTTTCCTAGGTACACATCTGAGGTTGGACTAGGAAGGTTACTTAATGATAGACTTCCCCACCTGGATAGGGAGTAAGAGGAAGGATAGGGTATCCCAGATAGGGAAGGGTATAGTATCCCGGATAGTGAATTGTAGAGCATCCTAGATTGGGAAGAGGTAGTCTAAGGTATCTCAGGTAAGGTACGGTATCTCGTGTAGTGAAGGGTAGGCTATACCGGGTAAGGAAGGGTATTCCAGATGGAGAATGATATGGTATCACTTTGAGGGATGGTTAGGGTTTCCCATATAACTGAAGGTATGATAAAATGGATATAGTAGTGTAAAGTATCCTGAGGATGGAGTAACAGAGTATCCCATCCTTGGTAGTGAATGGTTGGGTATCTCTGGTAGGGAAGGTTAGGGTATCCCGAGTATGGTAGGATAAAATATTCCGGGTAGGGATAGTTGTGGTATTCTGGGTAGGAAAGGGTAGTATACTTAGCAAGGGAAAAGTACAGTATCTAGGGTAGTGTAGGATATCCTAGGGTAGGGTAAAGTAGAGTATCCCAGATAAGGTAGCATAGACTATCCCAAATAAGTTAAGAAACCGTTTCCACTGATCACAAAAAGTAATTAAATCACTTCCCATCCATCATCAACTTTCACGAATCATCATCAACTTGCTTAAAGCCTTGAGCCTTTAAATCCTCTCGATTCTTTTCCAATTCCTCAATTTCCTTCTCAATCTCAAAACGTCTCGTTATTTTCTCTAATTGATCCTTTTGTGGCTTAACAATTTCACCACTCTTTATCTTCTCATCCAGCAGTTCCAATTCCCTAAGACGTCGCCGTAATCTCTTTAATCTCTTCGATAGCTCAACAACATCATCGCGTATTTTTAATGAATTTTGCATTGTGTCATTTAAATCATCAATTTTAGTTACATCCTCAACTTTTGTCATAACACGAATCGGTGCTGGTTGTGACTTTGTTGCTGTGACTGTTGCTGATGGCTCTTTTTTAACTGTCGCTGTATTATTGCGTTGTTGTTGTTGTTGTGGCTGTTTTGTTGATGACTTTGATGTGTCGGGATGCCAACCAGGTGGAAATGGATTTGCTTGTGCTACTCGTTTGCCTTTTGGCGTGTATAGTGGAACTTCCTCTACAAAAAAAATAAGGAAATAAATTTTATTATTGACAAAAAATGATGAAAAAAAGTTTGAAAATTTACCTTGTGGAACAAAGCCGGGACGTACGCGACGTGCTTTACGCCATGAACCGTCTGATCGTCGAGTTGCTGGAATTTCATATTGTTGAGATGGATTTTCATTTTTCAGACTTTGCATGACTCTTTTTTTTTGATGGATTTTTTTTGTGTTAAAATAAAAAAATGTTTTTTTTTTTTTGCTAGAATTCTCAACTTGAATTGGTTGTGGACGATGTATTCGGCACTTGGTGATGAAGTTTGGTTTTGGCGGGATTGTTTAAATTGTGAATTGAGTTTGAATGTTGACTGTTGGAGGTGATTTGATGTGATGAAGTTTTTTTGAGTGGTTTTTATGAATTAATTTTGAATTTTAATTAAACTTTTTTGATTGATTTTTGACACTTTTCAGAAATTTTGGAAACTTTTTAGTTTCTAAATTTTTATAAAAACTTTAATTTTTAAATTATTTTAAAACTTTCAATTTAATTTAAATTTTAAAAAATTTTTAATTTTTAAAAAGTTTTAAATTTTGATTTTTTATTTTTAAATTTTTAAAAAGTTTTAAATTTTTTTTTTGATGAATTGATAAATTTTTATGAAGTTTGAAATCTCTTTTGAATAGTTAAATCTTAAAAATATCTGAATCTTAATTTATTTATAAATTTTTTAATTAATTGAAATATTTTTTATACCTCAAATTTTTATGAGTTTTTTTTTGTTGAATTTTTAAAATTTTAATTATTAAATTTAAAAAAATTGTAATTTTAGAATTTAAAAAAATTTAATTTTATTAAATTTTAAATTATTTTTGAGTTTTAAAATTTTAGATTTTTTTTTCCAAATTTTTTTTTCAAATTTTTTTTTTTTGAAAAATTTGATGAATTTTTTTAAATTTGTTTTGTAAATTTCAATGTCTTTTTTATGAAATTTTAATGAATTTTTCGTTATTATTTAATACAATTTGATTAAATTTTTTAAGAATTATTGGAATTTTTTGATACTTTTAATTAATTTTGACTAAATTTTCTGAGTTTTACAATTTTTTGAATTATTATTTTTAACTTTAAGTCTTAAAGAATTCTTGATAAGCTTCAATTGAGTTTCAGATTTACTTTGAATACTGTTCATTGGATATTAAACAGTTTATATACAAAAAATTTAGAATCTCAATTGCAGTAATTTTAAATATAAAACTTTATTTATGTTATTAATTTCAATTAGTTTAATTAAATCTACCTGAAAATGTATTCACAAATTTTCTAATACTACCTGCTGATCAATATGTTAAATTTTCTGTTAAACAGATTTTAATTATTGTCAGATTTAAATTAAAATTTAAAATTGTCAAATATTTAAAAAAAAATCAAATTTGCGTGGATTTTCCAATAAACTTCAAATAAAATTCTAGATAACCAATTATAGATACCGGCATGACCTATTTGATCAGCAGGCCGATAATCACTTTTGAATGGAAACATTCAAGTTGTATCCAATATGACTCTTGCATGATGTCAGATTCAGATTCAATTCAAGTTCTGCACCATTTCAAAGTCATGTGAGCGTGACTCTGACTTGATGACAAATTTGATTTAAATCCATAGTCAATGTCAAAATTTACAAATTTTATTTCCCATAAGATTCCTTCATTGGTGATTTAACATAAAAAACAGCACACATTCTCGAATGTGGCTTATCAGCAGGCTTAAGGATCGTCAAACAAACTTTAAAAAATCCTTCAGGATTTAAAAATGATTTTCGATTTTCAGTTTCATCAATTGTTACATTCCTAACATCATCACTGCCAAAATATGGACATTTATTGATGTGACTTCCAATAGATCCTTCTATGCTTGCTATAAAGTTCTTAAACATCGGTTGTGCCTTAATATTATCAAGAATTGAGCAAATTTCAAGCGTTTTTTTCATTATTTCCCGATAAATATTTCCGTACCTGAACATTATATTAATTTTGAGATAAATTGGTCGATTTAATGGACAAATTAGAGTATATCCAATATTTAAACCAGCAAAATTCTTTGCGTATGCCTTAACGAATTTCAAAATTTTCACATTTATCGCCGATGACACCAAGTAAACTTCCCCCTGACAATAACTTAATGTTATCCGTGGATTAAAGTTATAAACAAAATTGACACGTTGTGTTGTGGCTTGTTTATTTCATCATTTTCTTGCTAAATTGAATCATTTTCAGTTCATATTTGGTGTGGAAAGGAAGTAAATACGCAGTTATTGTGTGTGGTTTAATTAATTCTGAAGATTTTGATATTTTTAGGCAAATTATTATTAAAATGGGAGCAGAAATAAAAGTTAAGTGTATCTACTATGACTATACATATTTTGGCAACAAAAAAGTATATGAATGTCGATTTCGTGTTCAAAAAATTCCTGAAAATACAACAATAATACCCGATGGAAAACATGAGTCTGCTAGAGGAAATGAACATGTTGACAGTGTCAAATTTGGTAATTGCAACCTTACAAAAGTACCGCAAGGATTAACAAGAATTTTTCCGAATTTAAAAGTGTTATTCATTTGGACATCAGGACTAAAAACCATAACTAAAACTGACTTGGCTGAGTACAAAAATCTTGAAAGGATTTATATCACCTGTAACGAAATTAAGTTCCTGCCAGGTGACCTGTTTGAAGGATTTAAGAACCTGGAAGCTTTTGAGTTTAGTTTAAACAAATTAGAACTTATCGAATCAAACATTTTAGACGGACTTGATACGATTAAACATGTGGATTTCAGGTGGAATCCAAATTATACAAAATGTTATTCACAATTTAGTGATTGGAATCCAAATGCGACACTTGAAGAAGTTAAGGACGATCTTATGGTGAAATTTTGTAAAGAATTCCCCAAAACTACCAAAGACTTATTCAAGATTAAGGAGGAAAACAAGGTTTTGAAGGACAAAAATGATGAACTTAATGCAGAGGTTAAGAATCTTAAGGATGAAGTTGATGACGTCAATGCTGAAAATCGCAAATTCAAAAACTTCCTAACTGATGAAACCTTCAAGGACTTCCAGATCCAAATTGGCGACTGTAAATTCGCAGTCCACAAGTTCCTGATTGCTGCACGATGTCCAACTCTGGCTGAGATTCTTAAAAACAACCCTGGACTTGAAAATCTAAAATTGGTCGACATTCCAGTCGGCATTTTTGAGGTAATTTTGAAATATTTCTATACTGATGAACTTCCAGGTGTCGATGGGATGAACGTTTTGCATCTTTTTGCTGCTGCTAAGAAGCTAAAGATTGAGGAATTGATGAAATATGCAGCAGATAAGCTGATCAAGATGATTAATAAGAACAATGCAATGGATATCCTGATTATCAGCAAAAACTATGAGTATGATGAATTAAGGATGAAGGCATTCGATGAAATCAAGAAAAACTATCCAAAAGTTGAATTTAAGGACGAATGGATAGCAGATACAGACAAGCTGATCAAGATTATTGAATTAATTAAGCAAAAAGAGGAAGCTGACCGAAAAATGGAAGAGGAAATCAAGAAATTGGCGATGTAAAAAGTTATGCTGATTTTATTTGTATTGAGTTGTGCTGTCTGTCGACAGTCCTGTACCAAAATATTGTAATAATCCCAATAAATTGTTCACATTCTGCTGTATTCGCATTAATATGTCATCACTGTACATCTTTATCTACATCACTAAGGCAACAGACATCACTTTGTTCCCGATTTTCCCAATTTTAAAATATTTTCCAACATTTTTTCCAGCTTTTCATCCAAAATATCTTCAAACTTTTTCATTAGACGCTTCTCAATTCCTTTAATTTTATCATCGAAATTCATCGATATTTTATGTCGTGTACTGGCAAGTTCCTGCTCAATTTTATCAAATTTATTAAAATTCTCATTCTTAAATTCCATAAAATGTCCTTCAAGTGCTTCCAGCTTATCACCAGAATTGTCAAATCTCAATCCATCCAATGCAATCTTGACCTCATTTTGGGAAGTTTTAAGCTTAATTAAGGTCGACTTGAATTCATTTTGTGATGCTTTGATATTACTGACGGATGCCTCAATGTCACTCATACTTCCTCTCATTTCATCTTGTGATAATTCAGTCTTGGACCTAAACTCAATAAATTGTGTCGTTAAGCTGTCAAGTGAGTCACTTCTGGCATGTGCTGCTTGAATCTCATTGATTTTGGTGTCAATTTGGATTAATGATCTATTTTGGCATGTCATGAGGTCATTGACCTTCCCATCAATTCCGTTAATCGATGTAGTCATGCTGTCTTTAAGCTGATCTTGAACATCCTTAATTTTAGACTCTAAATTACTCATAGATAGCTTCAGTTCATTGCATGCTGTATGTATATCAGATTGTGAGCTTTTAAGCACATTGAGTGAGCTTTCAAGCTTATCATTTGAGGATATGATGGATATAAATGATTCATTGGTGCCACATTGTGATGATTCAAGTTGATTAAGCTTAGCAGTCAGTTCCGTGATGGATTCTTCAACTGTTGAAGTTACAGCTGGTTTAGGTTGCATTACTGGATATACAGTTGTAGTCGCTGTTGCTGTGGCAGTTTTAATAACATCAAGTCGTTCCTTAAAACCTTCAAAATTTGAAAATTTTGAATTTTTAATGCTTTTTTCAGTGCTTTCTAAGTTTGCGGACGAAATTGAAGCTTTCGACTCGATTTCAAGTTTTTTGAGCAATTGGTCAAGTTGATTAAATTCTGGATCAATGCACTGCTGCTTAATCTTCTTAATAAGACCTAAAACATCATCATGTGAGCCACTAACATCCTGTTTAATGCAATTGACTGAATCAAGCCATAAATAATTTAAATTATTTAATTTATCAAATACATTCGAGTCAATATGAATGATTTTTGGTTCCTTAAATGCAATAAATTCAATTTTTAAATTAAAATCAAAAAGTCCAGCCTCAATTATTTCAATATTATTTGATTTTAAATAAATATAAAATAAATCCTTAAATGGCATCAAATCAGTCTGACGAATATCCATTAAATTACAGTTCCACATCAAAATTGCTTGTAATTTTGTAAAGTACAGTTCCAGTCCTTTTGGAAAATATTTTATTATTTTACCATCGACATGAAAAGCATTAACATTATTATTGGATTTTGATGCTTTATGTTGTCCATAAATTGATTTAATTTGACTTGATTGTTGTGTTATTATGTTGGGATTATTAGCGACATAACAGTAATAAATGGGACCTAAGGCTGTATAAGTTCCATCACTGTAATTACACTCAATGTCAGTCAATGATGACGAATAATTGAGCTTAATGATAAGACAAATGGCGATGCTTAAATTAAAATTTTGACAATTTTGCATTTAATTATTCATAAAAAATTGTGATTTTGGACTTACTAGGCAATTTTAGACATTTATAGCTCCACTAACTATGTCCAATAAATATTAAAATATTTTAATTCCTTAATAGCTTCGAACTAAAATTTAAAATGAACTGATTGACTCAATCTGTTGTGATTAATTCTCTCATTTTATGCTCTATTTTTACTCAAAAAATAATGTTGGAAGTCCTCGTGTTATTGAGTGACTAAAGCGCATTTTTGTCCCACCGATCAGTATTTGGTCAGCAATAAGCCAGGCTGAGATACTGCGCAGAACCGAGGTATCCATACACATACCAAGTTTCTCAGTCTAGGCAATAAGTATCCAATTAGTCAAGGTGGCTCAGTGACGGACAGGTTTAGTACTTATTGACTTATTACATGGGGACCATTAAGTCCATGTGCTAATTGAGGAGCCATTAGCCAGACTCTGAAATAATTTATGAAGAAATTTAAAGCATTTTTTACAATAACCATCCATAGCAGCTGTATGAAAATTCACGCCGATGACACCAAGTAATCTTCCCCCTGACAATAACTTAATGTTATCCGTGAATTAAATCATATTCACACCAAATATTTAAATTTCCTGCTTCAGACTTACAGAATTGACAAATAGTTCCAATAGTGGAAAGTCGGTGCCTAAAAATATCAATCCAACAGTGAGAACCGCATCTTGATTGGTACTTCCAGTGCCGAGAAATCGACAAAAAAACACTTTCTGTTATTTAGTTAGTTAATCAGCACGATATTTCTGTTCAAACTCAATACTAAGACTTTGGGTCTTTTGCATCTGGTAGGGAATGGACATGGCAAGAACTGTATTGATTTTGGAGCCATAAGATGCTTCCAGTGAGGCACAAGATGTAAAAAACTGTCAATTTTTGAGACAAATCATAGCCGATTATTGCAAAATATATTTTATTTTTGTAAGGGAAGTGACCTGGATCTTACTGGATCTTGTTTTGTGGATCGGGAAGTGACCTGGATCCTACTGGATCTTGTTTTGTGGATCGGGAAGTGACCTGGATCCTACTGGATCTTGTTTTGTGGGTCTGGAAGTGACCTGGATCCTACTGGATCTTTATTGGATCTGCGTATGGTGTGAATATTCCCATGAAGCGTGATCAGCTTCATTACTAGTTGTACAATAACTTAATGTTATCCGTGGATTAAAGTTATAAATAAAATTGACACGTTGTGTTGTGGCTTGCCTTATTTCATCATTTACTTGCTAAATTTGATTCATTTTCAGTTGATATTTGCTGTGGAAAGGAAGTAAATACGCAGTTATTGTGTGTGATTTAGTTAACTAAGAAAATTTTGATATTTTTAGGCAAATTCTTATTAAAATGGAAGCAGAAATAAAAGTTGAGTGTACCTACTATGACTATACATATCCTGGCAATAAAAAAGTATATCAATGTCTTTTTGATAAGCAAACAATTCCTGAAAATACAACAATAATACCTGATGGAACACATAAGTCTGCTAGAGGAAATGAACATGTTGACAGTGTCGAATTTAGTAATTGCAAGCTTACAAAAGTACCGCAAGGATTAACAAGAATTTTTCCAAATTTGAAAGCTTTAAACATTTGGAAATCAGGACTAAAAACCATAACCAAATCTGATTTGGCTGAGTACAAAAATCTTGAAAGGATTTACATCCACTTTAACAAAGTTAAGTTTCTGCCAGGTGACTTGTTTGAGGGATTTAAGAACCTAGAAGCTATTGGGTTTAATAACAACGAATTAGAAGTCATCGAACCAAACATTTTAGACGGACTTGATAAGCTTAAACATGTGAATTTCAGCTGTAATCCAAATTATACAAAATATTATTCACAATTTAAAGATTGTAGTCCAAATGCGACACTTGAGGAAGTAAAACACGAGCTTATTCTGAAGGAAAATAAGAATTTGAAGGGCAAAAATAATGAACTTAATGCAGAGGTTAAGAACCTTAAGGAAGAAGTTGATGACGTCAATGTTAAGGTTAGAAACTTAGAAGGTCAAGTTGATGACGTCAATGCACAAAATCATAAGTTGCAGGCCGAAAATCGCAAATTCAAGAAGTTCCTAACTGATGAAACCTTCAAGGACTTCCAGATCCAAATTGGTGACCACAACTTCCCCGTCCACAAGTTCCTGATTGCAGCACGAAGTCCAACTCTGGCTGAGATTCTTAAAAACAACCCTGGACTTGAAAACCTTAAATTAATCGACATTCCAGTCGGCATTTTTGAGGTAATTTTGAAATATTTCTATACTGATGAACTTCCAGGTGTCGATGGGATGAACGTTTTGCATCTTTTTGCTACTGCTGGGAAGCTAAAGATTGTGGAATTAAAGGAATATGCAGCAACAAAGATTATTCAATCTTTAGATTCCAAAAATCCACACGAAGTCCTTAAATTGAGCAACAAATACAATCACGATGAGATGAGATATCAAGCATATGAAGCTCTAAAGAAGAAATATCCAGATGTAAATTTTCAACCTGATTTGGCTGTCGATAATGATAAGCTTGATGCTTTAATGTCCCAAATTAAACGCAAGGAAGAAGCTGACAGGGAAATGGAAGAAATGTTCAATAATTAATCAAATTTGAGGTTAAATAACGTAGTAATCTTTGTAAAGATTGTAGATTAATAAAAATTGAGGCTTGGGACAATAAAACAGCTGTTTTCATTAATTAAGCATATTTATTGACGATCACGATTCCAGTGCCTCCAACGCTATGCCTTGTCTAAGAACTCACTAATCAAACTCAACTCCAAAATCCTCTTATTTGTCTGTCTGTCCAACAAAAAAAATTCCATCAACATATCCACACCCTCAATTGACAATTCCATCTCAACTTGAAATTTTCGAGGGGCTGCACACTTGTCACAACAATCTCATTTGTTTTTAGTTTGTGAAATAAAAATTTTTTGAGATTTTTTACATAAAAAATAATTAAATAAACTAATTTATAAGAATTTAAATTGGACAATTGTGTCATTAATGTTGTGTAAATTGAGACAAAGCAGTTGATAATTAAGAAGGCTTGAAATTCAAGCTGAAAATTAGAAATTTGAAGAAAAATTCACAAAAAAGTTGAAATTTTAGAATAAAAAATTAAAATAATTTAAATTTGGATAAAAATTGTTGAAATTTGTTGGAAGTTTGATAAGAAACTGGAAGAACTTGATTGATGACAAATTTGTGGACTTAACAGACTTGATCCAGTGAAGATTAGGAAGCAGACATTCGAGAATTATCGATTTAATCAGAATTTTGCCAACAAAGGTATGTAAGAGTTGGGGATATTTAGGGTTTGGGGATGAAATGAAGGTCTGGGTTAGCTGTGTTGTAGATGAGCGGACTTGTAGTTTGTCATACAGTCTTGGAGTCCATTCTGAAGCCTTGTAGACCATCCTATTGTCTTGAATTCAGTCCTGAAGCCTTGAAGACTGTCGTGTAGTTTTGTTGTCAGTCCTGTCATCTTGTAGACCATCTTGTAGACCGTCCTGGAGTCTTGTAGTCAGTTGTGCAGTGTTTTAGACAGTCCTGTACTCTCGTGGAGAGTCTCCCAGCTTTTTAGGCAGTCCTGTGGAGTTATAGTCAGTCTTGTTTCCTTGTAGACAGTTCTTTAGCCTTGTAGATAGTCATGTAGCCTTGCAGTCAGGCTTATAGCCTTGTATTAAGTCCTACAGTCTTGTAGTCAGTCCTGTAGCTTTTTAGTTAGTCTTGTTGCCTTGTAGACAGTTATTTAGCCTTTTTATCAGTCTTATTGCCTCAAATTTAGTCCTATATCCTTGTAGACTGTCCTGTAGCCTTGCAGACAGTCCTGTTGTCTTGTAGACCATGCTGTAGCCTTGTAGACAGTCCTGTAGCTTTGTTGACCGCTCTACAGTCTTGTCCTCAGTTCTGCAGCCTTGTAGACAGTCCTCTAGGCATGTAGTCAGTCTTGAAGCCTTCTAGTTAGCCATGTAGCCTTGTAGCTCATCCAAACCTGCAGTTTCTTGCAATTTTTAACAAACCCCATTCATATCAGTCTCTGCATTAGTCCCTGACCCCCTATTTAACCCACTTAAAATCAATTCACCCTTCAACCTACAATAATCAATCTAACAATCTCTCAATCTCCATTTTCAGCCCAACAAACCCCACAACATGTCCAACGTAATCATCCAAAAAATCAATCTATACGATTTAGAGCTTCAAGGGAACTCATCAAGTGACGAGGAAGAGGAAAATATTGCAAAAAATCAACAAAAACAGCCATCAGTTGCTGCATATTTGACTAAAAAGTCACCAAAACAACAGAATACAGAAAATGGAGGTGATAAGCTGATTGAGTGTGAAATTAGTGACAATTTGGATGCGGCTAGAGCTGTAAAGAGTCCAGAAATTGTAAAAAATAGTAGGAAGCCACAAAAGACAGCAAATTCAAGTCAGACAGCAACAAATGGTCATAAATCAACTCAAAATGACTCAAACAAGTCCAGCAACTCAACAGATACAGCTACAGAGTCAGCACAACATGAAAATCCATCAACAGATCCACAAACATCCTCAGAACTCAATCCACAAATTGTAATTAAGGAAGAAGTCGTCGAAATTGACGACAATCCAGTCATTCAGCAAACATGGCAGGATCTCGACCAGCATACATTCATAAAACAGGAAAATGAGCTTATGGTGCCGCCCGACAGCTTAGATGGCGAGAATATCATGGAAGATGAAATTGAGGAACAGGATTTGAGGACATTTGCATCACAAAATCAACATCCTGAGGATGTCCAGTTGACAGCCTCACAAGATCCAGAGGAAGTAGCTGAAGATTCAGAACTGTTCAAACCAAACGGAGAATTAGGCATGCTTGACGATAAATTTGGATTTTTCTATAAAGGAAGTGAAAATTCCCATAAAACAATTGATCAGCATGATGAGGACATAATGACAAGTCAGGACATTCCAGTTGATTTTGATGATAATTTAATGGAATTTGAGGGAAATCCAGCAAAACGGATGAGAATTGATGCTGCAGAAAATGTGACAAAAAGTCAGGAAGTCCATCAAAATGTCACTAAAGTCTATACACATACAATTGTTAAGTCACTGCCTAAGGACATAATTGTTAGACGTACAAGTGGACGTCAAGTTGCATGCAAGTCAACCAGTTCTGTTGCTACTCAATTGACATCACCAGATAAGCCAGCAGATGCTGAAAATCTAGCAACAAGTAAGAAAGTCATCGCAAAAATCGGCGAAAATTTGACAAAAATTGGCGAAACTTTTGTTAAATTTGGTAAAAATGTCGATAAAAATTCAAATAATTCAGAACGGTTACTGCCAACATTGAGTGATGAATACATAGTGACATCAATAAAGGAGGAACCTGTCGATGATGACCAAATGGACCAAGATTACACAGAAGAATTCATAGTGACTGAAAATGAGCCTGAAAAGCTGGTCACAAATTCAGAATTAGCCAAAAGTTTCACCAAAAATATCGGAATTGTCAATAAATTTGGTGAAATGTCGAGTCAAATTGTTGGCAATATTATCGGCCGGAGAGGTGAAGCTGCTCAAAATGCTGCCAAATTGGGTCAAAATGCAGTTAAAATTGGCGTAAGTCCCAAAAAATTCGGTCTAGATCCATCAAAAGTCGGTGGAAATTTCGTCAAAGTTGGTCAGTCTTTAAAAATCGGCCAACCCTCAACAGGCAGTCCAATAGCTTCAAGAGCCAGTCTAGCAGCATCAAAAGGCAGTCCAGCATCCACAAGAGTCACCCCAGCACCCTCAAAAGTCATAATATCCACAAAAGTAATTCAAAACCCAGCAAAAATCCCTCAAACATCATCAGCCACGCCCCAGAGATTATCAATGCCATCAACAAGCTACTTCATGCCAAAGCAGTTCCTAGACATGCAAATTAAGGAGGAAAAGCTCGATGACGATGGAACAGCAGTTGAATCCACAGCTCTAGACACATCTCAAGATCCATCCGACCCTGCAAACTTCCTAGAAACAAGAATCAAGGAAGAAGATCCCGACGAGTACTTTACATCAGCCTACAACCAAAACATAACCTCAAAACCACTAAATTCGACAGTAACAAGCACAAATGAGACAATTGTGTCCACAAAAATTGTGACTTTGCCTGCTTCAAACTTACTAAAATCCCGTAAAATTATCGTCATTAAAAAGCCAATGACACCAGGTACTAAACAACTTTCAGGACATTCCATCCAAAGAGCCTTAAAATCTCAAATGAGATCATCACCCGGCAGTTCCAATACGCCTGTAAATAATGTTGAAAGCACCAGATATATCATAAAGACAGTCGCAATGCCAAACAAGACGATAAAAATTGAAAATAATCCAAAATCATCACTACAAATATCCAGCGTATCCAGTGCCGTCAATCAAGGTCCATCGACAAGCTTCAAAACAATCACGTACCCAAAGTCCGACACAAATTCAACTGTCGTTAAGCAATCGGATGCAATTTATCGATGCCATAAATGTCACTTGCTGTTTTCGTCCCACAGCGAGTACACTGAGCATCTTAGTGAGCATAGAATCCCACAAGGTATCGTATTCAATGAGAAACGTGTGATTAAGCTTGAGGAACTCCAAAAAATGAATGCATATCAATGTGCTCAATGTTCAGCTGGATTTCCGACACTTGAGAAGCTCTCAGCACATGAAAATCGCCATAAAACTGAATTTGCATGTAAATATTGCGGCAAGACATTCTTACAGATGTACAGGTACAAGGAGCACCTGTTACAGCATGAAAAAAAGAAGGAAAAATACCTCGAATGCAGTCACTGTGACAAGAAGTTCCTCAAACAAATTCGACTTGATGAGCATGTGATGGCTGCACATGCCATTAAGGATGCCTACATATGTGCTTATTGTGACTCAAAATATGCAACAAATGCAATGCTTCAAGAGCATCAACGTACAGCACATACGAAGAAGACAGCCATGAAGTGCGGACTATGCAACTACGAGACATACGTCAAGCAGAACTTTGAGAAGCATGCCAGCATGCACATGCGGTATGTTGAAAAATTAAATTCAAATCAGTTCTTTAAATGCGATCAATGTCCGCAATCGTTCAGGGAGAAAGGTGTACTTGAGATGCATAAGCAGCACATGCACAGTTGAAATTTTGTTGCTTTTTTTAATAATTTAAAATAAAAAAAAATTTAAAATAATTCCAAAAAATTTTGACTTTTATTGCCTAAAAAACCTCACTAAGTCATTAAGCAGCCTTAAGGTCAAGAAGTAAAAAAGCTCAACAATCGACAGCACAGAAATGCCAGCAAAAAGTCCCCAAATTCCACTCAAATATGAAAAAAAGTCAACAAGTCGTAGCTGCTGTGATCGAATTATTGCATAATATTCGCTGTCCTTCCAGTTGATGGTCACATGGACATGCTCCTCGTCTATCTTCTTCTTGAATCTACTTTGGTATATTGTGTATGAATATTTGACATAGTTGCATTGTGGGAGGCAATTGCAGACATCATTGGTGGGTAGTAGATGATCGTATGCTGTCAGGTTCTGCAGCTGATTCAGCATGTTCTTGATGCAGTAGATGTGTCTGTAGTATTCACAGACTGTCATTGTAGAGTTTCTGATGAAATTGTAAGGAACGCAGCCACACTTGTCATAAACTGGATGAGAAATGGACATGAATTAAGGGATTTGGTTCCTGAGTAGCACTAGACTCAGACTAAGACTCAGACTAAGACTCAGACTAAGACTCAGACTAAGACTCAGACTAAGACTCAGACTAAGACTCAGACTAAGACTCAGACTCAGACTAAGACTCAGACTAAGACTCAGACTAAGACTCAGACTAAGACTCAGACTAAGACTCAGACTAAGACTCAGACTAAGACTCAGACTAAGACTCAGACTAAGACTCAGACTAAGACTCAGACTAAGACTCAGACTAAGACTCAGACTAAGACTCAGACTAAGACTCAGACTAAGACTCAGACTAAGACTCAGACTAAGACTCAGACTAAGCATTCGGAACTTGAGTCCAAAATTCAGCACAATTCAGGATTGAGGAACTCACCAACAAATGAAGCACATTCAAGCTCACAATTGCCCTGCGTGTAGATTTTAAAATATTTCAGCTTCCTTTCGTCGTCAAAATAACAATTTCTAACTTCTAGTGCAATTCCTCTAAGATTTTCATCAAATTTCACAATCTCTGGTGTCACTAGAATGTCATATGATGATGCTCTGGTCGATGACACCTGTTGATGCCTGATTGGGAGTTCATATGGTGAATGAATGATGATTGTTTCACGTTCGAAGCATCTTTGGTCACTGAAATTAGAGATGGAAGTGGAATTGGCAAGATTAGACTAGACTTGAGCCACAGTCGAGCTACAGTCGAGCTACACTCAAGCTACAGTCGAGCTACACTCAAGCTACAGTCGAGCTACACTCAAGCTACAGTCGAGCTAGACTCAAGCTACAGTCGAGCTAGACTCGAGCTACAGTCGAGCTAGACTCAAGCTACAGTCGAGCTAGACTCAAGCTACAGTCGAGCTACACTCAAGCTACAGTCGAGCTGTAGTCGAGCTACACTCAAGCTACAGTCGAGCTTGACTCGAACTACAGTCGAGCTTGACTCGAACTACAGTCGAGCTACACTCGAGCTACAGTCGAGCTAGACTCGAGCTACAGTCGAGCTACTATCGAGCTAGGCTCGACTTAACTCTATTACTTACAGAGTTCGATTAATGAACTTATACTTGACATCTACTTCAAAATTGAGACCCTTCTTCCTGCCAATCGTTGTTTTCCATGGAAAGTCCGTAGATTTACTCACATTGTATGTGTAGTTGAAATCTCCAGAAACCCTGAAAATTGATTCCTGTCAAATTATTAAGCATAAAGTTCCAATAAACTCACAAATCCTCATTCAACAGCTCAGACTGCTCAATTAGGTTAAACGTATATCCAAGAAGTGTCGATGTCAATATCTCAGCAAATGGCGGGTCCACATTGCCATTCCATGTTGCATTCCTGGTCTCAAACCATTTAGGCTGCCTTTCTGTAAAATATCTAATGACATTGACGATGTCCGTCGGATTTTTAAATGGAATTGGAACTAATGAGTTGTAATCCAATCGTCTCAAGTATCTAGAACATATTATACTCTGGAATTCGTAATGTAGATCGTACAGGCTATAATAGTCAAGATATCCAACGCCAGTAATGTTGTCTTTCCAATTTCGAAACAGAAGCTCAAGATCTCGTACGATTGTGAATGCTGGGAAGGGAATCTGAGAGGGAATTGGTTAAAATTTAATTAATGGCATGCATTATAGATTCATAATGTGTTAATTTTAGGTTGAGAAGCCTTAGTATCAGAGGTGTAGCCAGGTTCGTGCCTATAAAGCTTGGTCTGGTGCTTCCCCGTGCTCTCTCGTGCACTTTCGTGCTCCTTCGTGCCCCTTCGTGCCCCTTCGTGCCCCTTCGTGCCCCTTCGTGCCCCTTCGTGCCCCTTCGTGCTCCTTCGTGCTCCCTCGTGTTCCCTCGTGCCTCTTCGTGTTCCCTCGTGCCTCTTCGTGCTTCCTCGTGCTCCCTCGTGCTTCTTCGTGTTCCCTCGTGCTTCCTAGTATTCCCTCGTGCCCCAAAAGCCACTTTCAGCTACCCCCTTGCTTAGTATACATTTTTGACTTACATCTTCAAGATTTGTTGGTGATCCTTCCATTCTCATGATTATTTTGGCTTCCTTGAAGGTTTTGTAGACTTTTTGAGCAACTAGATACGATGATGTCATCGACAAAATGAACAAAATCAGCCAAATTACCCTAAAAAAGTTGGAAATGATCAAATTAGACCAGTGTTGGACAACCTGTGTGCCGTGACACACTTGTGTGTTGCCTAAGATTCCATGAACCGTATACCGTGTGCGGTTTTGGTCTAGGCTAACCACCAAGGTGTGCCACGAAAAATAAAAGGTTGTGCACCACTGCCAAATCCATCAATTTACCTCTCAAATGGCCTCTTTCCATCCCGTCCAATCTGACTAAAGCTGTGAATTGACGATCCTTCCAGCATCTTCATGATGAATCGCATCAAGTTCCGTTTTTTTGGTTCCTGAATCTTAAATATCTTCGGTATAACTTTTGGTCTTACCTTTTTTCTGTCCCTAACCTCAATGCATGGATAAATGAGGAAATAGTAAATGATCTCGACACCAGACAGGACCGAAAATCCAGCAAAAAGATTCAAAATTCCACCAATAAATGAGAAAAATTCGAGTGTCGTCTGACTTTTCTTCCTGATTAGTCCGAAAAAGGTGTCGGAAGCGAATTCAATCTTTGCTGCCATGCAGTCGTTGTTTTTTGTGCTGAAATTAGAGATTTTTGAGTATTATGGACCTTAGTACAGCACATAACTCACTCCATTTCAAAATATTGCTCGACATTTTTCAGTTCCACTTCATACTTGACATAGTTGCAAGGTTCAAGGCATTTACAGTCCAATTTGGTCTTCTCGAACTCATCTTCGACATTCCTAAAGCAATTCTCATCAATTGTGCCGCAAATTCTAGTTGTGTTGGTCCTTATCATGTAGAATTGCACACAGTTGCAGCTCTCGAGCGTCATTTGAGCCAAGCATTCATGCTCGCAGTTGACTTTTGTATAGACTTTGAAGAATTTGAGGTTATACTCATTTGGTAAGTAGCAGTTGCGTCTGTAAAACATTAAATAGGGATTTTACTGCACTGTTGAGCAACTTAACCCCAAAATTAAGCAACATAACCTCAAAATTGAGCAACTTAACCTCAAAATTGAGCAACTTAACCTCAAAATTGCTCAACTTAACCTCAAAATTGAAAAAATAATCCTCAAAATTGAGCAACTAACCCTCAAAATTGAGCAACTAATCCTCAAAATTGAGCAACTTAACCTCAAAATTGAGCAACTTAACCTCAAAATTGAGCAACTTAACCTCAAAAATGAGCAACTTTACCTCAAAATTGGGCAACTTTACCTCAAAATTGAACAACTTAACCTCAAAATTGAGCAACTTTACCTCAAAATTGAGCAACTTTACCTCAAAATTGAGCAACTTTACCTCAAAATTGAGCAACTTAACCTCAAAAATGAGCAACTTTACCTCAAAATTGAGCAACTTAACCTCAAAATTGAGCAACTTAACCTCAAAAATGAGCAACTTTACCTCAAAATTGAGCAACTTAACCTCAAGTTTGAGCAGCATAACCTCAAAATTGAGCAACTTAAGCTCAAAATTGAACAACATAACCTCAAAATTGAGCCACTTATTTTCAAAATTGAGCAACATAACCTTAAATTTGAGCAGCATAACCTCAAAATTGAGCAGCTTAACCTCAAAATTGAGCAACTTAATTTCAAAATTGAGCAATTTAACCTCAAAATTGAGCAACTTAACCTCAAAATACCAAGCAATACTCACACATCAATCTCAACATCCAGCAATGAATCATCAATCCTTACTATCTTCGGTATAATCGACAATGTGACCATCTTATCCCGTGTCAGATGGAACTTTGGAGCATCATTTGACAAAACTTCGTACGGATCATGAAACCTCAGCACAAGACCATCCAATACAGTCTGATTGAGTATAAATTGAAAGAAGTTGTAAGCCCTTTGTTGTGGATAACAGTAATGAAATGTCCAAAATTTAATAAATAATCCTTTGCCTGGACCACTGGCTTTAACAGGTATTGATCGTGGAAATGGATATTTCCATGACTTTTCCGAATATAAAATTTCACTTGAATTGTGTGAAATTATTGAAATGTTTCTGAAATTAGGTAATTTAGAGAATGGAGTTAGGAAGTGGTTCTGATAGCGAGATTAAGTATTTCAGGTCCTGGGAAAGTCTTTAATTGGGTTAACCTCCAAATTGAGCAACTTAATCTCAAAATTGAGCAACTTAATCTAAAAATTGAGCAACTTAACCTCTAAATTGAGCAACTTAACCTCAAAATTGAGCAACATAACCTCAAAATTGAGCAACATAACCTCAAATCTATACTACATCTTCATTATGTACCACATTTCATCCCCAAACCCAAAAAATCAATCAATTCACTTACTTTGACTTCATAAAAACGTTCCTATATCTTGGAATATTGAACGTATAACAAGGTCCAATGTTCGAGAACTCCTCAGTTGCCCTAATCTTATACTGATCATACAAAACTCCATAAAAGCTGTACCTATGTGTGCCACCATTAAAAAAGAGCTTCCTCAAAACTGTCAATTTTTCAAAAAAGTCGGCAGTTGAAATATTAAGTTCCGGATAATAGCTGGACATAAATCGATCGCGTGACATCAAACTGCCAATTTGAAGGTATTTTAATATCGGTTCCTTTATCGACGCAATTCTTGATTTATTTAGTTCCAATATTGACCTAAATGCTTCATAAACCATCTCAATTTTACATGATGTCCTGCCCAACAGTCCAATGCACATAGCAACAGCTGGAAAGTTTATGTCCTCAACACGAATTGGATTTTGATCAGTATAAAGCACAATTGAGTTCTTTTGTCCTTCAATTATGAGCTTATTGATTAATATTCCAGTCAGTATGAAGGAAATGAGGATTGAAATAAGCCAAAATAATTTCTCAAGTTTATGACGCGATGGCTGGACGATGTAGATGAATCCGTGAAGATTTGTGTGACTGCAAAAGGTTTCCAATATTTTTAGGAGCATTTTTTGTGTCTTTTTAATGCAAAATTTGAGGTTGAAATGAATTTTACTGCCGTGATTGAATTGAAAATTTAGATTCGTGTTTTGAATTATTTTATCAAAAATGTCATCAATGAGTAAGCATTATAGGCACATTAATACATTGGGATGTAGATTGCATGATACCCGAGCAGCACAGGCTGATTAATCGATCCAAAACTTAACAACTAGGTCGACATGACTCTGAGTTGGTCTAGGTCCGGTTTCTTCATTTATCAGGAATACTCCATGTCCTATTCTTATTCTATTCAGGTATACAACCTTATCCTATCCTACCTGGGTTAATAGGGTACCCAACACCATATGCTAGCCGTGCTAGGCTTCCCTATATTCTCACCATGTCATAAAGTATCCTAGAACTGCAGCGGAGTTAGAGTAGATTAATTACCTTAAGATAGTCCTGACTACCCAAGTAGGATAGGGTAGAGTAGGATAATGAAGGGTAGGATCCCTATCAAATCCTACCCTTCATTATCCTGGAAAAGGAAGGATAGAATAAGATAGGATAGGGTTTCCCGAGTAAATTAAGAAATCAACTAGAGGATTCAAACCGAATTCGGGATCGAGTAAGAATTAAATCAGCAAAGAGTCAATTTCTTAACCTAACCCACCTAGACTAAGGTAGGTGGGTTAATCTAATTTAGGAGATTTAACCTATCCGGGGTTAAGTTCAGAGTAACTCCTTCCCGGCGATTTCTTGACCTAACATTCCAGGGTTAGTTTTGTAGAGTCACCTTACTCGTGCTAAGGTAAGAAGGTATCCTTAACTAGGTTAAGTTTGAAGGGCTACCCTTCCTGGGGGTTAAGATAGTTAAGGTTACCCTACTCAAGGTAAGTAGGGAGAGTCACCCTATTCGGAACAAAGCTAGAAAGGTCAACCTACCCGGGAGAATTAGAAGGGTTTCATTACCCAGACTAAAGTAGGTGTGTTACCCTACGTGACCTAAGGTAGGAGAGTGTAACATGTCCAGGCTAAGATACTGAAGATTATCCTCCTCAGGCTTAGGTTGGAGAGTTATTCTGCTATCTAGTGCTATCCTAGGCACCGAATTTCAGACCGATTAACCGACATGTGTTATTCGGGAAAAACAACTCACAAGATATAAATCAGCAATTCCAATGATAAATCCTTAATAATATTCATATTTCTATTCTTGATTAGAGGAGCTACCCCTCATTTAAATGCTATGACTCCTCCAATTTCTAACAATCACTTCACTCCTTCCTTTCTGACTTTTAATTCTCTCCATCCTCAGATCAGTAACTTTTGTTGATATCCTCATCGTCCACTTATAATACCCAATCTCAACAGCAAAGATCACCAACCCGACCACCGTACCAACCACAATAATCATCATAGGAACAACCATTGACTTTAACTCCACAAATTCTTCCTGTTCATAGCTGACATGCTTTGGAAATGCTTTTCTGACAATATCTTCAGTCCAATACCCAATTATGCCTGCCTCATCAAGTGACTGAATTGTGTCCATAAGCTTCTTTTTGAGCGGGAAATTCTCATAGACCAAATAAGTTGCAAGACGTACTTCCGTGCTGGGATCATAAAGAATGTCAAAAAGCTGTCGATCCTCATCAAAATTCTTTTTGGAATTGACAAATTCCTCACCAAATCGACACCGAACAAAGTAGGCTAAATTATGATCAAAATTTTCAGGCACGGTTGACATGTGGCTTGGCATATCCTGAAATTTAAGAAAATTTACAACTTTATCCGGTCCAAAACGTTCAGCTTCTTGAAAATATTCATAAATTAGTGTCGATGATGCATTTAGTTCCGCAATTGACTCGACAGACTTCATTGGATATTCTGTAATTATTTCGGACACGATAAAGCTTTCATAGATGGACATAAGGACGATAATCATGAATATGAATGGAACTAGCAACAAATTCTCTTTTAATGTCCATCGATTCCAGCCGTTGTCATCGACACCAAGTTGCAGGATCGCCTTCAGCATTTCCAGGCTGAGGACGGAAAATGGAAAATTTTGATTCTGAATTTTCCGGAAAATTTTCCAAGCCGTTCCAACTGTTGTCAGGAATATGACAATACAGATGTTGACCATTTGACTGAATGGACTTGCAAATCGGGTACTGACTGGAATATTTCTCGGAACCAGCACACACTGCTGTGATCCAATGTCATTGATGTGAATCAGCTCATGTGTTATTGGACTGGACTGTGTGACACGACGATTAAGGCACAGGTCGAATTTCGTGTCCACAAGCATGTGCAGGAACTCGTCGTAATCGCGGTTATCGATTGTGTATTCAATATTGGATATCCGACAAAATTCACGTATCAAATTACCTTCGACACCTGTAATTTGGTCATTTAAGTCACGATACGAGAACGGTGCATTGTCGTTGTAAATCACATGAACTGCTGACGTCACTAAACTATTCCGAAATGCATCGTCGTACTTCATATTGCCTAATATATAGCCACCATCGATAGACTGCTCAAGTTTAAGCATTTCAAGATGATCCTCAATGATGTTGATGATCAGGACGTTGATATGCAGTGGAAATGCGAAGAACTTTTGAATTCTGTAGTATAAAACTTTTTTGGATGCTTCAAATGATCGATTGTCGCGGAATCAAGTGATTATGGTGAACTTTGTGGATGCTTTGAGGATTTTTGTGTAGTGTGAGCCACGACTAAGCATGTATTTCTGGAAGAAAGATGGAAATTGAAGATATTCTACTTTATTTGCAATTATTAAGGATCTGAACAGAGATTGAGTTAGGATTTTGCAACAAAGATGAAAGACGGAGAGCCAAGATTCAACCAGGAGCCGGTTTCTTAATCTACCTTGGCTACCTTACCCTTAATTCTCTGGGTAGAGAATACTAATCTATGGCAAAGTAATCCCTGCAACAATTCTAGGGTATCTAGGATAAAGTGGGGTAATTCAACCTGAGGCAGTTAAGATAGGGAACGGCTGTGATAAAGAGAAGTTCGGCCTCCGTATCATGGTAAGGAAAGGTATCCCGAGTAGGTTATGAAGCCGTTCTTAGGGGTCGTTCCCAACAACCGGTTTCTTTCCGGTTCCTTACCGATTGTTGAGAATGACCCCTGAGGACGGCTTCATAACCTACCCGGGATACCTTTCCTTACTCAGATACGGTAGGTTAAGACCTATCCTACTCGGGTATACAGATTACGCCACTCTTTGTCTTAGCTATCTTAGGATACCCTGCTCCACTCTATCTTAGTTGGAATACCCTATGGCGGGTATGGAGCTAGGGTAGGGCAAAGTATACAAGGTAGGCTCATTAACCGGCCTTTGAAGCTTAGCCAACTTTTGAATGACGAGCAAAAATAAAAGAAGGAAGATTTTGGGAGAATTCCCAACTATCCTCTATCCTTCCCACAGAGTTGGCAGAACTCCAATGTGGAGACCGAAAAGTGGAGTCCGACTCCCAAATAACTGCCAACTCCGCCTTCCTACCTTCTCGGCTATGCTCTTCCATAATAATGTAAATTTTCACCTACAATATTGGAATCAAGAGTTCCTAGCCATTCTTAACCATACTTACATCTTCCTGAAAATCCTCAAAATACAAAAAATAATCTAGTTGTATCACTAATCGAGGAACAACACGTTTTGCTATTCTGCTGATGACAATTTTGCTATTTTCCCTTGTTAAACCAGAAATTAGACAGTTTATGTCCAATGATGTTTTCAGTCCATCCAACATGATGTTCACGATTCCTTCTTTAATTTCTTTGTTGTTTTTGATTACATTACTAAGAACATCTACCAAATTATTGCATGGAATTCGGTGATTGTGTATTTGAGTCCAGTTAGATGTGAAGTAACTGCTGTGAGTTTGGAACAGCATAGAAATGAATATCAGTGTTGTCAGCTTCATTTTCAATAAGCAACTAGCAATAAATGACATAAATTGTCGGTTTTATTCATTAAATGTTCAATAAACAATCAATATAGAGCAATGCAATTACTTCATAATGAATAGGTTTTGTTTAAGCCAGTGGTGGTCAACCTGTGTGCCACGGTACCCCAGTGTTACATCACGTAATGTTATGAACCGTATAACGTGTGTGGTTTCAGTCGAGGACTACCAACAAGGTGTAGCTGTGGCGTAAGGAAGTTTGGACACCACTGGGTTACATGGAGCGCTAAAGGAGGGTAGAAGGGGTAAGAGGGGTAAGAGGGGTGGTTGGGTAAAATCCAAAACCCCTAAATACGACCTTATCCCCCTTCTGGTTCACCACTACATCCAAATATGCTGAAAATTTATGAATAAAGTGAAAATAAAATTGCAGCAAAAAAACAGCTGTTTTTTTTCATAAAATGACATTTATTCTTTGTTTATTTCTTGTTTCACATGCTTGACTTCCTTCAAATGTTTTTTGCATTTACTTTTTTGTTTGTTAATTTCTTAGTTTACAGTTATAAGTTAATTTGTTAAAAAAAAGTCATCGAGTAACTTTCTTGGTTTTTTTTGTTGTGTTATTCTTTACTTACATTCACTAAACATATACAAAAATTAGATTTTTATTGTTAATTTTTTTACTTTTTTTTTATTTTTATTTTTTTTAAGGAATATTTTGTTATGCAGGTTATTGAGTTTTTAAATAGGAATTTGGACTTTTCAGATAAGGATGAAATTAGGAAAATTTAAAAAAAAATTAAAAAATCAAAATTAATTTTTTTTAAATTTTAAAAAATTATAATTAGTTTTTTTTTAATTTTTAAAAAAAATATTTAAAAAGTTTAGAATAAAAATTAAATTTAAAATTGACAAATTTTAATAAAAAAAAATTAAAAATTGACAAAAAAAAATTAATTTTAAAATTGAAAAATTTTAAATTTTTGAATGATTTTAAATTTGAATCTTTAAAAAATTTCAAAATCTAAATTTTAAAATTCACCCAAATTGAATATTTAGTGTGAATATGAAATATGAAACAAAAAATTTAAAAAAAATTAAAAATTTAAAAATTTAAAAATTTAAAAAGTTTAAAAAATTTAAAAAAACTTAAAATTTTTAAAAAAAATTTAACAAAATCAGAAAAAAAATTTAAAAAAAAATAAAAATTTTTAGAAAAATAATTTTATAAAACTTAAAAAAATGAATTTTTAAATTTAAAAAATAAAAAAAAATTCAACTCCTATAATTAAAATTGTTTGAATTTTTAAATATAATTTAATTTACTTTTTTTTCATGAATAATTCGACCACATTTGTATTAGTTGTGAAGGTTAGTTGGAGAATACTTTCGTTAATTGCAACAACTTTGAAGACAATTTTAATAAAATTTCTTATTTCGATTTATTAAAATTGTCCTCAAAAGTCATTTTTGATAAGAAAAAACAGTCAAATAGTAAATTTTATTTTAATATTTTCTTTACTTTTTAGCGACATTTTTGCGATTTTACCTTCAATATTTTTTTTAGCATATTTTTTTTTGTCACATTCAATTTGATTAAATTACAAAAATTTTCTAACTAATTTTTTTTTCTTTTCTTATATTTTACAATTTATTGGTTTTTTTATTGTGCGGTAAAAAGTTATTTTTTTTTGATATTTTTTTTTTAATTTTTTGTATTTTTGTTTTGACTTTTTTGGTTCAAATTTTGCAAAATAAAAGTTTGAAATAAAAATTTAAATTCTTTAAAACAATTTCAAAATTGAATTGAAAAATTTAAAATTGTGTTTTAAAGAAAATTTTAAAATTGAAATAAGTTTTAAAAAAATTCAAATTGATATTTAATTTAAATTGAAATTTAAAAATTTAAATTGAAAGCTTAAAAATTTCAAAAAAAAAAATTAAAAATTATAAAATTGAATTTCAAAATTTAAGTTTTAAAAAATTCTAAATTGAAATTAAAATCTTTAAAAAAATTAAAAAAATTTAAATTTCAACTTTGTAATTTTTTAAAATTTGAATTTTTAATTTTTTTTTATAATCCAATTTTAAATTTTTTTAAATTTTAATTTTCAAGTTTTTTAAAATCCAAAATTAAAATTTTTTCAATTAAATCTTTTTTAATTTGAAATTCGATAAAAATATTTCCCAGCATTTTAAATAACTTTATTTTCAAAAACATTTTCATTAAAAAAATAGAAAATTAAATTTAAAATTATTTATAATTTTTAATAATTAAATTCCATAATTGTTACTGCTTAATATGGTATTATCGTCGATAGTAATATTTTTAATTATAAGATTGACATTTGATATGTTGACGTTTAAACATTTTCCATTATTTTTTTTATTAAAAATTGCATTTTTTTACACTTTTTTTAAATATGATTTTTTTGCTGATATTGATTTCGTTTAAATTTAAATTTTTAAATAAAAATTTCAAAAAAAAAAATTCAAAATTATTTAAAATTTCAAAATAATTTAAAAAAATAAAATTTAAATTTATTTTTCACATTTTAGCTTAATTTTATAATTAATTATGCGTTCACACATACAGGTATCAATGTATATCGAATACTAAATGCAGGATTTATTGGACATTTTTTTTACATTTTTTTTTTATTTATTTTAATTATTATCGGACTTTAATAAGTAGAAATAGAGTATAAATAGGAATTAAACACATAAATATTACATACAGTTGGCGGCTTAACAAATTGTCTTTTTTTTTACTTTACTTCCTTTTTTTATTTTTCAGGTTATGTTTATTGAGAATTAAATTATAATTAAAGAATTTTCGAAAGATTTGTCAGTTAGAGGTCGAATCCAACTTGAGCTTACTCATGAATTCACCACCCTACACCTACACCCACCCCTCTCCTCACTGTTTCTGCCCTCAAGTCCCTAAGTGAGCCCGACTTGGCTTCAACCCCTGTTTTTTCTTCAGATTTCCAGAGTTAGCGGAACTCCAGTGGAGTCCGGGCTCCAATCAAGTCGAATTTTAATGTACAATCAGAGTCCAAAGGAGTCCAAATCCCAAATTCCTGCCAATTCTGGATTTTTCCTCATTGTTTCACAAAATGAGTATTTTAGGTACCGAAAGAGAACTAAATAGCATTGTGACATAGGACATGACTACAGTACGTGACAATTCAAACAAAAATTAAAATTTAAAATGAATTATCTGAGTTTTCAGCTAGTTAACACGGACACAATGAATAACAACAATGATTGCGGATTATATTTTTTGTTTAAATTCTGTATGAAAAATGATTATTTGATGATAATTTTTTGACTAATTTATCGATGATTAGTTTGTAAGCCCTAACAGGCAATGAGTATGATCACCTAAATGAGTATATTCAATCAATATAATTGAGCATGCTCAATTTTGTGAGTATGCTCCTTGTCTGTTAAAGTCATAGAAGTTCAGACTTAAGATCTCTGATACTGGGAAGTCTTGGTCTTGGTATCGAGAATCCTTCGTTCAGACTCCATGCAGGTTTTGAAACACTCTCTGGAGGAATCAGGATTTTAAAAACAGTTTTTATTGGATTCTATGACCGGTCCTTAACCCACTCGGGATTCCTATCCCTACCCAATCCTATCCTATTTACCCAGATAGGTAGAACTATCCTAATTCTGCCCTAATCCTAGTGGACCTATCGGTTGGTGAAGTAGGATAATCTAGGACTTCTAAGATAGAGAATGGAATACCCTGCCTGCTCAAATAGGGTTGGATAAGCTAAAGTATACCGGATAGGTTAAGAAACCGACTCCAGGATTTCACCAAAAGCACCACGGAGTGGCTGCCTAACCTGATTATGCCTTAAGCTCTGTTTGAATGGAATAAAATGTGCAGTTATGGATCTTTTAATCTGAACTAGTCTGAACAATTTAAGTCTATTTTCTTTCTAATTTATTTTTTTGAATATGAAATGTCGACGGTTTGATTAATTTACAAAAATTTTATTACTTTCTATGCTATAAAATGACGTCAATGAGGCAATTTAGATTTATTGAGTTGATTTTAATTTGAAATTTTATGTTTAATTGCAGGTTCATTAGAAAATTTTTGTACATGGGATTTGTGGATTGAAATTTTTTTTATGAATTTTTAAATTTGAAAATAAAGAATTTTTTCAAATTTCTAAAATTTTTTAAAACTATTTAGAAACCTTAAAATTTTCTTGAAATTCTAAAAAACTTAAAAGTTTTTAAAAAGTTTTAAAAATTTGAAAAAATTTCAAAAATTTCAAAAATTTCAAAAATTTCAAAAATTTCAAAAATTTCAAAAATTTCGAAAATTTCAAAAATTTCAAAAATTTCAAAAATTTCAAAAATTTCAAAAATTTCAAAAATTTCAAAAATTTCAAAAATTTCAAAAATTTCAAAAATTTCAAAAATTTCAAAAATTTCAAAAATTTCAAAAATTTCAAAAATTTCAAAAATTTCAAAAATTTCAAAAATTTCAAAAATTTCAAAAATTTCAAAAATTTCAAAAATTTCAAAAATTTCAAAAATTTCAAAAATTTCAAAAATTTCAAAAATTTCAAAAATTTCAAAAATTTCAAAAATTTCAAAAATTTCAAAAATTTCAAAAATTTCAAAAATTTCAAAAATTTCAAAAATTTTAAAAATTTCAAAAATTTCAAATTTTATAATTTTTAAAAATTTCAAAAATTTCAAAAATTTCAAAAATTTCAAAAATTTCAAAAATTTCAAAAAGTTTCATAAATTTCAAAAATTTCAAAAATTTAAAAATATTTCAAAAATATTTCAAAATTTAAAAAAATTGAAGAAAATTGAAAAAAATTAAAAATTAAATTTAAAAAATAATAAACAAATCTTTTTACAAAAAACAGCTACCAACCGCGTAAAAGTTCACAAACATTGAGCATTTCAAAACTGAAAATAAAAAAAATTTATAAAAATTCCGAAAATTTCTGAAACAAAAAAGTTAAAATAAAAAAAAAATAAAAAAGCTCATTTTTTTGATAATAATAAAAATTTTCATCGATTTTTGTATTTTATTTTTACATTTAAAATAATCCAAAAAATTGGTTTTTTTTATATTTTGAAAATGTGTTGATTACAAATTGGACAATGACACTCATAACATTGTACCGCATAAATGCATGAAAGTGATGCGATGGAAGAGAAAATGAAAAAGTTTTTTTTTTAAATATTTTTTTAACTTAAATTTTTTTTTTGTTTTTTACCTAAAAAATTGAATTTTTTTTTTAATTCGATATGACTTTTTTTTATTGTTTTTCATTGCTTTTATAACTCGAAATATTCTTTTTTTTTTTAAAATTTCCTGTCATTTTTTTAATGTTTAACACTCAAAGCAAGTTCATTTCTCATTTTAGCGAATATTTAAATTTCACTTTTTTTTCTTTTCTTTACCTTTTTTTAAACTTAGAATTAAAAAAGAAAAAATAAAACTGGAGAGTTTTGTTTAAAATTAGAGTTTTTAATTATATAAAGATCACAAAAGAGAGAATTGCGAAAGTTAATTGAAAATGTTTTTAAAAATTTTGAGGAATTATAAATTAAAAATATTCAAAATTATTTAAAATTAAAAAATTAAATTTTTAATTTTTTAAAAATTTTAAATTTTCAAAAATTTGAATTTTAAGTTTTTAAAATTTGAAATTCAAAAATTTGAATTTTCAAAACCAAATTTTAAATTTTTCAAAAAATTAAATTTTAATTTTTTGAAGTTTGAATTTTAAAAATTAAAAACTCAAATTTATAAAAATATAAAATTCAAATTTTCAAAAAAATTAAATTCAAACTTTTAAAAATTCAAAATTCAAATTTTTATAAATTTAATATTTTAAAAATATTAAAAACAAATTTTTTAATTTTACATAATTTTAAATTTTTCAAATAATTTATAACCTAAAAATTTTTATAAACCTTTCTTTAAAAAGTTCAAAATTGATTTGATTTCGTTTAAATTTTCACATTTTTAATTAAATTTTTTGTCGTTCCTTTTTTAAAAATATTCCGTTAAAATTCACTCAATAATAATTGCAATTTAAATTGTTTAATTGAGTTTTTTTGATTAATTTTTGAAATTCTAACCTCAAAAATTAAATTAATTTAAATCAAATTTTGAGGTTAGAATTTCAAATTTTTCGAGCATTTTTGTCGGCGTTTCTTTAAAAAAAATTAAATTTTCGTCAATATTTCATCATATTCAGGTTTTATTTTAAAATTATGGCTTAAAAATTTAAGAAGCGTGCAATTTGCGTGTAAATAAATTCCATATATAAACCTTTTTTAAATATATACTTTTCAATTATACACATTCGATTATATTTAATGATAATTAATTCAATTTTTACTTTTTTTTTGCTTGTTTTTCTGTACAAAAGTTAGAAAAAAGATGCTTTTTTGTGGACAAATTTTTGTTAATTTTTTAAAAGATTTATCCACAAAAAAGTGAGACTTATACAGGGCCACGGAAGATAGTTTGGGTGGAAATTATTTTTAAAAAAATTAAAAAATTTTGAGGTTAGAATTTTCAAAATTAAAATTTTATCATTTTAATTGATTTTTAAAATTTAAAAAATGAATTTTAAAATTTAAAATTTGGAATCTAATTTTAAAAATTTAATTTCTTATTTTTAAATTCAACTATCAAATTTAAAAAAATTAATTTTTTAAAATTTAAAAATTTGAAATTTAATTTTTAGTTTTTTAACTTTAATTTTTGAATTTTAAAATTCAATTTTTAAATTTTAAATTCAATTTTAAAGGTTAAAATATTAAATTTTTTAAATTCTAACTTCAAAAATTCTTAAATTATTTAAAATTTCCAACCCATTAGTGGAAGATTTTATAGAAAAAAAAACTATTTTAAAATTAACATAAAGCTTATCAATTCTTTTTTTTTTGTTTAAATAAAACTATAATAAAAAATTTACACAAATTATTTTACATAAAAAAAATTAATTAAAATTTGCTTCATAATTAAAAATGCATAAAAAATTAACATTTTTTTTTTTTCCATTTATTTTTCCATGAGTTTTTCTATCTTTTTTCAGTTTCAATTTTTTTTATGGAACTTCCACGCGAACTTGGCATGAAAATTAGTTAAATTTAAGGTTTTTTTTTTGTCACATCCATCAATTCTTAACGATTAAGAAACGTCAAAAGCTTTCATATAGTTTAATTACGCTACAACCTGCACTGTGTTTTTTTAATTAAAGAATATTATTTTTTGATAAACTTCCACGCGGCGATGGGCTTTGATGAATTTAAAAATTTAAATTTTTTAATAAATTTTGAATTGTTTTCAAATTTAATTTTTTTTGAAATTTTGAAATTAACTGAAATTTGAGTTTAAGACTTTAAAATATTTTCAAATTTCAAAATTTTATTTTTTTTTAAATTTTAAAATTTAAATTTTTTAATTTTTTAAAATTCAAATTGAGTTTTTAAATTTCAAAATTTAACGTCTTTTTAAATTTCAAATTTTAATTTTTCAATTTCAAAATTTTATTTTTAAATTTTTCAATTTCAAAATTTTATTTTTAAATTTAATATTTTAAAATTTTATTTTAAAAATTGAAATTTTGAATTTAAATTTTAAAAAAATCAAAATTTAAAAAGAAAAATTCAAAATTTATTAAAAATTCTTAAAATTCAA
This sequence comes from Chironomus tepperi, assembly GCF_022539635.2. Lineage (NCBI taxonomy): Eukaryota > Metazoa > Arthropoda > Insecta > Diptera > Chironomidae > Chironomus > Chironomus tepperi. The sequence continues at coordinate 808,826 of NW_027226129.1, read as the reverse complement.
AAGTCGATTAATATTTCAAATTTTCGACTCAATTTCAAGCATTTCCAGCAATTTTTGAACTTCCACGCGTGCCTGACATTAATTATTATTCAGTAGCAATTTTCAAAAAACAATTCACGAATGAAGTTAAAAATTATTTAATTAAAAAATAAAAAAATTGAATGAATTTTTCAGTCTTGACAAAAAGTTTTTTTTTTTCATAATTATAGCAAAAAATTTGTTTTTTTTTGCAATCCGCGAAAAAGATTTTTTAAATTTTTAAATATTTTTATTTTATTTTATAAAAAAACAACAAAAATTTCAGCGAGCAAAACGAAATTTTTTATTTTTATTTTCATAAGACGGAAAATGCTTTCATTTTTAATATCCTTTTGAACTTCCACGCTGGAAGGCTTATTAAGTTTTTTAATATATTTGCTTTAAAATTTCACATTTCTTTAATACCATTTTGTGTATGTTTTGCTATGGAACGAATGTATTTTTACTAAGCTAAAATAGTTTTTTTTTAAATTTGTTAAAAAAAAACAAGTTTTTTGGCGGGAAAATTTAAATTTTTTTTTTGTGATGCATTTTTTTTTTTTTTTTTTTTCATCCTAAATTGATCCAAATGAGTAGTACAAAAATAGATTTTTACACATTTTTTTTATTCTTTTTTTTACCTCAAATCTAATTTTTAAAAATGAATTTTTTATATGCGAGAAAGAAAAAAAATTAAAAATTGGCAATTTTTAAATAAAACTGAAAAAAAACGTTAAAAATTTAAAAATGTTGAATGAGTTTTTGGAAAAAGACATTTAGACGATCAGCAATTTTTCGTTGATATAATTTTTTTTTGTTTTTTTATACAACATTCACATTTAAACACAACGATTGTTTAATTTTATAGGTAATTATTATAATTATTATTGTTATTATTTTTTACTTTTTTATTTATTTTTAGACAGACACTTTTTTTTATTTTTTATTTTTCTTATATAAATTCATGTTTTTTTTTTTACTTTCGATATTTTACATTGGTTTCTTACTCAGTGATTTTTACTTTTTGGAGTATTTTTTTGGGGAATTTTAGCTGAATTTTATTGGTTTTTGAAGTCTTAAAATTGTTTTTTTAATTATTGTTCTCATTAATTGAGTCAAAATTGATATTTAGCACTTTTTATGGGAGCAAATCAATCCCTAGAAGACCTAATCAATCCCAAGATGACCAAATTAGTTCCAAGAAGACTAAATTTGACCTTAAGAAGACCAATTTTGTCCCCAATGAGACCAAATTAGTTCACAAAAACACCAAATTAGTCTCCCGAGAAGAACAAATTAGTCTTCCAAGATGACCAAATTTATGCCCAAGAAGAGCAAATTTGTCATCAAAAGACCAAATTTGTCCTCAAGAAGACCAATTCACTCTCCAAAGAAGCTCAGATTGATTGAAATTGACTCATTTAGGACTTCCACGTGCATTGTTCAAGCTTCATTTTGACACCAATCATCCTTAACATATTGACAGTATATCCATCTCTTTCTAATCTACATCCAAAATTTGATGATTTTTCTCTGATTTTTTTTTTCAATTCAATATCAATCAGTTTAAGGTTAAGTTCCTTAAAATAGAGCTCACAAATACAATTGCAAAAACAAATGTGAATGTATTTGTCTCTTTTTTTCATTGTTTTGTGTTAGAAAGAGATGGATATAGAGTTGTCAGGACTTCAGTTTAGAGTACAGACTCCACTAGAGTCCGACTTCCGGGACTTCGGGACTCCAGGACTCGGGATTGAAGTCTGGAATCCGGAGTCCTGTAGTCCCAGAGTCTGCTTAACTCTAAATTACTATATATCCAGTCAAGAATCAGTAAAAGACTTCAAGAACCAAAGTAATCCAGCTTAATATTCCTAATTGTGCCCTTGCTCATTCGGGATTTTCATGATATTAGTTTTTGTGGATTTAGCTTTGAAAGGTTTTGCGATGCTTTGGAGTCATGGAGGAAAAATTGGGAAAAATTATGGAAAAGCTATCAACATCCAGGAGGATAGAATTTTTTAGGAATCTTCCAGGTGGGAATGCTATGACATCTTTTATGTGCAAAAGTTCAGAGACTTCCAGGTGGAAAAGCTCTTTAGCTGAACTTAGCTGAACTTCCAGGTAGGAATCTAGCTGAACTTCCAGGTGGAAAAACAAATTGAACTTCCAGGTGGAAATCAAGCTGAACTTTCAGGTGGAAATTTAGCTGAACTTGAAAGATAAAAGTCAAATTGAACCATCAGGTGAGAAAACTCATTAAACTTCCAGGTGGAAAAGTTAAATTGAAGTTCTAGGTGGAAAAGCTCAATTAGACTTCCAGGTGTAAAATTGCACTGAACTTCCAGGTTTAAAAGCTAAATGAATCAATAGCTAGAAGAGTTAATTGAACCTTCCAGTTGGAGAACAGTACTCAACTTCTAGAATAGAAGCGTTCAGTGAGCTTCCATGTGGGAACTTCCAGGTGGGAATGCTTAAAGACATTTTGTCCAAAACTTAATTTTTCCTCACATTTTCCCCAAACTTTTTCATTTAATTTAAATTTCCTATCAAATTTGACATCATAAATGGATCCTCATTCTCAATAAATTGGCCGAAAATTCATTGTTTACATTTTGTGATTTTTGGATATGGAAAATTTGTTTCTTTATTTTTACTTTTATTTTTTGTTGTATTTCATGAAGCAGAATTTCAAAAAAATTCATTCACATTTTTTTAATTTTATTAATTTTTTTTCACATTTAACTTTATGGAATTTTTTTTTTTTTTCATCTTACACACTTTTTTGTTTATTTTAATAATTTAGCTTATTTAGCGATAACAGCGAAATGATAATTTTTTTTTTGTTTCCTTTTTTCCTTAATTTTTCACTTTTTTTTTTGTTCCTTATATAAAAAAATGGCAAACACTTTGTTGTGAATGAGATATAAAAATTTTTTTTTTCATATTTTCTAAGCATAACCATTGTAATATTCCCGTGCTTGCTATTCACACGACATGATGCTATGAATTTGACTAAGTTTTGATGGTAGACGTTGCTTCTTTGAGAATTCATCCTCAAATAATGTCACGGATAGTTGCTCGTTGTATTTTACGGCATACAAATATAGCTCGTGTAGGGCGTTGTTTGTGTTAAATTCAACTGTGTGAAGCTAAAATTGAGATTAGAATTGATTTTTATTAGTAAAATGATGATTTTCGAAAAATAATTTTTCGATTTTCGAATTTCGAATTTCGAATTTCGAAAGTGAAATTTTCGAATTTCGAAAGTGAAATTTTCGAATTTCGAAAGTGAAATTTCTATTTATCAATTTTCAATTTTGAAAGTGAAATTTTCGATTTTCGAAAGTGAAATTTTCGATTTTCGAAAGTGAAATTCGAATTTCGAAAGTTAAATTCAATTTCGAAAGTGAAATTTTCGAACTCCAAAATTCTTGATTTTCGAAAATAATTTTCGAATTTCGAAAATAATTTTCGAATTTCGAAAATAATTTTCGAATTTCGAAAATGATTTTCATTAACTTACTCTCGACTCCTCATTGAGCATGGCATTCATGTCTTGATCTGAAATTGCTGGCATATCTCTGATATCACAATAATATCGTTCCACCCACTCTCGGTAACATGGAATATCTTTGGCGTAGAGTAGCTTTGAGCTTGGTGAGTCTTTTCCTGTTGGATAGAATGGTAAATGAGGTTAGAATCTGGTAGGAATATGAAGGCATAAGGACTTACCTAGTCGATGGTCTGATGTTGAACATGAGTCCATGAATGTCTGTGCAACTACCGATAAACATGAGTCAACGATATTTGACTTGTGTACATCAAATACGAAATTCGGATTTTTAATTAAATTCACCCAGAATCTGAAAAGAATTTCAATGATATTTTGATTAAAATTCTGCAAGGTATGGACAGGGGTCACCAGGGGTACTTACCTTAATGGCAATGAGTTAGATTTCCATGTATGTACAACTTGTGGATCGGTGATGCCATGCAACATGGCTTGATCGTCAAGAAAATCAAAGATATACTTAATTGCGAGTGGTAGGGCGGAGCCGCGATGTGCTGTACTAAAGATTGTCTCAATCAGGTCATCAACGAATTTTTGTACGGCACCTGGAATGGAAGGTTGGATTAGATTGGAGTTTTGAGGTTAGAATCTCAAATTTTGAGGTTAGAATTCTAATTTTTGAGGTTAGAATCTTTAAAATTTGAGGTTAAGTTCCCTAAATTTTGAGGTTAAGATCCTCAACTTTGAGGTTAAATTCCTCAATTTTGAGGTTATTATCGTAAAATTATAGGTTAGGATCCTAATTTTGAGGTTATAATCCTAAATTTTGAGGCTGGAATCAAAAATTTTGAGGTTAGACTCCCAAACTTTGAGGTTATCCTCGCAAAATTTGAGGTTAGAATCCCAAATTTTGAGGTTAGAATCTCAATTTTGAGGTTAGAATCCCAAATTTTGAGGTTAGAATTCTCAATTTTGAGGTTAGAATCCTAAATTTTGAGGTTAGAAGTATTAAATTTTGAGGTTATAATCCCAAATTTTGAGGTTAGAATCCCAAATTTTGAGGTTAGAATCCCAAATTAAATTTTGAGGTTATGTTAACAAATTTTTGAGGTTAGAGTATTAAAACTCTAGCTATTGACTTACCCTTAGTTGCCAGTAACCTAGTAAGATAAATTTCACTAACAAGCTTATCAGCCCTCTCTCCCTCCTTCTGTTCGGAATCATGATGCTTAACTAAATGCCAATATTTGACACCATTCTCGCCTGAATCATAATTGAGTGGTGATCCAGCACGACTAAATGGCGGTGATGTTGAATTATATTTTGATGAATTGAGCGTTTCATATTTGTACGCTGATTTTTCATTTTTCTCACTCAATATGGACAGATTATAGTTACTTGATTGCTGTTTACTAACAAGCGTAAGGAATGCACCATCTGGTACACGATAGTGATATAGAGTATTTAATTTCTTCCATTCATTGTCATTCTTTGACGTTGAGTCTTCATCATAGAGTATTACGCGACCTGAACTTCCAGTTCTCCATTCGAGATCGACTTCATCGCGTTTTGGACGTTGACTGTAGGGACAGGCGCGGTAAATTGTGTCGAGAATCTTTTCTTTAACCTAAAAATATATGGAAAATTTGAGGTTAGAATTTTGATAATTTTGAGGTTAGGATGACAATTTTGAGGTTAACACGGGGAAATTTGAGACAATTTTGAGGTTAGGATGGGGAAATTTGAGACAATTTTGAGGTTAGCATGGGGAAATTTTGAGGTTAAGGTGACAAATTTTTGAGGTTAGGTTGACAAATTTTTGAGGTTAGGATGACAAATTTTAGAGGTTACGATAGCAAATTTTTGAGGTTAGGATGACTAGTTTTTGAGGTTAGGATGGCAAATTTTTGAGGTTAGGATGACAAATTTTTGAGGTTAGGATGACAAATTTTTGAGGTTATCTTACCTGTGAGATAGTATCGCAATCGAGAACCTTAACAGGAACATTTTCACATGTCATATTATCCAATTGATTACAAAATATTGGCGGTTGTGCTATTGATGCATAAATCGACATTTGTTTATATTCAATCAGTTGCCGGATCAATTTCTCTTCGCTTAACGAGTATCGTGCCTCATGTGTGACAGCATCGACTGGTCCCTTATCAACCTGTGATTTGAGTGCCTGGAACAGCATATAAAGTGGCTCACCGGCACACTCTTTAAGAAATTTATGTAAAAGGAATGTAAACCATGCGCTCAACATCTTTTCAGCAACTGATTCCGTTCGTCTAAGTAAAAGTTTTGGATGTGACTTTCCGTCAATGCATTTTTCAATTAATTCAGCTAAAAGTGTCTTGAGGATGTCTGTACAATATTCGAGTTTTGATTGGAGTGTTATCATTATTAAGGATGCTACGTTGACGCGCTCACGCATTGAGAAATATCTGTGGAAATAAAATGATATTTTAGTCAAGGTTTGACACTTCTGGACTGATCGAGGATTCAAAAGACCCTGCAGACCCAAACCAGACACTTCTGGACTGATCGAGGATTCAAAAGACCCTGCAGACCCAAACCAGACACTTCTGGACTGATCGAGGATTCAAAAGACCCTGCAGACCCAAACCAGACACTTCTGGACTGATTGAGGATTCAAAAGACCCTGCAGACCCAAACCAGACACTTCTGGACTGATCGAGGATTCAAAAGACCCTGCAGACCCAAACCAGACACTTCTGGACTGATTGAGGATTCAAAAGACCCTGCAGACCCAAACCAGACACTTCTGGACTGATTGAGGATTCAAAAGACCCTGCAGACCCAAACCAGACACTTCTGGACTGATCGAGGATTCAAAAGACCCTGCAGACCCAAACCAGACACTTCTGGACTGATTGAGGATTCAAAAGACCCTGCAGACCCAAACCAGACACTTCTGGACTGATCGAGGATTCAAAAGACCCTGCAGACCCAAACCAGACACTTCTGGACTGATCGAGGATTCAAAAGACCCTGCAGACCCAAACCAGACACTTCTGGACTGATTGAGGATTCAAAAGACCCTGCAGACCCAAACCAGACACTTCTGGACTGATCGAGGATTCAAAAGACCCTGCAGACCCAAACCAGACACTTCTGGACTGATCGAGGATTCAAAAGACCCTGCAGACCCAAATCAGACACTTCTGGACTGATCGAGGATTCAAAAGACCCTGCAGACCCAAACCAGACACTTCTGGACTGATCGAGGATTCAAAAGACCCTGCAGACCCAAACCAGACACTTCTGGACTGATCGAGGATTCAAAAGACCCAAAGTACTTACCTATTGCTTTCTAATGTCCTAATAAACAGCAACAAGAATGTCTTATTCATTATAAGCTGTCCAAATAGTCTCAATCCCTTCTCCTTTCTCGCCAATTCAATTCGTTCCTGCAATAGCCGATCATGATCTTGCACATTTGGAAATAGAATATTCATAGCATATTTCTGATAATTAAGGAACGGAATACCGCCGGATGTTAAGTCACCAGTCAAATCAGTCATTTCCGTTTGCAGTTCAGCAAATGCTTCCTTACATTCAGCTGCGACACGTAATTCAAGTATGTCCATTTGTTCCTGCATATTCTTAAGCACACGATTCGATTCACTTGTCTTCTTCTTATAAGCAATAAGCAGTCCAATAATAAAGACAATGACAATGAATATAGCAACAGTTATCATAATCAGCGTATGCTTGCCAAGATTATTCAGCAGCGTAGGCTGTGCATAGCTTAATATTCCAATATCAAACTCTAATGTCTGTCCAATTTTGACAATAACTGGAACATCATCGATTCCATCAGCTGGTGGCTTACAAGTAAGCTGTTGACGGGACAGTGATGTGATGTTGCAGATCTGATTACCAATTGTGACTGTGACGTCACTTTCCTTACATGCTCGATCCAGATTCTTACCATTAATTGTCAAATATTCACTATTATAGTATTTTTTCTCATTAAATTTATAATAAATTGGATCTGGATATAACTGGAATGGCTGATTAGTCTTACTAAGATTTTGTGTAGCTATGACGTCATCCATTTGAAATCCGTACTCAAGATGCAATGGATGATCACCAGTCAACCATTTACCAAGTATATCACCAGCTAGAGGTTCAGCACTTAGTGCCAATGCATATGAATCAGACAATGGACTAAAGTCACTCAACCTTAATGTGTACGGTGACCTTTTGTACCTTCGGACGTCACTCAATTGTAGTGTCTGTGGACTATCACCATTCATCATATTTGGCACATCCATTTCAATCATTGGTGAGTCACAGTGCATCTCAATGTCACTAATGATGACACATGGTGAGCTGAACATTCGGTCACGATAATAGACATACATGCTTGGCATTTGGATTGACTTGAAATTTTTACCAATGACTGTTATTTTAATGCCACCGGACGGGATGCCTTTTGGAAATAGTTCATTGTTGATGCCACTTGTAGCTACTGATATGGTCGGGTCATTTACATACTCAAATTGTACGCTGTTAAGTTGACGCTCGCCGGAATCAAATTCCATTTTTATGAAGCCTTTTGTGTGCTGTGTGGATGGTGATGTACGGCAGAATGCATCCTTAACGTCTGTCGACAGGATTTCACATCTTAAGCCATTGATTGAGGCACGAATGAGACTGCCGGCATTTAAGTGATTACCGCGGATGTGGATACGGGTACCGCCACTCATTGGACCAAATTTAGGCTCAAAATCGTGAATGACTGGATCGACAAACTCAAAATCGCCGCGGGATTCGCCGCGGAAGTCTTGGACTTGGACGACAATCTTGCCGGCACGATAAGCCATTGTGCCTGGACCTTCGACACGGCACACAATTTGACGTGTGTCCAAGTATAATTCACGGTATGGTAAGCAGTCAATTCCGGCTATTTTTACACCTGAATAAATGTCACTAAAGTTCTTGCCCAAGTTGATTCCGGTGATTGTTATGTTAGTGCCACCCTCCCATGGACCTGTTTTGGGTGCAAAACTGTGAATTTCAGGATTTGGACATGTTTGAAGACGATTAAGCCAATCGACTGTGCCTTCAGATCCTTTACATTGTTCCTCGACTTCACAGGTGTTGGATGATGAACACCAACCGCATCCGTATTTTGCTGGTAGTGCAAGACACATGCCACAACTGTCGGCCATGTCACGACATCTAAAATTAGAAAGAGAGAATAGTGTGAATTAATGTGGATTTTTGAGGTTAGGTTAGGTTAGGTGTGGGTTGGGTGTCTGGGTTGACTGTTTGAGTTGATCGTTTGGGTTGGGTGTCTTGGTCAAATGTCTAGTTTAAGTGTCTCGATTAAGTATCTATGTTAAGTGTCTAGGCTAAATGTCTAGACTCCATGTCTAAGCTAAGTGTCCATAATAAGTGACTAGACTAATTGTCAGTACTAAGTGTCCAGAATAAGTATCCAGTCTTAACTAAGTACCTAGGCTAAGTGTTTATACCAAGTGTCCTGACTAAGTATCTAGAATTAGTGTCCAGGCTAAGTGTCCAGAATAAGTGTCGATTCTAAATGGCTAAATGTCTAAGGTACGTTTCTAAGGTCTCAGCCAAGTGTCAAGACTAAATGTATAGGCTAAATGTCGAGACTATGTTTATAGACTAAGTGTCTAGGCTAAGTGTCAAAAGTCTAGGCTAAGTGTCTAGGCTAAGTTTCCAGAATAAATATCTAGACTAAGCTAAGTTTCTATTTTGGTTCTTGACTAAGTGTCTATGATGAAGTGTCTAGGCTAAAGTGTCGCGACTAAGTATCTAGGCTATGGTGTATTGACTAAGTGTCTAAGCTAAGTATTCAGATAAAGTTTCTGAATCAAGCGTTTAGTGTAAGCATCCAAATTTCAAGATTAAGTGTCTATGATGAATTGTCTTGAATAAGTGTCTAGGCTATGGTGCCTTGACTATGTGTCTAGGCTAAAGTGTCTCGGCTAAAGAATAGTAATAAGTACTTAATGGTCCGTAAAAGACAATCAGCATTGAATCTCATAAAAGCCATCAATTCCTTTTTTATCACTTCCGTATCGTCATATCACAAGTACCCAAAATAAAGTCCACAACACAACACACATAAAAATAAAAGGAAATATTCAGTTCAATAACTTACCTATAAATCACAACATGTATATTATGTGGATTATCTAAAGGTTTTGCACCATCCCAAATAACAGCAAATGGTGCCGTAATATGAGCGGGTTTCGATGTATACATAAATTCCATAGAATCACAATAGATTGTATCACCAAGAAGTTGTGCATTAACACTCGATACACGTCCCTCAATATTAAATTGACATACATATCGTGTCTGTACAATTGAATGTCCAATAACATGCACGCGTACTTTAACTGATCGTTTAACACCAGCTGGTACAAGAATTTCAGTTCCAAGATCTGTTACATTAATAGCTGGACAAAATGCCGGTCCGGAACGATATGATGGTCCCATACGATTTACACCATTAACCATAATGTCATTACGGCAATTCTCAGCTGTATCATGCGTACAACGGTGCGTATCAACACACCAATCACATGGAAATAATGATGATACACAACGGGTACATGATAGATGGGTTGAACAGTCAAAGAATGTAAAATTTGTAAATACAAGATCGGGACCGCTTGCTGTTTTGACGCTCAGACGTGCTGTAAAGTGATCTGCAAATATGGATGTGGGAAAAAAAATTTATTAAAAAAATCAGTTTTTTTGGGCAATTTTTTAAAGTTTTTAAGGATGTAGTGTCAGTGGTGGGCAACCTTTGTGACACGGTACACTAATACAGGGCTGGACAACCTGTTTTATGATCTGGAACACCTTAATGGGAAGCTTTGAACGAAACAGCACACGACATGCGACTTTTGGCATTTTTTAAGTATTGCAGCACCCAGGTTGACCACAGCTGCACCTAAGTGTGCCACGGCAAACTTTTACAGTTCTGGATAAACTTTTTTAAATCCGGCACAACTTAGTGGTTAGACTGAACTGAAATGTCACATAACGAAAACTTCAGGCCATTTCCAAGTACCGTGGCACTTAGGTTGTCTATAACTGCATTAATATGGATCGCAGCACAACAGGTTGTCCACCACTGGACACATAAAAAGTTTGTATTGTTTTTTTGGATGAGAACAAAGTTTCATTTTCTTGACGAGAATAAAAAAAGAAGGAAAATTATCTGATGAAAATCTCGACATTTTCTTTTCTCAATTTTCCTTGTCTTATTCTGTTTCCATAAGTCCAAAAAGTTTTTTTTTTTATCTCCGAAAACATTTTTAAGAAATAAAATAAAATAAAATAAAAAAAAGTTTTTAGGATGTCTAAATGGGCCACTTGGGTGGAGTTAGGATGAAGAGCTTTTTGTGGGAAATTGGAATGTGGGAAAGTTAAAAGGAAAATGGAAATTTGTGGACGCAAAATTACGTAACTGGGAGTTTACGTACGTAAAATTATGTAATTAAAGATTTACGTACGTAAAAATTGTAAATATGACATTACGTACGTAAAAACTACGTACGTAAAAGCTTCATTAAGTTTACATTTTACGTACGTAAATGCTTACGTAAGTTCACATTTTTACGTACGTCAAAGCTTACGTAAGTTAAAATTTTACGTACGTAAATTCTACATAAATTTACATTTTACGTACGTAAAAGCTACATAACCTAAATTTTATCTCCATAAACTTATTTAACCCACATTTTACCCCCTCCCAAAATCTGCCGCCAAACTTTCAACAAGTCGTCAATGCTCGAAATTCATAAATTTTAATTCTTCTTAACAAAGCTTACTGTTCTGGTTCTCTTTTTAAAACTTTTATCTAATTTTATCCAGTTTATAACAATATTATCAGTTTAATCTCACAAAAGAAGCAGCTCAGTTGTCACTTCCCACTCGATTTTAAATTGACTTGTGTATTTCACAGTTAGTGCTCCAAACTGAGCAACAAATGACGTCATCAAAATGTGAGTTTTAGGTGAATTTTGTGGTGAGTTTACATTGAATTGTGGTAAGTTTACATTTCAGCAACTTTAAAGCTTCTCAAAGGCCCAAAACACCCAAAAATGCCCACCTGACCCCTTTTAAATCCACCCCATTACCCTCACTTCCAACATCCAACTTCACCCACGTCTGCACAAAAAAAACAAAAACAACAAGTCACTTTCAACATCCGATTCCGTTCCTTCCGTTTTATTCTTTTTTTTTGTTGCTGAAGAGCATCAGGAAGTAAATAAATCAAAAAAAAGGAGATAAAGTTGAGCATTATTCGGTTCGAGTGCTTGTTCGATGACAAAGTGTTGAATTGGTCCACAAATAACAAAAAAATAAAGAAGGAACTGAATGGATTCTTATCGGTGTCTATTGTGTCGCTTAAACTTTTTTTTAATGATTTGTGACTTTATTTCAGTAGTTTTTGGGTTTGTTGTTGTTTGGTGATGATGTTGTGGATGGAAGTGGGGGATAAAGTGGTGAACTTGGGGATTTTTGGTTGATTTTGAAGAGGGTTGAAGTGGTGAATTTTGAAGATTTGGGGATTATTGGGGATTATTGGTGAATTTTTGGGCATTTTATAAGAACTTGTGGGGATGTTTTTGGGCAAAAATGTGTTATATTTTAGGCAATATCAACCAAATTGTGGGTAATCTTTAATATTTGAGGAATATTCAAACAATGTGGGTGATACAACTACGTATTTTGTACGTACGTAAATGGTCTACGTATATTTTACGTACGTAATGTTGTTACGTATTATTTTACGTACGTTATATTTTTAAGTACTTTTACGTACGTAATGTTGTTACGTTTTCTTACGTTACCTTCATTTTTACGTACTTTTACATACGTAATGATTCAAATTATCCTTTTCAAAAAAAGCAATAGATCTGACTATATCTAACCCTCAAACTCGACTACAACCAACTCAATTTCCACTCAAAATTTTCTAAAATTACTTCACTACTCAACTTCTAAATTTTGATTAATTTTTCATCAAAATTTTCCCAAAATAAGCCACAAAAAAAGCCAATTTACTTTAAAAGTCAACCCAAAAATGATCTTTTACCGGTTAAATGTCAAAAATTCAACCTTTATCAAACAAATTTTCAAAATAAAAAATCTCAACTTAAAAATAAATTTTTAACATTTTGATGATAAAAAGGTAAATTAACCCCAAAAAAATGAGAGAAAATCTACGTAAAATGTCAGAACATTTTGATGATTAAATGTCAAAAAAAAGAGAGAAAATCCCACCGATTCCCGGTACAGACACCATTATTGAGTGACACACACACACAGACTCGGAAAATTTTTTGAGTTTTCCACTTGGAAAAATTGCCTTAAAAAAAATTAAAATTTCATGAGAATGTCATGTGGAAGGAACAAACGCGTGTCATGGCATGTCACATAAATTTACATTTCACTCATGTGTGTGTGTGTAAGTCACTTGAGATATAAAGAAGTGCTACTTTTGTTTCCATAATTTTTCATCTGAATCGTTCTTGAGTATTGTTTTGTGGATGGATGTTGTGTTGTTGGGGGGTGTGGGGGATGTCGGTTGATTTTTTGGCAATTTAAGAAGTGTATTTTTTGTGGATCTAAGGATGTGTATGGATGGGGGATTTTTAAGTGGAGATTAATTTAAATTTACGGAAAATTAAAGCATTCGAAAAAGTACGGATAAAATTGGAGGTTACGTAAGAATACGCAGCAACATAACGTACGTCAGAATCCGTAGCAACATTACGTACGTGAAAATACGTAGTTACAATACGTATGTAAAATTACTTAGTAAAAATTACCTACGTAAAAAAGTACGTTGCCACAAAAAAAATTAACTTTGCAAACTTAAAAATATTCCGTAGCAAAATTACAGATTTATCAATTTGTTGGTTTCGTAAAAGTAGGTTAAAAATGAAATAAAAGTACGTAGCAGCAATATGCACGTCAAAATCTGTAGGTTACTTAAAAGTATGCAGCAACAACAATTACTTAAGAATACGTAACAACAATACGTAATTAAGATTATTTAAGAGCACTTAGCAAAATTATGCAATTAAGAGTAATTAGTAACATTATGTACGTAACAACAATATGTACATAATTACAATATGTACGTAGCAACAATTTGTACATAGGAAAGTACGTAGCAAACAATATGTATATAAAAAATTACGTAGTAACAAACACGTACGTAAGAATACGTAATAAAAATACGTACGTAAAAATTTGTAGGTTACTTAAGAGTACGTAGCAACTTTACGTAAGTCACATTGCGTAGAAATAAGTACGTACGTAAGAAAGAACGTAACAATTTTACGTATGTTAAAATGTACGTATGTAATTAAGTACGTATCAAAAATTCCTATACGTAAGAAAGTTCGTAGAGACAAATACGTACGTAAGAAGTTACGTAGCATCAATTCCGTACGTAAGAATAATACGTAGAAACAAATACGTACGTCAAAATTTGTAGCTTAAGTAAGAATACGCAACAACAATTACGTACATAAATGTAAATTGAAACTTTGTCCTCAATCCTGCAAATTGAACATTTCTACAAACTATATACAGTCTTAGAGCATGGAACTGATCAAGATAGACCCCAAAATACTCAAAATCTCTCAAGTCAGTTCCACATCCTCAACAAAAATCTCAAATATCATCAAAAAGCATCAAAATATTCAACTCACGTTTTCCAGGTTCAATTTGCGGAAGTAAATCCGTCCTCGGTGTGGTACAATTAACAATATTTCCATTTCTCGTTGCATTTGTCACAATTGTCTTTTCCTTAGTCGAAAAAGCACATACTAAATGTTCCTTTAAATTTGGTAAATGATCAATAACAAGTTCCAAATTCCTAGCCGTCGTCCTCTGTAGCTGATGTGGAGTCACGGACGTAATAAATGTACACTTGCCATTCTTATAATTAACCCAATAAAGTGGGTCATTTCCATCATCCTGACAATTGGACCTTAATGTACACTTGTTCTCGGACGAGCACCATCCACAATATGAATCACGTGCTGATAAGCATTCACCACATGTCTTATGGACACTACATTCATGTACCCGTACCTTACTGATCTTCTTCTCGCTCATCACGTAAACATTCATGTCCTTTTTATCAAAAAACATGTCAGGATTTATGGATGATCCCTCATCAATGACTATGTCTGCATACTCAACAGCTGTATTTGCATTCTCAACTGTCAGCTTCTTCAAATGTCCTTTGGCAGTTCCAATAAATACAACTGTAAAACTTGATGTTGTTGTTGCTGCAATTGCTGTTATTTCTGTATTAAATGTTGCTGCTGCTGCTGCTGTAACTGGCATTTCACCACCAAGTGGTGAGTTTACATCAAGTCCACAAAAGTCTTCACTAAGTGACTGTAGACGTGTAGCTACACATTTCATTGATGGTGATATAAAGTCAAGTCCACGTGATCCTTCACCATTAAAGCATGCCTTAATATTTTGCATAAATTTACGTCGAATTGACTTTAAGGAATAGACACAAAGTGCACTACGATTTGATGCTTGATGTCCGTTGGACTGACTGAATAAAGCATACAGCACATCGTTATTTGTCTCAATGTTAAGGCTCTCAGCTAGGTCCTGTCCAGCACGTCCGAGGAAGGCTGCCTGTATGCTGTTGTATTTCGTACCGTCCTCACTTATGCATTCTATTGGAATCTCCGTATATGAGTAGTAGTTGCTGTCTTCCTGACACAACCTGACCAGCTTACTAATCCACTCGTTGCCGCCTGGCTGCCGTAGCTGATAAGTTAGAAAATATGAAAATTTTTCAGATGAGAAGCCATAGACATATTTGACTGGATATGTATCGCGTGATGCTGTATTGATAAACATTCGGGTACCCGTTGTTACGTGACTGACGGCTATTTGAAACATACGATCTTTTTGGAGACTACGACTTGCTACAGCTGGTATTTCTCCACGATATGGTGAATTGTTGATATAGGTTACGCCAACGTACATTACGGATGTTGTTGGTGGGGCTGAAAAGATTGAGAGAAAAAAAATGGAAAATTAGTTCAGTGTTGGTCAAACTGTGTGCCGAGGCACATTACTGTGGTATTGGGTTAATCGATGTGACTATCAATGATGAGCAACATTTGTGAAGCGACACAAAAGTGAATTTAGTGGTTCACAACCTGTGTGCTGTGGTCCACATTAGTTCAGTGTTGGTCAAACTGTGTGCCGAGGCACATTATTTGATTAATTAAATTAATCAACGTGTTTACGGAAAATTTGCAATAAGTGATGAGCAACCTTTGTGCCATGACACATCTTAATGCAGTGATGGTTAACCTGTGTGTCGCGGCTCATTAATGTAGAATTGGGTTAATAAATAAATCAATGTCAATTTACTATGAATGATGAGCAACCTTTGTGCCACAACACATTTAGTGTATTTAGTGGTGGACAACCTGTGTGTTACGGTCTACTTTAGTGGACAGTGTTGTTCAAACTTGGTGTCGTGACAAAATAAAGTGCTACTAACTTAGTCAATATGAGAATGTGAATTTACTCCAGTTGTGAACAACATTTTACTGTGTCATGGCCCATCTTAGTGCAGTTGTGGGCAACCTATGTGTCTTGACACGTGGAAGAAGTCATGAACCACTGCATGAAGTATGGAATTTTGGTCTTGGCTTGTCACAAAGATGTCCCATAAAAACTAAAAGGTTGTCCATCCCTGTACTAGTGCATTGTGTCACACAGGTTGACCACCCCTGTGTCCCCATCACTTAACCCAATCCCCTGACTTAGTCATCTTGTTCAGTCCACTATTCCGGATTCCATAATTGAGTCCTGCCCAACTCTACCTTAACATCCCATTAACCCCAAACCCCATAATTACCCTTAAAAATTGCACATCAACTTACCAGGTGGTCCAGCTGCAATAAATGCATATGTTGACGCCTCATCATTATTAGCTACAACAGCATCCTGTATCTCCTGTTCAACATTTGAAATGTTTTGCATGGACCGTACATGACATGTACCTTGCGATAATGTTCCACAAACTATAAGATGTGATGATTGATAATCAAGTAATAGAACTTTATTGGTGTTGTCTGTCGGTCGTAGATTAACATTTGGTGGACATTCAATTGGTGAACATTCGGGTGAATCGGGTCGTGGACCGGTTTTTTCGCGTATTTTAACTTCTAGATCGGGTGTGAGTTGATAGAGATTGTTTACTGCTCCTATGTAGATCTGGAATTGAAATGAGAGTTGTGGTTGATTAGTTAAATGTGTATATTGAGGATATTTGGGGATATTTGGGGATATTTGGGGGTTATTTAGGGATATTTTGAGGATATTTTTGGGGATATTTTAGGGATATTTTGAGGATATTTTAGAGGATATTTAGGGATATTTTAGGAATATTTTAAGGGATATTTTAAGGGATATTTTAGGGGATATTTTGGGGAAATTTTAGGGAATATTTTGAGGGATATTTAAGAATATTTTGGAGAATATTTTTAGGAGGAATTTAGGGATATTTTAAGAATTTTTTAGGGGATATTTAGGGATATTTAGGGGATATTTAGGGATATTTTTATTCTAAAATTATGGCTTCATGTATGCATAAATCCCTTCATTTCCCACCATTTTTTTTCTTAATTTCCATTCATTAAATTCGCTGTAAAATTCCTTCAAAACTTCATAAAAAGTTGAAAACTTTTTCCATTAAATTTTCTTTTTATACTTTTTGATTGAAAAATTTTCACAAAAAAAAACGAAGAAAACAAAGAGAAAAAAAACTCGAGTGAAAATCAACTCATAAAAAACAAGTTGACGTAAAAGAAAACCATCAAAAAATTTTCTTCGCGAATAAAACTTTGTCATCAATCATCAGAAAAATAAACACAAAAAAAATTTTCAAATATTTTCCCTTTCACTTTACAAAAAGTTTAAATTTTTTGCATTTTTTTTAGCTTTCCGATTTTATCGCTCAAAATATTTTTTCACCTCAAAAAATTGCTTTTGTCAATTTTCTTCTTTTTTCACATCATTTTTGAAAAATGAAATTGAAATTTCATTTTCTTTTGTATATTTACATTTCCGACATTCAATTTTTCTGACTTTCAATGTCAATTGAGGCGAATAGAGATAGTAAGAAGCGAACAAAAGACTCCGAGGTGATTTTTGATAAGTTTGAGTGAGAATATTGAGAGATAAATTGACATTGTTGTAATGTGCTGTGTATTTTTGGATGCTTTGTGACTCAATTTATGGGATTTCATCAAAAAAATTGAAAGAAGATGAACAAAATTCTGAAATATGGGACTGTGTTTTGGAACAATGCGCTAACCTTTTGTATTGTGCCATGTATTTTTGTGTTACTTTAGAGCTCTACTTTCAGAATCCATCAAAAAATTTAAAATATATGATCAAAATTCTCAAATATGGACACGTGTTATGCAATAATGTTCTAACCCAAAAAATTTCTCGCTTTCTTTACAACAAGAATTGAAAATTAAATTCCAAAACTTACATAATCTCACCAAAAACTCTTAAATCTTCCACCCAAATCCCAAAACAACCCATCGCTCCACCAAAATCCACTCCATATACAACAACAGAATATTATCATCATAAAACGCACATAAAAAAAAGCTCAAAAAGCACACACAATTTCAAATGCGAAATGTAAACAGTACGAGTGAGAAGTAAAACAAAGCTAAAAGGAAGGCAGCAGCAAAAAAAATGAAAATTTAATAAGCGGAGTTGAAAAAAAAATGATTTTTTTTGTTTTTCTTTCGACTTTTTTCTTTACTTCTTCTTCAGGCGACATAAGCTCTGCTTTTTGCGTGTAAACCTTTTAGCCTTCTTTGATTTTCGTGTGACGTTGGAAAAAAAAGTTCTTCATTATTCTGTGAAATTCAAGCACCGATGGATGTATTTCCATCATTTTAACAGGAAAAAATATTGAAGAACGTTTAATGGATGAGTGAATTGTGAGATGTTTTGAGATTTTATAGATAAATTTGAGCTGTTATGCTTGAAAGCATTAAGGTAATGTTATTTAAGGGTTGACTTACTTGATTTCAAGATATTGACAGAGAGTTCCAGGAAAGTGTCAAGTGTTCTTGAGATCAGTTTTGAAAATCTTGTAAATATGAAGGTTGAAGTTGAGGATATTTTAGGGTGCCGTGTATTTTTATACTACTTTTGAGCTCTACTTTCAGAATCAGTTTAAAAAAATTGAAAAAGTTGATGAAAATTCTGAAATGTGGACATGTGTTTTGGAACAATCCGCTAAGTTTTTTAATGTGCCACGCATTTTTAGGCTATTTTTAGCTCTACTTTCAGAATTCATCAACAAAACTTGAAAAAGTTGATCAAAATTTTTAAATATGGACTTGTGTTTTAGAACAATGCGCTAACCTATATTCAATGTGCCATGCATTTTTGTGCATTTTTTGAGGTCTACTTTCAAAATCAATCAAAAAAATTTGAAAAAATTGATCAAAATTCTCAAATATGGACACGTGTTTTAGAATAATGCGCTAACCTCATTCAAAAATACTTTTATATAGTTCTATTGATCTTAGATTGAGTTTTTTCATCCGTAAATGGTTTATGAAGTATAAATTAATCCAAAATGAACCTCAAAAAGCACCAAAATTACAAATTGTTGAAATTATTTCAATTTAGGGACTTTGGCTACCTAAAACCTCAAAATTACTGTTTTTATGTTCATTTTCAATCTCCTTATCATCATCACAATCTACAACACTCTAAAAAAAATATCCAAAAACTTTTTTCCCTCACCCCACAAAGCAGACCCCACTAAGACAAGTCCCCCATTCTAATTTGATTCCGCCTCAAAATTTCTCCATCAGTTTCGAAAGAAACTTTACTAATAATCATAAAGCTTATTGTCTTTACATCTATTTTATGTCTTAAGAAAAAAATCTCTCAAATACACAAAACTTTTCTTGATTGTTGTCATTAGCTAATGTTCATTGTATTTAATTTTATTGTCAAAGTAAAGTCAGCAGCATCAACAGCACAACGATAGTCAATGACTGCTTTTTTTATATATATTTTGTGATTAATTAAAACATCGTGAGATGTTTCTCAATTAATTTTCGGAATCTAATTGACATGAAATATACAGTTTTTGGGGTAATATAGACTCAAAGATACAGTCACAGTCAGCAGAGCGTGGCTCACTAATGTTTTGTAAGAAGACATCCAAAATCAGCCTCAATTTTGTCATTTAAAATTGTGACTTGATTGACATTTCATTGGGTTTACTGTGACAGTACTGAGTACTGCCTATCATGGCATGGTGTGGGGTATGACGGTGAGGACGGAGCTAAAATGGCTTGTGGCTTTGTCGGTGTTCAGCATTTTTGCTAATATATATGATGTGAAATGATTTTGTGATGAAAATTTGTGATTAAGTTCATCAAAAAAAATACGTAAATTGATAAAGTCAAGTGAAATGTATGGCTTGAGGGTAAAATTTTGTGGGTAACCGAATGAAATGTATGATTTTTCTCACGTGTCGGATGAGTAAATTTTGATGTGCTGTGTCTTTTTGGGTAGTTTTAGATGATGTTAAGTGGATTTGATCAAAAAAATTGAATAAAGATGATCAAAATTCTTAAATATGGGAGTGTGGTTTGGAATAATGCGCTAAGCTCGTACAATTTTATGACCTGTGCTGTGTCTTTTAAGGCATCTTTAAGGTATCTAAAATTGAAAAAAGATGGACAAAATTCTTAAATATGGGATTGTGTTATGGAATAATGAGCTATGCTCATACAATATTATAACCTGTGCTGTGTCTTTTAAGGCATCTTTGGATGATGTTTTGTGGATTTGATCAAAAAAATGTAAAAAAGATGGACAAAATTCTTAAATATGGGGTAGTGTTATTGAATAATGCGCTAAGCTCATACAATTTTCTTTAATGTTGCCATAAATGATACAAATTGATCGTAATCTATGATCTATGACATAATCATAAAGAGAGGTTAATTCTGCCTGTCTAAGCATATAAATCCCAAATTTCAAGTTTAATCGACCGATTCTAACCTCAAAATTCAATCAAACTCAAAAATTTCCAAAAACTACACCAAACAATTTCCTCAAGTAAACCTTCTCAATTCCTAATTAAATTTTAATGTTCCATCTTATCCATAAGACTATATCCTTCAAAAATACAATCAACTGTGATTTTAAGGACCCGAAAATTTTATACCCAAAATCATAAACTCGTCGCCTTTTTCCTTCCTTCCAAGATGTTTCACCCCTTAACAAAAAATATCCACACACAAGCTTCTCTCATGTTGAATCATAAAAATTTCATAAAATAAGCACAAACATTTTATCCTCTTCATTATCATCATCAAAACTCACCCAAAAAAATACAGAGAATAATAATCCTTTTTCACTTTTATGGCTCCTCTTATCAGTAAAAATGGCAAAATAAGAAGATGATGAAAATTCTCCAAACAATTCATTTAGACAGTGATTAATTGCAAAACGACATTGAGAGAATGAAAGCATGTGTTTATGTGTGTACAGAATGATACGGAATTAGATGTTTGGGAGGCTTTCTTTGCTTTGTTTGGGGATGCGTTCAATGTTTACACATGGAAACGTGTATTGTGTGTGAATATTGGGATATGTGAGGAAATTAGGTGATCAAGAAGAGTACTTGAGGATTATTTTTTGAGGTATTTGTTGAAATTTTGGGTTAATGTTGGAGATTTTCATGAAGTGCCGCATATTTTTGAGTTTAATATTGTCAGCTTTATCAGATTTTGTCAAAAAATTCTAGAAAAAATGGACAAAATTTTTAAATACGGGCACGTGTTTTAGAATAATGCGCTAAGCTCATATGGAAAAATGCTCTAATTTGCATCAGATTCTTAGAAATAAGAAAAGAGTACTTGAGATTAGATTGAGAGGTTTTTGAGCAAATTTTGACTCAACGTTGGTGATTCTCATAGAGTGCCGCATAGTTTTGAGTTTGGTTTAATTAGCTTTATTAGAATCCATCAAAAAAATTTAGAAATATTGGACAAAATTTCTAAATATGACCACGTGTTCTACAATAATGCGTTAAGCTGTTATGTAAAAACTGCTTTTATTGCCGTTTAAGCTCTGATAGTGAACTTATTTAATGTATATGAGCTCGAATGCTGTTTAACAGACCCAATAATCAAGTATTTCAGCTATAAACCTCATCATAGCACACCAAGTGATCAAAATTGACAAATTTTTCACTTAAAATTCAATCAAATTTTATGATTACCGAGTCTTAGTGTCAAAAAAGCTTCTTAAAACATCACATTTAATGCCATAAAATCATAAAATCTGACATTTTTAACAGCTTTCACCCAAAAGTCTTCCACTCAAGCTCTTAAGCATCCCCAATAAATTCCCCATTTTCAAAATCCTTTCCTTTAATCCAACACAATAAAAAATCACAACAATTTTTTTTAAGATCCAAACCAATTTCGAATCTCAAATGTTTATATGTGAGAGAAATGTGATCTAATGTACACATATAGCAATAAAAGTAAAGAAAAATAGAGATTATATCGCTGCTGACATAATAACAATAACAAGTAATGACGATGATGATGATGATGCGATGAGAATGACTCATCAATATCCCCAAAACTATGTATGTATTTGTGCTTTACGGAAGGCTCATAGAATGTCGCTTATCGATAGTGGGGAAGGAAGTGATATTGTGGATTATTATGAACTTTTTTTTTATTCTATTTTATTTTTTATGGAAAGAGTTTTGCTGTGAATTGATTTTCGTGTTGTGCTTGTTTGAGGGAATTTTCTTATACGATGGATAACATAAAGCTTTGATTTCATGGAAAAGAATTATTTGGAGAGGAAGAAGAGGATTAAGAGATGGAATTATTGATATTTTTTTGATGGGTTTTGAGAGTATTTTTATGAGTTTTTTGAGGGATTAGGATTGAGAAATGTGGAATTACTATGGATTTACTATGTGAAATATGAGATATTCTTAATAGACAATGAGGATACTTTTCTAAATGAGCAATCTCGTCTAAATGACCATCCTCATGAGAATGCTCACAAAGTTGATCAAACTTATTCAATTAATATTGATTAAAAGTATGCTTCTTGGCTATTTGAGGTTTGATGCGCCTCAGAAAAGTGACATTCTTGAGATACAATTTCAGTCATTAATGAGAATTGTTGACTTATTTCTGCAATTGCCGCATGTTTTTGAACTAATAATTCAATTATCTTTAAGATTCCATCAAAATTTTCAAAAAATATGCTTCAAAATTCTCAAATATGGAGAAGTGTTATATAATAATGCGCTAAGCTCTATAACAGTCATTCTAGTGTCATTTATTTGAGCTTATATGTTCGTTATTAAGAGTTTTAGAGACAATTTGAAGATCTTTGAACCATAATACAACTCAATAACAATAAACTTTGCTAAATCAATAGCCAAAGAATCATCAAGAAGCTATCCAATCATAATCAGCAACCCCCACCCCTCCACTAATCTCCCCACCAACTAATTTATTCAATCACATTTAACAAACCCAAATATTTGCCAATGATTACGCAACAACACAAACTAAAACTTATTCTCAATGCGTGACATTAAAGTCACATAATTTATACGATTAGATTTTTTTGCACAAAAAAAAAGCAAACAAATTTCCAAAATAGCTTCATTAGTGTAACTTAGCAACTTATACAAGCACAACCACTCCATATGTCGAGTTTTCATCAAAAAAACCATCAAATGACTGCCTTTAAGGCATCCCTTTGTGGTCACATGGTCACCATGATATCATCACCTTCATTAAGGCAAGGGGGAGGGGGTCTATGCCTCAAGAACTTTGCTTCTATGCTTCTCATTTCCGGCATGTATCAAATTAATTAAAAACCAAAGATATTCTTAAAAAACCCCAAAAATTTACCTTTGATCCATCCCATTAACAAAGTTCACCTTTTTTTAGAGTCAAAACCTCCTACTATGAACACATTTTTTGCGTAACTCGGTTACGTTGTTACCTCCCCAATCCACAAGCAGCCACATTCATTCATCATAACTTAACAAGGAATGTACTTTTTTCATTTATTTTGTGTTTTTTTGTTTTTGCATCGTAATGTCGTCACGTGAAAATATTTCATTTGTCGAATAGCAAAAAAAACCGTCAAACCATCACTTTTATTAGTTTTTTAGCTTATTTTGAGAGTATACAAGATGCTGGATATTGAGCAGTTTGGAATTGGTTTGATAGCTAAGTAGAGGTTGAAAAAGGGAGGAACTCAGGACTAGGACTAATGAGGAAATCAGGTTAGTCAAAAGAAGACTGTTTAGTTGACATACTGGCAGCAAAGAATCATAAAGATACCCAGAAGACGTCGTGGCGGGTGATTTGTAGCTAATTTGAGAATAAAGCAACAAGATTCTAGTGGATTGGAGAAATTGAAGGCTGTAACCAAAGCAGACCAAATGGCAAATGCAAGTTACACATGGTATAACTTGTTACTGTCAAATATTACACTAGCGAAGGAGCTCTGTGACGGAATAGGTATTTGAAAGGATATATTGACTGCCGAAGGATCAGGACTACAATCAGGATAGGAATGATTGGGTTTACAACCTTCCATCAGGTTCCGAGATATGCGTGTATAAAGAAAGCAACAGAATGTAATATTATTTGTCACAGCCGATAGATTAGCTAGTTAGTTCATTGACTTACTTATTGATTGCTAATTTGTTTAACTATATAGCTAGATCAAGTCAGTTGTTGACTAGGAAAAAAGACAGATAAGCCTGATGCCTGGTGATTGCTCTACTAAATTAAACAGTTTAGTCGATTTGATTAGTTAGACAGAAGGACAGACTTGCTGACTAGTTCATTGAATAACTGACAGACTAGCTGATCACTAATTGGATAACTTGGTCAGATAATACATCCAAAATCCTATCCAAGGTACCCTAGGACTAGGGTTGCTCTAGGAAAGCCCTTCTACATGCATAGGTTATTTTTGATTGGTTAAGAATCCGGCCCTGGATAGAATTTTGGGAAACCAAATCCGATTACATGTCAGAGTCACTTCGATCAGGAACAGAATTTAGATCCATTTCCCAAAATATACTATTCGGTATAGTTCCATCCAATTCTCTTAATCAGACAAATGCGCTTACACTTCCAACTCAACCTTCTCATTCTCAAACTTCCTCTAATGAATGAATGAATGAATGAATAAAAAAAAAACTAGCAAAACTACGAGAAGGAATTTTTTGATGAATCATCGAACGATATTAGCCTTGAAAATATTTATTTATTTTTTTATGGATGGGGTTAAATTCGAAAATGGGAGCAATTTTTCTGCTTGTGTGACGAAACATATTTCTGTATCCACTGTGATATTTAATGACGATGAGTTGAAGGAATCAAATGAGACGTTTGATTGCACTGATGATTTTTGAATTTTGGAATAGATTTGTGTATTTGTTGCTATATTGACGCTGCCCAGGCTTGCTGTGAGGCGTTGGTTGTAATGTCACGATTGAGAGATTTTTTTTTTGAGCTTTTTTTTCGTGAATTTGCCTTTAGACTGTAGGCATCAAACTAAATTGATGGGATATATTTTGAATTTTCAAACGTGATTGACAACCGAGTTTGGCGTAGGATTTGAGGGAAATATGATAATAGAGCCTACGCGATTTTGATCTTGATTTCATTTTCAATCGAAATGAATTTTGGTATTATGCTGCATATTTTTAGATATCAAGTACTTAACTCAATCGAGTGGCATCAAAAATTTTGGAAATTATGAGGTAAAATTGATAAATATGGGGGACTGTTATGTAATAATAGGTTATCCGTCCAAACTTCAATTTTTGCTTTGTTGAACTAATTAAACTATTTTTAGTGGTTATGCCAGATATTTTTAGTAATTAAGTAGGTCACTCAATCAAGTAACATCAAAAAATTCAAAAATTAATGGCAAACTTTGCTAAATATGGGAAACTATTTTGCAATAATAGGTTAACTTTATAAGCTATGCCACATATTTTCAGATGTTAAGTACCGCTTCAAATCAAAAAATATCAAAAATTTCCAAAAATAAGACGAAAGTTCGCTAAATATGGAACACTGTTATACAATAATAAGCTATCCAAACATTAACTTTTGCTTTTTTCATATAATTAAGCAATGTTTAGAATCTGTGCTACAGTTTTTTGGTTATCAAATACTTCATTTAATCAAATTACATCAAAAATTCTAAAAATTATGAACATAATTTGCAAAATATGGATGATTGTTATGCAATAATGAGCTATCCTTCCAAAAATTTCATTTTTTCGAGCAAAATAAACTAATTTAAGAACATTCACACCCAAGAAGCTGTATATTGACCTAAAAAACGCGTAACAACCATCAAAATGTCCATAAATCCATAACAAAAATTCCAATTCAAAGTTCTCACAAAAGAAACAACTTCAATAAAAGAAACTTTCATACTTATATTCAGAAATTATTGCCATTTTTCTCCTTTTTTCAATAAGTAACATTCTTTTCTACAGAAGCACACGTAGTTATTCAATACTATTAGAACATTCCGTCGTTTATGCTCAAAAATTTCAACTCATATCCATTTATCTTCGACATCTTAGATAGAATAGCAAAAGAATTCCAAGCTTCATTGCATTTAATCAATATCAATACGTATAAATGTCATAAAAATGTTCACTTTATGAGCCATTTGATGTTGATTTGTATTTAAGATTATATGCCATATGGTGTAAGTTGTGGAAATTAGAAACTCATCGACTTTAACACAACAAGTCACAATAGTAATGAGTTGGTTGAGAAATCAATGAAATGGCATTTTGTAAAGAGGAAATTTTGTGGTAAATCTGGTTTGAAAATGTTTTGAATTTCAAGAATTTTACTGTTGATTAAGATGTTAAGGTTGATTTGTGATTATGTGCTGAATGTGGATTTTTCATGTTGACATGAGATATCGATCAGATTTTGTGAGAATAGAATAATGGAATTTAGTGAGAAGATGAGAATTTTTTTTCTGAGGTTAGGCGACTGTTTCAGAACACAAAGGGGTATTTAAGATTTTAGGTTGGAATTTTGGGGAGATTTTGATGAATTCTAATTGAAGATTGTTCTAATAGTTGAGAAAAATACGGCATGTAGCAAATTCATTGATAACATAGTCAAAATCACCAAAAATTTAATTTTAGGTTAACTGATTATTGAATAATTCTTCCATATTTAAGAATTTTGGAGATTTTTTTTTGAAATTTTCTAATCAACTTTGACAGATGCAGCAATGTTATGACTAATACTATAAGGCACATGATATGAGGTTAGCTGATTATTAAAAAACATCTCCATATTTAAGAATTTTAATGAACTTTTTGCACGTTTTTTCATCAATTTTGATACTTGCAGCTATAATATCACTAAAAATGCATGGCATGCATCATAATATAAGAGAATCGTGCAGTTACAGCAACTTTAAGATCACTATCTTGAAGATATCATAGAACAACTTTTTTAAAGCACAAAGCTCATATATTATTACAACACAAAGCAAAACCACCAAGAAAAACTTCCCATTAACCTAATTTTTCCACCAAAAATTTCCCCATTAAAAATAAAAACACAATCAAAAATAAAGGAACTAGCTTAAAGCTCATACAAAGATCCCCCAAAACACCCATTAACATCCACGAAAAGAGCATAATTTTGCTGCATTAAAAAATTCTCATTTTTTAACAGGAAGATTCATAGACAACAGAATTAAAAGGAAGACGTAAACGCAGCATTTCCTCAAAAACCCCACCCAACCCCTCCTCCCCACATCCACAGAACTAGGCATGAACATGTAAAAAGAAAGAAAAAAAAATATTTCTCATTTTTATGTTTAATGCTTTATGTCATGAAAGAGCTTATTGCCTACAAGCAAAAATGCTTACAGCTACATGCTCTACACAAACCGTCGTGTAATACAGAAATAAAGGCAGGCAACAAGGAACACAGAACAAAAAAAAATGATAAGAAACTTTTTTTTTTCCTTATTTTTTTATGGCTCATCAAGATCCTCAAAAAAGAAAAAAATTTTTATGTGCCATATTGTACGTATTTTTTTTTACTCTACTACTCTCTTTGTCGTGCCTTTAATGGCAATTAAATATAGCTGTTATATTATTTGGACAAATGGATAATTGATTGCTGTAACTCATTCAACACCATAAGGTAACATGCGAGCGGGGGGGTTCGTGATGTTATTATTTGAATATCAATGGAAACGGCTTTTTTTCTAGGAAATTTATTAGATTTTCATCGAGTCAATTTTTGTGCTGCTTGTAGAGGGGTTGGGGGATAGGCATTAAGGTATTTAACTGGAAATTGAGCACGAATCTTTTGTTTAAATCATAATTTTTTGGATAATGGCCTTTAAATTGGTGAGTTTTTGAACATTTTGAGGGAGTTTATAAATTTGAAGGGTGAAGGCAATGGAGTCGTGACTTGAATATGGTGAATGTCAGGTAAATTGATGTTTATTTTGAGGTTATGAGAGGGAAAATTGAAATTTTGAGGTTATGTTGAGGAAATTATTGCAAATTTTGAGGTTATATTGATGAAGTTGTCTTTAATTTTGAGGTTATATTGATGAAGTTGTCTACAATTTTGAGGTTAAATTCATTTAACTTCCACAAACTTTGAGGTTATGTAACAAAAAGTGTAATTTTTGAGGTTATTTTGGCAAAATTGTCTCAAATTTTGAGGTTATGTTGACTAAATTGAAAGAAATTTTTGAGGTTAAGTTGGCAAAATTGTCTCAAATTTTGAGGTTATTTTGACGAAATTGCCACAAATTTTGAGGTTATGTTGATGGAATTGCCACAAATTTTAAGGTTATGTTGAAGAAATTGTCACAAATTTTGAGGTTATATTGACTAAATTGTCACAAATTTTGAGGTTATGTTGACGAAATTGCCACAAATTTTGAGGTTATGTTGACGAAATTGTCACAAATTTTGAGGTTATGTTAAAAAAATTGCCTCAAATTTTGAGGTTATGTTGACAAAATTGTCACAAATTTTGAGGTTATGTTGATGAATTTTGAGGTTATGCTCACTTTTAACTCAAATTAAGGCAAATTGCCACCTAATTTCCACCCCATTACCCTCAAATACCCTCAAGTATCACTCAAAATCCAATCAAACCTCTCCTTTGATCCCTTCCAAAAACATCCACAAATAATCAAAATTCATTAACCTCCTTCAATTGAGCCATATACCCAACCCCTTGTCACTTCCTTTCCGTCTTCAAAAAGGAATTTTTTTCCTTTGACTGTGTTAAGAGAATTATTGCCTTTATTTTCCTATAAGCAGCAGCAACCCTCGTTTGTTGTGCTGTATAACTTCCATTTGTAAATTGAAAAAAAAATTTTTTTTCGTGCGCATTTCCAAAAATACAGCACGAAAAAAACACAATGAAGATGTCAATAAACTTCCTTTTAAGATTTTTTTGTGCCTTCTTTTTATTTAATTGCACATGAATGGATATAAGCATGCCTTAAACAATAGGTGTTGAGGATCTCGATGACGTGACTACCCCCAACACTGAGGGGTTGTTTGAAGGGTCAAAATGATTGAACAGATGTTGATTTATGGCTGTTTTTTGGTGGAAAGATGATTGAAGTGAAATTGGAAGTGATATTAATATTGGGTACGGTTTATGGATTTTTATGGCAATGGATGTTTGATTTTTATTAATGATGATAAGGCCATTGGAGATTGCTGTTGTTTTTTTATTCCTTGTGGGAGGTAATGGACTTGAATTTTGAAATATTGAGCACGTTTTCGTTGTTTATGGAGAAGATTAATAAAATGAAAAAATCACAGAAATTTTGGAGGTTATTATTGGAAAATTTTGAGATTCTTTGGGTTTTCTATTAAACAGAGTTAACAGGATTTTTGGAGTCCGGACTCCAGTGGAGGCGCTTCCACATTGAATTCCTGCCAACTCTGCTATTAAATATGAAGCCAAATAGGGCAATATTCAGTGAGTCGGACTCGACTCGACCCCAATTGAACTCCAAAGTCCGAACTCCAATGCAGTTGAAAACCAAAATAAAAGCCTACCAACTCTGTATAGCACTCCCTATTAAGGCCACACAACATAGTTTCTAGCGCATCACACAATTGGTTAAAAGACAGAGTCAGCCAGACTTCAATAGAATCAGAATTTGGAATTCAATTGGAGCCCGACTGCCGAAGTCCTGTCAATTCCAGACAATTCCATTCTTCCATATTGCAGAGTTGACAGAACTCCATTATGAAAGCGCCTCCATTGGAGCCTACAAGACATCCAAAGTCCTATCAACTTTGCCATGATGATGAAAAATGAAGTTTTAAGACCAAAACTTATGAAATTTCTTTAACTAGCTCGACCTGAAGCATCTTTGGGATCAGTTTAGTGGGAGCTAGTTTAGTCATGTAAAGCAAGCTGTTGACTACATGCTCTTTGACTACTAGAGCTTAATAACAGCTCCATCACTAGCTGACTAGACAGAACACAAGAACATTACATAATAAGATGGACCCAAATCTTAGGCCATACCCGGATGGCACACTAAAGAGAAATGACCGAAAAAAAGACTTCATGCCAGCGTAACTGTAGTCAAAGATCAGATTTGACGAAATATGGCCTTAAACAAGAGTTATTTTACGCCGTGTATATTCCTGTAAGGTTGCCCAAAGTCTTGATCTAGGTCTTGATCTCAAGACCACCGGGAAGTCTCGGTCTCGACATCGAGTACCTTTAAGTCCTCAACAAGTTAATCTGAATATAATGACAACAACAATCCAAACAGCTCAAGGATAATCATTAAATATAATCCCCAATTTTCATCAATTTCTATCAAAAATCCACAACTTTCCATCAAAAGTCAATCCAATATTCATAAAAGTACTTCCAAAAAAATTTACAACCTCAATTTCATCATTCAAAAAATTCCTCAATATTCAATATTGCACAATAAGTATTTCCCATAAAGATGAATATCAAGCCAGCATGCAGCATCGTCATCATCATAATCGATGTGATAGTGTAAGAAGCAATAGAAAAAAAACACAACAAGCACATCCAGCACAAGCAGTTACACAAGAAAAAAATTTTCAATTCAATAAATTTCATTTTTATGCTTTTGAACATTCCATGACCGTATGAGAAGGAATGGGAGGATATGGTGGATAGAATGGAAATGGAAGGGAAAAATCGCAGGTGCAAGTCTTAAAACTTTAAGACTATCGTCATTCATTGTTGTGTCTTTTTTTCGTGTTCTTCTTGATATACTTCATTCTCATGAAGCTGTATGGAGAGGTGTATTAAGGGGGAGTAAGGAGGCAGGGTCCATGCTAATGCACTTGGCATCGTTAATTAGCTGACGGAAGGCAGTTTCAGATGCAATCTCAGAAATGCCATGAATTATAATTGATCTGTACGACCAGCGAAGTAAGTAAAGGCAGAAGCTGGATTTAATTTAGCCAGGTTTGCCCGTACAACGATGGACTCACAAGTGATGGGTAACCTTTTATTAATTGCAACACATCTTAGTGGTAAATCTCGAACAAAATCGCAAAAGACATATGCTATTCGATACTAGTGTGCCATGGTGATAAGTTGCCCTCCTCTGTCTTATCCTAGGACACTCCAAAGGATACCCAAGAGCTTCTTTAGGATGTCTCATCTAATCTAATCCGGGTATTTATGAGCCTCCTCGCATTTTAACAGTCCTAATTATTCAATCTCATCTTATCCTAGGTATCTTAGAGATGATGCAGATGGAAGGGATGAATTTCACATGAAAGAATAGGAAATTGGCCTCAGTGGGACTTTGGGAGTCAACCCAGGATAAAACCAAAAGGGGCAACATAGGGACAAAACCATAAGGTGTCTTTGTGGGAGAATTACGGTCTTTTGGGAGGAAATGGCGTCTTTTTGGGAGAGATGGGGTCTTTGTAAGGAAGTTGAGGTCTTTTTTATGTCCACCCAGAAGCGAGGCCAGAAGGGGTCTTACTAGGGAGTCATTTCTGAGCACATCCACTTGGCTAACCCTCCTAATTTTTTGTAAAAATCCTTGAATTTGTTTGAATTTTTCATGAAAAAAATCCCAAAACTTCTTCTAAATTTTTGCAAATCAACCCCAACCCCTCCTTCTCTCCCTCAATTCCCACCTTAACCCCTGATTCTTATTTATTAACAATTTTCCTTATTTGCTTTGTTTTTTTGCTAATTTATTCGAGAGTTTTTGAAGAATTTTCATCTTCTTCTTGCTTCATACTTTGTTGTCTATTTTTGTACATTTTGCTTATTTATTCATGTTGAATTTATTTTAACGCCCTTGTCTGTACTGCTTTGGTCTTGAAAATTATTCTTGTCTCGAGAGTGTCAGCTTCTATACTTTTTTTCGGGTGCTTTTTTTGTGCTTTGTTCCTTTGAAGTTTATTTATAGGAGTGGAGTTGAAAAACTTTAAGTTTTTGTTGCTTTTCAACCTGTAGTTTTTTGTCTTTATCAAGATTGTTGCCTTGGCATGTGCTGGTCTAGACGACTTTTTTTGGTGATTGTTATTGAAAAGTACTTAAAAAAATTGTAAGGATTTTTATGAGAAAAATTAAGGATAATTTTATGTGTGTGCGACATATTGCTGGAGAAACATTAAAGTTTACGCATGAAAATGGAGCACAAGATTTGGGTTAATTTAGACGGATTAGAGGGGAATCTGGTGGGTATCGAGTATACTGCCCGGCTCTTGTCAATAGATTCACACAAAATTCAAAATATTCAAGCTCTTAACAAGAAAAACTAGCAAAATTTTAAAACGTGCATCATATTTGGTGAGCGACTGAGAAGTTGGCTGTTCCTTCTACCTCATCATGACTTGAATATGGCTCTTGAAGTTACAAGATTCAAGTAAAATTCAAAATTCTCAAGATTTTAGCAAGAAAAACCAAAAGAATCACAAAACGTGCGTCATATTCCAAGAGCCACTTTAAAGTCTCTCTCCCCACAAAACTCAGGAATTGCTCTTGAGCTCCTCCACCCCAAGCACCTCTCCCAAGTAATCTCTCATCAAATATAAAAAACAAATAATAATGATCAAGCAATTTACATCTCGAAGAGTGCGAAAAACTTCCACCAACTAAACCTTCGTCACTTCCAGAACACTTAGCCACAAAAGAAAACCAATTGACGTCGACAATTAGCAATGCAAAGTTTTGGATGGGTAAGAAGAACAGGAACAAGAAAAAAAAGCAATTTATGTAATAAGCCGCACAATTTTCATTCTCAAGAAATTATTTATTCATCATCAAAGTACTTTACATCTAAGTACACCCGGGCTGTTACCCATCCACACACACACACAATACAGCCAGTCATTACTTTTAAAAAAAGGATCCCCGCAATCTATCAAGAGCCCTTACGAGGAAGGTGCGAAAGCATGATGAAGGGGAAGTGTGATGAGTAAGCAGTTCTTTTCTTTTTTATTTCACGCTCTCAACTTCAAGGGTCGATGCGTTTTAAGACTGTGAATGGCAATGGAAGAATATGAGGCACTTGGTAGTAGAGTGAAATTCGCAGATGTTTTTAATGGAAAGTGATTAAGAATTTTTTGCTTTAATGCCTCAATTTAGAGTTGTTGCCATTACACTTTTGTGCTGTAATTACATTTGTCTGGGGGATGATTTCTTGAGTGGTGGGGTGGGATGGTGTGGCATGGTATGATGTGGTATAGATGCATCTACACTTAATTTGCGCTCAACTCGAACACCAAGCATAGACAATCAATCCAGACACCCAACCCAGACACCCAACCCAGATAGTCAATCCAGACACCCAACCCAGACACCCAACCCAGACACCCAACCCAGATAGTCAATCCAGACACCCAACCCAGACCTAACCTACACCAAGCCTATACCTTGCCAACCAAAGAAATCGATCCCCCTGAATTGTTGTTCATGCTGCTTTTACTGCCAATGTCGCTTACAACCATTACAGATTGAAATTCTAATTCAGGCAAGGAACAAGTAGAAAACTTAAGGAAGGAATCTTAAAAGTCTTTAACTTTTATGACATTTCTTGTATCTCATTTTTCAATTTACTACTGAACAATGGAATGTTTTGTTCCTTGTTGTTGCGGAGATAGAAGTTTTGACAGTAAATATTTCATTTGTGCTGCAATTTTAATAATTTTTTTGTGTACGGAATTTATCAAATGATGAGATTTAAGATGAAATATTTCATTTGATTAAGGTTGATTTTGATTATTTATTGCTTTGAATTTGCCATTTTTAAATGGCTTTTTTTGTTGTGTGATAAATTAGATGGAATTATGAAGATTTTTTTGGATGGGTGGTGTGCGGTATAATTGGGGGAAGTGTTTACTGTTTTGGTCTGAATATGGCGCATGTGGAGCTAAAAGCTTGAATATTTTGAATCGTTCATGAATCTAGTGACTTTATGTGTCATTTCTGAGCTTTACAAAAAGCAGTGGTACTTTTCAGTACACTTTTAATTTTCAAGAATGAGACTTTAAAGTAGTTCTCCGAATATGACGCATTATTTCAGATTTTTAGTGCTTTTTTTGGAGTTTCTAGCAAAAAGTTTGCATATTTTGAAATTTTCGTGTATTTTGTGACTTCAAGAGCCATATTTGAGTCATGTGGATGTGGAAGGATAAGCTAACTTCACAGTGGTTCTCCAAATATAACGCATATTTTGAAATTTTATTGGATTTTCTTACTAAAAGCTTGAATATTTTGGATTTTGAGTGAGTTTGGTGGCTTTAATTACCATTTATGTGTCTTGGGAGTAGGGATGCTTTACAGTGGTCTTCAGAATATGACGAACGTTTGGAAATTCTTGGTTTTTGGTAAAAAAAAATTGATTATTTTCATCTTTACTTGAAATTAACATGAATCTCCCGACTTCAAGCCTCATCTCTCTAAATATCAATGACTTAAAATTGATCTTTGAACCAACAAAGCTTCCTTTAGGTTAAACATCAGGTATGTTACATGACTAATTGTACCCAATCAATCTACTACCCAAAAAACAAAAATTGACGCACAAGTCATTCCATCTATAATAATCATTCAATGTTATTTCAACTGTTAAGTAAAGAATCATTCAAATAATGAAGAACTTCTGTTCATTTTAATCAAACTTTTTTCGCATATCTTCAACTTTATCATCCACATCCCCCCCCAAAAAATACACAACCTTATCGAATTCAAGAGAAAATTTAATTTATTTTAAAGATAAATGTTTGGATAAGATATATAGGCGCAGCGCAGCTTGTGAAGATTGATGACTCCATTTTTTCCCGAAAAAATATTCCTCAAGTTCTCAATAAAAATCAACAAATCGAATCGCAACCCCTCTGATGAAAAAATTAATCAACATTTATATCTGTTGCTTTATGCGATAAAAAGCGATTCCATCAAATGGAATATTTAATAAGAATTCTCGAGTAAATTTGCAAACATAATTCTTAAATTTTACTCTTAAACAATGAAGGTGGGGTGTGGGGGGGTTTATTTGATTCAAATAAAAAGCTCACGTCAATTGCTACCTTTTTACTTGCTGTGCCTTCGCTTTATGCTCATTTTAATATTTAATATCATTTTAAATCATTGTAATGAAAGGAAAAAAAAACATTAAAATTGAGAATGAGAATGAAGGTGGAATTCATGATAACGAAATTTTCATTATGTATTGAAAATGAAAGTTGGAAAGGCACTTTTGGTTTGGGTGGATAAGGCGCATTTGATGGGGGTGGAGGGTTTTTGACTTGAATTTTGGTTGGAATTGATTGCTTTTTAGTAAAAAGTCATGGAATTTAAAAATCTGATTTTTAAATTGAATTAATACCGAGAAATCACAAAAAATTTCAAAAATTCCTCCACTTCGAAAAGTTTTTCCGACTTTTCACAAGAAAATTTTCACCTTTTTCAAAAATTTTGTTTGCGTTTCTGGTACAAAAAATTGGCAGCAAAATTTTCATTATGTAACAAAAATGCAAGTTGGAAAGTCATTTTTGGATAAGGCGCATTTTTAAGGGTGAGAGGTTTTTAACTTGAATTTTGATGGAGTTAATTAAATTTTAGTAAAAAAAATCATGAAAATATGCAACTTAGGTTTTAAAATTGTGCTGATGACCAGAAATCGCAAAAAACCCCAAAAAACCCTCCACCTCGAAAAGTTTTTCCAATTTTTCACCACCAAATTTTCAATTTTTCAAATTTTTTCCAACTTTTCCATGCACAAAAAAGTGGCAAAGATTCAACCCAAAAAACCCGATCAAATTTCATCAACCCTCCAACAAACCAGAACAAATTGAATTTTACAACCAAATCGTCCATAAAAAATCACGTTGTTCTCTCCAATAAAAACTATAATCATCCAAAAATAGCTCCCCATCCAAGTTAATTAAAAATATTTCTATGCTTCCCTCCGATAGCATAGCCTGATATACATTTTCGAAAATAAACGAACGTCATGCAATAAAAAGAAGACAAGAAAAGCGGTGTAAAATGTAATCAATTTAACGACAAACGCAAATAATACACCCAAAAAAAAAGGAAGAAATAAGGAATTACGTCGAAAAAATAACAATAAAGCATTAACAGTGAGTCGAGGTGAAGGCAAAACGGTTAGCAAAAAATCTATAAAAATTTTCATACAAAACAAAAGCCGTTCATTTACA
Source organism: Chironomus tepperi (assembly GCF_022539635.2). Lineage (NCBI taxonomy): Eukaryota > Metazoa > Arthropoda > Insecta > Diptera > Chironomidae > Chironomus > Chironomus tepperi. The sequence goes on along the minus strand of NW_027226129.1, from coordinate 772,419 downwards.
AGAGGGGGTCACCCACGACACGGGAGTACATAAACAGACGCAGTACAACTTGAAGTTCTTTATTTGTTGTTGTTGTTGTTACAACCGTTGCCTGTCATTTTTCTATAGCTCAGTTGAATTTGAATTGCCATTAACACTTAATTCCTCTTTTGTTATCAAAACAGTTACAGGGATTAAATCTTAGGCTTAGTTGTTCCATTGTACGTATTCTCTCTTTTTTTAAATGCTGTTTTCATTCTTGTTCTTATAGAACGTGCAGTTGTGGGGAATTTGTGGATGAAATGGTGACAGTTTGGCTGATTTGATGGAATTGAAGGTTGGATGGGGTTGAATCTTGGTTTTTGGGGAGGTTTTGTGGGTAATTTTGAGGTTATTGCAAGTTCAGGGATGGCTTGGTGTCCAGCTAGAATGCCTTCACCCTCTTCTAGGGTAGACACCCAAACCATCCTCCTGAATATGCTCCTGTTTGGTATTTAGAGACTGGTTTCTTTACTTACCCAGGTTACCCTATACAATAGGCTCCCATTAGGTTCTCAAGAGTGTCTCATCTATCCTAATACCTCAATAGAGGCTTAAACTATCCCTATCTGGGTGTCTTGGGGTACCCTGGTACCCCTAGGAAGTTAGTGCAATTCAGTCAATTCAGACAATTCAGACAATTCAGACAATTCAAACAATTTAGTCATTATTCGGCGGACGACTGTAAACTTTCCCCCAAAATCTGCCGCACGCATCCCAAAAAACCTTTCAATTCCAACAATAAAATCCCAAATTATCACTCCACAACATCCTCAATTCATCAATAAGCAGTTAATCAATCTAAATTACAAACTATTAATGAACAACTCAATTAAAATCATTGTCAAGCGCTCTATACCCAACCATAACCCACTCATCATTCAAATCAATGTCATTTTATACTTTTTATGCTGTCTATTGTCATATGCCTCTTGTTACTATGTAGGGGAACTTCTTCATGTTCTCATCTTATTCATTTCATTTCATTTTATGCGCATAAGAACACATAAAAAGCAAACAAACAAGGCAATGGCAGGCAGGCAAGCAAGTGTTTTTTCTGTTCCTTTATTCGACTCTCGTTTTTCACTTAAAAACGTGTAACAAGTTGCAGTTGTGACATTGCGGGAGGTTTTGCTCATATATTATAAATGTGTATAAATAGGAATATTGTGTGTTGGGAAGGGATGCGGGGGAGGGAGGAGAGGCTTAGCTGGGTGCCGAACAAATGGGTGAGGTTGTGTGTGGTTAGGGGTTGGAATTAAGGTGGAATTGTGAAGTTAGTTTTGGATGGAATTTGGCTGTTGATTCTCAATTTTTTGGGTTTTCGAATCTAGATTCTCATTCCTAAGGCTCGGCAGACCTGGATCGTCAAATTTTGGGTTTATCCAGACCTGGACTCTCAATCTTTGGGTTTATTAGACCTGAATTTCAAGTTTTTTGGGTTTGTCAGACCTGGATTGTCAATTTTTTGGGTTCGACAGACTTTTGGGTCCTCAACTTTGGAGCTATCTAGACCTAAATTCTCAATTCTTGGGTTCAAAAGACCTGGATTCTTAGCTTTTTGGGTTATCCAGACCTGGATTCGCAATTTTTTAAGTTGACCAGACCTGGATTCTAAAGTTTTTGGGTCTGTCAGACCTGTATGCTCAGCATTTGGGTTTTTCAGACCTTAATTCTCAATATTTGGGTTGAACAGACCTGGATTCCCAATTTTTGGATTGACCAAACCTGGAATCTCAATTTTTGGGTTTATTAGACCTAAATTCTCAATTTATTAAGTTTGACAGACCTGAATCCTCAATTTTTTTAGGTTTGTCAGATCTGGATTTTCAGTTTTTAGACTTGTCAGGCTTGAAATCTCAATTTTTTGGTTCAACAAACCTGGATTCTAAATTATTAGGCTCCGTAGAGCTGAATTTTCAATTATTGGGTTTATTAGACCTGGACTCTCAATTTTTAAGGTTCATCAGATCTGAATTCTCAATCTTTAGGTTCATCAGTCCTAAATTCTCAATTTTCTAGCTTATTTCTCCAAAAAATTCACAAATTTAACCAAAATCATCCCAAAAATCACCCCAAAAATCCACCCATTCCACCCTCAACCTCCTCATCAATTCCCTCCTCAACTATCCAAAAACTATCTCTATTCCATATTTTTTTTTCTAATCCTCATTACTCACCGCCAGCTATTATTTCTAATTTATCCAACAACCCCTAATACTCTTCCATCCATCAACTCTCAACTCAGCAACAGCAACAGCTACACAGAGAGAATTAGACTTAAAATGGAAGAATCGCATTTTCATGTCTCTAAAAAGGGGGAAAAAGCAGCAACAACAACAAACGCAGAAGGTCAAAATGTACTTTAAATAATCTGTCGTTGCTTGAAATAACAAAAAGAGCGGAACTGACGAGCAGGATTGATGAAGTTTTGGGCGATTAAAAAAGGGGAAAATTTTGGGAAAATTTTTGAATTTTTCTCATCTTGACTGTTTGGTTCCGATTTACAGCGGCAAATCCTTCATTTATGTTATTTTGTTTGTCGATCGACTTTCAACTTTGTTTGTGTTTGGGGTGTGGGGTGGGGATTGGCCAAAAATGAGATTTAAATTTAGATTTATTGATTTTATTTCGATTTAATCTGTTTGGGGATTTGTTTGACTTTGTTTTGTTTGAGGCGAGTATTTTATGGATCAGAACAAAAAATTTGTGTTTGTATGGTTTGGGGGGGCATTTATGGGATCAGATTGAGCTGATTGGGATTTAGGAGGATATTGTAATGAAATGTTTGAGATCCTTGTGGATGATTTTGGGTAGAAATTTGAGAAGTTGAGAGTTTTTAGTGGAATTTGAAGGAATTTAGGAAAGAAATAGGAGGAAAAATTGGTAAAAATTGTCAACTTGCATGTCAACTTGCAGGTCAACTCGCTTGTCAACTTGCATGTCAACTTGAATGTCAAGTTACATATCAATTTGACCCCAAGATTCAACTGAGTGTCAAGTTGAAGCCTTAGTTGTTGTCAAGTTAGTGTCAAGTTGAAGCCTGAGCTGTTTGACGATCTAATGTCAATCTGTTCGATGAAGACTAAGTTTCAAGTCAACTTGCATGTCAAGTTGAGTGTCAAGTTAATGTCAAGTAATTTCAAGTTTGCGTAATACGTTTTTGTTTATATTCTTAATGCTTTTATGATTTTATGTACAAGTTAGGTGTCTTAGTTATTCCTTAATGTTCGACTCCCAGAGTCCTTCCAACTCTGAATTCCAAATTCATATCAATTCATAACCTCCAAAATCCAAAATTCCGCTTCACACTATCCTCCGTGGGTATTTTCCATACCTAAATCTTTTCTTCAATAATATTTTCACAAGAATTCATTTTAATTTTTCCATTTTGATCCGTAATAATAAAAAAAATTCCAAACAAGAATCAATAAGTGGAAAAACAGAAAATCCAAATTGAATTGGAAAATCCTTCAATTTAAGGGCAAAAAAAAATCCTCAATTCCTCAGCACACAGTCAAGTAATCGAATGTGCAAGTAGTACAAAAGGAAAAATATTGAAAAATATCCACGCACATAATAAAAATGAGGGAAAATTGAGGAAAATTCAACACAACCAAACTGTCAATAATTTCCACACACACACACACACACACACAAAGTCACACAAATACAATGAAAGACGGCCAACAGGTGAAAGCCGTCCCGGCTTTCACCTGTTGGCCGTTTTTTGTATTTGTGTGATCAATGTGTGTGTGCACCAACACAACCATAAAATATTTGATTCCGTTCCTTTTGTGTGTGCTGCTTTTGTGCTCAGGAAAATTCTTTCTTGTTTCGCTCATTTTTCACTGTCGAAACTTACAAAAATATTTTCCTTTTCGTGTTCCTTATTGCAATTGCTGAATGGGAAAATGATGATGATGATGGTGCTTATTGTTGTTGTTGTTGTTGTTTGATTGTAATTTATAAGCATGAATGTGTACGGGGATGATTATTTTTAATTTTTATGTTTTATGAAATTTTTCCGTGTAGCTTCCGGATCAAAAAAGTTTATGGTTTTGAGTAGTTTTTATGGGTTTTTTGTGTTGGATTTGTTGGGATTTTTGTGGGGATTTTTTGATGATTTTTCGTTGGGTTTTATCCATTTTTTTGGAATTTTCAACTTGATGTTCAACTTGACATGCAAGTTGACATGCAAATTGACCTGCAAGTTGACATGCAAGTTAGCCTTTAAATTGGCATCAAATTTTCATCAAATTGACATAATCTTGACACTTACTTGACTTAAACTTGACATTCAACTTGACACTAACTTGACACTCAATTTAGCCTTGTAATTAGCTTCAATTTGACATCAACTTTAAATACAACTCAATCTTCAATTTGTCATCAACTTGACACTCAACTTAGTCTTTAATTTGGCACTAACTTGATATACAACTTGAAATCAACTTGACTTGACAACAATTTAGAAACGCTTTGACATTAATTTCAACTTGGCATTTAACTCATCTTAGCCTACAACTAAGCATTAACATGATATTTAACTTGACATTTACTTGACAATCAACTTGACTTCAACCCCAAAGCCTTCAAGTTGGCATCAAATTCAAAACTACAACATCAGTTGCCCATCTCCTGACTACACCAACACTCTTTCTTTTAACAATACTAATTGCTACATTTCATCTAATTCGTCCCATATAATCAACAAAAAATGCTCAAAAACCTCAAACAATTCCCCAAATCATGACCCAATTTAAAGAATTTTCAACTTGCATCCTTAAAATATCCTCAAAATTCCAATCATAGCCAAAAAACAAACAAACTTTTTCCATATTTTCTTTAAAATAAAAATAATCCCCATCTGCCTCATAACAACAAATTTATTCCAAATGCATTTCAACCCCATAAATTGCACGATATAAAGGCTCACAAAAGAAAAAGTTTTTGGATTTTTTTTTTTCACCTTTGAACAAAAAAACGCGCTCAAAAATTTTTTTCCCCATTTTTATTTTAGAAAAAACATGAAAAATTTTTCTTTTATTAAAAACTTTTGCCTTACTAAAAAAAAAACTCTTATTGTTTCATAATTCACGTTAACAAAAGAACAAAAAAAAACTTATTCCTTTCGATTCATTTAACCTCAAAAAAAAGGAATAAAAAAAAAGTTTCATATTTTCATATTTTCTTAGCTAAAAAAATTCTTTCAACCATAAACATTGTGAATTTCCTACTTAAAATGGAGATAAAAATTCAAGTTGTGAAGGATTCGGAAGTTGAAGTTGGTGCAAGTTGACTTGCATTCATGTTGACTTGATTTCAAGTTGACTTGACTCCAAGTTGACTTGATTTCAAATTGCATCAAGTGAAAATGAGTGCTTTCAAAATATTACGATCAAAAAACAATCAAGTCAACTTGTGCCAATTTAGAATAGAAATTAAGTCAACTTGAGTTAATTTAGAGAGAAACAATCAAGTCAACTTGAGTTAATTTAGAGAGAAACAATCAAGTCAACTTGAGTCGATTTAGAGAGAAACAATCAAGTCAACTTGAGTCAATTTAGGGAGAAATAATCAAGTCAACTTGAGTAAAGTAAAAAAACAATCAAGTCAACTTGAGTCATCTTTAATTCTTCCACTCAAGTCGACTAACCTCAACATTCAACCTCTGAATCCTCATGAAAAGTATCATAAACCAAGTCATGCATTCATGTATGTGTGGGTGGCCACGTTGTATTCGGATGCAGATATGAGAAGAATTTTCATTGAGATGAGGTAGAAATTTGTGGGGATGAAAATATGTTTAAGACGCATTAAGATCCACATAAACATTTAATTGTGAGAATTAAGGATTGTTATTGAAGAGATGAAGTTTTGAGGTTAGGGATGATTTTGATGGGTATTTTGAGGTTAGGGGAAAAATTGAGGTTAGGGAAATGCTGGTTTTGACAGGGCTAAATAAATCTAAATTCAGTGAAGTCAAGTTGACCTGAGAAGACTTTTGGATACAAAAAGAAGCTTCATGATTTAAAATGCGCCTTATGTACATCAACCCAAAAGTGACTTTCTTACTCGGTTTTTATTGACGAATTCAAGCAAAAAATTGAAAAAATTCAATAAAAAGTCTCAAAATAGACTTAAAAAGCTAAAAAAACCAAAAATGCGCCTTATGTATTCCAACCCAAAAGTGACTTTCTTACTTGTCAATTTTTCCTCCTTCTCCCTCAGCAAAATTTCCCCCTCAAAACTTTGACTTTTCACAGATTATTATTATTATTGCTCAACATCAAAATATTTTTAATGAAAAATTGTTATTTTTCTTATTTTTCCAACAATTTTTCCCCAAAACTTTAAACAATTTTCCAAAAAAACACAAAAAATTATTAAAAATTTTCCGAGCATTTATTAATTAAACTTTTCATTTAACCTTCAGCACAGTCTAATTTTCCCTCTGTTTGCTCATAAAAATTTATTGGAAATTTTCCACATTTTTTTCGACTTTATTGAAAATTGTGGAATGGGAAAAGTTAAATTGAAAAATAGAAAATGAAAAGTTTTTTCCAAAAGGAAAATTTTTCGGGTCGAATTTTCCTTATTGACAAGAAAAATTCTTCTAATTGGCTTAATAAGTTTTTGTTTTGGGCTTTTTTGTTTGTAGTTTTTTTGTTGAAAATTTGATTAAGCTTCATTAAGTTCAAGTTTGTTATTTGTTTGTTTATAATTTGGGTGGGGTGAAGGCACCTGAACTGAGTTTGGAATTCTAGTGTGAAGGCACCTGAACTGAGTTTGGAATTCTGATGTGAAGGCACCTGAACTGAGTTTGGAATTCTAGTGTGAAGGCACCTGAACTGAGTTTGGAATTCTAGTGTGAAGGCACCTGAACTGAGTTTGGAATTCTAGTGTGAAGGCACCTGAACTGAGATATATCATATTTTCAAAAATACCCCAAAAAATCCAAATTTAACGAGATAACAATCTGAGCTGAAAAACATCAGTAATGAAGGATATTCAGCCATTTGTTGCGATCAAATTAAATTTTTCCCAGAATTTCTGAATCTGCTTATATTATCAGCACAAACATAAGGAGCCGACATAAGAATAGAAAATTCTGTTTATGTTTTGTTGAAGACAGCAGCAGCAGCTGAAGCTCTGAAAGGAAGCTCTTCATCAAACAAATCTGAAGCTATCAAAATATTTTATTATTGTTGTCGAGTAAATTGTTAAGAAAATTTGTAAACATATTTTTTGATATTGTTTGGTGGAAAAGTTTAGCATATTTTTTGATCTACGACCGTGATAGATGATGATGAATTGGGCTTATGGGGAATGTGATGCTGCTTTTGTTGCTGGGCATCAACATTTGATGTCTTGTTAAATGAGATGTGCTGTTTGAAGGATTTTCAGTTCATGTGCTTTTTAGGTCACATTTTAAAGTTGAATATGGGGGGGATTTTAGTTCAGTTCAGGCGACTTTACAATTGATTTTCAAACTCAGTTCAGGTGTCTTCACAATTTAGTTCCAATTCAGTTCAGGTGCATTCATACTAAAATTCAAAACTCAGTTCAGGTGCCTTCACACTAGAATTCCAACTCAGTTAAGGTGCCTTCACATCAGAATTCCAAATCTCAGTTCAGGTGCCTTCACACTAGAATTCCAACTCAGTTCAGGTGCCTTCACATTAGAATTCCAAACTCAGTTCAGGTGCCTTCACACTAGAATTCTAAACTCAGTTCAGGTGCCTTCACACTAGAATTCCAAACTCAGTTCAGGTGCCTTCACACTAAAACTTCCCAAATGTCAAGCATGTCCTAATTTCATATGCAAAAAATGCCAAAATAATTGAGCATAAAATCTGTTGAGAAGTAAATGTTTTGTGAAAATATTTTGAAAATAAAGCACAGCTCGAAGGATGAAAATTTGCTCATCTGTTCCAAAATACATGCAAGGCATGGAAGAAGAACAAACTTCCGAGAGAACAGAAATCAGATGGTAACAAAAGGAATTCCAACAACAACAAGAAAGTCATCATCATGAAATTTTTATGAATTTTTCTCAAGTCATGTTTTGATTTTTAAGAATTTTCGACATTTTTTTTGGTGCTTAATATTCTTGCTGAGCATCTCTGAGATATAAAAACGTCCTTATTTTTGATATGTACGGCACATTTCACAAAAAAAAAAGTTTCGAGGTTCACGTCGTGTGTGTGCCTGTGATTGATGCGAGAAATTTCATCTTTTGGGGGTGCGTGGGGGAGGAGGGATGAAAAATTGCGTAAATTATGAGCATGAAGGTTCAATTTTTTAATTTACTTGAAAGGATTTTTCACTTTACTCTTTTTTATAGACTTGAAATGAGGGTAGATTGAGGTGACTTGGCAATTTTTAATCATAATAATTACTTTAATGTAATTTAATTTTTGGATGTGATTACTTAAGGATCAGGTGTCATCTTGTTGACTTTAGGGAACCCCACCCCATTCTGAGTTCAGATGCCTTCACATATCAGTTCAAAACTCAGTTCAGGCGTCTTCACATTTCAGTTTTAAACTCAGTTCAGGTGCTTTCACATTTCAATTCTTAAGTCAATTCAGGTGCCTTTACATTTCAGTTCGAAACTCAGTTCAGGTGCCTTTACATTTCAGTTCGAAACTCAGTTCAGGTGCCTTTACATTTCAATTCTTAACTCAGTTCAGGTGCCTTTACATTTCAGTTCGAAACTCAGTTCAGGTGCCTTCACATTTCAGTTCAAAACTCAGTTCAGGTGCCTTCACATTTTAGTTCTAAACTCAATTCAGGTGCCTTTAAATCTTAGTTAAAAACTCAGTTCAGGTGTCTTCACATTTCAGTTCGAAACTCAGTTCAGGTGCCTTCACATTTCAGTTAAAAACTCAGTTCAGGTGCCTTAACATTTCAGTTCTAAACTTAGTTCAGGTGCCATCACATTTTAGTTCTAAACTCAGTTCAGGTGTCTTCACATTTCAGTTCTAAACTCAGTTCAGGTGTCTTCACATATCAGTTCTAAACTCAGTTCAGGTGCCTTTACATTTTAGTTCTCAAATCAATTCAGGTGCCTTCACATTTAATTTCTAAACTCAGTTCAGCCGCCTTCACACCAGTCCCTCATTTTCTCTCAATTCTTCCTTTTAATTTCCTCTTTATAACCTCAAAAAAACTCTCAAAACTTTGTCCTTATCAATATCCATCGTCGTCCCCAACAACTGAGGATATAAATCCTCAATGAACAATCCTTATGGAATTCATCATCAAATCAAATAGAATATGAATCAGTAGAAGAAGCGGAAGAAGGAAAAAAATCTCAAAAGAAAATCAAGCCGGAAACGTAAGTAAAAAAAATATCATTTTCATTCCACATTGTTATTCTTGTCTCAACTTCCGTTCTTATGCCTTCATCCCCCATTCCTATCCACATCCATACATCCATCTAAAATACAATGTATATATATACAGAAGTTATTCCAACTGTAAACGAATAGAATGGATATGGATATGGCAGTGATGTTGGGGGTGTAGTGAGAGAGGATATGGAGCATGTATAGCAGTAAACAGTAAGGAACATAAGATAGAATGAACATAAATACATGTGCAATGTGCGGTATGGAGGCAGTCTCTCATTCCGGTGCTATTTTGGATAGTAAAGAAGAAAGTTTTATGGGAAAATCAATAAAGTCACTCATACCAAATGCTCCCCTGTGTGCAAATGCTCTTACTATATCCCATCCATCCCATCCAACATCCCACCCACGACAACAGTGTACGTAAAATGTAATCAAAAGCATCCGGCTTTCTCTCGGCCGCTCTCTCTGATTTCTATGCTCTCTCTCTCACCCACTCCTCCTCCCTCTCTCAGGAGCTCCATCTCTCTCTCACTCTATCTCGTCCTGTCTCCCTCTCTCTCCATCACTCCATTACTCTCTCTCACTTATTCCATCCCTTTCTCTCACCCACGCCATGCCTCTCTCTCTCACCCCTCCTTCTCTCTCACTCACTACGTCACTTACTATCTCTCCATCCCTCTCTCTCACTTGCTACATCCCTGTCCCTCTCTCTCTCTCTCACTTATGCCATGCCATGCCTTACTCTCTCACCCCTCCCTCTCTCACCCCTTCCTCTCTCTATTTGAATTATATCAGTTACATAGACATGCTTACTAGTTTAAATCATAGAACTTTGTTCCTTTCTATTCCTTTATGTTCCTTCTTTTCTTTACGATTGTGTTTGTGATGAGCACACACAATTTATGTTCCTGTATGTCTCATCCACGACAACGACGATGAGAGAGAACAGGAGAGAGAGTTCTGAAGGAATAAAAAGCCGGGATGGAACGATGAGGAAGTAGAAAAATTTTGAATTGTTTGACAAGGGAGTGGAACGGCTGCATTTTAGACAAAAGAAAAAGTTTTTTTTGCATAATTGAGGGAATTGTGAAAGTGTTGGAGATTGTCATGGATATTTTGATGTTAATGTAAATTGTAAATGATGATTGTTTAATTGAGAAGTTAATTTTTTTTGGGTTGTTTGATGGGTGTGTTGATGTTGGAGGGATTGGAAGGGTTGTCTAGGGATGATTTGATGGGAAATCTAGTACAACTTGTTGAGAAATTGAAATAATTATTGGAAAATCTAGTACAATAATTTGAAATCTTGCAAATTCTATAAAATCTAGTACAATTCTTGAAAAATCTAGCACAATTCTTGGAAAAACGTAGTTCAATTTTTGGATAAATCTAGTACAATTTCTGGAAAATCTAGTACACATTTTTTAAAATCTAGTACATTTCGTTAAGTATAAATATTATAAAATCTAGTACAATTTTTTGGAAAATTTAGTAGAAATTCTGCAAAATTAAGTACAATTATTGGTTAAAATCGTTAAATAATCTAGTACATTTGATGAAAAATAGTGCATAATTGTTGCAATAATCTAGTACACTTTTGGAACAACTAGTTCATTTTTGGAAAATTCTAGTACAGATTTTTGGAAAATTCTAGTACAGATTTTTGGAAAATTCTAGTACAGATTTTTGGAAAATCTAGTACAAATTCTAGAAAAATTTAGTACAAATTATTTGAAAATCTAGAACAATTTCTAGAAAACTAGTACAAATTCTGGAAAATTTAGTAAAATTATTTAGAAATCTAGTACAATTTTTGAAAAAATCTAGTACAATTATTGGAAAAATCTAGTACAATTTGATGGAAATTTTAGTCCAATTTTTGAAAAAAAAATTGTTAAAAAATCTAGTACAAATTATTAGAAAATCTAATACCATTTTTTGGAAAATTTTATACAATTCTTAGAAAATCTAGCGCAATTTTTGGAAAAATCTAGTACAATTCATGAATAATCTAGTACAATTCCGTTCCAATTTTGAATCCCCCATCCAAATCAAGTCCATTTCGTCCCAAAAGCAGTCAATTGACCACAAAAAGTCCATAAAGTCACCCTTCACCCAAAACAACCCCCATTTGTGGTCAGTCTGGTCAATAAAATGTTCCTTTCTTCTGTTCCTTAATCTACCTTACTTCCTTAAAAATCAAAAAAAAAAAGTCCATAAAATCCTCATCTGTTCCTTTACACTCGACTCAACTTAATGCAAATTTCCATTAATTTCTGGTCGATTAAATTTCAATTTTTATTTTTTTTTTTTTAGCTAATTTTAATAAATCATTTTAATGTTCCGAAAACAAGATGCATCCCCTGCCATTATTCTCTCTGCCTTCTTATTCCTTATTTTTGGATATTTGAGACAGAAATACACAGAAAAGATGTAGAGAGGATAGAAAAGTTCAACAATGAAAGCTGATAGGCATGATTTCCTTCTCATACTCGAGTTTCTTTTAAAGTCGATCTTCCTTATTATCTTTGTCTTTGTTCTTCTTTGAAGGGGGAGCGTGGATGTGATGGGGAGGATTGAGTTGCTGAGTGTACGTGGATGCAATGATTTGAGGATTGAGAGGTGATTATGGATTTGAACTATATTTAACCGTTTAAATTTGAATTTTAGAAAAACGATAAAATTCAAACTTTACAAAACGGTTAAAATTTGAATTTTTGAAAACCGTTAAAATTTGAATTCTTCAAAACCGTTGAAATTTGAAATTCGCAAAACCGTTAAATTGAAATTTTAGAAAATCGTTAAAATTTGAATTTTTGAAAACCGTTAAAATTTGAATTTTAAAAATCTGCAATACCCTCAACATACTCAAAAATCACACTCCAAACTTCCTCATTCACATCCTATAACAATATTTCTACTACTTTTTTCACATTATTTCTCCTCTTCTCTTTCCTAATATTAATGTATACATTACGCCAAGTAGCATCACAAGAAGTAGAAGATGAGCAGGAAGAAGTAAAATAAAAAAAACGAGAAGAATGAAGGCACGAAATAAAGTATGTGTAGGAGTATTTTTATGATTATTTCATTTTCTTACGAAAAAATTTGGTGGTTGGTGATGTTGCCCTAGTGGATGGATGCGTGGGTGGGGTAGGTGAGGATTTATAGGATTTTTCTCTCCTATTTCTTGCCGTGCCTTCATCTTACTTCCTTTTTTATTATTTTCGAAATTTTGCTGCTTTTTTTTGAATATTCATGAAAAATTTCTCATTTTTTTCTTTATTTTTTGAACGCGTGAACATTAAACGTGTGGGCGGAATAAATCACACAAAAATAAGAAGTAAGCAGCATAAAAAAGCGTTTTTTTTGCACTTTACTGTGTGAAAAGTTGAAGGTTTCTTATTTTTTGATATGTCTTAAGTGCTTTTTGTTGCTTCGTCTGTCTTTGATTGAATATTGAATATTGTTTTTAGAGTCCATTAAACGACGAGTGGGATGAAAAAAGTTTTAGACGGTGGCTGTGATGGTGGATGTGATGGAAAATTGTGTATTGGCTTGATGGGTTTTGTTGGTGATTTGAGTCAATTTTGCTGGATGGGACATTGAAGTGAGAATGGTCAATTCTGAGGCATTCGGACAGGTTCTTTTTGGACGGTTAAATAGCCCGTAATTAGCAAGTGGAATCCAGCGATAAGGCCAGCTTCAGGCGAGTCATGTGAGAGGTCATGGACCACAGCTGATCTGTCCGACCATTCGCAGGTCAGATCCCTTTTGACTTGATTGCAGATTAATGCCAAATCTGAGTTTAATTACAATTGGACATTCATGCACGACATCGATAAACACTAAAGTTAGAGACAATCCAATCATGTCTCGAAAAATGACTATACGCATGGTGAACAACCTGTGTGTCGCGGCAGAATGGTATGTCCATTATTAGACTACAGTGGCAAAAGTGACGAGCTTTGTCACCAGAGTTGTGCGTCCTCTAATGAACTCTTTGGTCAGAAATTGACCTAAAGTCGAATTGACTCCATTTGTGGTTTTCAGGTTGACTACTTGACGGCTGAGAGGAACAGACTGCATTTAGTCAACCATGCATTTAGTCTGAACAGCACTAATCGCTTATTCGATCCAAAATCCACCTTAAGACCGACGTAACTCTTCCATGTTGCCGTATTCAAACTGAATCTGAATATTCCACCAAATCAGAGTCAAATCATCCTAGAACCAGAATCTCCATCGATTAACCGACTCATGCTATTCATGATAATTGCTCATGCTTATAACTAGACACACGCTCGACTATCTCCACCTTATTTCCACTCATGCAATGTCCCAAGTCACACTAGCAACAATCACAGATAACAACCAACAAAAAATCAATGTAATTGAAGCTATTATTGACACTTGTAGGTGTAATCAATACTTTAATTAGTGATTAAAAAATTGGACACAATGACTTGATGTTATATCCTTAGAAACCTGAATCTTGAGGGCAATTACGAGTTAATTAAAAAATATTTGATATCTTAAATCGATCATGAATTGCCTGCAAGGGATGGGAATGTAAATTGATCCTGTGGATGACTACTTTTTTGGGGGATAGATTGAGATTTTGATGGATATTTTGACTAGATTTGGAGTTATTTTGAGAGTTTATGGGGAAGAAGTTGACAAAAATTTAGCGGTTATTTGTAATCGGGTCTGATTAGAGTCCATTAGAGTCGGACATTGGAGTATGATTAAAGTCAGCTGGAGCCGGACTCAAAACTGGAGTTCTGCCAATTCTGAGGCAGAAAGTCTGACTTTGCAGCTCCATTTGAGTCCAGCTGCATCAGACACCCCTCAAACCCCTCCCAACTCAACCCCAAATGTGCATTAAAATATTCAAATCCATTATCAAACATTCATTAAACATTCACACATCAATTAAGCATCCAATTGCATAAATCACAATCCTCAACAATCACATCCTCAGTCACCAGCATCAACATCAACCATAACAACCACACGAGAATCTCTCTCGCATAAATGCACACACACACAAAAAAAAAAGCTTTTAAAAATGAATAAATTTTCATAATTGATGTAATCGCATTTTTTATGTGTCGGTCTTCATCTCTGCTCTGTGCTGCTCTTGGTTCTGCTTAAGGAATTTAATAAAAGATCTCAAAAAATTCAAAGAAAATTCCAAGGAAAAATCCTTTCAAAAATTCTTTGCCTTTTATCTTCGTTTACTCAATTATGAAATTTTCTATCTGATTTTTATCAACTTTTATTCCTTTTTTGAACCCATTAAGTGCCTTCTTTTAGGATGGCCAGAGGATTTTCGCAAAATATCGGGACTTGAAGCCAGACCTTCAAAAGAAAAATGTTCAAAAATTGTCAAAAATTATAATAATTGCATTGAAATTTGTCGGAACACAGCAACAAGGATGAAAAGTACAGCAGCGTATCGGCAAAAATGCAGCAGATGGCCGCCCTACCCATTAAGTGCACAATTTTTCCTTCCTTTGACTTTATATCTCTGCTTTAAATTAAATAGAATTACTGTGTCCAGTTTCTTTGCTGTATGAAAAAATGAAGAAAACTCAATTTCCGATGATTTTGTGCTGTTTTTTTATTTTACTGAGATTTGTTGGCTTTTGAGAATTGCTGGCAGGTGAATTTTGGAGATGATAAAGGATGTCAATTTTGGATGTTGTTGCTGTTGTTGGGGATGTTTACTTGAGTTTTTCGGAAGGTTTTCATAGAAAAGATGAGTATTGATGATGGATCAGCATCCCTTGAATTAAAGGTTCTGTAACCAAGGCTTTCCGAGTACTTGATATCGACTCGGTATCGGTATCAATCTCGAGAATTTGTCGTAATCAAAACTTCAAGGAACCTTTGCTGGAAGTATGGAAAATTAGACTCGATTCGAGTCGACTTCAAAGGGCAGGTAGGAATAGAGTCAATTTTAGACGTCAACTGAGAGATGTGATGAATCACAGATGATCTGTACGGTCAGCAAAGGAGGTTAGTAAGTTCAAAGTCACTGCAAATCAGGCTTCATATGGAGTAAATGATACAATCCACTTGGATGTGTCTGTAGTGGACTACATTGCCCCCAAGACACAAACATATGCTCAATAAGCGTCTAGTGAGCATGCTCATCAGCACCTTCAGATATCCTTGTATGTTAGGGTTGCAGTATTCACTGAACAGCTCAACTTTATCAATTTGTTGCAACAAATTCTCATTCACCCTCTTAAAAAATGACTCTTATTTATCATCTAACCTCCCTACTACAAATCCACTAATAAACCACTCCCAACTGACCTCCCCACCCCGTCCAACTTCCCCTTTCAATTCAATCATCTTTCACTTCTTTATTTTTTGTCAAACATAACAAACGATTTTAAATTGAATGACTGATTTGTTCTGAATGTCTTTCTATAAGCTAGAAGAAAAGGCCAAAAAGACAAGAAGTGGAACCGACAAAAGATCAAAAAGGTTGTTCTTAATTCACTCAATTAAATGAACATAAATGTGACAAATTTTTTTCTTTTCTCTTTTTTCATCTCATTTTTCATATCAAGGCACGTCACTTCTTCGTCTTCGTATTTTGAGAGGTGATACATGTGCAGCATAAAGGGATGATATGGCAACAACAATGACAGATGTAAAGGAAGAAAAAAAATGAAGGAAAAATTGAGAAAACGGAAGAATTTATCACAAAGGAGTTGGAATTTTTCTTTGCGCAAGTAAGAGAGTAATTTGGGTGACATGACATAAAGCGCATTTTTTGGATTGAATGTCAAAAAATAATCAATTTTGATTGAATGCTTGCTTCAGATCCAACAAAACAAATAAATCAACTCCAAAGCATCCTTGAGATCTCCAGTTCTGAGATTTGTTATTTTTTCCAATTTTTCTCTCCACTTCGAAAAGTTTTTCGCAAACATTTCCAAGAAGATCATCAAAACTTGGAAGTAAAGAATGTTTTTCTATTAGAAAAAAGTGGCAAGAGTTAGCAAACATCAAATTTGATGACTTTTGATGATGTTTACTTTAACTTTTGTTATTTTTTCGTGATTTAACCTCAAAAATTTTTTACTCAAATTTTGAATTGCCATCAATTTCTGAAGGATTTGAGCAATAATTGAGTAGCTACAAGTGTCATTATCAAGTGCCATTCACGTCAATTATCATCCCATGTTCACATGTGTTTCACAATAATACGCTAATCAAACAAAGAAGAATAAAAAAGGGAATTCTCTCAACTGACAAAAGTGCAAAACGTGTGAAGGAGAAACAAGAAGAAGAAGCACAGCACAAAAAAGTACACAAAACGGTTGTAAAAGCCCGAATAAAGAACAGCACACAAAAATAGTGTGAAAAAGGCACTCACATACATATATAAAAAAAGGGGGTTGAAAGTGTTGAGATGAGAATAATTTTTTTTTATTCCCTCCAGTAGATTCCATTCAACATTCTTTATCATGTATGAATGATTCACAATTCAGGAATGAAAGGCGCGTGCACATTGATTAAAAAATACACAATTTTTTTTTTGAAGGGTACGAACAGAATTTATTAAGTGGAATGATAAAAAAAAAATTGCAAATTTTTTAACACCCCTGAGACATAGTTTCTTTATAGCCATAATAGCCATCCACATGCTCAACTATCCGACTGGAAAATGAGATCATCAAAAACGATAAAGTTCGAATATTTTCGACATAAAAAAAAATGTTGAAGATTATTTGACACCTTTGAAGATGTCTCATCGTAAACGAGAGAACAATACCGAGGGTAGTAAAGTGGAAGGGTATGCTGTAAAAATATATATATATGCTTTTGTAGCTATGGGTGTCAATTGTGCTGTTAGGTATATATAGCATATTTATGAATTTTATTTGAATATTGATCAAATTTCAATTTTTTGATGAAAAAATGCCGAGCAACACAATGATGTGAGTCAATTCTAACTAAAAATTGGGCAAATTCAGCTGTCAGAGTGTCGTTAGGGCACTTGGGGATTGGCAGATGGAGGATGCCGAAGATAAGGCTGACCAAATGTCAAGTTACCAACTAGAATCCGGAGTTCCAAAGCCCTGCAAACTCTGACTAACTCTACACCTTCTCTTGGTACCCCCAGACACCATTAAATGCAATTCTGGAGACCGAGCTATGAGCTGAGATATGTAATGGAAAGGATAGATTAAAAGGCTATATTAGCTACTCTGTTAACGCGGCAATGGGCCCCCGTGCGCCCCAGCCAACGATGTAAGTAAGTAAACTATTCTGTTAGAAGGATAGCAACTCCAAAATCAGGATAAAAGTAGTAAGGATTACAACCTACCATCTCAGAACTCAAAATGTACAAAAAAAGCAACAAATTGAAAACAGGGGCTGGTTTCTTAACCTATCCGGCTATCCTAGGTTACCTGGATGATCTGACCCATCTCATCTTACTGTAACAGGGAAAGAGACCGCGTTTAGGTACTGTTTTGGTCTTTCTGTGCCAAGAAAGTTTGCTCTTTGTCTGTTAGAGTGCTCCACCCAATCTTAAAGCTTGAATAGTCGTGCTTACTTGGGTAGGATTGGAAATTGTAGAATAAAGTATCTCGGGTAGGCTAAGAAGTCGACCGCAATACTGAGGTGATGTCTGGACAACTCCCCATCACACCGTTATCACAGCTACATTGCAGTCCCCTAACAAGCCCATTGTGCTGTTCAGATAAGTCACATTCGTGATGGCACTTCCCCTAAATATTACCAATAACATCATTCAAGATTAACTCAACAAACACGAGAAAACTAATTGGATTCTTCAAAACATCTAACATTGAGTGATCCCACAGCTACATTCATCCCTTCCATAATCTCATAACAACAATTTCCATTTATTTACCTTTCATATTATTCATAAATCCTTAACATGTAAGTTTTTATACCAAAATCACCCTAATTTCTCATTCTGTGATTCCTTATCCACCATTTTCATCTACAAAACTCACGTTTAAGACTACAAATCATTCACATTTTTGGATACGCTTTTTCTTATTAACATTTATTTGCAACACGAAAATTCATTTAATTTTGCTGTTCCTTGCAGTTTCTTTATTGTGCAAATGAATATATCTATTCATTTTGAGCTTTATTGAAGTTATGTGTTGACAGGGGTGGTGAAGGTGGATATGGAAGGAGAGGTGGGCTAAGGGTAGGGCGGCCATCTGCTGTATTTTTGCCGGGACGTTGCTGTACTTTCCATCCTTGCTGCTGTGTCCCGACAAAGCCTCAAAATGTCCCAATTTTTCAAAAAGTCAAAAACCCCATAAATTTTGAAATTTTTGAACATTTTCCTTTTGAAGGTCCGGGTTCACGCCCAGAATAGTCCAAAAGAGCCCCAAAAGTGCCAAACTTAGAAGTGTCCCGATTTTTTCCAAAAGTGTCCCGATATTTTGCGAAAATCTTCTGATCACCCTAGCTAAGGGTAGGATGATGCCTTCATTGTCAAATCCAAGGTGTAGTTAAGAGACAGCATTGCCCTTGGTATTGAAAATTGGCAGACGGATGTCAGCCATAGAGCCAGCTTAAGGCGTCATCTGAGGATGATTATGGATCACAACTGATCTTTATGACCAGCGAAATGAATAAGTAAGTAAGACGCAACAAAGGCGTCTTTTTGGACTATAAAAAGTCAACCAACCCAAGACACCAACCAACCCAAGACACCAACCAACCCAAGACACCAACCAACCCAAGACACCCAGTCTTGAAGACGCTTTTGGTAGGCACTTCCAACTGCCCTTCGTACTCCTCAATTCCTCTCAACTCTGACTCGAACATCTCAACAATTCTAACTAGAGCTTCTCAACATTCCCAACTACACCCCTGAGCAACAGTACATACATATTAAATTACCGTCAATGAATGGTGAAACGATAGAAATAATTAAAGTTTGATGTAGAAAAGGCAAGAAAAAAAAAAATTCAGGAGGGATAAATTTACTTTTTTTTCTACTTCTTCTTTCTTTCTGTTTCACTTCCTCGTGAATAAGCAAACATTGACCTTTTCGTGTACATTTATATTATCCACGAATGGACTTTGTGCTATATTTAGAATGAACATAATTTTTTTTTGTGTGACTTGGGCGGTTTAAATGGATTAGATGGAGGTGGATATGTTGTTCCTTAATTTAATTTTCTGCTATTTATGATGGATTTTTGTTTTGGGAGGTTTTGGAACCAAAATGGTAATTAAAGTTTACATTTTTTAAATGTTTAATTTAATTTTATGGCTATAATTAGTGAAGTTTTTGATGGAAAATTTAATAATTGAGTGGGATATGCATTAGAATTTTTGTGAAAAAATAGGATTTTAAATGAAAAAATTGCTAAAAAATCACTTTTTTGGAAATGTTTTCCAATAATGCTCTAACCCACAAAATTCTATAATTTACTCAGATAAATTAAAATTGACAGCAATTCTGCATTGTTTATGCTCTATCCTGCAATAAACTCAATAATCATCTGCAATATTTATTTACTTATTTTTCAATTTGCTGCAAAAATTTTTCTCCACCTCAAAAAGTTTTTCATCAAAAATTAACACTCAAAACCATTATCATCCGAAAATTTTGACTAATTGAGACAGTAAAAAGTGGCAACATGCATATCCAAACATTTTCTAATCAAATTACATCAACACAAGATGGAAAATTGCTAGTTTTTCATTCTAAAATGCAATAACACGTTAACCCAATTTTTTTTACTTCCCATTTCCTCTACATTAGCCACATTCTGGGTAGATTTAAGACATATCATTTTAATAAATATTCATTCAAGTTCTTTCCAGTTCCTTTCCCAACCATCAACCATCATTCATGAAGTACATCAACTTGAATGGCACTTGTTTTAATGGACAATTTGATTGACAAATTTTTTCCATTCTTTTTTACTCGTCTAAACATCATTTATACAATAATATTATGGCTGTGTATATATGTTATGCACTTAATTTTCTTCTCATTTTTTTTTTTTACTTCCATTGCCATGGCAAATGCGAAGGGATGAAAATGAAATTTCTTGTGATGAAAAGGGGGAAATGAATGCGAAATTGATGATGGATGGAATGGAATGAGAAGGAAAAAAAAATTAGGGATTTTGAGGGGTGAGGAAAGAGGGAATCGCAAATGGACTATTTTGATGAATTTTTATGACTTCTGAGATGTTTAATCTGGAATTTGGGATGTTGGAGGAGCTGGATGTGAAATCGGTGGGATTTTGGGGAATTTTTGGAGGTTAAATGCAGGATTCGTCTAAAAAATTGAAGAATTTGGTCAAAAATTGAGGGAAATGAGGGTAGGGAGGGGTAATGTTGAGTACCAAGCATCCCTACCCTCCAGGTCAACCTTCAAGTCATCCACCAAACTCTATTTACCCAAGTACAAAAAATGTCAACAACCAGTCACTCCTATCACCTCCAGCATGTCCTCATCTGTTACTTTATTCTTAACAAAATTTCCCAATTTTTTTATTTTACCCTCCAAAAATTCACCCCTATTCACCAATCGACGGTTATTTACACGACATTATGTGTATATAAAAAATCATGAACTCAAAAAACAGCAAGTAAAGAAGCCCATCGGCAATGACCAGGAAAAATGTCAACGACATGAAAATGAATACTTATCAGAAAATTTTTCTTCTTTTTTTTATGCCATTTAATTGGATATGACATTTTCAATTCGCACAGCTTCGAGATATATTTTTCAAGCATCTATTGTCGGGGGGTTGCCCCTGTGTATGCGGTTTAGTGGTTTTTGGGATGGCTAAAATTGTGACAGTTTATATGCTGTATATATTGAAGTTAATATGGAAGTTGGTCTTGTGAGTTCCTTTTTTTTGTTTTTGGTGGTGGTGGCTTGAGGTGGGAGGTGAGGATTGTTGTGGTTAAATTGGAAACATTTTGAGCAAAATTTGAGAAATTTTTGAGGTTATGTCACATGTTGTTGAGGTTATGAATGTGCATGGTTTTGGTGTGGAATGTGTTTGATGTTTTTGGGATGAAATTGGATGAATTGAGACGGAATGGCTGAATTCTAGCAGATTTGATTTAAAAAAATCGATTCTAAATGTCAGAAATCTAACAGAAATTGTCAGAATTATAGCCGAAAATTACAAAATTTTACGGAAAATGACAGAGTTTTGCCAAAATTGACAGAAATTTAACCGAAAATAAGATGATTCCAGCAGAAATGCTAGAACGTTAGCCGAAATGCCAGAATTTTAGCAGAAAAATGTCAAAATTCTTTTTAAAAATGCCAGAAATTCAGCAGAAAATGATAAAATTCTTTCCAAAAATTGAAGAAATTCTAATCAAAAATTTTGGCCAAAACGACAGAATTTGCCCGAAAATGGCAGAATTCTAGCCGAAATTGTTAAAAAATTAATATGATCCAAAATGACAGAAATTTGGTCGAAAATAGTAAAATATCAAAATTTTAGCAGATTTTTAGTATAAATTGACAGGCGAAGTAATTCATGTCATGTGCGGTTTTGGTCTAGGATTACGACCAAGGTGTACCTTGGAACCAGTAAAGGTTGCCTACTACTGATTTGACTACCTAGTAAGCATGTTGAGAGGCTCTGAGGGTTCATAATTTATTTTAAAAAAATATGAAAATTGTGTGAAAAAATTGTTAAAAAAGTTAAAAAATTCATTTAAAAATGTTTAAAAATAATTAAATTTAAAAAACTCTCTAAATTTCAATTTGAAAAAAATTCAATTTTCAAGCTTAAAAATGTCAATTTTCACTCAACAAATTCATTCAAGTCTCATTCAGCCTTCTACACACTCCGTTTACAGCCGATCATCATTGTCATCATCACAATATTCATATAAAACCAGTGGTGGGCAACCTTTGAATTTTTTAGGGCACCACTTTGGATGGTGAGGCTTGAATGAAGTTGCACTGGAACTGCACGTAGCGTACAATTCATGATATTTTCAGTTTTGGAGCTAAAGTGCCTCTAATCGTGTTCAGCATACTGTTTTGTGTCATTTTGAACATTTTAGTACAAAAATCGTGTTCAACGTACGATTTTGTGTCATTTTGGAAACCTAAACTCAATAGTGGTGCTCTGTGTACGGTTTTGTATCAATTTCAATATTTTATCACAAAAGTCGTGTCCAGAGTACGGTTTTAGGCAATTTTAGATACAACAGTACAAAAATCGTGTTCACCACACGGTTTTGAGGCATTTTGAAGCTTCATGCCAAAAAGTCGTGTCCAGTGTACAGTTTTGTGTCATTTTAGATACTTAAGCTCAATAGTCGTGTCCACTGTACGGATTAAAATCACTTAAGACACAAAAGTACAAAAATCGTGTCTTATGCACGATTTAAAGTCATTTTCCATACAAAAGTAAACATTACTGTACCGCATCACACAGTTTACCCACCACTGCACCATATAAAGGATGTAAGGTGTCTTGATAATCTTTATGGATGGAAATGGCAATGATATTTTATGTATAATGATGAAAATTTGGTAACATAATATTGATTGTTATGTTCTACGTCGACATAATAACTGAATGTAGGGGGAGGGGGAGGGGTTATAAGTGGGTGTGTGAGAATGTGAATGTAATGTGATAAGCGGAACAGATATGCGATAGATTTAAATGAAATTGTTCCTCAGCCCCTCACTCATTCTATGCCTGTTTAGCTGTGAAATGTGAATATGCAAATTTTAACAATTTTTTTTATGATTTTAAGGGAGGAAATTGCTTGTTTTAGACGACTTTTTTCAGATGTTTCTTGTCATTTTGTTGGGTTAATGAATTTTTTAACGGATGGGAAATTGAATTTGGAGAAAATATTGAATTTGGAGGAATTGGTTGGGGGTTTTACATCAATTTCGGATAGAATTCTGACACTTCTGCTTAAAATCTGTCAATTTGGTCAAGACTAGGTCATTTTCGGGTAGAATTCTGTCATTTTCTGACAATATTCTGTCAATTTCGGATGAAATTTCTGCATTTTTGGCTAGAATTCTGTAAATTTTGATTAGAATTCTGCCACTTTCGGCTGAAATTTTGGCACTTTAGTTATTAAAATTGCATTTGCAATTTATTAATAAAAAATAAAAATAAAAAAAAATTAAAAATTGCAAAAATTCATAATTATGAAAATCTGATCCAATTTTCAACTTCATTAATTATCCATTTTAGCAATAAAAATGTAAAAAAAAAGTTACACTATTCATTAATTTGAATAGCAAAACTCAACATTTCCCACAAATTTTTAATTAAAAAAACATTTTTCAATATTTTCCATTCAAATATTTATTCAAAGCAAAACTCACCACCCCCTCCCCCCTCCCCCCACACACTAACACACACAAACAAAAAATAGTCCATTAAATTATTCTAGTTTTCTAGCCAATTTTCACTCTTATTTCATAATTCATAGCCAATTCCAAATCAAGGCAATCGAACGCACAAATATTGAGCATGTTCAGCTATTGAAGCACTTTCTTGACTTTATATCCTTTCCACAGAGGATTTATTGAAACATAAATGAAAGGTTAAATTGAATAAAATTGACCTAAATTTATTGGAAAAATTTGTGAAAAATATTTTTGAATAAATTGGGTCAGTTTGTGGATTTTTGTGCAAATTAATTATTAAATGCAGTAGTTATCTCAGTGGTTTGGCATCCTGTGTGCTGGAGTATAGTTGAGCAAAATAACAGAAATATGTATAAAGTGTCAAAATTGTAGCGGAAAATGAACAAAATATGGCCAAAATTGACACAATATTGACTGAAATGACAGAATTCTGGCCGAAATAACGGAATTTAGTCGGAAAATGTCAGAATTTTATCCGAAAATGCCAGAATTCTATACAAAATTGACAGGACTTTGTCCAAAATGAATTGACAAAAATTTGTCAGAAATTGCCAGAACTTCATTCGAAAGGGATAAAATTACATCTAAAAATGACCAAATTCTAGCAGAAATCGGCAGATTCTAGTCAGAATTGATACAATTTTGTCAGAAATTGACAGGATTTCGTCCGAAATTGACAGAATTCTAACTGAAAATGACATTTTTAAATTTAATTTATTTTTTGAATTATTTTAAACAATATTTAAATTTTAAAATAATTTTCTAAATTCATTTTTAACTTTATAAGCACTGCTTAATAAGTCCCTAATCCTAATCATAAATTTCTCGTTTTCATCCTCAAAAAATGTTTATTTTTAAATTTCAATTCCAACTTTAACAAAAAAAAAAAAACTCAATTTTTTTAATGAAAATGTTCCCCTTTAAATTTATTCTTTTCACCAATTTTCATGGAAATTTTGTCTGTCTCTTTAATGCAAGGCATTCAGCAAGGCATAAAATTCAAAATGACACAAACTCGTTCGTTCGTAGTGGAAAATTTTTTTATTTTATTTCTTTTATTCCTTCATGTCAAATTCCCATAGGAACACCATCGCCATTCATTTTGAAAAAAAGGAGGCAGCAAAAAAGGAAGAAAAAAAAATTATTTTTCCACTCTGAAAAGTCTCAAAGCGATCGAAAATATGCAGCAGTAATGGAATACATTATAAATATCAACTGAATGGGAGACGATGGCATGGTGAGGTGAGGTGGGATTAGATGTGGATGGATGGGAAGAATTGGGACAAATTTATTGAAATTAAATGTGGAAATTTTAGAGAAAACTGAGGGAAAATTGCAAAAATTTCAAAAATTTAAGTCAAAAATTACAAAATAAATGGAAAAAAATGTCAAATTTAAAGAAAAACTCCAAAATTTTCATGAAAATCATCGAAAATTTAAGAAAAATCTTTCGCAGTTTTAGGGACAACTTAAAAATTTCCATTAATAATTTCATTTTTTTTTCTTTATTAATTTCATGAAAAACTCTTAAATTTTCATAAAAAAATGAAAAACATTTGAAAAATTCTTCATTATTTTTGAGAAAAACTCGATTAAAAATGAGCAAAAATTCAGAAAATTTAAGAAAAACTCCCGAATTTTTCATTTAAAACACTTAAAATTCAAGGAAATCATCAACAATTTCGATGAAAACTCTGAAATTTTTAGGAAAAACTCCAGAAATTTGAAAAAAAATTTAATGTTCACAAGAAAAACTCCAAAAAATTCATGAAAAAGTCTAAAATTTTGAGAAAACTCAATAAAAATTATGAAATTTTCTCGAAAAAAAAATACCAAAATTTGAGAAAAGGTCTAAATTGTTTTTATAAAAAACTCAGAAAATTCGTTAAAATCTTCAACATTTTAGTAAAAAATTTCAAAATTTCAATGAAAAACTCCAAAAGTTTTGAGAAAAACTCGGAAAAATTGAGATTAACTTCAACATTTTCAAGAAAAACAACAAAATTTAAAGAAAATTTGCCAGATTTTAGTGAAAAACCAACCCCAAATTGAGTAAAACTTCAAATTTTTCATGGAAAACTCAAAAATTTTCCAAAAAAATTGGGAAAATTTGCAATATTTTAGTGAAAAAATTGATAAAAATTCGAAGAAATTGAGAGAATTTTAATAATTTTCCAACAAAACCCCAGAATAATCCCCATATTCCCGATCCCCCGTTTAACCCCAATTTGATCCCCATTTCATACCCCACAACCCATATAAATCCCAAGCATTATTTCACAGTTAGTTCTATTTCCCACCCAACTCCTAACTTTTCCAATTTCCAATTTCATATATTTATGCATACATCCATGTCCCCAAAGTCTCATGGAACGAGACAACGAGAAGCCATAATACAACTATCGTCATCGACATCAAGTCGATAGCCGACAACAAGTCTACTAAAGTAATGTAAAGGAACAGTCAGTTACTCACCCTATTTCCAACAACATCAACGACAAGATGATTTAATTTTGTCTCGAATGTCTGTTGATGTCTTATGACACCTTTCGTACTATTGCCATTTGATTGACTGTTGCTTTTACTGTTGACAACATTCCAACTGCATATAAGCAGCATCAACTGGAATGTCCTAAGTCTTGTCATTTTTATGCCTAAATTTTTAACTTAATTTTTTGTCTTTTTTTCACTTATTTTTCAAAATACTGAGTTTGTAGTTGTAATTTGTCACTAATACATTGACACTAACACACGCACACATGTAAAGCATGCACAAAATTGTTGCTTTTTTGCTTTTTCTCATTCGATGCTCATTTTTATGGCTTTTTTTTCTTCTTTCCTTTTGTGTAGCATCTATGAATGGGAAATACAATGTGACTTGCTACTCGTGTGTGTCTCTCTCTCCTACTTCTTCCTATTGATGACGACTTCTGCTTCTTCTTTTTGCTGTGTTATTTGATTCTGTGAAAGGAAAGGAAAAAAGAGAAAAAAAAGGTGAGCATATTGGAATAATAAATTGGCATAAGGAACTGAAATCATGTTTTTGGGAATTTTCATTTTGAGTTCGGCTGAGCGGCATTTCGGCTGAGCGTGATTTTGACTGATCGACAGTTCAGCTGAGCGTGAGTTTGGATTTAAGTCAATCGAGTTGAAATTTAATCTCGGCTGAGCGTCAGTCAAGCTCAGCTAAACGTCAGTCAAGTTGAAATTCAATCTCAGCTGAGCGTCAGTCAAGTTGAAATTCAAGCTCAGCTGAGCGTCAGTCAAGTTGAAATTCAAGCTCAGCTGAGCGTCAGTCAAGTTTAAATTCAAGTTCAGCTGAGCGTCATCCAAGTTGAAATTCACGTTCAGCTGAGCGTCAGTCAAATTGAAATTCAAGCTCAGCTGAGCGTCAGTCAAGTTGAAATTCAAGCTCAGCTGAACGTCAATCAAGTTGAAATTCAAGCTCAGCTGAACGTCAATCAAGTTGAAATTCAAGCTCAGCTGAGCGTCAATTGGGCTGATCGTCAATTGGGCTGAGCATTATTTCAGCTGAGCGTTACTCAAGTTTAGCGTCACTCAAGCTGTGCGTCAGTATAAATTTGCTCAAAAATCAAAAACTCAGTCAAATGCGCTCTAACCACCAAGAACCCAAAACCACAACCAAACTTGATATTTTTCTTATTTTTTTACAGGTGATTCAGATTACACGTGAGGACGTCCCTTTGCCTCTTTGTTGTTGTTATGAGGAATTCCGTAAATAGACTTTTAACATATCAAAAATTACCGATCACAAAAAAAGGGTTTCAGTTCCAAAAGCTACCCCAAAAAAAGGGTTCAATTCTCAATATAAAAAATTGGCCAAAAATAAGAAGTTTTTTGATTGAATTTTCCGCATTGTTAAGTCAGTAAAAAATATTGAATTTTGAGGTTATGTGCTTGATGCAGGGGTGGGGAACCTTTTTTGAGAATGGGACATGTTGTTGGGAAGGTTTGGTTGAAACCGTACATGGCATACGGTTCATGGCATTTCGCTGTTAACAGTTTTGTGTCATTTTGAATTTTAAAGATCAAAAGTCGTGTCCAGTGTACGATTTTAGGCAATTTTAATCATTTTAGAAGCTTATTCACAAGAGTCGTGTCCAGTGTACGGTTTTGTGTCATTTTAGATACTTAAACTCAAGAGTCGTGTACAGCACACAGTTTGAAGTCATTTAATGCACCTCATAACACAGGTTGTCCACCCCTGCATTACTCAATAGCAAATTAATTAAAAATTTCAACAATTTTTGAGGTTAGAACAACATAACCTCAAAAAAAAAATTCTCCTCAATTAAAGTCCATCAATAGAAATCAGAACTGGCTTCTTCTTCCATCCACATCCACCTACATCCATCGACATGGTCAGTCATGACTAATAAACAAAATTTTCATATCCAAAAGGTCGATTTTTTTATGAATTTTTCATTCAATTCGTACGTGTGGAATGCTAATTTGTAATATTAAGTCATGGCATGTCATGAGTGCCGAAGTCAAATAAGGCATAACCGATAATAATCTACACATTTGTGCTGCTCGGGTGATTTTTTTGGGGACGAGATTTATGGACTTAAAATTGTTATTTAAGGGTCATAAAATGGATTTATTTAAATATTGACAGTTGATTGACTAGATGTGGACATAGACGTGCATGTATAGGTATGATCGATATGAATACAGTCGTGTGTGATGTACTGATTTGATAAAATGTTGAATATGGGAAGTAAAATGGTCAAAAGTCATGTGGAATGTACGATTTTGTGTCTTTTAAGGTAAAATATGCAAAAGTCGTGTTCAGAGTGCGGTTTTGAGTCATTTTGATGTTCAATTTACATACAAAAGTACCTAAACCGTGTTTAGTATACGGTTTTGAGTCAATCTGAATACTAAAACACAAGAACCGTGTACAGTGCACGGATTAAAGTCATTTGAGTTACCAAAATATAGGAATCGCAAACAGCACACGGATATGTGCCATTTTGTATGCTTAAGAACTAGAGTCGTGTCCAGAGTACAGTTAAAAGTCAATTTAGACACCAAGGCACCATGAATCGTGTTCAATGTACGGTTATGAATCATTTTGGTTTATTAAGTGCAGAAATCGTGTCTGTTATGCGGTTATGTGGTTTTGTTCACAGAAACCGTGTACAGTGTGCGACTTGAAGTCATTTAAGATTCCAAAGTACACGAATCGTATTCAATACATGGATATGAGCTCTTTTGAAGATTTAAACACTAGAGTCGTGTCTAGCGTACGGTTTTTAGCCATTTTAGACAATAAAGCCCAAAAGTCGTGTCTAAAGCACTGTTTCAAACCATTTTATTCCATCAGAGTCCAAAAGTAGTGCTGAACGTACGGTTTTGAGCCATTTTCAACAAAATAACCCCAAAATCGTGTCCAGTAAACCATTCCAAACCCATCAACAACTCTAATTTCCATCCAAATTATCCCCAAATAACTACACATTAAGCTATAGATTAATAAAGCTATCATGCATGGCATTTACACATTTCAACCTGTATATTCATGTCTACATGCTTACTATGCCTACAAAATGTAATTATTCGATTTGGGGATTAAAGATAATAAACAGGACATGCCAATGTCCAATAGATAATGTAGCAAGTTCCAATAATGCAGGCATACAGGAAGTTCTAAATACATTAAAAGGCTTATCGCAATCAATTTTGTGCTTTTTGTGCATTAATATCTCATATTGATTATTATAAAGTGGAACTGAATTTAGGTCAATAATCAGGCATGCAGGCAGGCTTTGAAAATTGCAATTTATTGGATTAAATAATGATGTTAAAGTGGTGTTTTGCACACGATTTTTGTGGTTTGGTGTCTAAAACGGCTCGAAACCGTGTGCATTGCACGACTATTGTGTTTATTGTTGAAAATGTTGTCTAAAATGGCCTAAAACCGTACGTTAAATACGATTCTTGTAGTTTTGTGTCTAAAGTCATTTTTAACGATGTACTGGACACGACTATTGAGCATAAGCATCCAAATTAATCCAAAACCGTACATTGAGAACGATTTCTGTGCTTTTGTGTATAATCTAACTTACAATCGTACTCTGGACACGATTTCTGTTTTTTAGTATTCAAAATGGCTCATTTTCGTGTTCTAGACACGATTTCTTCACCTTTTATATTTGAACTGGCTTCAAACCATACATTGAATACAACTCTTGAGCCTAATTACCTAAAACGACTTTTTGCCGTAGGTTAGACACGACTTTTGGACTTTGAGGTTTCAAACGTCCTAAAATCGTGAATTATGTACTACTTTTGGCTCTCTGTCTGTCATTTGTAAGAATTTTGTCTCAAATGACCCAAAATCGTGCGTTATGTACGACTTTTGGTCCCTTTTTGTCTCGAATGCCCTAAAAACGTGTGTTAAGTACGACTTTGGCTCGTTTATATTCTTAATTTCCCAAACTAATTCGCTGTGTACGTCTATTGTTCTAATATGTCTCAAATGGACTAAACCTGTGCGTTGTACACGGTTTTAGGCTCTTTAATGTCTTTTTGGTCATTTTACGTCTTAAAAATTCCAAAACAGCCCACAATGTACGACTTTTGGTACTTCAAAGCCTTTAGGTCAGTCTTGAGCAACCTTCTTAAGTGCCACACCCCACAGGTTCCCCACCACTGACTTTAAGATTCCCCAAAAAATACTCACATTAATCACAACTTCCACGTAGTAATCTCAATGAGTCTCTTAATCTCAATTAAATGCAAACGTTACTAATCCAATTAAAAATATCAAGCTACAATGTTTGTGCTGCTGTTGCTGTTGCTTAATCTGCACACGAGAAAAAAACAGAAATTTCACCTGTTATATTTATCCACACGAGCTTCAAATTTTATGTTTTTTAATCTTTATGAAAATTATTTCCAAGGTTACTTTGGTTGTTGCATGGAATAATGGGTTGTTATGATTGAAATTTGTGGGTTTTTTTGGGGATTATTTGTGGCTGCTTGGTGTAGATTTTGGGAATTTTTAAGGAATTTTTCCTGATTTTTGCGGCATTCCTCAATAATTTTTTTGAGATTGTGAAGCTTAAATTGCTTTTCAGTCGCTGTTTGTTGAACTTTTGGAATTTTTGAAATTTATTCCTTTATTTTTACGGCTTTTCTTGATTTTATGGTAAATTTTCCCGATTTTTTTGGACTTCCCAATTAATTTTTTGAGGTTTTAAAACTCAAATGGCTTTTTTATTTAGGTTTATTTGAAAATTTAGTTGATTTTTTGAATTGTTCCCGATTTTTGTGACCTTTCTTGATATTTCAATATTTTTTCCTTATTTTTACGGACTTACCCAGTAATTATTTTAGACGTTGTGTATCTTTAACTGCTTTTAAGTTGCTGTTTATTTTGAATTTTTGTTCCCGATTTTTACGGCCTTTCCTTTTTCTTTTTTCAGTTCTTGTTCTTTGATTTTTTTTCACAATTATTTCCCGATTTTTACGGCCTTTCCCGATTTTCCAGTTCTTGTCCTTTGATTTTTTCACAATTTTTCCCGATTTTCACGGCCTTTCTACTCAATTTCTACGTTTCTCAATCTTTACCGGCTTTTTAAAATTCAAATTTCACAAACATTATTCAAGGTTGCACTTAATGATTAATTTAGCACTTAATAGCTCGGTTCCTTTGTATATATGCTTTAATTTGATGAAAAATTACACAAATATGTTTTGAAAAATAAAAAAAACTTGCACATTTATTTAGACACGCACACATACATACACATATATATGAGATGATGATTAATGTAAGTAATAATAAGAATAAATGATAGCTTGAGTATGTAGGCTATATAGCTTATATATATGTAGACACTAACATTCACTTTAATTTAATTAAATAAATTTTTTTTTTTTATTGATAAGACGCGCTCAAAGCGCTGCTCAGTGTCGTGGGACTGAATCCCATTGTTCATCAATTTCCTGTTTCACTTTATTTACTCAAAATTTCTGTTTCTTATCAGTTCAGAATCCAAATACACTTCCTTTAGGGATACCAATACATTGACATGATATTATCATCAAGTGCATGTTGCATGCATGGTTGAATGACATCAAGTTGTTGTTGTTGTTGTTGTTGTTTCCATTTTTATGAAAAAAAAGAGAAAATTTAAATTAATTTTGATTATTTCCTTTAATTTTGGATGTGGAATGAGTCAGCAGACCCTCCAATTCTCAGAGGGGGTCCCGTACCCCCTATACCCCTTCCCTGGTATGTAGCTTTGGTTCTGGACGATCAAATCTGCTGTTGGGCTGACAGTAAGTCAGCTTAGTCACACACAATTATTGTGAATTTTGCATATTGTTTTGTATTATATATTTCTAAGAATTGAACATCTGCATCGAATGATTAAGATGACAAATTGGCATGATTGAGTGGCTGAATGGCAAATGTGCGGCAAAAGAAATTCTGATAAATTTAATTTGGATTTTGTAAGAATTTTTGATATTTTGTTTGAGTTTTTGGAAAAGTAAGCAACTACTTGACTTAGATTGAGCACCAACTTGACCAAAACTGAGCAACAACTTGGCTAAAACTGAGCAACAATTTGAATTAGATTGAGCAACTACTTGACCAAAATTAAGCAAAAACTTGACCAAAACTGAGCAACTTGAGATAAATTGAGCAGCAACTTGACTTAAATTAAGCAACAGCTTGATTCAGATTAAGAAACAACTTGACTTAAATTGAGCAATTACTTGACTTAGATTGAGCATAAACTTGAAAAAACTTGACCGATCGAAACAGAGCAACAACTTGACTGAAATTTATTGAAATTTCACAACAATCAACAACTTGACTAAAATCGATGATCAACTTGACTCAAACTGACCATCAAGTAAAATGAAAATTGATCATCAACTTGAATTAATTTGATTTACAAATTGACCAACACTGAGCAACAACTTGACTGGAATTTGAGCAACTACTTGACTGCAAACTGAGCAACAACTTGACTGTAAACTGAGCAATTACTTGACCAAAACTGAGCAACTTCTCGATTAAAACTTACCATCAACCTGACTTCAAACTGAGCAATTTGAAACTCAGCAACTTGACTGAAATTGATGATCAACATGACCAAAACTGAACAACAACTTGAACAAAACTGACGATCAACTTGATGAAAAATTTCGATCAAATTGATTGCAAATTGATCATCAACTTCACTGAAACTAAGCAACAATTAGACAAAAACTGAGCAACTACTTGACAAAAACTGAGCAACAACTTGACTGAAACTGAGCAATAACTTGACTGCAACTTGATCATCAACTTGAATTAAATTAAATTAAACAAATTGATTCAGATTGAAAAACAAGTTGTCTAAAACTGAGCAATTACTTGACTGAAAACTGAGCATGAACCTGACTGCAAACTAAGCATCATCTTGACTGCAAACTGAGCAACAATTTGACCAAAACTGAGCATCAACTTGATTGCAAACTGAGCAACAATCTTAAAAAACTCACATTCCAATAAAATTTCCAATCCAAATTCCATCACAACCCCATCACATAACATTCAAAGCACCTCTCACAAAAAGAAACCACTCAATATCCATTCACATTTAAAAAAGTTGACTAAATCATCTAAAAATATAATTTTTTTAATGGAATTAACACAACAACTCTAATTCCTTTTGTCATTTAAATCTCGTTGTTGTGCATCACACAAAAACCAAAAATTTTTCTGCTTCTATTATTATCGACTTAGTCATAAGTTTTTGTTGTTGTTTTTATGCATAACTGTGTGACTCAAATACGTCAAATGTGCCTCAATTGTTGTCGACACTCATTATCAATTTAAATTATTTATTTTGTTGTTGTTGTAATTATTATGGAAATTGAGACTATCGAGAAATTGCTGTTTTTTCATTGGAATTGAGACGATAATTAAAAATATGTTCATGATTATGATTGTTGATGCTATTTTTTGAAATGCAAATGGTTTTTATATGTGAAATATTTTCAATTAGCGTTGTTGAGGCTCAGTTTTCAGGAAAAGCTTCATTTATGGAAAATTAAAGGGAAAAAATCAATTAAAAATGAGACTTTTTAAAAATTAATTTGAAAACTGAGCAACACTTGATCAAAACTGAGCAACACTTGATGGAAACTGAGCAACACTTGATAAAATTGAGCAACACTTGATCAAAACTTGATAAAATTGAGCAACACTTGATCAAAACTTGATAAAATTGAGCAAAACTTGATCAAAATTGAGCAACTTTGAGGAACACTTGATCAAAATTGAGCAGCACTTGATCAAAATTGAGCAACACTTGATTAAAACTGGGCAAATCTTGATGAAATTTGAGAAAAGTTGACCAAATTTTTGTTTAGCAAAATTTAGCAAAATTTGACTGAATTAAGCAACTGTGAGCAACACTTGAATGAAACTATGAAACTTTTGAGCAAAACTGAGCAAAAGTGAGAAAAATTTCATTAAAAGAGAGCAAAAATTTAATGAAAATGAACAAAAACTGATCAAAATTGATACTAGCTGAGCAACACTTGACTAAAACTGAGCAACACTTGATCAAAACTGAGCAACACTTGACTACAACTGAGCAACACTTGATCAAAACTGAGCAAAATCTCAAAATCATTCAAAAACTTGACTAAATTCAGCAACAGCAATCAATGCCTTTAGCTTCGATCCCAAACAATAAATTACAAATTCAAAAGTCTGCTCATAAATTTCAAAACAGATAAAAATGACCATCCTTGACCTCCCAATCCATCCATTCATCAATCCCATCTCATCATTCATCTTTTTTTCCATCTGAAGAATTTTCTCGTCTTTCCCCAAAAGCAGCACAAAAACGTCCTCACAAGCTTATCATTCATGCCCCAAAAAACTTTATTTTTATTGATGATTGCCAATCAACTTTCATGAAGAAAAAAAACTTTTTAATTCTTCCAAGAAGAGTTCCTCATTGGCCCTAAAACACAAAGAAGGAAAAACTTTAAAATTAAAGCTCAATTTTCCTTCCGGGACACAAACAACTTTTGTGCATTTTTTGTTCCTTTATTTCCATCTTTACCCTCATCAAACCTTCAATAACTTTCCTTTTGGCTCTCTCAATAATCAGAAATATTCAGTCAATGACGTCTAGGATGCGACGAAGATGTTTTCATCCCGCTTCAATCGATTATCAAGACAAATGACTCAAATTATTTTCAATTTCGAATGAGGAATGAGTTATTTGCTTGGGTTGTGGATGGTGGAAGATGGAACTGAGTTTTGTGGATGTGGAGGGGATGGATGATGGATTTTTGTACTGTTTTGAGTCATTTGTTGCTCAGTTTAAGTCAAGTGTTGCTCAGTTTGAGTCAAGTGTTGCTCAGTTTTTGTCAAGTTTTGCTCAGTTTTGACAAAAGTGTGCTCAGTTCTAATCAAGCGTTTCTGAGTTTTGTCAAGCTTTTTTCAACTCTAGTCAAGTTTTGCCCAGTTTTGTGCAGTATTGAGTCAAGTGTTGCTCAAATTAAGTCAAGTATTGCTCATTTAATGTTAAGTATTGCTCAGTTTGTGTCAAAAATTACTCAATTTAAATCAAATATTAGAAATTTTGAGTCAAGTCAAAGTCAGGACTTGCTCAGTTTGTATCAAGTGTTGCTCAGTTTTAGTCAAGTGTTGCTCAGTTTTGATCAAGTATTTCTCAAATTTTAAATATCATTAATGTAGTAAATCGATAAGATTCTCCCAAAATCTTCTCAAAAACTCATCCCTCAAGTAGAAAAATAAAAGAAAAAAATCCAAACTCAGCACATTCCTCAATCGATTCATTTCCATAAGCATCCCAATGGTTAAAGAATTTTTTCCTTTAACATCCAATTCACCAGATGGGGATGCGCATTTGATAGTCCATAATCAAAAGCAGAAGCAGTCGAGTTAATGGAAAGTTTTTTTTGTTTATGCTGAAAAAAAGTTTTTTTTTTTCTTTTTTCTTGATTTGATGCGATTAATGAAAATTTATGAATATTTTATTTCTTAGAAAAGAAGATGGGAAATGAGAGGGTTGGGAATGAATTTTGGATGTGGAGATTGTTGAAAATTTGCTGATGGCTTAAGGCAACATTGAGTAATGAGTGCTGAATTTTGGTATTTTTAAAGGAGTTTTTGTGATGATTTTGGGGATGGAATTTGAGGAATTTCGGGTAAAAATGGGAATTTTGAGGTTATGTTATGAATTTTTTTGAGGTAATGCTTATAAAATTTGAGGTTAAATTCCTACTTTGAGGTTAAAATTCTAAATATTTGAGGTTATAATTTCAATTTTTGAGGCTATATTGAGTATTTGACTTATTTTGAGCAAAACTTGACTCAAATTGTCTCAAATTCGACATTAAATTACCAATATTTAGCTTCAACTGAGCAACACATGACTCAAAACTGAGCAAAACTGGGCAAAACTTGATAAAAAATGAGCAAATTTGATCAAAACTGAGCAAAATTTTATCAAAAGTGAGAAAAAGTTGACTTAAACTGAGCAACACTTGACTTAAATTGAGCAACACTTGACTTAAACTGAGCAACACTTGACTTAAATTGAGCAACATTTTATTTTATTCGGTTTTAAGATTGAAATTGAGTTGCAATTTATTAAAAATCCTTCCTGTAGGCTCCACGAAACCCCATCCGGATAGGGTTTCTGACAGCGGTTAACCGTTAACAGCATAACAGCGGTTTTTTACCTGAAAATGCGGTTAACGCAAAACAGCGGTTATAGAAAATTAACCGCTGTTAACAGCATTTTTATCTGTAAAGGCTTTAAATATGAAAATTTTAACGAAAATTTTGAATTTAATTAAAAAAAATTTAATTTCTTTCATAAATCTCTCCTTTTTTGTAAGAAAATGTGAGTTTTGGATAAAAGTTTTATGTTAGAATTCCTTTGAAAAACTTGAAAGATTTTGGGAATTTTTTTTTCAAAATCTCGCCATTGTCGTGGAGTTAAGGGCAATTTCCGTCTTGCTTGCCTTTAAAAAATCAGGAAAATTTCGGTCCAAATTTCTGCGAAGAGAGTGTTCTTAACTTTCGCAAACTTTTGTGCAAAAAAACAGCATTGCTTTCAAATATATTACAAACGCCTTAATGTTTATGAATTTTCAATATAAAAAAAAATTTTGGAGTTCATCAATCATTAAAAATTATTCTTTTTCTTTGATTTTGATAAATATCTTTACTTTTGTAGGTTTACGTAACCTAATTCAACCATATGAGCCAAATAAAAATAAAATATATCAATAAAAAGCTCATTAACATAGTAAAATTGTGATATTTTTAAAAATTCTTAATAACCGCTGTTAACCGCTTTAACAGCTGTTTTGAGTTTTTTCATAACAGCATAACAGCGGTTATGAAAAAACGCGGTTAATCAGAAACCCTACATCCGGATTTAAATCTCCTCCAATTTTATTCCAAAAATTAACAAAATCCAAAACATTAAAAAACATTCAAAAATTCCATAAAAAAATTAACCAAAAAAATGTCACTCAAGAGAAAGTCGAGAAAACCACACAAAACAAAGCATTTGTCTTGTAATTTCATGACAATAACTCGTGCACTTGCTGCCTTTTTATTCTTGTTATTTTTTTATGTTTACGAGAAATCATTTAAAAAGCATTTTCGAGGAATTAACATTTTTTATGCTTTATTTTTTTAAGGTTTTTTTGTCATCTAAAAGGTCGGTGATCTTATGTGGAGAGTTTGAAGCTTGTTGGGAGGCAATTATTGGGTTTAGTAGAGTTAGATGGGATGCATTTTGTAGCAATTTAGGCTCTAAGTCGGAGCATGGTTCCAGTAAGTAAGTAACCGACTTGTTTGACTCGATGAATCCGGTCCTGAAATTGACTTTTATGAATTTTGATCATTTTTGACAATTTTTGTCAATTTTTAACAATTTTTGATCATTTTCTTCAATTTCACTTCCTTACATTCAGCCCAACCCTTCAAAACCTTCATCCAATCCACAAATCCACCTCCATTCCCAACAACCCCATCCCATCTCCCCTCCAACTCCCCCCAAAAAGCCTCTCCATTATTCCCCCATTAATAATTTATTATCACTTAAATTATGACCCAATTAAGAAGGCACAAAAGCCATTCAAACAAATTTTTCAAAAAAGCCCCAAACTAGGAAGATAAAAAAAATTATTTGTTCCTTTATGTCAGCCATTCATTCTCACAACAAATAATTTTTTATGACTTTTTTTTTTTTTTTTTGATAAAAATTTTCGGTCATTTTTTGACATATTTTTGTTAGTGTGTGAATCCATTGAGTGCTGTTGACTGATAATGATTGACGTGAGGTAGCTGATGTGGTTGGACGATAAAGTCAGTTGATTTTTTTGTTTGTGGGTTTTTAGAGATTGATGGAAGTGAATGTGGATGGTAAAAGTTGATGAATTATTGATTTTGTTGAAGGAAGGGTTTTGGGGGGATGGAGGGGATATTTTGAGAATTTTTTGAAATTTGGGTCATTGGATGAGGTAGGATCTGTCAATTTGATGCAATTAGCAACAGTTAATGCTGTCAAGATTATTAATTAAGCCAAGTTTAATCGGTAAAATAACGAAAAAGTACAAAAATTCGAGTTGACATCCAATTAGCCTAAACAGCAGTATAAATCCCCTAAACCTACCCCTACCCTACATCCTTTTGGAGATTCTTCAATTTTCTTGGGTTTTGCACATCAAACATCCACATTTTAGTTAAACAGTTCCTCATTTTTATTCAAAATCCATCAAAACACGTCTATCAACCGTCGTGCGTCTTAACCAACGATGTAAATTTTGTCGAATTTTCTAAAAAAAATCGGTTCCAAAGTACTGTGGATGTGTTTACATTCAGAATTGTCCAAGTCACTTAATCGATGCAAAATTCAGCACTTAGTCAGTTTTATTTTAACATAGGATTTTGATTATTGTGGAGACGTCCAACTTCAATTTTGAGAAGGGTCCGGACTCCAATTAATGTGCTTTGTACTTTAATAGACAAATTGAATGTTTTTAAGTCACCAAAGTGATATCACAATTGACAATACTCCCAGAATTGGACTCTAATAGCCTCTACCTGACTCCAATTAGACTCCAAAAGTCCAATTCTAGCACATTCCAGATTCCAAAGAACTCAAAATTCCGTTGAATTTGAATCTCATTGGATTCCAACTCCAAAATGGACTCTTGTCAGGTCTGAGTGGTCAGCTCTGAGTGTTTAGGGATTATGGGTAATCCAATGTCACAACAAAGTCTTTTTTTGTACAAAATTTCCAGTTTTTAAGGACAGAAGATCTCAAAATTGTATTAAAAGTTTGCTAACTTCACACAAGTAAATAACAAAAAATGATTAAAAAATGCCCAAAAAATGCTTAAAAACTGCTCAAAAAATTTCATGCTCAAAAATTGCCAATAAATCCTCAAATTTTGACACCAATTTCCCATCCATTTCCATCCAAAAATATAAAAAAATATGGAAAATCCCATAAAAATTTTCATAATTTTCCTCTCATTTCCCATTTGTTATTTCCAAAAAGGATTCAACAGCACCAAGCAGTGCCAATGATGATGATCAGGAAGAAATAAATATAAAAAAAGTACAAAAAAAAAAAAAATGCGACATCAAGGAAGGAAAAAATTACAATCAATCAAACCACACAACGGAGAGGAACTGAGCATTAATATTCTCAAAAAAAAAACAGTCACGCACACAGGCACAAGCCACAAGAAAAAATATTTCACACCTACACCATCAAGGCAGACAGTCAGTGAAGGCAGACAAGTAAAGTAAAAAAAAATGTTGAATTTCGACACTGGAACTGCTTGTCGGTGCTGCTGCTGTCAATGTCTGTGTGTTGCTTATTCGAACGAAGAAACTTTCTATTTGGAATTCTTTTTTTTTGTGTATTTGTTGTTGTTTTTCACTCTTGGCAAATTGAAAATAATGAAAAAAAAATAGAAAATTTATGCTTGGCTTTATTGCAAATTGAAAGCTGAAGTTTTGCTGCTTTTTGGAAGGTTTTTATGGCAAAAAATTGGGGAATTTTGAGTCAATTTTTGGTAATATTTTGGGTGATTTTTGATAATTTTTGAGATTTTTTGAGATTTTAAGACAATTTTTCGACTATTTTTGCAATTTTAGCAAATTTTTGACTTTTGAGTGCTTTAAATGGCATTTAACTCCTGAATGGTAGACCATTGTTGACAACAGCGTAACCTAATCCCCTCTAAACCTAAATTCGTCTCTCGTTTTGGCTTCTTTATCTACCCATGACAGTCTAATCTACTTTATTGAACCTTATCCCAATCTACCCGAGTAGCCAGGACTTTCTTAAGATGCCCAACCTTCAACTACTCCACCTTACCCCCAGGTGTCCCAAAAATAGCATTCCAGAGGGTAATCTACCCTAACAGACAAATACCATGTCTTTTAAGTTCTTGATCTACTTGAACATACTAGATTTTAGCGTTATTCTCAGCTTATGCTGCTCTGGAGAGTACTATATGTGCCTTCTATGGCTATTATGCTTAAGATAGAACAATGGTGGACAACCTGTGTTCCGCGGTGCTCTAGTGTTTAGCTAAAATTTTGCCATTTGGGAATTGCCATGATAATGATCAGGAATGCCGTGTTTGGTTTTTTTTCAAAGCTCCAAAGCAGCTCAGCTTCCTTTCGTGGCCACAAGGTGATTTACGTTTGTCTGCAAAGGTTTTTTTAGAATCAGTAAGTCCTATCGTGGTTGATCATGTCCAATTGTAGAAAATAAATGATTGTCCATCACTGGGATAGAGAATGGCAGTAGCTTGTCTACCTTAAGGGTCAGACACTCCAAAAAATAAAGTATCCCGGAAGATTTTTGGGACGTGATCGGGACGGGACTGTCCCGGGATTTCACGGTCCCGGTCCCGGTATCGAGAAACATAATTAAGAATGTCTTAAAATTGGCCTACCCCGTGTAGAATTTGATCTAAATTCCTCACCAGAACATCAACAAATTTCGTCAAAATTTCATTAAAAATCTTCAGATTTTTTGTTCATCGCTGAATAAATCTCCATAAATAAAAAGCAAATCTGATCCATATCCGATTCAATTGACATAATTCTTAATATTAATTTGACATGATCTGAAGCAATTTATGTCCAATCAAATTTTATTGTTCTTAACTGTGATTAAGTCTTATATCCGATTGGATTCAATTTGATTTAATTTTCATCAAAATTTTTTGAGTTTTATTTAGTTATTATCGTCATTTTTATATTGAGGGAGCTAATCTAGTCAACAAGGAAGTTGGTCTGGAAGTGAACGGAGTAGGAAATGATGAGAAATCGAGTTCCAGGTCAGCATGACTCTGGTTTCTGGTCAGATTCGATGAAATTCAACCTCAAGTCAGATTTATGTCAGTTTGGGATTAGATTTTCGGTCATTTCTACGTCGTGTGCCTTCCTGGTTAGTCTTCATGACTAGAGTTGGCTGGATTGCATTCCTGGGGCTTCTTGACTGCAGTTTGAACTCAAGTGTAGGCGTTTTTTTGAGTCCATGCCTCCCAAAGTCCTCCTAACTCTGTTCATGTCTATTGTTGGATGCACATCAAATTTATCGACCTAATTCAGTCAATAAGCACGCTCATCTTCATGACTAGAGTTGATAGAACTCCAGTGGAGGCATCTTTGTGAACCATTACAGTCCAGACACCCAAAAGGCACAGCAAAGCTTCCAAATATTGCCTCCAAAAATTTCCCCATAATGCACATAAAACTCAATTAATTTACCTCCAAAAAAGCTCATTTAATGCTTCCCAGCAACACAAAACAAGAGAACTAAACTTTATGATTCAGTCCACCCAACATCCCAACATCCAATTCCACTTTAGCCCATATATATAGACTATGTAAATGAAGATATGTGTGAAATTTCATGCGCTTTCAACCGCAATTTATTCCTTTTTAGTGTCACATAAAATAAAATTGTGTTAGACCTGACTTTTCTTTAATTGATTTAGTGCCTTTTTTTTTGTGGTTTAGTGATGAAATATATTGTTGTGAATATATACATGCACGATGAGAAGGAACATAAAAGGTCATTGGATGTACATTAGCGTTGATGTTGTTTGTTTGATGATATCGGACTGGACTGGATGTGAAGGTTGTTGTGGATAATTTTTTAGGCTGTTGATGGATATTTGTTGGTATTTTGAGAGGGAGTTGGGGGTGGATTTATGAAAAATTGATGAGCGTCGATTAGCAGTCGTGGGCAGAGTTGGGAGGAATTTGAGGACAATGAAAAGTCTTCAAAGGTGCCTTCAGTGGGGTTCAAACAGCACTAGTCATGAAGATAAGCTTGCTTATTGGCTAAATTAGTTGAATAAAATTGATGAATATCGAACAGAAGACATAAAGAGAGTTAGGAGGACTTTGGAAGACCGGGACTCAAAAAGACGCCTGCATTTGTTTCTATACTACAGTCAATGAGCCCCCGGAATGCAGTCCAGCCAACTCTAGTCATGAAGACTAACCCGAATTGCACACGACGTAGAAATGACCGAAAATTCGATCCCAGGTCGACTTAACTCTAGCTTGA
The DNA here is from genome assembly GCF_022539635.2 of Chironomus tepperi. Classification (NCBI taxonomy): domain Eukaryota; kingdom Metazoa; phylum Arthropoda; class Insecta; order Diptera; family Chironomidae; genus Chironomus; species Chironomus tepperi. Next base: position 729,991 of record NW_027226129.1, on the reverse strand, counting down.
GGTCGGATTTCATCGAATTTGACCAGAAACCAGGAGTAATTATGGCTTGTAGCTGGATTTTTAGCCTTTTTTATATCGTGTGATTTTAGGACAAGATCCTTGTTGGTTGGATTAGCTGAGTGTACATTGAACAGCAGACATTAACAGAATTGACGAACAAATCTTCAATTTTTGTGAGTTTTTTGCGATTTCTTGAATTATTTGCGGTTTTGATGAGATTTTATAGAGTCTAAAGCCAATTATGCGTAATATTTTGAAGGAAATAGTAAAGTTGCTTCAAAATATGCTGCACATTTAGTCATTATGGATATGTTGAGTCAGATTTAATGCAAGTACTCAAACTCGACTCAGATTTTGTATGAAAAAGTTGAAATTTAATGAAAATTGTCAACAAAATTCCTTAAATCCCCACAACACCCCCGTCCCTGGATGTCAGGCAAGCAACCAAAAAATAATTCAATTATCATCATCAAAAATGGTCAATTTATCGACGGAACAACAACAAAAAATTTCCATAAAATACCCAACAGTAAATTTCAGGCTTGATAAAAATGTTGTTCCTTAATTTCCTCCAACCATCTGTGTCTTATTTGATTCTCGTATGAACACACCGAAATTCAATTTCAGGTAATTTAATATTGAGGCACAAAAAAATAAAAAAATTTTGGCACATCCTTAAAATAATTTTTTACATGGCGTCAATTAAATGAACTTAAATTAATTATTTTTGGGTTCCAATTCCTCAAAAAATTGTCAAGCTTAATTTTTGTGGATCTATGTCTTGATAGTTTCACATGAAAATGCCCTCGAGGATAATTTGAACATGATTAAGCAATAAATATCCTCAAAACTTTTTAAAGTTTCGGAGATTGTTTTTGTCAATTTGAAGATAGAGCATGTGCTGCTTGTTGGATGGAAATGGAAGTTGCTTGGCAGTTTTTTTGTAACAGAGAATTTTGTTTGTTGTCAGATTAATCAGCAGTAATTAATGTTTAGAAAACTAGTCGTTGTTTGTTATTGGATTAGAAGGTAGGAAAAGGTTTTGATGATTTTTGAAGGTTGGGGATGGGTTGGAGTGACTAGATTGGAGGGAAATTGTTGACTATTTGTTGATTGGAGTTGGAAGGGTATTGTTGACTAGATACTAAGCTTGGAGAGCCAATAGCGCAGAAATCCGGGTTCAGGAAAGCGCGTTGCGTGCCTCAAACTAGATTCTATCATATTCAACCTCAAACCACAGTCAAATCGACCTAAAGCCTTATTTTCAGCGAAATTCTAAGCCATATGTTCTAAGTCAGTTGATTCTAATCAACAAGCAGCTTACTCTGAAAGCATACGACATATAAATTCGAGTCCAGGATGGCTCAACTCTAGCTTCAGATCAGATTTGATGACATCCGACCTCAGGACAGAGTTAAATCCACTTATGACCAGATTCAGCACTTTCTACGTCATGTGCCTTTTGGGGAAGCTTTAATGTCTACAAATCTAAGGTTATCATCATAATCTTATGACTGAGGGTCTGTTCATTCACTAAGCACGAAACTAATTGGCATTTTGACTCTTCTCAGCCTCACATAACGAAATCTTAAGCTTGAGGAGAATGTCGACTCGGATTTTTCATGGAACAGTTGAATCGACTTCATGCAAGACGACTTCGAGCTCAGTTTCGACACTGTGACCGAGATTACCCGGGTAGTCTTTTGGTATTGGCAATTTTCAGGCTGAAGCCGACGATAGAACCAGTTTTAGGTGATATCTGAGGGAGGCAATGGATCACAGTTGATCTGTACGGCCATCCAAGTAAGTAAGTCAGTAAGTACTGGTCTCGGTCTCGAGAATTCGTCAAAAACCGAGTCTTCAACAAACCTTCCCTAAAAGCGCTCCCTATCACCCAAACATCCCCCAATTCCCCCTCCAAAACTCAACATCATTCACCCAAGAATTTCATAGGAACTCCGATAAGAATATTTACATATTATTAATGCACTTTACAATTCCAAATCAAAACTGAACAGAACAGACATAACTGTTTAATATAATTCAATGTTGACTGTTTATGAATTAGAGTCAATATTGAGTATAACAAGTGTGAACTTTGTGCTATTTATGTACTTGAAAAAATATATAAAAATGATTATCAGCTGCAAGCAGATATAAAGTGAAGTAATATGTGATTATCAGCGATATATGAGCTGTAATGTGTGTAGACGAGGAGCTTATGGAATGTGGGTTTTAGTATAGATGAGGGTGGGAAGGACTGGATGGATTTTGGACTTGAAAAATGCCTATGAATGGTCTGTTAGAGGAGTCCTGTCAATCTTGTCAAAGATGGTCTTAAATCTACAAATATTATGAATAAAGATTAATAATTATTGCGAAAAGCACAAGCTGCTCAACGGATACAAAATCTAACACCAGGCAAGCGATTTAAATCTAATCCAGCACAAAGTCAGATTCATGCAGGTCTGGAGCAGAATTTATTGGTTTATTAACTAATGTGTTGCAGCTAATTCAGGCGCTGTAGTTTTAGGAACAAATCAAGCTATTTTTCATAAAATTTATAACACTTAATAGCTGTTGGTTCGGATTGATTAAGGATTCATTAATCTAGGAGACAAAAAGCGTGATCTCAAAAGCAGAGTATGCAACTCTAATCTAGTATATTTATATTCATTATTAGAACGTCGGCTCGATTTTGACTTTTATTTTGTATGAATAAGTCTCGAAATTTATCGAAACAGTAACTCCTGGAATCCATGATAATCATGATTCCATATAAAATCCCAATTGACTGTAAGCTTTGTCTAGACGAAGAAGTCATATTGAGCTGACTAAACTTAAAAAATTATTTTAATTGTTGCCAGCAAGCTCATACAAGGATAGAGGACTCATCAACATGTTTCATGTATATACTAGGCACATTGACACTTGTTGAAGGGTTTATTCGATTATTTTCCTAAAAAAAGACCAAATTTCTTAGTGTCAACAAATCTCAAGACTAAAAAGTCTTGATATCGGTCTCAAGACGGATATTCAAGGTGTAGAATGCAACCATATAAGAACTGGAAGAACCCAAAAGATACTGTTTCGGTCTAAGTCTGAGAAACTGATATAGTCAAGTTAAACTTAAAATTTTGTAAAATTGGTCCAAAAATTAGCTTAAATTTCCTCAAATTTAACTAAATTTACACAATTTAATGCTCAAAACCCGCGGTAGGCCGAAAAACTGAAGGAATGAAGCTGTCGATAGAAATAACGTTATACTTGGAATTGATAATTGGCTGACGGTGGCCAGCAATAGGGCCAGCTCCAGGCGACGACTGAGGGAGGCCATGAATCACACTTGAATTAAGTAAGTAGTCCTCAAAACAGAGTTAACAGGATTCTAATTCGAAGTTGGACTAAAATGGAGTCTTGACTCAACTGAAGTTATATTTTGGAGTTTAATAGAGTTTAACTCCTGGATTCCTTATAGTTTTGCCTCAAAATAATCAAAATTTGCCATAAAAAGCATCAAATTTTTATAAAATCAGCCAAACAAACAAAACAACTCAAAACTCCCCAAAAACCCAACAAAAAATTACAAAAAAAAAATTCCAAAATATTTTCATCCATCAGTCCATGTCAGTTGAATTGAACAAAAATTTTACAGTCATTTTTTTATGTGTACATTTCCAATGGAAATATCTAAATAAAATTTCATAATAATTTTTCTATATCCAATTTAACAATATCTTCAATGCCCACCATTTTCTATGGCTAAATCTAAATTGAATCGGAATTAAACAATTCCTGCTAATTTTTCATGACTGTCGATTGAGGGTAGGACTGAAAAAATCCATAATCAGCCAATCTACGCAACAGAATGACTCAATCTAGCTCCGTACGTAAAAAAACCAATTTTTTATCACAAAAAAAGCAGGAATTAATTACAAAAACATTCATGATTCACTTCGAGTCCATTTTTTTTGCATAAATTGAAAAAAAAAATTTAAAAATTTTAAATTTCGAACAGAACTTCAAGTCACGACCATCGCCGCTAGTTCCAATTCCAAAAATAATTGTTGAACTTCCTTATTTATGTTTTTTTTACTTGAAATTTTTGAGTTTGTTTTAATAAAAAGAAATATCATATCACACATAGTCAGTTCCACCAACACCTTTATTCCATACATTTGCAGTCACTGTTTGACACAAATACAGTCACACCGAGCCAGCCACAGTACAACAAACATTCATGCATCGGTGAAAAAAAAAGTCTCAAAAAATTTTCAATTTTTTTTTGCACATTTTTGAGATTTTTTGAATTTTGGATGAGCTGGTTGATGGATGTGGCTGATGATCAGCTAGTCGGTGGAGATTCTTAGGGAAATATTGCAATTTTGAGTCTAGATTTGAAATTGTCGCAGAACCAAAGCTGAAATTTTGTGCAAAAATTTTTCAAAAACTTACAAAAATTTTTTTAAACTTTTTTTTTTAATCCACAACTGTTGGAACTGCCTTTAAATTCTCACAAAAATATTCACAAATTTTTTAATTCCACAAAAAATATAAAAATTTTTTTTTTCTTATTTTTTTTTCACTTTTTTTTTAAATTTTCAATTTTTTAATAAAATTTCACCTAAACTACACGATTCCGACTTAATCGACAAGCTTGACTCGCGTTCTTGACTATTTTCAGCTATTTTTTGTCACTTTTTAACACTTTTTTGATAATTAAAATGCTGAAAATTTTTTCGAGTCTTTTTTTTTGCTGCTCTCGCCCCGAAAAAAAATTTTTTTTTTTATTTTATTCTTTTTTTTCCTTCTTGTCGTCTTGTATGTTTCTTGTGTACTTATTACTGCATTTCGAACATGATTTTCATTTGAAGGTGGTGGTGTCGACGGTGGTTGTCGAGTGTCGAATTGTCAGTGTTTAATTTGGATGTGGGCATTTTGAATATTGGGGGATGTACGTTAGAAACTTTTTGATGGATTTTTTGGAATTTTAAGGAATTCTACCTGATTTTTGAGGATTTATAGCTTGATATAGCTTAAGGAAGCCGAATTCTGACTCATAAGCTAACAAAATGACCTAATATCTCTTAATACACCGCTGGTGTCCAAGATATATGCCAAAATAAAGTGCATTAAAGTATAGAGTACAAGACTATCCAAAACACCTCGTTTGAAGGTTGTCAGCTCCACAATCAGACTGTAGATGGTGATCATTACCAAATCGACCATTTCCGATATCAATTTGTATAAAACAGCAAGATTTGGCGCTAAGTACTGCTTACTCTCACTGAAATGTCAGTAATAAATCGTATTATTTAACCTGCATTAATATGATTAATTATTACTCGAATTCAGCTTTAACATTCAAGCATATGGTCATTGAGGATCTTAGGGTACCAATGAGCATGCTTATATGTTTATATATGAGGGTGTCACATAGACAAAGCACTTGAATTTCAACTAACAGCGATACCGTTATTAAACGATAGGTTACAGCTATATACTTAATTCAACAGATATCAAATTGATATATTACTTAAATAATGAGTTGTTTGAATTAAATGAAAGATTTTCTGCTTTTTTCCAACTCTGTTTAGTTGCATGGTCCAAGGAATACCAATGTAATCTATCAAATTACAATTTTTGGTTCGCAAATACACAAATCGAGTTGATTTGACTGGAAACAGCAAAAAAATCACTCAAATTCAACTAGATTTTTGCGAAAAAGCCAGCTTTCCGCATCATTGAGGTATCACAGTTGATCTGCACGACCAGCAGAGTAAGTAAGTAAAAAACGCAAATTGTTAGAGTCGGTTAGGGTCATCACAATAATGGCATACCAAAGACAAAGACAACTCAGGTAACCAATGATCATCCATATTATAAACACCCAATTCCTTTGCTGATACAAGAACGGAAGCCATGTGAAGCCAAAAATTGAAGGGTAACAGGGGTAATGTGGGTGTAATGTGATGCCACATGAAGCTATGTGAAGCTGAAAATTCTGAAGATGGGGCGCCACGGACGCTCCCGATACTCTAGTAAAATTATAAAGAAAGCGAGAAAAAAGTCCATAAGTTTGTTACAAATTTTGCTATCCCTAACCTAGTTTTTAAGATATTGAACCCAAATCTTGTAGGATCTAGACACCCAAAACTGAAATTTAAATTGAAATTATTTTAAAAATAATTAAAAAAATTCAAAAATATCTTCAAAATATATTTATTTTCCATTTTAAAAATCTAATACAAAAGGCACTAAAATTTCAATGAATTAAGGAACACAGCCACTAATCCAACAATCCTTCAAACTCTTCCTCAGCTTTCCTAATCAAATCTTCCTTCTTCTGATAAGCTTCAATAATTTTCCCAACTTTTTCAGTATCTGCTGCCCATTCATCCCTAAATTGAACTTTTGGATATTTCCTCTTAATCACATCAAATGCTTTTGCCTTCAACACATCATGCTCATACTTGTTGACTATTTTCAAAATATCCAATGCATTTCCAGCATTAATTCGGTCACTTAAATGCTTAGCTGCAAAATCCTTCAAATTGTCAAGCTTCAACTTCCCAGCAGCAGCAAAAAGATGCAAAAAGTTCATCCCATCGACACCTGGAAGTTCATCAGTGTAGAGAAATTTTAAAATAACCTCAAAAATGTCCACTGGAATGTCAATTAAATTAAGGTTCTCAACTTCAGGGTTGTTTTTCAGCAATTCAGCCAGAGTTGGACTTCGTGCTGCAAGCAGGAACTTGTGGACGGGGAATTTATGGTCATCAATTTGGATGCTAAAGTCCTTGGTCGTGGCATCTTGGATATAAGCCTCAATATCAGCATGAATGCATTTTTGATATTTTGAGGTTATGTACAAATTTTTTTCTTTTTCAAATTTCAGTTCCGTTTTTAAAATTTGAACTTTTTCGATTGACTTTTTGAGGTAGTTCTTGACATGCTCGTCCGTAAGTTGTGTAAATTTATCCATCAGGACATCCTTAAACTCACTCAGCGCTTCCTTATTGTTACAATTGACACTTGATGTATAATTTGGATTATAATCAAAACTTGCGTACTTTAATTTATCCAATTTATCAAGTATTTCAGGCTCAATGATGATTAATCTATTGTCATCGAAGTAGACTTCCTCTAAATTCTCAAAATCCTCAAACAAGTCACCCGGCAGGAACTCAATTGTATTATTTGAAAAGTCAATTTTTTTCAGCATTTTATATTCGGTCATGTCCTCATGCTTGACATGCTTTAAGCCTGAACATGATATTATTAAGGTATGAAAATTTGGAAATATTCTGACAAGTCCTTGCGGTACTTTTGTGATTGTACAATGCTCAAAATTAATTTCCATAACATCAGCATTTGACTTTCCAGCGTCGTGCTTTGTTTCGAACTCTAATGGCTCATTTTCGTCGATTACGACATTTTGGATCTTACAGGTGTATGATATGTCGGAGAATGTATCTCGACCGAATTGACAGTTGATCTTCATTGGTGTGGGTGTGATCTGTAAAAAGGAATGTGATATTTAATTGATATATTAAGGATTACTAAGGTTTTCACTAAATTCCCTAACAGACAAAGAGGCCGCCTTTAGATGGCGTGCAGGTATTTCTGTTATGGATCTTGAAACTTCAGAAGTCCCAGCATTTGGAATTTGGGTTTAATCCCTAGATTGAATTATGTTAAAAGCAGAGTTGGCAGGACTTTAAAGTGGAGTCCGGACTTTGAAAGTCCGGACTTTTGGGACTTTTGGAATCCGGACATCCAAAGTCCTGACAACTCTGGTCTAGCAAGCTGCAAACCTTAATCTCAAAGCTAAGAAATTCAATTGTTTTTTTTAGATGGCAAAAGAGCAAGAGGACGGCCAAGGAATAAAAAAAGGAAGCTGGTTGATAAAAACAATGTGGCACTTGGTATTAACGGTCGATAAAGGGCAGCATGTGTAGCTTAGGCAGTTGATTGAGGCGTAGGCAAATAGCTTGTTCAAGCATATATTATTGCAAAATAGCATGTCGAATTATATGGAAGAAAGACGGTATCGTGTGCTACATAGCCAGCTCCATGTACAGCGATACAGCCAGCAACAGAGCCAGTCTTAGACATCAACTGAGAGAGGCCATGGACCAGCAAAGGATCCAATTAATTCCCTCATAAAATATAACAAAATTAATCAAAATTATTCAATAAATTTACCTTAAAAATCCCTCAAAAAATTGAATAATTTCCTTGTTTTTATCAAAATTGTCAGTCAATTCCTTAACTGCCTTCACAAAACTCCAAACGTGTTCAATTTGAACTTGTCACTTTCGTCTTCTGTGACTTACTAACTCAGTCGGTGTAAATTTCAATGAATTTCATCACATTTGATGATTCATAAATGGAATTAACTTCAAGTTTTTGTTGATTTTTTAGGAATTGTTCACTGATTTTGGTGGAGAATGTTGGAAAATTGTAGGATATTTAAGGATATTTTAGGATAGTCAGGAACTGTGCCTTAAAATGTCATAAAATCGTAGAAATTCTCAAAAAAATTCACAAAAAAAAAAATCCAAAAAAAAAATTGTAAATTCAAAACAAAAACAACCGTTAAGCTTCACATGTCGACCGTCCAGATGTCGCTCATGTCCACACTTCCCGTCGACATCCAAAAAGTATATTGGATATAAAAAAAAACAATCAGCAGCAGTAGTACATGTAAAAGAAGAAGTGAATGAAGAAATTAGGAACAAAATACTCAAAAAAAAAAAAAAAAATTTGAGATTAAAAAAGATTTAAAAAAAAAGATGAAATTAAGGACCAGCCAAGTGAGTCACAGCTGGATATGCTGAATATCTTAAATTTGATGACTTTTAAGCACTAAAAATTATGTAAAAAAAAAAAAAAAAATACAAAAAAAAAGTTGCAAAAAAAAATAAAAAAATCAATTTTTTGTGGATATTTAAAGTGTTGGATATACCCGACTGTATGCTGGATGGTACCCAAAAGTATGGTCAACTAAACCTGTAAGTCTAAAAAACCTAATTTTTCTTAAAAATTCTCAATTTTTGCAATATTTTTTTTTTGCAATTATTTCCATCTTCGTCACCGTCCATCCATTGATGGCTGTTCCTCACATACAGCCACAGATATCAAAAAAAAATCTCATTGTTGTTGTTGTCAGACATTCCAGAAGGTCATTAAGGTAGACACAAATAAGTTGCATCAAAAAATTGAGTTTATGTTTTGCCTTGACGTGATTGTTATGACTACATAAAGCAGCATAAAGTCAGTCGAGAGAAAAAAGTCCAATTTTTTGTGCTGCATTTGCGACTCAATTTGTCTACTTCTTGCTTTTTTTTGTGTGATTTCATCTCAATGTGATTGAGTAATGTGTGATAATTGGATATGGATTTAACTTTGTGAGTGACTGACTTGTTGTGGATGTGATGTGCAGTTTGGGGGGGTCTGTTGAGTCATCTTTGACTCAATCATCAATATTTGTTGACTTTTGGTGTGCATTTGTTATCTTTTTTGGTGATTTTTGATGAAATGCTGATTGTGAGTAGTCAATACTAGTCTGTACTGGTCTATACTAGTCTATACTGGTCTATACTAGACAATGCAACTAGATTTGACAATATAGTGACATACTGTGAGATAAGGATGAGTCAGGGTGACTCTAATCGACCATTTTGAGGTTATATTGAACCTATCCAAGCATTTTAAGGCTGTATTCACTCTAGTCGAGCATTTTAAAGCCAAATTGACTCTAGTCGACCATTATAAAGCTCTATTAACCCTAGTCGAGCGTATTAAAGCTCAATCAACCCTAGTTGACCATTTTAAGGTTAAATTGACTCAAGTCGAGCATTTTTGAGGTTAAATTGACTGAAGTCGAGCGTTTTTGAGGTTAAATTGACTCTGGTCGAGCGTTTTTGAGGTTAAGTTGACTCAAGTCGAGCGTTTTTGAGGTTAAATTGACTCAAGTCGAGCGTTTTTGAGGTTAAATTGACTCTAGTCGAGCGTTTTTGAGGTTAAATTGACTCAAGTCGAGTGTTTTTGAGGTTAAATTGACTCAAGTCGAGCGTTTTGAGGTTAAATTGACTCTAGTCGAGCGTTTTTGAGGTTAAATTGACTCAAGTCGAGCGTTTTGAGGTTAAATTGACTATAATCGAGCGTTTTTGAGGTTAAATTGACTCAAGTCGAGCGTTTTTGTGGTTAAATTGACTCTAGTCGAGCGTTTTTGAGGTTAAATTGACTCAAGTCGAGCGTTTTTGAGGTTAAATTGACTCAAGTCGAGCGTTTTTGAGGTTAAATTGACTTTAATCGAGCATTTTAAGGTTAAATTGACTCAAGTCGAGCGTTTTGAGGTTAAATGACTCAAGTCGAGCGTTTTTGAGGTTAAATTGACTCAAGTCGAGCGTTTTTGAGGTTAAATTGACTCAAGTCGAGCGTTTTGAGGTTATATTGACTCTAGTCGAGCGTTTTTGAGGTTAAATTGACCTAAGTCGAGCGTTTTGAGGTTAAATTGACTCAAGTCGAGCGTTTTTGAGGTTAAATTGACTCAAGTCGAGCGTTTTTGAGGTTAAATTGACTCAAGTCGAGCGTTTTTGAGGTTAAATTGACTCAAGTCGAGCGTTTTTGAGGTTAAATTGACTCTAGTCGAGCGTTTTTGAGGTTAAATTGACTCTAGTCGAGCGTTTTTGAGGTTAAAATGACTCAAGTCGAGCGTTTTGAGGTTAAATTGACTCAAGTCGAGCGTTTTGAGGTTAAATTGACTCAAGTCGAGCGTTTTTGAGGTTAAATTGACTCAAGTCGAGCGGTTTTGAGGTTAAATTGACTCAAGTCGAGCGTTTTTGAGGTTAAGTTGACTCAAGTCGAGCGTTTTGAGGTTAAATTGACTCAAGTCGAGCGTTTTTGAGGTTAGATTGACTATAATCGAGTGTTTTTGAGGTTATATTGACTCAAGTCGAGCGTTTTGAGGTTAAATTGACTCTAGTCGAGCGTTTTTGAGGTTAAGTTGACTCTGGTCGAGCGTTTTAAGGCAATATCGACTCAATTCGAACTTTTAAAGCTCAGTAAGCTTCAAAAAAAGCCATTTTACATGCAAATCTTACGAAAACAATTCAAAATTGCGCTCTCAACACCCACAAAACTGACTGTAAAGTCACTCAACCAACTCGAATTCATGAATGAAAAAATAAAAAAATAAAAAAAAGTTTCTCCACTCATCAACAAACGGCATGGAATGTCTCTCCATCTCACTCACATTTGTTCGCATTTTTATTTATTTTTTTGCTGTTCGTATCGTCGCAGCCCGCAGGCGACAAAAATTGTATGTTATCATATATATTCATAATTATTATAATTATTATCATCATTATTCCTATAATTTTATTACTATTGCACTTACAATAAGCAACACAAAATAACTTAAAAATAATACACGAAAAATCATTGTAATGGAAATTGAGCCATGTGGGATATTTATATTGTAATTAACAACTTTTTTTCTATGTGCTTGTTATTGTGCTGTTTGTTATTGGACGATAAAAATGTTAATTTAAAAATAGTTTAAAAATTGAAAGTGAAAAAGTTGATTTTTTTTTGAATTTTTTTGAGGTTTTTGGTTGAGTAAAATGCAATAAAATTGAGTATTTGGGGGTCGTTCAGGGGTTACGTAACGTACTTGAAGCTAGTCTTGGTCATGCTGCACTGGGTAGCTCTGCCCTGGCTTGGCACTGAGGAAAGTTGCCCTGAGTAACAGTAACGCTGCCCTGGAGTAACACTGCCTTGGGGTAACACTGCCCTGGGGTAACACTGCCTTGGGGTAACACTGCCCTGGGGTAAAATTGCCTTGGGGTAAAATTGACCTGAAGTAACACTGCCATAGGGTAATACTGCCCTGGGGTAACACTGCCCTGGAGTAACGCTGCACTGGGGTAATTCTGCCCTGGGGTAATTTTGCCCTGGAGTAACACTGCCCTGGGGTAACACTGCCCTGGGGTAAAACTGCCCTGAAGTAACACTGCCCTGGGGTAACACTGCCCTGGGGTAACACTGCCCTGGGGTAACACTGCCTTGGGGTAACACTGCCCTGGGGTAACACTGCCCTGGGGTAACACTGCCCTGGGGTAATACTGCCCTGGGGTAACACTGCCCTGGGGTAACACTGCCCTGGGGTAACACTGCCCTGGGGTAATCTAGACGCTTTATTCCTTTGACATTCTGTTCCGCATGGGGAAAAAGTGTCAAAAAGTCAATGTACACGTTGATTCATAGGTGACCCCATGGTCCCATGCTTTAAACCTCAACAAAATCTCCAAAACCCCATTTTAAACAGCGTGACGTAACATCTGAACGTCCCCTCAATAGCTAAATGTCTGAGAACAATTTTTTAACGTCTCTTTTTTTTGTGAGCAAAAAAAGAAGCTAACCGGTTAGATGAGTGAATGATGAAATAAATGGACTAAGTGGCTCTTAAATAAGAATTTTGGATGTACGAAGAATTTCTTGAATTTCCGGTTAAGGTATGTGAATGCTCAGCATTCTTATTAGAATTAATATGTCCAATTTTTTTAAGGGGAAATTTCACATGGCATGTCTGAGAAAATTAAAGTGAAATATGACGCCGTACATCTGGTTTTAAATCAGTTTCTGGTTTTCTAAGTAAATTGTGTGTGCATGCATTAGTCATGGACATAGCTGTTGCATTATCTACGTATATGAGATATTGGATAGACACTTATAATGTAATAAAAATTTGAATTTTATTGCTGAATTTTGATTGTTTTTGTGAATGCTTAGATCTTCTGAGTAACTTAGTTGCTTACTTCACTGGCTGTAGATCCATCAACTGCGATTCAGGGCTTCTCTCAGTTGGGGTCTTAAGCTGGCTGCAATTCGTCAATTAACATCACCCAATGCTTCACTGCCTTTAGGAATGAATGACTTGAAAAGCACTTTAAGATTATCCTCAACAGTTCAATTCTAGAACTTAAATTAGACCAGTGCTGCTCAAACTATGTTCCGCGGCACATTAGTAACCTGCGACATGATTTTGAATTGCAATGATGAATCGAGGAATTGCAGTTTTGGTTGTGACTTAATATCAAGTTGTGCCACATCATAAAAAAGGTTGTCCATCCCTGCATTAGACACACAACCAGCAAACCATCCCCAAGAGAGCAGTTCAAGCTCCATCGCTGTTGTTCTCAAACCACAACCATAAGAATACATAATAACATTGCATGATCTACTTTACTTGCTACATACTTGCTACTTAAGACACGTGTAAATCCCCGACATTCTATAGAAAAATAATCAATAGATGCCTTACACAACCTTTCCATACCTCCCTCAACTCCATTTTTCCACACCGTTAACTTCAATCTCTTATAAGGAACTGACATAACACATTACATCCACAATATCCTTAATCTTTACCTTTATCACTATCGATTTATATCCAACAACAGACAATGTAATCTATTTTTAGATGATAGTCACTGCCTGATGTGCATCATGTCATGTCTTATATTAATTCAGAGGTCGGGAACAGCAATGAATTATTAATGCAATTAAGTGACTGCTGCTCATAATTGTGGCTTTAAAGTTTATTTTACTTTTTAAATGAATTAATTTGTTGACTTAAAGTAAAGCAGTAAGAATAAATGAAAGGAGATGGATGATAAATGGATGGGGATGGGTTGGTTAATTGGACGATCAATTTCCAATTAATTTTTTGTAGGGTTCGGACATCTACAGTTATTAACAGTTATCTACAGTTATCTACACTTATCTACAGTTACAAACTGTAGATAACTAACTGTAGATTTTTTGTTCGAAACAAAAAAAATCGTTATAATTTTTGTACAAAATTCATTTATTTTGATGAATTTATATCAATTTTATCAATTTATGAATTGATTTCAACATCAATAGAGATAAGCACATCACAAATCTAATTTTTGGTATCAACAACATCAAAAATCGAAGAATTTTCGTAAATCGATATGAATTTTATGATTTTTTCGTTTCTGAGTCTTTTGGATTGCCTGTGACTTGCAATTCTTTCACGAGATCATTCTACACTGGCTAAACAATCCTTAAAACAGCTTCTGTTGCTACTTTTCTCTCTTTTTCACACAAATTATTCACAAAAAACATTTTTGAAATTTAAATTAATTAAATTGATTAATATCAAGAAGAAAATGAATATGAAACCATATTTATAGCCTTATTACACTGTTGGTGATTAAAATCAGCAGCTAATTAGTGAATTTGATACGAAAAAAGAATAAAAAAAATTGTTTGTTTACAAAATTTTCGATTTTGATTAACGGATTTTTTTTCATTTAAAAATTTATCTACAGTTTGCAAACTGTAGATAACTGTAGATTTTCTGTAGATAATCTACATGTTAATAACTGTAGATTATCAGTTAGTCTTTTTCCGAACCCTAATTTTTTGTGATATTTTATTTGTGATTAATAAGGCATGTGGGATAAGGCTTGGATTTGTTGTGAATTTTTTGGTTCGAATCTTATATTTGATTCTTTGGTCGCTCAGCTTTGAGTTTCAGTCTTAACGCTCAGCTTTAAGTTTCAAACTTGACGTTCAGCTTTGCGTTTTGTCGCTCAGCTTTGAGTTTTAATCTTAACACTCAGCTTTTATCTAACGTATTTTCAATTTTGTAACTTCAAAGCTGAGCGTAAAATCTGTGCTTTAATGCTAAGTGTCAAAATTGTAACTCTAAGTTGAGCTTCAAGTCGTAACCTTAAGACTAAGCATCAAGTCTGTAATTTAAAGCTGAAAGTTAATTTTATGTTTTAAGGTTGAACATCAAGTCTATACTTTAAGGCTATACGTCAATTCTATGCTTTAAGGCTGTACGTCAAGTTCATATTTTAAGTCTAAACATCAAGTCTGTATTTTAAGGCTAAGCGTCAAGTCTATGATTCAAAGCTGAACATAAAGACTGTACGTTTTCAAAGCTGAGCGTCAATTCTGTGAGTTCAAAGCCGACTGTCAAGTCTGTTTAAAGCTGCTTTAAGACTATGCATCAAGTTTGGTCTGTATTTTTAAAGCAGAATATCAAGTCTCATGAGCTTTGATGCTTAATTCCGAGTCTTAAGACTATTCTAAGCCTTAAATTCCTCCCTTAAGTCTCACATTTTAAGGCTTTATTTCCTTTTTTTAAAAGTCCTATTTCTCAATATTGTCATCATATCCCCACATGTCTCCATAATAATAATAATAATGACAATTTCACTGCAACTTCACCTCCTCAATGTCGCGCATATAGTAATGATAATTTACATTCATTGATGTACAATACACAAAAAAAAAATCATTTATGTATATTAAATTTTTTTCTATTCTTATTCAAGTCAATGCACGTAAAGCGACAAAATTACAACAAAAAAAGAGAAGTAAGCATGTAAATGACAAAAGACTGAATTGTACAATTTTGAGTAGTCAGTCAGATATGAATATGCACTAATGATTCTTTTCAATTACAATATTGTACAGCATAGAGCTCCTCGACTTAAATTACTCAAGTTTGTTGCCTGCCTCATTTGTGTGTGCCTTTAAAGATGTCACTTTATGAATCTCGGGGAGCTAATTTTTAAGGCATAAGAAGCACAAGTTGTAGAATTGAATTAAAAATTATTATGGGAACTATTTTCATAATGGAATTAAGTTCTATGACTTGAGGATTAGAGTAATGGAATGTTAGTCGGAGGGGCGACAAATTGGAGATTAAGTTCTATTGTGGTCATTTGAGATGTTAAGTGGTTTAGAATTTAGATTATATTGCTATAGGTCGTCGTATGTGAGGAATTTTAATGGCTTGATGGTGCTAAGAACAAATGTTGTATGACATATGATGCTTGACGCTCAGCTTTAAAATATTGTTATAACACTCAGATCTGTAATTACAATTCTAACGTTGTGCATTGAAAATAAAATCTTGACGCTCAGCTTTAAAGTACTAACTTGACGTTCAGCCTCAAAGTACCTACTTGATGCTCAGCCTTAAAGCATAGACTTGACGCTCAGCCGTAAAATGATGACTTACTACCTTCAACTTTGAAATTACAAAAAAAATTGACGTTAAGCTTTAAAAATAAAGTATTGACGCTCAGCCTTAAAGTATGGATTTGACATTCAGCCTTAAAGCGTAGAATTGACGCTCAGCCTTAACCCATAGACTTGATACTAATCTCTAAAGTTAAAGATTAGATGGTCCGCTTTAAAGTATAGACTTGACGCTCAGCATTAAAGCACAGACTTTCAAATTTACAAACTTGACACTCAGCTTCAAAGTTGCTGACCAGATGCTCAGCTTTAAGGTTACAAACTTGATGCTCAGCTTTGAAGTTACCAACTTGGTGATCAGCTTTAAAATGCAGATTCGATACTCAGCTTTGGAGTTGCAGAATAGACATGTAGCCTTAAAAACAGACTTGATGATCAGCCTTATAGCTAGATTTGAAATTACTAACTTGTCGCTCTGCTTTAAAGCACAGCCTTAACGCTCAGCTTTGATACTGGAAGTTCAAACCAAAAAAAAATTAAATTGAAACTCAAATCTGAGCATCAAGACTGAGTCTCAAAGCTGAGTGTTAATACCGAAGCTTAAAGCTGAACGGCAAGAAAGCTGAAGGTCAGCGTGACTTGATGTTCAACTTTTAAATTACAAAATTGACGTTTAGCTTTGAAATTACAGGCATAAAGCTCAGCTTTAAATTTACTGACTTGGCGCTCAGCTTTGAGATTACAATGGCGAAACTCAGCTTTAGAATTGTAAACTTGACGTTCAGCTTTGAAGTTCAAACTTGACGCTCAGCCTTAAGACAAAGACTTGTGCAAATTTTGGATTATTACTGACCAGATATCCAATCTTAACATTGCAGACTTGACGCTCAGCCATGAAGCACAGCTTCCAAGCTTAGCTTCAAATCCCCAATTCACAGTTCATCATCAACATCAAGCTCAGCTTCTCAGTAATTCCCAAAATCAATTTGCTTCTCAAATCCCCCTTCGGCCATAGCAACCACAAATCTTAAAAGAACTCAAAAATGTCTTCCTCCATTGAGTCTTGAGTTCTCATCGAGTTCACCAATTCCGCTTAAATTTAATAATCAAATAATGAATTTTTATTTTTTTCGTCGTTCCTTCATCGTCGTCGCTTTTTGTGCCTCAAAACGAAGTCGCGTTAATTACTCGCATTTTAATTATTTTAAAAAAAAAATCTTATGAAGGCTGAATGAGAAGCTTGAAGATTAAATAAAATTGTGAGGTAAAAGAAGAGATGACGATAATTTTTTATGAAGAATTCGATTGTTGGATATTGGATGGAAATAAGAAGAACAAAAGCAAGCTTTGATTAAGGAAGTTTAAGATGAATTTTTTGGGTATTGTTGGATTGTTTGAGATTTTTTTGGTGATTTTTGAGGGGAAAATTGATTGAATTTTGTGGATTTTTGGTTGGAATTTAAAAAATTGACAATTTTAAGATTCGTGCGTCATATTTGGGAGAGACAGTAAACTGTCGCTCTGATACTGACGCACGGGGTCACTTTTTCTATTGTTTGCCATTATCTCTGACTTCTTTTGGGCTTCGCCGATGTGGTTTAAGGATAGTGGCTTGCTAAGCCAATGCAGTATCGTTATCGCAACTTGACAAATTGACAATTTGAGAACTCGGACTTTAGAGTCCATTTTGAGTCCAATGGAGTCTGATTCTTGAAGTCCATCCAACTTTGATCCGCAAATACAGTAGTTTATGACTTTACCCAACCTAGACTGGGTCTGTTTAGGTCTACATAACCCCAATCCTATCCCAATTCCATCTCCTCATCCAACAGCTCTACTTCACAAATTCCCAATATCCATCGCAAAATTTCACATAAAAATTCCCACTTAATATCCAATAAATTGCATTTAAAAATGTCGAAAAACTAAAAAAAGTGAAATCAAGCTTTTGCTTATTTTGTGCTGACTTTTTTTCATATTGCTTCAGTTTTACTTCAATTTTTTGCAAAGAAAACACAAAAAAATAGTTCCAAGGCTGTTTAAAATATCACATATGGTTAGATAGAAATTATGCAATCATTTTGATGGAGATGATGAAGTCGTTTGACATATGAAGAGTAGACGGGGAGGATATGAGAGTGTGTGGCGGGAAGATGGAAGGTTTGTGGTGTCTAAGAGGCTGGATTTGTCTGATTTGGGAATGATTTAAGTCAGAATTGGCAGGGTTCTGTTGTAGAGGCGCCTCCACTAGAGTCTGGACTGAAGATTTCGCTGAACTGCTTTATAGAGTCCGATTGGTGTTCTCCAATGAAGTCCGACACCAGGAGTCCTGCCAACTCTGACAGAGACAGATTATGTCACCAAAACCTTAAAACTACAACCAGCACCCATCTTAACTTCGTGATTATAACGACGAAATGGAAAAATAGCTTAGTAAATGAGTCATGACTTGGAATTGAACTCTGAACTATCAGTAAGTAAGACCGATGCTCTATCACTTAGTCTGAAGGGTGACATCTCAGCACAACCAGACTAGGTACGATTATTATCCGTAACAGTGGTGCAGTTTTTAAAACAGTGATTGGTATCATCCATGACGCTCAAAATTCTTGGAAATGTTCTGAACCGATGGGGGTTTTGGATTGGCTTACCACGATGATGTGTCATGATACAAGGTTGTCCACCACTAGGTTAGAGTGTCGGCTTACCGACCCTAGTGACCCGGGTTCGATCCCAGAGAAATTCTAATTAGATTCGGGTTCATTTTCGCTGTTTCTAGTCACATTTACTCAATTTAAGCGATTCGCGACACACAAACTGTGACCAGTTCCATTGTATTGACCATGAGTCACACTGACATCAACAGTGTTTCCCTGATTATGCCGCACAACTCCCAAACTATTCAAATTCAACTCAAAAATCAATTTCCTCATAAAAAATCATTCAAAGAGCAGTTTTTCCACACATTAAGCCACAGACAATTTTTTCCTCATTTTATTATATCCAAAAGTCTCTCAAACAATGAATGCCAATGAAGTACACAGGTAAACATACAGCATAAATGAGATAAAAAAAAAGTATAATTTCCTATAAAAATTAAATATAATAAATGTGAACAATGAATTGGCATCGACCATACGCCGAAAAGTTATTTTAATTTCCTCATAATTCAGGCACAACAATAACAGTAATAAAATTCCATCATCATTATCTCTCGTCGCGTTCGAAGATCATTTCAAGTTTGGGGCAACTGTGCCTGTGTACACGTTTATGATTATGAGACGTAATAATATGCCTTTTATAAAGACCTTCTTTATTCGCATTTTTTGATGATGGACTTCTATTGATGAGCATGAAATTTGATCAAGTCTGTGGTAGGTGATTGCGAATTGTGATTGCTCAGTTTGATGCTTTTTTGAGATTTTTTGAGGTTAGGGGACGATTAATTGTTGTGATTTTGGGCAGAAATTGAGTAAATGTTGATGGCGACGAGTCAATGATCGGTAATGAATCAAAAAGGCTGATTTTTAGACAGACGTGCGTCATATTTTAGGGATACAGTAAACTGTCGTTCTAAATATGTCGCATGGATCACTGATGAATCTAAAAATGCTGAATTTTAGACACTCATGCGTCATATTTGGGGGAGACGGTACTTTATTGTCATTCTAAAATTGACGTATGAATCAATAAGATTGAATTTTTGGGAAGACATGCGTTATATTTGGGAGAATACTGTAAAGCAGGGTTATGTAGGACTTCAGAAGTCCGACTCCAATTAAGCTTCAAAGTCAGAATCTATTAAGAATCTAGACTCCATAGAGATACACTCCTGTCACATCTGCTGTAAAGTGTCATTCCAAATACAGCGCATGGATCACTAATGAATCGAAAATAACTGACGCACGTCTGCCTAAAATTCAATCATTTTTGGATTCATCAACAATCCATGCGCCATATATAGAATGAAAGTTTACTGTCTCTCCAAAATATGACGCACGAGTGTCTGAAAATCACCAATTTTGATTCATTCTCGATCATTGACTCATCGCCATCACTTCTTCCTCATTTTCTGACCAAATACACAATAATTGATCGTTCCATAACCTCAAATACGCATGAATCCATCATATTTACAGTCTTCTCCCAAAATACACCGCATAATCCTCAATTTATCACCCAAATCCCATAAATCATCTCAAAATTCATAATAAGCATCTCAATTCCTCAAAAAATCCTCATCAAACATCAACAAAACTTAATTTCTCATAAAGTGCTTCTGGGAATGCATTTGAGTCAAACTTCTCGATCTTAGCAAAGCATAATAAATTTAAATATTTTTGGCAACGTGCCTTCAAATTGCTTTCAACACACACAGACTGAATTCCACCTGTGGATGAATAAGTCGGAAGAAGTAAAAAAGAAGTGCATTTTATTTGAGTTGGCAACAAAGTTGTGAATTTTTTTTTATTTTGATTTATGAATCACTGAAACTTAACCTCGATTACCCCTCGTTCATCAGTGTATGATTTTGATGTTGTAATTCCACTTAGAAATCCTTGCAATTCTCTTTTTGATTCATCATCAGTTATACTTATGTGTACGCATTTACACACATGTCTATCAATTATTCGATCAATTATTGGGTAATAGGAGCGTATTCAGGGGGAATTGGGGGAGCTGGGGGAGGCAAGGAATGATTTGGAGCAGTGATGGACAATCTGTGTTCCGCGGCACTCCTTTGTAGTAAGCTTGGACTGATATCGCAAATGACACAAGCTTTATGGCGTTTTTACGAATTTTTAACGGTACAATTAGCACGCTAGTGCCGAGGAACACAGGTTGCCCACCACTGCACTATTTAAGAGCAATGAACGACAACCTATGTGCCGAGGTACTCAAGTGAAATGTCATAAATCATATGCTGTGTACAGTTTCAATCGATACTAATTACTAAGAAGTGCCGCGAATAATTAAAGGTTGACCACCACTGGATTGGGGTCAACCCTTCCCTACACCCCCCTATCTCATCCCTAACCTTTAACTCAGTAGTCAACAAAATATAAATCCATAAAATAAAATCACATAAGAAAGAAGACAAATGATGATGTAAATTGACCCTGAACCAACGTGCTTAACAGCAACAAAGAAGAATTGAGGAAAAGAGAAAAAGAAGCTACACAAAATAAAAAAAACTGGGAATGATAGAAGCACAGCTACATACTCAATGAGACGACACATTTGCAGTAACAAAGCAAAAAACAGCGAGGCTTGTTGTTGTTGTTGTTGTGGGAATTTACAGAGTTATGCGATGTGATCTTGTGACGTTTTGTCTGGGTACGTGGAAGAGAAATTAGCGAGTTTTGTTGTGGTTGGATTGGATGTGCTGTAATTGGTGACTAAGAGAATTGAGAGGAATTTTGTAAATATTTTGTAGAAAATGTGTTAATTTTTTGAGTTGAATTATGGGGTGGGTCGTGACTCGAAGGTTGTCCACCACTGGACTAAGCTATTCTGCATTAGAAACCTAAGCTAAATTGACAATCATAACTGTCATTTGCCTAAGAAGCACATACCTGCATTTCCTGGATTTTAGATGGCCAGGCATGCAGTTTTGGACTGTTCCTCATAGTTCGTCTAAGGCTGCATGTCAGCATGGATGTCTTTTGTGGTAATATGTTGCAAATTGCTGCCCTAAAAGCTCCACTAAGAAGCCTCTTCTAAGCTCGAAAATTAGCGCTTTAAACCATCATAAACTCATGTTGCTTCCCTACTTGGTTACATTCCAGTCTAGGAGCTTTTGATTCGAAGGTAAATGCATCTAAAATTCCAAAATTTTATTTCATAAAATCCAAAAAAGCGTCTTATTCATCATCAATTCAGATTACTCCCTTACTTGTACCATATTACAGCCTAGGAACCTTCGATTCGAAGGCTGATCCATCGAAAATTCTTAAATTTATCTCCATCATAAAAGCGCTTTAAACATCATCAACTCAAATTAATTTCTTACTTGCTACACATTCCAGCCATAGAATCTCTAAATCTGAGCTTTTTTCATTAAAAATTTCTCAATTTTCCTTCACAATACTCAAAATGCGCCTTATTCACCACTAACTCATATTACTCTCTTACTAGTCCACATGTTAGCCTTAAAACCTCCAATTTGCAGCCTGGTTCATCAAAAAATTCCTCATTTCCCCTCAATAACCTCCAAAAAAGCGCTTTATCTACCATCAACTCAAATTACTCCCTTACTTGTCCCATATTACATACAATTTTATTATTATTTCACTGCCAACCCAACATGATACTGAATTTATTACTTTATCTTCACATACTCGAGCTAGTCTTTTGACTCAAGGACGTTCCTTCATCGTTTCCCTACATGATGAATGTTGTACACATCCAACATGGATGATACACAAAAGCATAATTAAAGACTATCTTTATTCAATATCTCGTGATTTCTTATTATTTTGTTGGATATTCCTTCATTTCAATTGAGTATTTAAAGATGAGAATTCTCACGTTTTTGTGTCTGAAATTCTGAATGGAATCAAGGGGTGGACAACCTGTGTGCTGCGGTACAATTTTGGTAGAATGATGAACAATATATGTGTCGCGTCACATTAGTGTGTGACAGTTGCTTGGCCAGTATTTTAACGTTAATTGACTCCAGACCTGGACAACCTTTTATGCCACGGCACACCTTGATGCTGCGATGAGCAACCTTTGTGACGCGACGCGCTAGTGTGAAATGGGGAATCGATACCGAAGCCGCACACGTCATACAGTTCATAACATTTCCATCACGGCCCGTGAAAAAAAAGGTTGTGCACATCTGGATTCAATTTAGAATTAACATATTGACTAAGCCAGTTGTACTAACTATTGTGCCGTGGGTCGAAGGTTGCCGATGATTCAACTGAAGTTTGTTGTGGCACACAGGTTGGTCAGCACTGATTCGAGTTGAACCGCGGCACACAGGTTGTCCATCACTGCACCAAGGTGTGTCTCATCATACATGTTGCTCATCACTGAATCAAGTTGTGTCGCATCACGTAGGTTGTCCATCATTCTCACAAAATGTACCGCGTCACAAAGGTTGCCCATTCTTGCATCAAGTTGTGTCACGTCACACAGGTTGTACATCATTCTACTAAAATGTCCCGCGTCACGCAGGTTGCCCACATCTGCACCAAGGTTCAATGTGTTCCGCGTCACAAAGGTTGGCCACATCTGCATTCTAAACTATTGAATAATGAATGAATAAAGCCTAGATCATTCTAGAATGTGCTGAATTGAAGGTTCTTTTAGAATTTTGTTATCATAATTTTACGTTTAAAATGTGAATTTTTACTTTAATGAGTTTCGTTGAATATGAATGAACAACTTTGAGTTGTTTGTGGTGGCTGCGGTTAGGGATGAGTTAGTTTTAATGGCAAAGCTTTGCTTGAGATTTTCGTGATTTTGAAGGTCTTTTGTGAATTATTTAGTGAGAAATTTGAAGTGAATTTTAATGTTTTTGAGTGCTTTTTTTGGGGGGAATTTTAGGTTTGGTATTTTGGAGAGGATTTTGAGGATTAGCATTAAGTATTGTATAGGAGTTTATGACTTAATGATTGGAAATCAAGACCAACTTAGTCTTGAGGCCGAATTTTTTCGCTCCAAAAGGTCGGGATTCTGATTTGGTATTTGATTCGGTATTAAATCCAGTTCTAGGCTTACATGACACTCAATTGATGTCGGATTCAATTAAATTCAGCCTCAAGCAGGCCGGACTTTAGCTTGGTGTTGGTTTGAGTCCATTTGGTCAAAGGCCGATCTGACACTGACTTAGTGTCAAATTCGGTTCAAAATCCGATCCCAGGTAGGACTAACTTGAAGTCGGTTTCGGCTGAAAATCCGGTCTCGGGTCGGCGTGATACCAATTAGGTGTCGAATTCGGTTCAAAATCTGGTCACAAGTTGTTATGACTCTGATTTGGTGTCAGATTCCAGTTAGAACTCTTCCTTGATGTCCCTGACTTGGTCACCATCCCAGACTCTTACCGACCGGATAAAACTCTTGATTTTTCATCATTCTTGACAATTTTTTTCCGATCATTTTCCGCACCCTTAAACTCACTTCAATCCCCTCCAAAAATCGTCCCATTTCAATCAAAATCATCGCAATCACTTCCTTTACATCACTAAATGTTTTCCATCCTTTTTAACCTTACAATCAGACATAATTAACACTTGTCGACCAACCAGTCTTAACATGTAGCTTGTCATATCTCAATCACAGCAGCATCAGCAACAAAACAACAAAAGGAAGTGCTTAAAAAATTCTCAGAAATTTTTACAATTTTTTTTTGTTCCTTTTTGTTGATTAATTAATGGCTTTAATGTCTCTCTAGTCTCTTCTAGTAGCTGATGATGATGAAATATGTGATAATAGTTAAGTAAAATGTGAGGGAAATTTCATAAATCAATTAACATGACTGGGTGGATTAATGACTAGTGTGAGGTGTAGATTGTCACTTTTTTGTGATGTGATTGAAGGTTGTTGAGGTGGATTTGCTGTTATTGAAGGTTAAATTGAGGGAAATTGGGTCAATTTTGAGGTTATTTTGACATCAAATTCCAATTTGACAATTTTTAACCTGAGTCATGTCGACCCCCGCCCAAATTTTGAGCCAAATTTGACACCAAGTCCTTATCACGCCAGTCTGGGACCGGATTTGAGTCGAAGCCAATATCAAGGCAGAGTCACGTCTATTTGAGACTGGATTGTTCTTTGCAATTCGGTCTGTGACCACTACCAAGAAGTGCTTTAGCACACAAGTGACCCACAAGTGTCCCACCATTGCACTAAATCGTCAAAACACCGCTATAGACACTAAAATATGAGTTCCACAAAGCATAAATCTTATCGTATCAACACTTTTTTTTTATTTACATAATATGTGTATGTGTGTGTGAGTGAGATGGAGACATCAGGCAATATTACTATTCAAACAAGTCGTTTTTAGCCCAATTTTTTTGTGCTTCAATTTGAATTTTTTGTGGTGATAAAAAAGTTTTGGTGACGACTTTTTTGGGTTATCTTAAAACTGAACAAATTCCTCTAACATGTGAAACACGAGTTGATGAATAAACGAGAATGAGAAAAAAAATATTTATAAATCATTTGTTTCCTTCCTCATTTTTATTGTTGTTTGATGTTCTTGGCTTTGTAGTGTGATTGCATGGCGTCATTAAGTGAGTGAAATGGAAAGTTGAGCGACTTTTTTTTGGGTGACTTTTTTGATCGTTTTTTGGTCGATTTTGGGGGTTTTTGGGCATTTTTGAGTATTACAAGTCAGATTCGGATATAAAACCGGCCTCAGGCTGACATTACTCTAATTTAGTGTCAGATTCGGATCAAAATCCCGTCCAGGACTGACTTGACATTGATTTAATGTCGAATTCGTGATGAAATCCAGTCAAAAGTCGACTTGGAGTCAAATTCGGTTCAAAATCCGGTCTCAAATCGACGTGACACAGGCTTGGTGTCGAATTTGGCTCAGAGTCCGGTCCAAGGTTGACGTGACACAGTATTGGAGTCAAATTCAGCTTAATTCCGGTCCCAGAATGACGTTATTCTGATTTAATTTTTGATTAGGTTCAAATCTGGACTCTGGCAACTAGAATTTGTCGAAATCTTGGTTTTAGTCTCTATTCATAACTATTCTATATTATCCCACTCGGTATTGATTAATGTTCTCAGAAAGTGCCATTAATTATCTTTTTAAATAAGCATAGAAATACTGTAAGGAATGAAGTAACTTGATATCTTGTTTATTTTGAGACAGAGCAAATTTTCGACTGAATTTTCTAAGAATAGACAAAAGTGTCAAATGATTTAAGATAGTCAGATTAATAATCTAGAGTCTTACAAAGTCAAAAAGTCAACGGCAAAGAAATTATCAAAAATCTGACCTTTGGCTGATTTGAGGTCGAATATCAAGAAATATGGGATGGAACCAGAGTCATGTTAGCCTGGGATTGGATTGCTGACCATTGTGTCTTCTGAAAAATCGGTTAAGGGAATGTTCGGAGCTTACGTAACGCATAAGGGATAATTGGTACAATTATGTCACGTATTACACAATTTGGTTCAGGATTTTGCTATAAAACATTAAATTGGAAGGTCAAAAGCAGCTTTAAAACACTATATTTAGGGTTCCGTAATTTACAAATGTTCCCTAATTGATCAAAAATTTTGCCTCAGGTCGACGTCACTCTGCCTTGTTTTTGGATCCGATTTCCAAGAGTCATATCAGCCTGGTGTCAGATTGTGACTCAATAATCCAACTTCTGCTATTCTACATATGTCAATTATCCAAAATATCCCCAATATCCCCAAATATCACCAAAATATCCAACAATTCTCATCAATACATCCACAATTTACTCCTAAAAGACTCACCAAACATTCACTTATCTGCAATTTTGTGACATTATATTCTATACCTTCTTCTTTGTACCTTCAATAAATCATTACTCAAGTCTGCAAAATTTGCATTTTTTCTTCTTGTCTCTTCTTTATTCACCTTTACAATTTTTGCATTAAAAATGCAAATGTGGACAAAAAAAAAGTTTTGCATCTGATGAAGAAATCAAAGAAGATTTAAAGAATGTGCAAATTTTGTATAAAGTTGAATATAAAACGGTGAAAAGTAATTCAGAATTAAGAAGAAGAGCAAACTGGTCATGAGTTGATTTTGCGACTTAAAACGTGCACGAAATGATTTCGCATGAAGATGTAAGAATTCTCATTAATATGGAAATAGAATTAAAGGTGTGGCAAAGGTGGGAATTTTGAGGGAATTTGTTGTAAAAATTATGCAAGTTTTTGCTCAGTTTTGTGCAAGTTTTGCTCAGTTTTATTCAAGTTTTGCTCAATTTCAGTCAAATTTTGCTCAATTTCAGTCAATTATTGCTCAATTTGAATCAAGTTTTGTTCAGTTTTTATAAAATTTTGCTCAATTTTAGTCAAGTTGTTGCTCAGTTTCAAACAAGTTGTGCTCAATATTAGCCTATTGTTGCTCAATTTTATTTAAGTTTTGCTCAATTTTGGTCAAGTTTTGCTCGATTTCAATCAAGTGTTGCTCAGTTTTAGTCAAGTGTTGTTTAGTTTTAGTCAATTTGTTGCTCAAATTCATTTAAATTTTGTGGGATTTGAAATCCCATCAACTAATCAATTTATTATTTAATACCTGCCGCATTCCATCTGTTGCTGTGTCACCATTGGAGACCAATTATTGCCAATACAGCTAATAAATTATCTTATTCTATCTAAAAAGCACCAAAATTCATCTCAAATGTTCACTGATTGGCTCAAGTTGTTTTAAAACAATTAAAAAAGTGCCTTCAAGTGTCCACGAGTAGCTGCACGAACACTTGTGGATTTTTGTCGATTTTTTTGAGTATTAAACAGCAATTAAAAATTAAATTGAGAATGATTAAGGAAGTCAGACTGAATATCTTATTAATTTTGAAATTTATCTCCAAAAATTGCTAAAATCTGATGAATTTTATTCTTAATTTATGACATAAATACCAAGAATTAAGCAACAAAAATCCTTATTAACTATTTGTCATAATCTGTGTACAGCAACACTAATTACTGTCGTGTATTCTTATCATTAATGATGAAATAATTGCCACATAAATTCCAAGAAACATAAGCCAGACATTTTTATGTTGTTTTATTCCTATGCAATTAAGAGATATCATATAAGAGGATTAATGTGTAATTGGATATATTATGGGACATTTGGGGTAGTGTTGATTGTGGATAGTCTTGTTATGGATGTGTTTTATATAGTTTAATATTTAGTTTTAAAATTCGACAAAATTAAGACAATTTGAATTTGAAATTTACTCAACTGAGCAACACTTGATCAAATCTGAGCAACACTTGCATATGAATGAGCAAAACTTGACTTCAATTGAGCAAAACTGAGCAAAATTTAGCAAAATTCTGTCAGAATTGAGCAAAATTTTTTTGAAATTGAAAAATGTCCAATCAAAACTGAGCAACACTTGACTAAAACTGAGCAACACTTGACTGAAACTGAGCAACATTTTTTTCTAAAATTGAGCTAAACTTGTTCAATAACTCCCCAAACCTGACAAAGCTCATCAAAATCAAACAAAACTCATAAAATTAATCAAACAATCCCCGTCCAAAAATCCTTCAATAATTAATTAACTTTATCTTTGCAAAAAAACTCAAAATCTCTACATCAAGTCTCACGGATTCTCATCATCCCATCATCCACGTTAAGGTCACATCAACATCACATTATCGGCACCGCCAACAATAGCTGCACAAACAATATTTCTTCTTTAATCACTCATTTCAATTCCATTCAGTCATAGCTCATTGATAGCTATAAAGCCTGTCATAAAACATTTTTTATTGAGTGCCGTTAAACAATTATTTAAAAAATTCCAATTTTTTTGAGCTTCTGCAAATATAAATTTCAAGGCTAAAAAAAAAATGTGGAATTGTTTAATGACTTCAACCTCATCGATATGAGCAATTTTTTGTATGGTCGATTGATAATTTTAGAAAATTACAATTGGGTGCTTCTTTTTGTTTTATTGATTGTTATTGATTATATGAGAACTTATAATGAGGTAAAGGATGTTTAGAGGAAAAACATATTGAGGATAAATGAGGGGTGGGGGTTATGCAATCGTAGGGTGGGTGTGTGTATTGATGTTAAGGATGACTCATGTGGCATAAAAGCATATTGGAATTGAGGAAACTTGCATTAAATTGGTCTGAAGTTTTGCTCAATTTTATTCAAATTTTGCTCAATTTTAGTCAAGTGTTGCTCAGTTTCGATCAAGTGTTGCTCAGTTTTAGTCAAGTTTTGCTCATTATTAGTCAAGTTGTTGCTCAATTTTAGTGAAATTTTGCACAATCTTAATTAAGTTTTGCTCAATTTTAGTCAAGTTGTTGCTCAATTTAAGTCAAGTTGTTGCACAATTATAGTCAATTGTTGCTCAATTTTAGTCAAGTTGTTGCTAAATTTAAGTCAAGTGTTGCTCAGTTTAAGTCAAGTATTGCTCAATTTTAATCAAAATTTGCTCAATTTTAATCACGTGTTGCTCAGTTTTATTCAAGTTTTGCTCAATTTTAGTCAAGTGTTGCTCAGTTTTAGTCAAGTGTTGCTCAGTTTTAGTCAAGTATTGCTCAATTTTATTCTCAATTTCCTCACATTTTCCTAATTCAATTCCAATTTTCCCTCTAATTTTCACAACATTTCCACACATTATCATCTATTTTCATCTTTAATAATCCACTAATGAGAATCAAATGTCTTTCAATTTTCATGGAAAATTGTCCTTAAACAGACGCTAATTCACATATTTCACAATTAAATTGCGTCTCATTTTACCACAAGCCCTAACATTAGAGGCTAAATTGCCTGTTTCATTATATCGTAAACGAGAATCTCAAACTGAGCTGTTTTTGGAGGTTATTTATGGAAAATTAATTAAGTTTTTTGAATGTTCTTGCTGAGATTTTTATGGCTGTTGATTAGGGGAGCTGGTTTGGCTGATTTGGGTTAAAAAATAAGGAAATTTTGAGAAATTTTCATGAAAAATCTCGGAAAATTGTAGAAATTCGTTTAAAAAAAGTGAATTTGACCACTTTTTTGACCTTCAGACCAACCCCATTATCCCCCCTCCCCCACATTACATGTCTTAACACAACATACATTCAGCCTTAACTACGCATTCCACAGGATAATAGCATCAAGGTCGCAATAAAGAAAAATAGAATTTTCTAGTCGGAAATAATTTATAAATTTACTACACAAACCCCTTCCTGCCTCTTTAATAGCATGCATGCCTATAGTAATGCATAAATTACATCAAACATATTGCCTAACTGCGCAACACATGCAACCTTTCTTTGAACATTCAACAGTAAAATTCACTTTAGTTCAAACATAATTTAATGGAATGAAGGCACTCAATTTGAGGTGCAAGGTGTGGGAAATGAGGGATTGGGGTTGATACTTAGGAAGGGTTTTCTAACCGAAGATAACCGAAGAGACAAAAGAGAACCAAAGATATACGAAGAGATCCGAAGAAGCCAAAGAAACCGAATAGAAACGAAAGGAAATGAAGAGAAACCCGAAGAGAGACCGAAGAGAAACCGAAGAGAAACCGAAGAGAAACCCGAAGAGAAACCGAAGAGAAAACCGAAGAGAAACCCGAAGAGAAAACCGAAGAGAAAGACGAAGAGAAACCGAAGAGAAACCCGAAGAGAAACCCGAAGAGAAACCCGAAGACAAACCGAAGAGAAACCGAAGAGAAACCGAAGAGAAAACCGAAAAGATAACCGAAGAGAAACGAAGAGTACCGAAGAGAAACGAAGACTGAAATCTGAAGAAGACCGAAAAAAACCGAAGATTAAGATTGAAAGAATCCAGAGTCTCCAATCCTTGCCTCAATCTCCACAAAATTACAAAACATTTTTTCAAGTTCACCAGTCTCAAATCCCACAAAATAGAACATTTTATGCAGTCATTAAACGGTCGAGTTAGGAACAAAAAAAAAAACGTGACATTACAATGTAACAGCAAATAATAATAAAAATAAATCAGCAGCAGCAAAAAATTAAAAATTTGAAGCTTTTTACGACCTTGAACTCAAAAAAATGCGCTGAATTGAACAAGACAAGGAAAGAAATAGAAAAATTGTCATGCATGCCGAGAAATTACCGATTTTTACACGTCTTTAAGCTTTTTTTTTTTTTGCTGAGATTTTGACTTAGACTTGGTGGGAATTGCGGATGAATTGTGAGACTTAAAAAAATTGTGCGGAATTGGAATGTCAGTTTGTGTGTAGTTTGTGAAGATAACGGATCGATGTGTAATTATTGATGTGGATGTTGACCTGTAATTTATTATTTGATGGATGGACTGGAGGTGAGGTTGATGAGTTGCTGTGTAGTTTGGGATTAAGACAGTGTTTTTGGTTATCTGGGGTTGATAGGTTCGGTTTTTGGTAAGTTAAGCTTGGTATGGGTGCATCATTTGTACGATATCGTCATTTTATCATCCCTTGTGTACCTCTGTACCGTAACAATGATGCATCTATACCGAACTGTATCATAATAATCAATTGAACTCCCTAGTTCGAATCCTACTGTCTCATTAGCCCGAATAGCATTGATATGGTTCATGGGATCAAATGAGCTTCGAGCCTATTTTCGAAAATATATTCAAAATCCATGAACAGACTTGTGTGATTTTGGTCTGGGAACGGCATTAAAGGCACGGACACCCCGACTCCGAGAATTAAAAAACCGTTAATTTTGTAACGGTTTTTTTATTTTTGAAATTTTTTGTTTGCTTTTTTGATTAAATTTCAAAAAATAATGGTTGGGCATGGTCAATTTTTCCGGATACGACCTTGGTTCCACCCAAGAGTGAATGAATTCAGCATCAGTGTCAATCCAAGCTTCAACTCCCCCAGCTCACCCCAACCCATCAAATCCAATTTTCTTCCAATTTTCTTTTCCTTCCAAAATTCAATGATTTATTCATAACGACCACAATCAGCCTTTTTCTATCTATAGCCGGTCTCGTGTCAACTTTCATTCATGACTGCTGCCTGCCTTGCCTGACTACCGTTTCATGTTACAAAACGAGAATCAATTAAAATTAATTTATGCGTACAGAACTGAATCTAGAACCAAAAAAAAATCTAGTCACTGATATCGGTCATTTAATCCACACACAATTAAATAAAAAATGATCGCTTCCGTTTCAGCTTACGTAATCGTTGAACTTAGAGACGAGAAATAACAATAAATGTGAATACATGTCGCATGGCTTAACAGTGTCTGTAAATGTATTGGACAGAGTGTGGACGTCTCAAATTCGAATTTTCGACATTAGATTGTCGAAAAATTCGAAAATTTCGAACTCAACTTATTTTAAAATAAAAATTTACGTTACGAAGAAAAGTAAAAATAACGGTCAAAAAAAATTTGAATTTTAACGACAAAAATATTTTTTTTGAAAAAAAATTAACGGTCATTTTTGAGACAGCCGCACTCTGATATCGGAATGGAATGGCTGAAAAATGAGAATTATTTGAAGTAAAAAGAAGCATGAAGTTTTTTGAATGAAATTTGGATGAAGAAGGAACAGAAAAAAAAAATGTTATTTTTTGGTTCTCTTTTTACTTCCCGAAAGTTTAATGATCTCGATCAAAAAGAATTTTTGTAGTTTTTTTTGGAACTGCTTAAAGAATGACTTGAAGATGACTGTGTTGAGTTTTGAGTTTTTGGAGACTTGTAGGAGCATTGACTGGATTTTTGGGGAGAAGGTCTTTTGATTAAGCTATTGAGATCGTCATGGGTTGTCATTAACCAGAATTAAGTAGAAATCTGACAGAAATCCAGTCAAAATCTGATCAAAATTTGTTTAAAATCTGACTAAATTTCAATAAAAATTTGATTTAAGTCTGCTTCAAATTAAGAGATCTTATAGGTTCCGACAAAAATATGTCCGATTACTCAAAACTTGACCAATATTTGATCGAAATTCAATCAAAATCTGACCAAATTCTATTCAAAAACTCTTTCAAAAAAATTCTGACAAAAGTCCAAAATCTGACGAAAATCTGATAAAAATTTAGTAGAAATCTAGCAAAAGCCTGACTGAAATTTGATCAAGGTTCCAACGACCCAAAGTAGGTACCAAAGATCCAAATCAGATACCAAAGACCCGAATCAGGCAATAAATGACTTGGATCAGGTGCCATAGACCTAAATCAAGTGTCAGAGACTCAAATTAAGTTCCAATGACCCGATTTGGATAACAAAGATCCAAATTAAGTTCCAAAGACTCAAATTAGGTGCCAAAGTCCCAATTAAGGAACCAAAGACATGAATTAGCCATCGTAGACCAAGCTTAGGTACCAAAACAAGAACCTAACCTCAAAAAATCCCAAAACCAGTTCCCAGAACAATCAACAAAAGCAGTTCCAACCACAAAATTTCCCACTAAACCAGCAACAACAACAACAATTTTGTTCCTCATGTGCAGCACAAATTTTAACATTATTTTAATTACACATTTATTGCCACATAACCTTAAAAATTACATCACAAGAATTGCTTAATTGCAGCATTAAAAGCATGCAACTTGTGACTTTGTCTTTTGTGTTTTACATCCACAAAAAGGTAGAACTTTCAAGCAGCAATGGCAGTCAAGAAAATTACGTCATAATAACTTTACACAATTCATCTCACTGTGTTCAGCACATTCAGTATGTGCTTACGTTGTTGCTTACACAAAAGTCTTTTTATGCAGAAAATGTAAGAACATTTGACTTCGGATGAAGCCATAGAAAATGAGAAAGAAAAGAGAATTATTAAATTCTTTGGTGGATTAAAGTAAAGAAGTAATGGGTATAAGGCGCATTTTGGGTAAGCAGCATGGCGTAGGATGGTTTTGAAGGAATTTCGGATTTAAAACAGATGTCGAGTCCCAAATTTAATAAAATTCAGCTTGAATGTAAGTGGATGTAAGGTGGATGGGAGGTGCATGGTGGATGATTTTGGGGAAATTTTGAAATATTTTGAGAATTTTTAGAAATTTTAAAAAATTAAAAAAATTAAAAAAAAATTAAAAAATTCAAAAAAAAATGAAAAATTTGAAAAATTTAAAAAATTAAAAAATTCAAAAAAAAATGAAAAATTTGAAAAATTTAAAAAATTAAAAAAAAATTCAAAAACTTCAATAATCTGAAAAAATTTAAAATTTTAAATTTAAATTCAAAAAATTTAGTAAAATATTTAATTTAATTTTTTTTTAATTTTCAAATTTTTTAATTTTTTTCAAATTTTTTTTAAATTTTCAAAATTCTAAATATTTCAGAAATTTTTGAATTTTTGAAAAATTTTTGAATTTTTTAATTTTTTTTTTAATTTTCAAATTTTTTAAAAAAATTCAAAAAAAGCAAAAAATTCAACTAAATTTTCAATATAACCTCAAAAAAATGCTCATCAAAGTCCATCACCTTCACTGGCATGTCCATTAGCATTCACATTTCATTTACATTCGTCTATTGCATGTCAATAAAATAATCAAATCAGATAATTTAAATGTTCTGTAAATTTTTTTTATGTTTAAAAAGTAATTTTTTATTTTCAATGTCTACAATTATTTTATTCTCTTTTTTTTTTTGTTCCTCTCTTTCTAGCATCGATCGAGCAGTCATGACTCGTCGTCAACGTATTTAGTGGAAAAAAGTGCTGACAAACTTGGCAGCAAAATTGAAATTTAATTAAAAAGTTAAAGGAAATCTCAACAAGATCTGAAAATTGAGGAATTTCAGCATTAAATTAAAGGATTTTGGAATTGACAACAACAACAACAACAGCAAGCTTGGTCAATGTGGCCACAGAATATGCCGACGATTTTGAATCTCCAACATATGTGAGTAGACTTACCATTTTAGTCAATATTTTGAGCTATTTTACCGAATTTAACCGAGTTTTGTCGAATCTGACCGAACTAAAGCCGAATATTACCGAATGTTACCGAATTTGTCCGAATGTTACCGAATATGATACGAATGTTACCGAATCTGACACGAATGTTACCGAATCTGACACGAATGTTACCGAATCTGACACGAATGTTACCGAATCTGACACGAATGTTACCGAAATTGACCGAATGTTACCGAATGTGATACGAATGTTACCGAATCTGATACGAATGTTACCGAATCTGACCGAATGTTACCGAATTCTTCCTAATCTTACCGAATTCGATCAAATTTTGCTCAAATCAGGCCAAATTTCTCTGAATTAGACCATTTTTATCCGAATCCGTGTGTCTTTAATTCTCCTCAATCCCCATTCCACCCAATTTCCCATTCCAATTCCCAAAATTCAACATTCTACATGCGTGATTATTTCACCATCAATTAATTACTCAGCTCAATAAACCTTAAATTAATGAAAATTTCATTCATTATTTCGGACTGTACCCAAAAGCAGCACACCTTATTCACCCTCAAAACTCATCAATAATCATGTCCATCATCCCCACATGATGTAAACTTTTCATATCAATAAATCAAGTCAGTTTATTGACATTTTAATCTTTAAGCCTTTAAAACCTTACAAATCCCTTTCATATTGCTGTATTTAAGAGCTTTATTATCTTTATTAATCCTTCAAAATTCCACCCAAGTCTGAATGGGTTGTAAAAAGTATTTAAAGGGTGTAGCATTTGAAGCTGTTATTGTAACGGAATGGATATAAATTCTAATAAGAAGTAGAAATTGGGTTAAAGGAGGAATCAAATTGATGGATTGAAGGTGCAGCAGTCAGAGGTGTTGTCTGTGTCTGTGTCTCTCTGTGTCTCTCTGTGTCTCTTTGTGTCTCTCTGTGTCTCTTGTGTGTCTCTTGTGTGTCTCTTGTGTGTCTCTTGTGTGTCTCTTGTGTGTCTCTTGTGTGTCTTTTGAGTGTCTCTTGTGTCTCTTGTGTCTCTTGTGACTTTTGTGTCTCTTGCATCTCATGTGTCTCTATGTCTCTATGCTGTGGTGTCTCTGTTGCTTTATCCATGCTTCTCTTTCTCTGTGTCATGGTGTCTTGGTGACTTTGTGTCTCGGTCTCAATGCTACCCCATAAATTGCCATTTAAACCCAACAAATACAAAATTATCAATTTTATAAGGCAATTCCAAGAATACAATAAATCCCCAATTATTTTAATCAAAACGCAGGGGGAAGATTACTTGGCGTGAAAATTATACGCCATTTCCCGCCAGCAGTGTGAAATTTCACGCCGATGGCGTGAAATGGCGTGAAATGGCGTGAATTTCACAAAATTGGCGTGAAATTTCACGACACAGTTTATTCTGTAAATGACTTTGACCTTACTGGATCTTGATATTTGATCAGGAAAGTAACTTTGACCTTACTGGATCTTGATTTTAGTTCGTGGAAGTGACTTTAACCTTACTGGATCTTGATTTTAGTTCGTGGAAGTGACTTTGACCTTACTGGATCTTGTTTTTAGTTCGTATAAGTGACTAAAAACAAGATCCAGTAAGTCCAAAGTCATTTATACAAACAAAAACCGAGATCCAGTAAGATCAAAGTCACTTCCACGAACTAAAAAACAAGATCCAGTGCGGTCAAAGACACTTTGCCAACATTAAAGCAAGATCCAGAAAGATTCAAGTCATTTCCAAGGAACTATCATAAAAAATAACAAAATCGTTAGGACAAAAAAGTTAAAAATATGCTTTAATCACTAAAGTATACAAATATTTAGCCGCCGACATTAGTGACTTGGATCTCTGACCCCTGAGAAAACCGAATTTCAGATCGGTTCTCTTACTTAGGGTGAAAATCAACTTAAAAACCAATTTAAAGATGAAAAACCATTGGAAAAGTCGATTTTAAAAATAAAAAAAATTGGTGTGAAATTTCACGACGCTGGCGTGAAAGTGGCGTGAAACGGCGTGAAATGGCGTGAAATTTCACGCCACGGATGTGAAATTTTTGGCGTATACGTTTCACGCCAAGTAATCTTCCCCTGTCAAAACGACAATAAGTATGATAATGCAGATTAATAAACATTGTCAGCCTTTTTGCTATTATCTTATCATACAAAGTCATTAACACATTCCAACCATTTTCAGTTATTTATTCATTTATTTTGGACATACTTTCGAATATGTCAAATATTCATTATCTGCTAAGCATTTTTGGGTATTGTTAGTCCAATATTTGCTAACTTGTTGTTAGTCATCAAGTTTTTGGAAGATTTAGGTTGAATTTAATTGTGAACTTTGAGAGTATGTGAAGGTAAATGCTGGAAAATGGAATTTTGGTGACTATACTGTATGATTGAGTATTTGTCGATTAAATAAGATAAGTTGCATGCGACATGCTATAATAAATTTGATTTATCGATCCAAAAATTGGTGTGATGTCGTGTGCATTGTTAGAGGCCTTGTCATATCGATGACATTGTATATCAGAGTAGCCTTGACTCGAATTCATAATGTTAGAATCTTCCCAAATTGAAGGATCGGTTTCTAGCGGGAATCCCGATTTTTATGGCCAACCCTTGTCAAACAAATTGAAAAGACGGCCAAATTTTGCTAAAAAAATTAAAATTCTCAATTTTTATGACCAATCTATTGAATTCCCAATTTTTACGGCCAACCCCTTCTAAAAATTGAAATTTTTCGATTTTATGACCAATTTCTGCTAAAAAAAATTTAACATTCCCGATTTTTATAGCCAATTCCTACCAAAAATTAAATTTTTTAATTTTTATGGCCAATCCCGGTTATAAAATTGAATATTCCCAAAATTTATGGCCAACTCTTGCTCAATATTTAAAAATTCTCAATTTTTATGGCCAACCACTGCTGAAAAATGAAAATTCCTGATTTTTATGACCAACCCCTATTAAAAAATTAAAAATTTCCCATTTTTTACGGCCAACCCTTTCCAAAAACTTGACTAATTTGTTTAATTCTTCCATTTCTCATTTCAGCATTTACTATTTAAGCCATTCACCGTCAATTAATCAAAATTTGCATTCAAGTTGAGTTTTCAACTTAAATTCAGCAAAAAAAAGTCTCGAAACCCAAAACAGAACAAGTCAACACGACTAAAATACCTTTAAAGGAATCGAACAACCAAGCAACAGCAAGGAACAAAGATGGTATCACAAATTCGTGCATCACATTACATGATATTCTCAATTAGTGCATTTGCGCTGTTCATCCTTATGTCTTACTATGCCAGCACTAATAATTTAACAAATCAATTGCATACGCATATAACTAAAGCACTTCATCATAATCATCGACATAAAAGTCCGAGTTCACTTGGTGAACTTAATAGCACGAAAAATGAGCTTAATGGTGCCAATTTAGGTGAGAATTTTTGAACTTAACCTCAAAATTTTTGAACTTAACCTCAAATTTTTTGAACTTAACCTCAAAATTTTTGAACTTAACCTCAAAATTTTTGAACTTAACCTCAAAATTTTTGAACTTAACCTCAAATTTTTTGAACTTAACCTCAAAATTTTTGAACTTAACCTCAAATTTTTTGAACTTAACCTCAAAATTTTTGAACTTAAACTCAAAATTTTTGAACTTAACCTCAAAGTTTTTGAACATAACCTCAAAATTTTTGAACTTAACCTCAAATTTTTTGAACCTAATCTCAAAGTTTTTGAACCTCAAATTTTTTGAACATAACCTCAAAATTTTGAACTTAACCTCAAATTTTTTGAACTTAACCTCAAATTTTTTGAACTTAACCTCAAAATTTTAAACTTAACATCAAAAAACTTGAACTTAACCTCAAATTTTTGAACTTAACCTCAAAATTTTTGAATTTAACCTCAAATTTTTTGAACTTAACCTCAAACTTTTTGAACTTAACCTCAAAATTTTTTGACATTTTTTTAACAATTTTTCTCCTTTTTTTTAGAATTAAATTCATCTCAGCCGCACTCAGAGGTTGATAGTATTAGCAATATATTATTTAAGGGTCTTGTGGGTCCCGCGGGTACTGTGAATAGTTCATACATTCAGTATTTAGTTAATCAGAGTCAGACCGATGCGGGAATTGTAAATATTGAACCTCAAAAATGTAAGTATAAAGTTGTGGGTTGTGAAGGATTTAGGAGGACTTGTGAGGAGTCAGGGTCAGCTGGACACCGATCTAGGTACAACTGAAGTTGACCTGATTCCACTACAATCAGAATCCACCGGAGTTCGACCCCAAAAGAGTCCTTTCAGTGGATTCTGACTCCAAAATGAAGTCCTGCCAATTCTGGATTATCAAATCGAAAAACAAAAATATGTCAAAATTCTACCGGATTTTTGGCAGATTTTTAAAAGAAATTTGAAGTATTTTGTAGAATTTTCTATATGATTTTGAAAAATTTTGACCAGATTTCTACCGGATTTTCTGAAAATTCCTACAGAATTCTGTCAATTTTTTTTTTTTTTGAAGAATTCTGACGGATTTTACGAAAAGTCCAACAGATTTTGGCCAGATTTTCTATAAAATTTTGAACAAATTTGTAAATGTGAAACAATTAGAATTTAAAAAACTGCCAGAATTCTACCAGATTTTTAGGCGGATTTTTGGCAGATTTTTCAAATTTTTGTAAATTTCAATTCAATGAAAATTTGAAAAATTTTTGAAATTCTGCCAGAAAATTCGGTTAAAAATTTCCAGCCATAAAATTCTAAAAACCATTCTATTCTCAATTTTAGTTGCCAATTTAAACTCAACATCAACAAAAGCCAGTACGACAACAACAACGACAACAACAACAACCACAACTGTCGCACCAGTCAAAAAATCCCTCCCATCACTGCCGCCAAATAAGACCTCAATCGACACGTCCAAAGGTGTCATAACACGTGATTTATATGAATCAGGTCACATCGATTCACCGTCCCAAATCTGCATTAACGACGGCGACGAGATCAAGCTTCTCATAATCATCACATCAGCACCAGCCCATCGCGAGAATCGCCTAGCAATTCGTCAAACCTGGGGACATTTTGGTACCCGTCGTGATATAGGCATTGCATTTCTGGTCGGTGCTGCCGGTGCCCAAATGGACGATACCTTAGCAGCCGAAAAGGATCTATACAATGACATAATTCGCGGTAAATTTATAGATAGTTACAATAATTTAACCCTTAAGACAATATCAATGCTCGAGTGGGTCGATGTCTATTGTCCGAAAGCATCATTCATCCTTAAAACAGACGATGACATGTTCATTAATGTCCCAAAGCTCCTGCAGATTATCGAAAAAAAGCAGTCCGATAAACGGACAATTTATGGCCGACTTGCTAAAAATTGGAAGCCAATAAGGAATAAAAAGTCAAAATATTACGTAAGTCCCGAGCAGTACGAGAAGCCAAAGTTCCCGCCATTTACAACCGGTCCTGCATATCTTATGACACGTGATTGTGTTAAGGATTTATATACGGAGGCACTAAAGAGGACATATCTAAAATTAGAGGATGTTTATACGACGGGAATTGTTGCTGAATCACTTAAAATTAAGCGTGTACAGGTTAATGAGTTCCTTAATCGACGTATTGCATTTAATGCATGTAATATAAAAAAATCTGTTAGTTTACATATGATTAAGCCACCAGAGGAATTTGATTTATGGAAGAAGTTACTGGATGCGTCTGTTAAATGTAAATAGGAATATGTTAATAATATAT
This sequence comes from Chironomus tepperi, assembly GCF_022539635.2. Lineage (NCBI taxonomy): Eukaryota > Metazoa > Arthropoda > Insecta > Diptera > Chironomidae > Chironomus > Chironomus tepperi. The sequence continues at coordinate 689,634 of NW_027226129.1, read as the reverse complement.
TGGGTAGTTTTCATTGGGGTAGATGAGGGTTGGGGTAGTAGGGGACATTATGACATTTTTTGGGGGGTCATTGAAGCATTGTTCTCAGTCAGAGTTGCAAAAAAGGTTCCTGTGACAGGCCAAAACCGTTAAAAAAATCTTTAAAAACCATACAAATTCTTGGTAATTTGTAAGGTTTTTCTTTCAAAACCATTCAAATTATTGGTAATTTGTAAAGTTTTATAACTAAACCATAAAAAATACCAAGAATTTGTACGGTTTTTAAAGTTTTTCTTACAAAACCATATAAATTACCAAGAATTTGTATGGTTTTGTAAGAATTACAAAGAATCTGTACGGTTTTTACTATAAAATTTTTACAATACAAAATCTTGGGAAATTGTAAGGTTTTTTTTTACAAAACCATATAAATTATCAAGAATTTGTACGGTTTTTAAGGTTTTTCTTACAAAACCATATAAATTACCAAGAATTTGTACGGTTTTTGTCTGTCACAGGTGCCTGTTTTGCAACTCTGGTTTTAGCTTAACAATTTGGATTTGGCAATAGAAAACAAATAATTTTGGGGTATTTAGAGTTAAGAGCAGTTGTGGGTAACCTTTGTGTCACGGTGCACTAGGGTGGAAGTGCCATGATGGTCGTGAATAGTCATCAAGGTGTATTGTGATACAAAAAGCTTCCCATCACTGGTTTAGAGCTTGTAATTGAGGAGATCTAGGGATTGGCGCATGACATAGGAAGGTTGTCTCTGAAGCGACGTGACTCTGGCTTGTTACCGGGTTGGGGAACGTTCTGAAGTTATGTGACGCTGGAAATATCAATTTTTAAACTGTTTAGTTTCATTGTAACCGCTATATAGTCTAGCTATGCGTCTTTACACTCTTCTTTGTCCTTTTTAACCATTACTTCGACTCTATACTCCACTCAGTCCTAAAAAAGGCAACCTGTCGGTGGACCGGGCAACATAGTTGTGCCGGTGAAAGCAAGACGAAGAAGAGTGTTAGAGAGGGAGAGAAGGAGAAGACGTCACAGAAACCTTTGTGTTGCCAACCTGTGTTGCCCGGCACACACAGGTTACCCACCACTGACCTTAGACAGTTGCTTTATGCCATCCACTCAACCCTTGTTACGTCACAATAGAAAGATAATTATAAATATAGGAATTGGAAAGTCAGGCAAGAAGAACAGACTAAGTGAGAAAGTTTCAAGGGTTTTATGTCCTGTTTTGGTAACTAAATCAGTCCCATCTTCATGAAATAAGTCCCTTCCGATCTGCATAAGTTGAAGTGTTGTTCATAAGGCAAGAACTTGGTGAAATTCGGACTCCATTGGACAGCATTTCAGTATGTGTGTACATATCGGGTCTGGTATTGGGTACATAAGTAATTGACCATTGTATATTTTTTTTGTATATCCTATTTTTGTAAGTTAATTAAATTAAATTTAATAAATATTTAAACATTTTTTCTTTCACAAATTCTGATTTATAATTTGTGATGATTAAAATTAAAATGAAATAAATTGAAATTTTTTGTGGCATTTTTTTGTGATTTTGATTTCAAAAAAAGTTTATGTACACTCAGAGAAAAATTTTGTAAAATTTTAACTCAATTTAAGAATTAAAATGATGATTTAACTTAATTTTATCTTAATTTTGAATAATTTTAATGAAAAACAAAATTTAAAAAAATAAAAATAAATTTAAAAAAATTGAAAAAATTTTAAAATTTAAAATTAAATTGTATATTTTCTTGATAAAATCAGATTAAAAATTTTCGAAATTAATTTATTAAAAATTAAATTAAAATGCCTTATAATAGATGTCAAAAAGCAATTCCGCATTTTTAAAATGTATACAAAAATTATCAAAATAAAAAGATCAAAAAAATCAAAATTTAATTTATAAAATGTCACAAAAATTTCAATTTATTTTTTAAGTATGAATGTGAGTATTTGAATTATTTATAAATCATAAAAATGTTTAAGAAATTATTTTTGAAATAGTATGTTTAAAATTATTATGTGAGTTAAAAAAATCTCATTTTGATGAATCTTCAATTATTTTTTTAAATAAAAATATTAAACAAAAATGCATTTTCAAATTTTTTAAAAAATAGGTTTGAAAATATCAAAACTAAATTTAATTTGTGAAAAAAATTATTTATTAAAATTCAAAAAAAAAAAAATTGAAAGTTGAAGAAAAACTAAAAAAAATCAAATTTAAAAAAAACTTAAGTTTAAATTTTTTTTTTTGAAATCTTAAAATTTAAATTTTAAAAAAATTTTAAGTTTTATTTTCAAAATTTAAATTGTAGAATTTTAAAAAACTTTAAATTTAAATTTATAATTTTGAAAATTAGAATTTTTTTGAATTTTCAAATTTAAATTTTTTTAATGTTGAAAATTTAAATTTTCTTTTAATTTAAAAATTTATTTTTTTTTTAAATTTGAAAATTTAAATTTGAAAATTTTAGTTTTTGAAAAAATAAAAAAATTTAAATTTTTAAAGAATTTTAATTTTTAAATTTCAAAAAAAGTTGAATCTTATTAAATGTTTTGTGATCAAAATTTCAAAATTATTCGTACTTTTATTACCAAATTTTCAACAAAATTTAATTAAATTTTAATTTTAAAAACCATTTTTTCAACATCTCAAAAAACCTTAAAATCTTCAATTAAACAACATTCCTTAAAAACTTATTAATTTAGTCATTTTTAAATGGGATCCATCCACAAATTACGTCCAAGTGTGTATAAAATGTGAATAAAACAGTGACGTAACATGTGAACGGTCCCCAAAATCTCTCCAGTCTAATTTATTGATAAAAACTAGAGAAACTTCCTCATTTTAAGCCTGAGACAAATTCAGAGCATTAAAGGAACAAGGCTGACTGTTATTTTGGTTTTTTAGACAATTTTGGACAGCCTGAATATTGAAAAAGGAATCGAACTACTGAAAAACCCCAGAATCTGACAGAATTTGACAAGATTCTCTAAAAACTCATTGCTTTACTGACATAAAGCATAAAAAAAATTGAAATTCTCTTTAATTAAACAAAATATCATTCAGTAAATTAATTTTTAAGGATGAAAATAGACAGAAAGTTATGATGAACAACATATTTATGCTAAGCTATGTTTATATATAAAAAAAAAACGAAAAAAAAAGTTTAAAAAAATAAATACAATTTCATTGAATTTTTTAAGAAAAAATTACAATTTGGTTTTATTTGTGTCTCTTTGCCTCTCTTTCAGCCTCTCTCTTTGGCTCTCTTTGGCTCTCTTTCAGCCTCTCTCTTTGACTCTCTCTTTGGCTCTCTTTGTCTCTCTTTGACTCTCTCTTTGGCTCTCTCCATCTCTGTCTATCCCACCATGTCCCATGTGTTTTCATTATAGTAACCCACGCCCTCCTATCCCACCTTATTTTGAGCAGTGTACGATCGACAACTATGATAGAAGGTAAATAGTCTTAATTTTAGTGCTCCAAGCCACCGCACTCAGACCTAGACTGACAATTCATAGCTGCATCTAAGTCACTCCAAATAACATACAGGACGTGTCCCATGCGATCGTTCTCTCCTAGCAACACCCATGATGTTGTACAATCACAGTGTCTTTAGGACATAAATGGTGGACATTGAGGTTGGTTATTAATTGCCGATGATCAATTTCATGAATTAATTGCAGTTTAAATACTTTTGTATCTGTAAAGGATTCAGCAATTATCAGAATTAATTAAAATGGCTGATATATCAAGGGACTTGTTCATTTATTACGTCACGCTTCATGATAGGAGGGCATGGTGGGCTGTTGAGTTTGAGATCAAGCAATTATATGGTTCAATTAGCTACTGAGACTCATTTTTCTATTTCAATATTCTTGTTATTAAGCTCGATTCGTGTGATTGAGTGCTGTTTTGAGGTATATGGCACATCATGTGCTTCCAATGGAGTTGACAGGACTCCGGACAGTCGGATTCTACTGTAATTGGTGTTTGAAATCCATTTGGAGATCATGTGGTGTCCGACTTCCATAAGGACCCCAAATAGTGTCTAAATGGCCCCTAAATGGACTCGAAATGGACACCGAATGAACTCTAAATTATCACATGAAGAATAGTAAGCTGTAAAAGCTGATGTAGTTCATAGTTATGCCTATTTTGGTATACTTCACCTGTAGGTCCATAAATCACTCGCTGTATTTCTACAGAAGTTCTGCAGAAATTCTGCGTAAGTTCTGTCGACGCCAAAAGCCACAATCCTCAAATACACCAAGTTTTCCTCATCTGCTTGTGTAGAGTTCCGACTCCATTTTGGAATTCAACTCCATTTTGAAGTCCAACTCCATGGAAACTCCAAAGAGACTTGAATTCAGACCTCAAAATGGAGTTGGATTCCAAAATGGAGTTGGAACTCTACACAAGCAGATGAAGATGGACTTGGAGTCTTTGAGAGATGAATACAGCTAGTGATTTGTGGACCTGTAAGTGAAGGACGTGGATGAAGGCATAATTATGAACTTTATCAGCCTTTTCTTCGTGGAAGGAAGCTGTCGATAGAGATAGTATTGTATTTGGCAGGCGGAAGCCAGCGAAAGAACCAGTTATAGGCGACATCTGAGGGAGGCCATGGATCACAGTTGATCTGTACGGCCAGCGAAGTAAGTAAGTAAGTATCAACTTATCCAGAATGCTGATACTGTCACTATTCTTTGTGTGGATCGCTTAAGATGGACAGGTCATGTGAACAGACGTCCACAGGATGCGCCTGTATATAAAGTAACATTTGTAGACTTTATGGATGGCAAAAGATCAAGGGTAAGCCTGAACATGTCCTTTATTAGATGTATTAATTAGAACAATTATGTCCTCAATATCCCAAATTGCCAGAAGATTCTCGAAGGATAGAACCGGCTATAAAGCAGCAATTGGCTCATATTAGCCCAAGTCAAGACCCATATGAGCTCAATCCAAGGAACCTAACAACTAAACAGCCCCAAAATGTGATTCCGTCAATTAATAAATAAATTGTTACAATTACAATTCTTATTAATCAAAAATCAAACATTGTCATGCAGTAAAGTAAGTACTGAGTAGTCTCAATCAGCCAGTACACAAAGTCAAACACGTCAAACTAAGGCATGAATCAAAAATTGAAATTATTCATCCTTATAGCTGCATATTTAGCAATCAGTGACTGTAATTTGCATCATATTGTGACAAATCCAGACATTGTGTCCATCACGAATGTCCTTTATGACATTTTTAGTGTATTTATGGACCAAAAGTACTTAAGGATGGACATTGTGATGTTTGATGTCATGTCTACATCCTTAATGTCATTTGTTGATCATTTTCTGTCAAAAAATGATGCAAAATTAGCAATAAGGCTTGCAACTGGTGAATTTAAGCCACGTGCTGTATATCCTCGGCACTTTTTCATCCTCGAATACTTTTCAAGTCTGAGCTACGTCGAGCAATTTTATCGTCTACGACGTATATCCAATAATCCAATTAATGTCTTTGTCTACATCCATAACTTTACATTTGATGATCTATCCACATCCGACATTTATCAATATTATCCAGACCTTAAGAATCCATTTACATCCTTAACACCATACATGTTTTTCATTACAAATGAGACATACACGGTGACATTATCGACAATTGAATGGTTTAGTCCAGCTGGATGTGATCGGCCAGTTTTTAACCGAATTAATATTTTTGAAAAAATACCACAAAAATGGATCAGTGAACTTAAATATTATGAAAAATTTATGAATTATTTCAATTGTCCATTAATTATGTTACTTCCAATACCAAATGATGACTATACACAGCACTACATATCAGGATATGCTGTACCTGATATTAATTTTACATATTTTGAGGTTATTGGCATAACAACGCTAATTTTTGAGACAGCATCACAATATCATAATTATCAATATGATTATCAGCCAGCATATCTACCAAAATATTGGATTGGGGATGAACATGCTGATTCCGTCCTTATTAAGATTAATAATGTCGCAAGACATCCGCACGTGTTTTTTGAATTAGGACCAGTTACAAGTACAGAACAGCGTATTGCAAGATCAAATGTGGTAATCAATCTTGATGGATATATGTTTGTGACACCAGCTGAAAAATATACAGCATATGAGAAGCTATTACTTCCATTTGATGTCATGACGTGGATTTTTATTTTTATTACATTTTTTGTTACTTTTTTGTCAATTTTTTTTATTAATCGACAGTCACAGAATGCACAAAATTTAGTTTATGGACATAATATTGATACGCCATTTTGGAATGTTGTAAGCATATTCTTTGGCATATCACAGGCACGACTACCCAGAAAGACATTCTCGAGATTTATTTTAATTATTTTTATTTATTTTTGTTTAATTTTTCGGACTTGTTTTCAGAGTAAATTTTTTGAATTTATGACAAGTGAACCGCGTAAGGCACCGCCAAAAACACTTGCTGATTTAATTGATAGAGGTTATACTGTTTATGGAACTGATAATACTGAAAGCAAGTCTCTTGGTCAAGGAAGTTCAGAAATATGGTGAGTTTTAACAAAGGGCGATGAGGACAGTTAAAGTCGGACAAACGTCTACAGACATAGGCAAATAAATTCGGACAAAAATTGACCAAAGCTGAGAAAGTCGGACAAAAATTGACAGAAACTGAAAAAATCGGACAAAATTTGACAGAAGTTGCAAAAGTCGCACAAAGAGAACCAGAGACTGAGAAATTCAGACAAAGACAGACGAAAGATGAGAAAGTCGGACAAAGACAGACCAAGGCTAAGAAAATCGGACAAAGACAGACCAAGTCTGAGAAAGTCGGACAAAGACAGACCAAGGCTGAAAAAATCGGACAAAGACAGACCAAAGCCTGAAAAAATCCGAAAAATTTGACAGAGCCTGAGAAAATAGGACAAAAACAGACAAAGATCGGACAAAATTTGACAGAGGCTGCAAAAGTCGGACAAAGACAGACCAAAGCCAAATAAATTCGGACAAAGACAGACCAAGGCTGAGAAAGTCGGACAAAGACAGACCAAGGCTGAGAAAGTCGGACAAAGATTGACAGAGACTGAAAAAGTCAAAAATTTGACAGAAGTTGCAAAAGTCGCACAAAGAGAACCAGAGACTGAGAAATTCAGACAAAGACAGACGAAAGATGAGAAAGTCGGACAAAGACAGACCAAGGCTAAGAAAATCGGACAAAGACAGACCAAGTCTGAGAAAGTCGGACAAAGACAGACCAAGGCTAAGAAAATCGGACAAAGACAGACCAAGGCTGAGAAAATCGGACAAAGACAGACCAAGGCTGAGAAAGTCGGACAAAATTTGACAGAGGCTGCAAAAGTCGGACAAAGACTGAACAAGGCTGAGAAAATCGGACAAAGACAGACCAAAGAAGAACAGACAGAAGCTGCAAAAGTCGGACAAAGACAGACCAAAGTTGAGAAAGTCGGACAAAGACAGACAAATGCTAAAATAGTCGGACAAAGAGAGGCTAAGGCAGAGAAAATCGGACAAAGACAGACCAAGGCTTAGAAAATTGGACAAAGACAGAACAAGGCTGAGAAAGTCGGACAAGGACAAAATTTCGACAGACAGCTGAGAAAGTCGGACAAAGACAGACTAAGGCTGAGATAGTCGGACAAAGACAGAACAAGGCTGAGAAAGTCAAAAACAGAAAAAGGTTAATTAATTCGGACAAAGACTGACCAAGGCTGTAAAAGTCGGACAAATACAAGCCAAGGCTGAGAAAGTCAGACAAAATTTGACAGAATCTGAGAAAGTCGGACAAAGAATGACCAAAACCTGAAAAAGTCGGACAAAAACAGACCAAGTTTAAGAATGTCGGACAAAGAAAGACCAAGATTGAGAAAGTCGAACAAGGCTTGTCTGAGAAATTCGGACAAAGACTGAAAAAGTCGGACAAAATCTGACAGAAGCTGCAAAAATCGGACAAAATCTGACAAAAATTCTTTTATATCCACAGGCCAAAAGTCAATGAATTACCATTTCTGGATTACTGTACCAAATACAAGACACAATCCCAAAATTCATCAGCAAAATTGGCCCTAATTGTCGATGAATATTTCTACCTGTACAGCTATCATGATCTACGTCTAAAATGGAAAAAATTAGATAAAATTTTATGGAAGTCACACGATGCATTTGCATTTCGTGGTGGATCATTTTACTACCGGATGCTGACAAAAGTCATTAATGGCTTAATTCCAACTGGAATTATGGATTATTATATTAAAAATTATTATATTAATAGAATTAAGGACATAAATGACGAAAAGGAACCAAAAGTTTTAGGCATTCCTGACTTGGCATTTGGATTTAACATTTGGCTTGGATTTTGTGGACTTTCTGTTGTTGCTTTTGTGGCTGAATTGATTTTAGGTCTTAAAAATAGAAGCTATAATGCCAAATTGTCTAATTTGAAGTCACAAGTCACAATACGTAAAGTAAAATTCTTAAAAGTTCATCCAATCAGCACAGTTGGCAGTTCCATGAACAAAAAACCAAGTCAAAAACTCATTAAAATATTTAAAATTCAGCAATCGAAGGAGATCCTTAATGTTGTATTGCCAACAAGAAGTCAATCAAATATCGACATAAGAGTCAGGAACCGAAAGGATGTGGAATTTGACAGCATTTCAACTGGCAGTAATATTGAAGAATGTCGTCATTTGGGACGTTAATAGTTAGGCTTTGGACAGAGTTTAAGACAGTGAGAGTGAGAGTGAGCAGAAGAGAGCCACAAAGAGAGCCACAGAGAGAGTCAAAGAGAGTCAAAGAGAGCCACAGAGAGAGCCAAAGAGAGTCAAAGAGAGCCAAAGAGAGTCAAAGAGAGCCAAAGAGAGCCAAAGAGAGCCAAAGAGAGCAAGAGAGAGCCAAAGAGAGTCAAAGAGAGCCAAAGAGAGTCAAAGAGAGTCAAAGAGAGCCACAGAGAGAGCGACAGAGAGAGACGACAGAGAGCCAAAGAGAGCCAAAGAGAGCCAAAGAGAGCCATAGAGAGCCAAAGAGAGTCAAAGAGAGCCAAAGAGAGAGCCAAAGAGAGCCAAAGAGAGCCATAGAGAGCCAAAGAGAGCCTAAGAGAGTCAAAGAGAGCCAAAGAGAGAGCCAAAGAGAGCCAAAGAGAGCCAAAAAGAGCCAAAGAGAGCCATAGAGAGCCAAAGAGAGCCACACAGAGAGTCAAAGAGAGTCAAAGAGAGCAAGAGAGAGTCAAAGAGAGTCAAAGAACTTGAGCCACCAAGGAGAAGCCAAGGTAGAGGAAGCCAATTTGCGAGAGAGCCACTAGAGTGCATTGCCAAAGAGAAGCAAAACAGAGCCAAAGAGAGCCAAAGAGAGTTCAAAGAATAGCCATTTTAAGAGTCGCAGCCAAAAATTGAGAGGAACAGAAATTCCAATTTAAGATCAAGTCCGTCTAAAGATGAGCTCAAAGTTGTTAAAACCAAAAGAGCCAAAGAAAGCCAAAGAGAGCAAAAGAGTCAAAGTAGAGTCAAGATTTTTGACTCAGCCAAAGAGAGTCAAAGAGATCAGAAGTTCAAATAAAACTTTCAAATTCGGAAAAATTCTTGTTAGCGGTACTTTTGTAAGAGAGCAATTATCAAGAGAGTCAAAGAGAGCCAAAAGCAGCCAAATGAGAGCCAAAGAGATTTTCAAAGAGTTTGCCAAAAAGACATAGATAGCCAAAGAGAGCCAAAGTAAAGTCATCGTAACTACACTCAAGAGGTTCCAAAGAATTTGACCAAAAAGATCCAAAAAGAGGAAAAGAGTCAAATTAATTAAATCACACACAATTACTGCGTATTTACTTCCTTTCCACACCAAATATGAACTGAAAATGAATCAAATTTAGCAAGAAAATGATGAAATAAAGCAAGCCACGACACAACGTGTCAATTTTATTTATAACTTTAATCCACGGATAACATTAAGTTATTGTACAACTAGTAATGAAGCTGATCACGCTTCATGGGAATATTCACACCATAGAGCAAACGAAGCCAAAGATCCAGTAGGATCCAGGTCACTTCCAGACCCACAAAACAAGATCCAGTAGGATCCAGTTCACTTCCCTTACAAAAATAAAATATATTTTGCAATAATCGGCTATAATATGTCTCAAAAATTTACAGTCTTTCACATCTTGTGCCTCACTGGAAGCATCTTATGGCTCCAAAATCAATACAGTTCATGCCATGTCCATTCCCTACTAGATGCAGAAGACCCAAAGTCTTAATATTGAGTTTGAACAAAAATATCGTGCTGATTAACTAACTAAATAACAGAAATTGTTTTTTATCGATTTCTCGGAACTGGAAGCACCAATCAAGATGCGGTTCTCACTGTTTGATTGATATTCTCAGGCACAGACTTTCCACTATTGAAACTATTTGTCAATTCTGTAAGTCTGAAGCAGGAAATTGAAAATTTGGTGTGAATATGATTTAATCCACAGATAACATTAAGTTATTGTCAGAGGGAAGTTTACTTGGCGTCATCGGAGTGAATTTTTACACAGCTGCTATGGATGTGAAGACTTTGGCGTATATATTGATATTCATACACTAAAAGTATCATCAATAAGCTTGATAATTAATATTACAGTCAACAGCCATACAATTTCATAAGATTGGATATCTAAGAGTTTTTCAGAAGTAATGACATCTGTTATTACCCCAGTTGCGTCGACAGCTTTCTTCTCTTCATTGTCACTTCCCCATAGCCAGCACATTCTATAATAAAAATTAATAATTAATAATCCAAAATGGAAAGAGAAGCCAACAAGATCAGATTGCAGGTGAATGAGGACAAGACCAAGTTACTGATGATTTCTGCATCAGAAAGGACAAAGAATCATGTCGACTCGTACCTTATGATTGACTCTATCATCAGCAACAATCACGACATTTCCATCGAGGTGAGACGGAGGATACAGGCAGTGCAGCGTGCATACTTCTCGTTAAGAAGCTTAATAACATCAAAATAGTCTCCAGAATCGCTAAATTGAGCATTTAAAAGACGCTTATCCGCTCTGTAGCACTGTATGGTGCTGAGTCATGGAACATGACCACAGCTGACCAAAACGCAATAGGCATTTTTGAGAGAAACTTGCTTAGATCCATTTTCGGACCAAAATAAAGGAGGTGACCTGTTTCGGAACAGAAGCAATGAGGAATTGTATCGGCTATTCAATGGAGTGGGCTGGACATGTTATCAGAAGGCCTGTGGATGCTCCATTAGCTCCAAAGGTATTTAAATTCAACTTTTTTGATGGCAAGAGATCGCGCGGTAAAGAAGCTGTCGATAAAGACAGTGTCACACTTGGAATTGGTAATTGGCAAGCTGTAGCCAGCGATAGAGTCAGCTTTAGGAACCGACTGGAGAGGCCATGCATCACACCTGATCTGTACGGCCAGCGAAGTAAAGAAGTAAGTAAGTAAGTCCAAGAAAAGTCCATCGCAGTGCTTCCATTGCCAACATTGAGGTCATTAATCTCTGAATTGTGGATATAAATTCCAATGCGTCAAGTGCACAGGAAATCACGCTCCAGGTCAGTGCAAACGAATAACTCATGAAGGAAAGCCAAAGAGAGTCAAAGACACATCAGCTGAGTCAAAGACTGAGTTCAAAGAGAGTCAAAGAAAGTTGAAAGAGAGCCAAAAGAGCAAAAAGACAAAATGCAGCCAAAAGATTAATTTGGACAGCTATAATTTTCCACAATTAGTCAAAGCACTTCAAGCAGATGCTCATACACATCCAGTGAATGCTGCATCGTCAAGTCATGAGGAATCAAACAACAACAATTGACTATCAGCACCAGTTACGCAGAAAAGCACAAGAACGTCTGAAAAAGATCCACAATTTTGCCAGCAGTAATGAAAAATTGCCAGCAGATGCTCCTCCAGGAACAGCATTTAATCTTTTAGTTAAGTACGGCTTTATCAACATAACTTAACACTTTTTATGCCTAACTTTACTAGAGATTTATTTGAATTAATGCCACGTTTAGTTTTGTGTCAAATTATGCCATAGTCAGCATACTCAGGTACAGGATATAGATAAAAAAAACAGCTGTTTTATTGTCCCAAGCCTCAATTTTTATTAATCTACAATCTTTACACAGATTACTACGTTATTTAACCACAAACTTGATTAATTATTGAACATTTCTTCCATTTTCCTGTCAGCTTCTTCCTTGCGTTTAATTTGGGACATTAAAGCATCAAGCTGATCATTGTCGACAGCCAATTCAGGTCGGAAATTTACATCTGGATATTTCTTCTTTAGAGCTTCATATGCTTGATATCTCATCTCATCGTGATTGTATTTGTTGCTCAATTTAAGGACTTCATGTGGATTTTTGGAATCTAAAGATTGAATAATCTTTGTTGCTGCATATTCCTTTAATTCCTCAATCTTTAGCTTCCCAGCAGTAGCATAAAGATGCAAAATGTTCATCCCATCGACACCTGGAAGTTCATCAGTGTAAAAATATTTCAAAATTACCTCAAAAATGCCAACTGGAATGTCGACCATTTTTAGATTTTCAAGTCCAGGGTTGTTTTTAAGAATCTCAGCCAGAGTTGGACTTCGTGCTGCAATCAGGAACTTGTGGACTGCGAATTTGTGGTCGCCAATTTGGATCTGGAAGTCCTTGAAGGTTTCATCAGTTAGGAAGTTTTTGAATTTGCGATTTTCAGACTGCAACTTTTGATTTTGTGCATTGACGTCATCAACTTGACCTTCTAAGTTTCTAACCTTGGCATTGACATCATCAACTTCTTCCTTTAGGTTCTTAACCTCTGCATTGAGTTCATCAATTTCATGTTTTAGGTTTTGATTGTCAGCATTAAGTTCAGCATTTTTGTCCTTCAAATTCATGTTTTCCTCCTTAACCTTGAGTAAATCGTTGATAGTTTTAGGATCTTTACAAAATATAACCATAAGCTCGTCCTTAACTTCTTCAAGTGTCGCATTTGGACTATAATCACTAAATTGTGAATAACATTTTGTATAATTTGGATTACAGCTGAAATTCACATATTTAAGCTTATCAAGTCCGTCTAAAATGTTTGATTCGATGACTTCTATGTTGTTGTGTCTAAAGCCAATAGCTTCAAGGTTCTTAAATCCCTCAAACAAGTCACCTGGCAGGAACTTAATTTTATTATGCTCGATATAAATCCTTTCAAGATTTTTGTACTCAGCCAAGTCAGATTTGGTTATGGTTTTTAGTCCTGATTCAAAAATGTCTAACACTTTCAAATTCGGAAAAATTCTTGTTAATCCTTGCGGTACTTTTGTAAGGCTGCATGCAATAAATTGGACACTCTCAACATGTTCATTTCCTCTAGCAGACTCATGTTTTCCATCGGGTATTATTGTTGTATTTTCAGGAATTGATTGCTCAAAAAATTTACATACATATACTTTTTTATTGCCATAATATGTAGAGTCTTGGTATATACACTTAACTTTCATTTCTGCTTCCATTTTAATAAGAATTTGTCTAAAAATATCAAAAAACGGAATTAAGATCAAAATTAATTAAATCACACACAATTACTGCGTATTTACTTCCTTTCCACAGCAAATATGAACTGAAAATGAATCAAATTTAGCAAGTAAACGATAAGATAAGGCAAGCAACAACGCAACGTGTCAATTTTATTTATAACTTTAATCCACGGATAACATTAAGTTATTGTCAGGGGGCGTAAAACGTACACGTCATTCGCGTGAAATTTCACACTGCCACGGATGTGAAATTTTTGGCGTCAATGACACAGAGACACCATCGTACAGAGACACAATGACACAGAGACACAATGATACAGAGACACAATGGCAAAGAGACACGATGACATTGAGACAACATGACACAGAGACACCATGACACAGAGACACAATGACACAGAGACAAAAAGACACAGAGACACAATGACACAGAGACACGATGACACTGAGACAAGATGACAAAGAGACACAATGTCACAGAGACAAAATGTCACAGAGACACAATGACACAGAGACACAATAACACAGAGAAACAATCACACAGAGAAACAATCACACAGAGAAACAATCACACAGAGACACCATGACACAGAGGCACAATGTCACAGAGGCACCATGACACAAAGACAAAATGACACAGAGACACAATGACACAGAGACACAATCACACAGAGAAACAAGACACAGAGACACCATGACACAGAGACACAATGACACCAAGATACTGAGACACAGAGAAACAATCACACAGAGACACCATGACACAGAGGCACCATGACACAGAGACACGATGACACAGAGACACAGAGACACAATGTCACAGAGACACGATGACACTGAGACAAGATGACAAAGAGACACAATGTCACAGAGACAAAATGTCACAGAGACACAATGACACAGAGACACAATAACACAGAGAAACAATCACACAGAGAAACAATCACACAGAGAAACAATCACACAGAGACACCATGACACAGAGGCACAATGTCACAGAGGCACCATGACACAAAGACAAAATGACACAGAGACACAATGACACAGAGACACAATCACACAGAGAAACAAGACACAGAGACACCATGACACAGAGACACAATGACACCAAGATACTGAGACACAGAGAAACAATCACACAGAGACACCATGACACAGAGGCACCATGACACAGAGACACCATGACACAGAACACCATGAATTGACACAGAGACAAAAAGACACAGAGACACAATGACACAGAGACAAAATTTTTTTTTACATTTCATCCTTCTTTATTCCACTAAATTCCTTTTCCTTCTCATCAATAAAGTCAAACAACTTATCAATACATTTATATGACGTCATTTCATGTTTCGTTGTTCCAGCTGATCGTCTCTCAACATCCTGTCCCGATTTAGCCAATACTTTATTGATCTCAGCCGTCGATGTCACAAAATTAACACCAATTTTAGCCAAATGTCGATCAATTCCTCTCGATCCATGTACCGAGTCAGTAAATCCAACAGCAAATACTTTATGATTAAAATCGTCACTAAACTTTGATGCCAAATATGTTGTAATGATTCCACCATAAGAATGTGCAACAATTGCAATTTTTTTTGGATTTAATGGCTGAATATAATTTTTCCAGACATAATTTGCATGCTTTTCAGGACTTTCACTTCCAACAATTGGCTTATTATCACGATAATTATCATTTGTATTGGTTATGATGACGTCATATCCTCTCAATTGTGCCTGTTTGACATATGGTAAGACAGTACCGGAATTAATACAGTCATTTATGATTAAGGAACGTGCCCATTGACCGGCACGTACAACACCACTTCCGTGAATGATGATCATTAACTTGTCAATGTCTTTGATGTCCTTAAATGTGCTGAAGATGAATGTTGACTTGTCGATTGGTGCTGATTTGGGGATGTAGTGACGTGTTAGGCCATTTTGATCCATTAAGTCATAGACGTAGTCGGTTATGGCATCACCTAGGGCTTCGTAGTGGGATTGATCGATGAATTGGAAGGGCTTGTCGGTGATGGTACCGGATTTTGGGTCTAGTTGGCGGAGGCGGCCGTCCTGGAATGGGAAATTGTAGGAAAAATTGGTGAAAAATTGTTAAAATTTGATTTAAAAAAAAAAATTGTCAAAAATTGATGAAAATTTCAGCCAGAATTTGCTGAATTGTAGCCAGAATTTGCTGAATTGTAGCCAGAAATTGCTGAATTTCAGCCATAATTTGCTGAATTTGAGCCATAATTTGCTGAATTCGTAAATTTTTATGATTCTAATTATTAATTTTTTTTGGCATTTTTGGGGGTCTTTAGCTTTGAATAATTGAATTGTTCAAAATTTATAAAAATTGATGAAAAAATGACAAAAATAACAAAAATTCACAAAAATTCCCAACATACCTCATTAAATCCATATCCAAAATCCTTTACAGTCTTCCTTAAAGCACCCGACATACTGAATATCTGCAAATGTTTATCAAATCAATCAATAAATACCAAAAAATGCCACAAAAAGTTTCAATTACACTAAAAAAACACGCAACTTTTCTCAAAAACTGAATGTTCATAACTTGTTGTTGTTGTTTTGGCGGGTTTTTGTAAACAACAGGGGAGCATCAACTGTCAAATTTCATAAACTTATTTTCATAGTTTCATGCCCTTCAAAAACGAAGGGGAAAAAGCTACGTCTGGACATCAATAACAAATCATAACAGAATTAAACGTTTAATTAAAATGCCAGAATTAGAGCTGCAAAGTGCACCAGGTTTTAGTGATCCGAACCAGACGCTGTCGGGTCCAATTATTGGAATCATATATCCGCCGCCGGAAGTACGAAGTAAGTCCAAAAAAATCACAAAAAATTGACAAATTTTACTCAAAATTCAATTTTTTTTTTGCAGACATTGTTGACAAAACAGCAAGTTTTGTGGCCAGAAATGGATATGAATTTGAGAATCGTATCCATCAAAGTGAAATGGGCAATAAGAAGTTTAGCTTCTTGAATCCCGGCGATCCTTATCATGCTTATTATCAGTTTAAGGTACAGGAATTTAAGGATGGAAAGAGTTCGACAGTTCCGGGTATGAAAAATTTATCAATATCGGCTGTACAGCAGAAGCAACAGGAGTTGTTGAAGCAGGCAACGGAACAGTTTGTGCCGAAGGAACCGCCACCGGAATTTGAATTTATTGCTGATCCACCGTCTATATCGGCATTGGATTTGTGAGTATTTTTGGAATGAATTTTGGATGATGGAGGGGTCTTGGGTTTGGATTTTTGAGGCTTTGAAGGAATTTTGGAATTTTATGAAGAATTTTGAGGGAGTCCTAAATTTGAATAATTGTACTTTTTAGAGAATTTTAAAATTTTCTGCCAGAAATTGCTAAATTTTAACTAGAATTTTCAGCCAGATTTTGCTGAATTGGCTGAATATGAGCCAGAATTTGCTGAATTATAGCCAGAATTTGCTGAATTATAGCCAGAATTTGCTGAATAGGCTGAATTTGAGCCAGAATTTGCTGAACTGGTTTAATATGAGCCAGAAATTGCTGAATTGGCTGAATGTGAGCCAGCTGAATTTCAGCCATAATTTGCTGAATTGGCATAATATTAGCAGAAATTGCTAAATTTCATCCAGAATTTGCTAAATTGGCTTAATATTAGCCAGAAATTGCTAAATTGCATCCAGAATTTACAGGCATAATATGAGCCAAAAATTGCTGAATTTCAGCCATAATTTGCTGAATTGGCATAATATTAGCCAGATATTGCTGAATTTCATCCAGGATTTGCTGAATTATAGTTAGAAATTGCTGAATTATAGCCAGAATTAGCTGAATTTGCAGAATTTAGCTAGTATTCACAATATTATGATTATTTATGATTCTAATGATCAAAATTTTAGAATTTCTGGGGGTCCTAGGTTTAAATAATTAAATTTTGGAGAACTACTTTCTAAATTATGCTGTTTTTGTCAATTTACTGGTAAAAATTCACAAATTTATTTTCAAAAATTCATGAAAATCAATTAAAAATCCAAAACTAAAAGGGGGTCTTAGGTTTGAATAATTGAATTTTAAGAATTATAAGTTCTTTTTATGAATTTCATGCTAAAACTTTGACTATAAAACTTTAAGAATAACATAATTTCAAAAGGGGGTCCTAATTTAAATAATTGAGATTTAGAGGAAATTTGCTTAAAATTCAAAAATTTAAAATCCATCAAAATACTAACAAGGAAATCATTAAATATTTCCAGAGACATCGTCAAGCTCACAGCCCAGTTTGTCGCCCGTAACGGTCGTCAGTTCCTCACCAACCTCATGAATCGCGAACAACGCAACTTCCAATTTGACTTCCTTCGTCCACAACATTCACTCTTTCAATACTTTACCAAACTCCTCGAACAATACACAAAAATCCTAATTCCACCAAAGGATCTCCTGCCACGTCTCAAAGCCGAACTCGACTCATCCCGCGACGGTACCAATGCCATCCTCGACCAAGTCAAATACCGCGCCAATTGGCTCAAACACGAAGAACAACAAAGACGTCGCGAAGAGGAAAAAATAGAACGTGAACGTGTCGCCTACGCTCAAATTGACTGGCATGACTTTGTGGTCGTCGAAGTTGTCGAGTACCAGCCATACGAAAGTGGCAACTTCCCCGCCCCAACCACCCCCGAAGAGGTCGGCGCACGTGTCATCATGGAACAACGTTTCGTCGAAGAAGACAATGACATTGAGATGCAAATTGAGTCCGATGAGGACCTGAATGAGCAACAAGTTCCACATCATAATATCAAATTATCAGTCATGGAGAATCGTGTCAAGGACAATACCCAAATCCAGGACATGGATGAGGAGTCCAGCGACGATGACAATCAACCACCCAAGCAAGTTGCACCCGTCATGCCACCAACACATGATAAAGTTATTGTCAAAAAGTATGATCCAAAGCAGGCACAAAAGATTGTTAAGCCATCGCCAGCTACTGAGGAGTACCTGATATCCCCAATTACAGGTGAAAAGATTCCAGCATCAAAAGTTGCTGAGCATATGCGTATTGGACTGCTTGATCCACGATGGGTTGAACAGCGTGATAAGATGCTTGAGAAGGTCCGCGAGGAGCAGGTCTATGCACCGGGATCAGCTATTGAGGCTAGCTTGAAGCAACTTGCTGAACGTCGTACGGATATTTTTGGTGTTGGTGATGAGGAAGCAGCAATTGGTAAGAAACTTGGTGAGGAGGAGCGTAAGGATGATCGTGTGACGTGGGATGGACACACATCCAGTGTTGAGGCAGCAACACGTGCAGCTGCACGTAATGTCTCACTTGAGGACCAGATTCATCAAATTCATAAGGTCAAGGGACTCTTACCGGACGAAGAAAAGGAAAAAATTGGACCAAAACAAGTTGCAACTGTATCAGCACCACCGAAACCAATGTCACATGGTATGGGTATGCCTGGTAATATGCCACATCATTCAGCACCGCCAATGCCAGCTGTACCACCACCGCCGGTATTAATGATGCCACAAATGAGACCGCCATTGAGGCCACCGCCATTAATTCGTAAGTATATGCTGAATTTTTGGGGATTTTGAGGTTATGGTTGGGTTAGGTTAGGTTAGACAGGGGATTTTGAGGTTAGGATTGATCTACTTAGGGTAGTCAAGGGATTTTGAGGTTAAGATTGATCTACTCAGGGTAGACAAGGGATTTTGAGGTTAGGATTGATCCACTTAGGGTAGCCAAGGGATTTTGAGGTTAAGATTGATCTACTCAGGGTAGACAAGTCATTTTGAGGTTAGGGTTGATCTACTTAAGGTAGTCAGGCTATTTTGAGGTTAGGATTGATCTACTTAGGGTAGCCAAGTCATTTTGAGGTTAGGATTGATCTACTTAGGATAGTGAGGCCATTTTTAGGTTAGGATTGATCTACTCAGGGTAGCCAAGTCATTTTGAGGTTAGGATTAATCTACTTAAAGTAGGCAGGCTATTTTGAGGTTAGGATTGATCTACTTAAGGTAGTCAGGCTATTTTGAGGTTAGGATTGATCTACTTAGGGTAGCCAAGTCATTTTGAGGTTAGGGTTGATCTACTTAGGGTAGCCAAGTCATTTTGAGGTTAGGATTGATCTACTTAGGATAGTCAAGTCATTTTGAGGTTAGGATTGATCTACTTAGGGCAGTCAAGTGATTTTGAGGTTAAATCTACAAATTGACTCCAAAAACAAATTCTAACCTAAAAATTTCCATCCCTTTACAGCTCCACCATTCCCTGTCGGCTTCGGTATGCCACCAAACCTCGCACCAGCCCCACCAGTCATGGACATGACCGAGGATGAACCAGCAAGTAAGAAATCACGTCAAGAAGACAGTCTCATACCAGAAGATGTCTTTATGCAGCACCACAAGAGTCCAATTACAATTCAAGTTCAAGTTCCAACATCAAGTGACAAGCCAGAATGGAAACTCAACGGACAATTGCTGTCGATCAACATTGGACTTGCTGATACGATTCAGAAGTTGAAGCAGAAAGTTCAGGAAGAGACAGACATGCCACCAGCTAAGCAGAAGATATCACATGATGGAATATTCTTTAAAGATAGCAATTCTGTGGCTTATTATAATTTATTATCGGGTGTGACTGTTCATTTGCAGATTAAGGAACGTGGTGGAAGGAAGAAGTAAATTTTTTGTATGGGGATGGACTGGATTGATGATAATAAAAATTTGGAAGTAAATTTTAAACAAAAATGAAGGTTTTTTATTGATGGAATTTTGGGTATTTGATATAGATGTAAGGCTGTAGATCAGGAGCTGATTCATCTGGCTGTGGTACGCTAAGGTATGGTACGACATGAATTGTAGCCAGAATTTGCTGAATTGTAGCCAGAGTTTGCTGAATTTGCTGAATTGTAGCCAGAATTTGCTGAATTGAAGCCAGAGTTTGCTGAATTGTAGCCAGAGTTTGCTGAATTGTAGCCAGAATTTGCTGAATTGTAGCCAGAATTTGCTGAATTTGCTGAATTGAAGCCAGAGTTTGCTGAATTGTAGCCAGAGTTTGCTGAATTTGCTGAATTGTAGCCAGAGTTTGCTGAATTTGCTGAATTGAAGCCAGAGTTTGCTGAATTTGCGGAATTTAAGCCAGAGTTTGCTGAATTTGCTGAATTGTAGCCAGAGTTTGCTGAATTTGCTGAATTGTAGCCAGAGTTTGCTGAATTTGCTGAATTGAAGCCAGAGTTTGCTGAATTTGCTGAATTGTAGCCAGAATTTGCTGAATTTGCTGAATTGTTGCCAGAGTTTGCTTAATTTAAGCCGAGTTTTGATAAATGGCACCCTCTGACTCTTTCTGATACCCTTAACCAGTGTCAGAAATGCCATGAGTAGTATGCCGTGTTGCTGTCAGGTGCCGAACAGCAAGGCTTGCCCACAACTAATCCAAATTATTAAATCCAATTGTTTAATGTCATAATAATCACTTTATTCATAATAATAATAATATTTAAGCAGCCTGTCTAACCTGACTGACTGGAATGTCATGAAATTTAACAAATTTCTGTAAATCATATGCTTCATTTAAATCCTTAACAATAAAAACTTGCAAAATATCATCAAATTCATAAATTCTCTTCATAAAGACGTCACTAATTTGTAAGTCACCGACACTAACGATCCCAAGACGGATCGGAAAGATTGTCAAACGAAAGTCTTTAAACTTTTCAGGCTCAATAAGACCTAAATTTTGTTCGGATGAGCCTGTGTAGAGGTTGCCGTGCTTTTGCTTGATATTAAAGTTGAGGTTTAGTTCCATTGATCGTGTACTGGTGTTGGTGATGCGACAGTTGAAGACGAATGGCTTTGAGATTTCACTGATGCTGCTTGCTTCGGTAATTGATAGACGTAAGTCACCAAATTCTATTGACTGTTGAGAAAAATTGATTAAAAAATGTCCAAAAAGTCGTTAAAAATGCACAAAATGCCCAAAAAGTCATCAGAAACACCCAAAATGACAAAAAAAGTCATCAAAAATGTGCAAAATACCCAAAAAGTCATCAAAAATACCCAAAATGCCTAAAAAGTCATCAAAAACACACAAATGCCCTCAAAGTCATCAAAAAATACCCAACATACCCAAAAAGTAATTAAAAACACCCAAAATGTCCAAAAAGTCCAAAAAGTCACCAAAATTACCCAAAATCGCCAAAAATACCCAAACTTACACTTCTTTGCAGCTGACTAGTCTGCAGTCGTCCACGTTCAGCCAAATTTGATGATCTCCAAACTATGTCCAACTTTCCAATATTCATTGCCATTTTCAGTGTCTTTAAGTCATTGGCAATCGATGGAACAGGTTTAATGCAGTACAAGAATTGACATGAATTTTGTGGCTGTAATTTATTAATTGAACAAAAGACAGATTTGCCATCTGTTGTTGTATTTAGGGGCGTTGATGTGTACGAGTCAGATGGCTCAAGTTCAACACGTTCTAAGCAAATTACATTTGCTGTTATGTTTTGAATCTGGAATTTAATAAGTGATAATTGAGAATTATTCTATAAGATTATAAGGCTGTAAAGGGCTATAAAGGGCTTTAATACATCCTATGACCCCCTCTAGACCCTATGACACCTTTCAATACCCTCTGATAACCTTATGACCCTCTCTGACTTCCTCTGAATCATTCTGACTCCCTTTGACCACCCTCTAAACCCTTATGACCCATTACGACCTCTTATGACTCCTTCTGACTATCTTTGACACCTTATGACATCCTTTGGCACCGTTTGACTCCCTCATGACTCCATCTAGCCCTTTCTGACCATCTTTGACTCATTCTAACTCTTTCTGACCCACACTGGCCACTCACTGAGTCTTTTGACGTCCTTCAACTCTCTCTGACCACCATCTGACCGATTATGACCCTCTATGACTCGTTATGACCTCCTCGGACCTCCTTTGACCTATTTGACTCTCTACGGCAAGATTTGTCCACCTTCTGACTCCCTTCGATTTTCTTAGGCCACCTTTGAGACCCTCTGACCAGCTCTAATACCCTCTGACTCCCTCTGATCTAAGACTATAAGACTTTAAGTCTATGACATTGTAAGTCTGCAACACTTTAATACTACAAGCCTATAATCCTCACAATCCAACATAATCCCTCCAATTAATATCCCAAAACTCATCAAACACAATCAGGCATGAGTGACATGACCATTAGGTGTGTCAAAATTCATTAATTAAACCTTACCGTAGCTTCCAAAATGACCTCATCAGTTTCAGCATTATAAAATTTAGTCTGAACATCTAATGGCTTTAATACTTGAAATTTAAAGAATTTTCTAAAACTTAACGGAAGTCCACCGGGTGATACATAGTTGACCTCACAAACTAGGATATGCGTGCCGATTTCCTTGACTGTAATGAGATTTTAGAGTAAATTTAGTGGAATTTTGGGTTATAATTGGTGAGGAAGTAACTGATGTAGCATAGACAGTAGCTTAAGGTATATGCTGATAGGCATAATAGCATGAAATGTGCTTGATATGCACTGGAAAGCTAAGATTCATCGCTAGACAATGAGGATGTTCACCTAAATGAAAGAGCTCTAAGGCAGTGGTTCTCAACCTTTTATGCTTCGCGGCCCAACTTGGTAATGAGCCTCAATTGAAGCTGCATACAATTCATGGCATTTTCAATGACTTTTGGCAGTAAACTTATGTGCCGCGACACACAGGTTGTCCATCACTGCTGCTTACTCACTTTCCTGGCCGTACAGATCAATTGCGACTTAAAACCGGCCTTCTAGAGCCTCCTATGTCAATATCATTGACCATACTCAATTCTGTACCCCATTGCCTCACTAACTTACCTTCATAATGTATAACATCATCTAATGTCTCATCCTGATTCAATGTTGTCGGTATGGTCCGATTTGCATGAATTGGAATTGAAACTCTTGAATTATTACTTTGTAAATCACATTTTACAGACACGGATGAGACTGCATGTGTTGTACAGTTGTGGACGCATATATAGCTTGAGAATGTTTCGCCTGTTGGAAGAGGTAAAATTGGGGAATTATTGGTGGTTGGGGGGTCGGGTTAGGCAGTCCAGGTGTTCTAAAACTGGATTTTTGGACATTTGACCAATTTGTGGTAGTTGGAATTGGATCATGACTTACTAAAAACCCAAAAAATGTCACTTAGATCCAATACATGTCATGAGGATGTTGTGTGACATGTGACATGCGACACAATCATGACTTACTTGGATCATGACTTACCCAAATATACCACTCAGATCCAATACATCAGTCAATGTCATCCAGTTCAAGTCTTAGGATGTTGTGTGACATGTGACATGTGACATGTCACACAACATCCAGCCATACATACCCAAATAAATATTTCCAAATGACTGCGGCAGCAACAAAAAATTAGATTTTGGTAAATAATTTGACTCGTCACCGTCCAAATGCGGTAAATCACTACGCTCGCTGAATATTAGGTTCTGGAAGTTGGTCAATGTTGGTCGTGTCAATCGCATGACCTTGAGTGCCAGCATGTGCTCAATTTGAGAGTCCATTTTTGGATGAATTTTTTGGATGAAAAAATTATTGAAATTTGTTGATTTTTACAGCTGAGAAATGTAAATAGACTGGGGGACGACTGTTGACGGGGAAATGAAAAATTTGAATATTTTTTGACCGTTAATTTTAAGATGCCTACTATGACTGTTAAATTGATTAAAATGACTACTAAGATTGACAAATTTTGGATTTTTCAATCAAATTCCACCAAAATCATCAAAATTGGTTCCAAAACTGACTCAGCCTGCCTTAATCATATTCCATAGCTCACAAGGGGTACGAAACTACACTTTACAAACTAATTTAGTAAACAATAAAAGTTTTTTAAGATAAAAATTCAAATTTACTGCAAAATATTCAACTAAATTCATCAATTACAGTCATAACCAACCCAAGGATTGCCAATTAATCCACAAAACCTCATCATCACATCAGTTGGACCTAAATTTCAAATTCCGCAATCATTTTGCTGTTCAATCAGATCTGAAATTTATCATAAAATGTCACAAACACAAAGCTACAGAACAAAAAAGACAGAAATTGAGAAGCAAGGATTTGCGAGAGGATATGAGCCTGAACAGGTAGGAATAATTGGTAGAAAAGGCAACTAGGAAGGCACAAGATGAAGAAGTGAATTTAAAATTGTGAATCTAGTCCAGTGGTGAGCAAAATTGTGGTTTTTGAGGCACATCTTGGCTGGTTGCCTATTCCGTTACTAGATTAGCATGACTATGACTTGGGGGTTTGGATCAAAATCTGTTTAAATCCAGCACAAAATCAGATGCTGTATGATGCTGGATTTAAACGGGATTCGAGATCAAGTTAGAGTCATGCCTGCCTGGGTTTGGATATTTGATCAATCAACTGATTTGTGCTGTTCGAGATCAAGATTTCCTCATTCTCAATTCCACCAAAATCTCAAGAATATGGCTTTAAGTTGGTCTGTCTATGGTTTGAGTCCAGATAAGATGAAATTGGATATCTGACTGGATTCAAGTTGACTTTTGACTGCTTATCCTACATCGTGTGCTTTCTCTACAAACCTGTACGAGGTTCCTTAAATTAATGACTTAATATGTCTTACCTATTTACAGATCATCGGTGCAACAGATGCCAGTGGTACCCTACAGTTCCTTATGTAAGTTTTTCATTTATTCCATCAAATTTGACTTTAAAATTGACATTAAAATTCCCAAAATATCCAAAATTGACAAAAAATTTCATTAAATTTTCCAGAAAATGGAAAGGTGTAGACGAAGCTGACTTGGTCAGTGCCAGAGAGGCTAACATAAAGTGTCCCGAAATTGTCCAAGAATTTTATCAAGAACGACTGAATTGGGCCAATAATTAATGTGAATTTTCCTACCAATTGTGTTAAGTTAAATATTTGTAATTTAAATGTAATAAAATTAAATAAATAAAAAAAGAACAATTTAAATGTTAAGAAATAAGTTAAAGGTTTGATGAAGTTTTGATGAGAATGAACTTGGGGTGAAGGAGTCATAAAGAGGTGGGAGGGGGGAGGGGTAGGGTATGTGGTGGTGATTTCAGGGCATGGGGAAATGGTAAGGGGAAGCAGCTTGAGAAATTGGCATGGGGAAGTGACAAGGGGAAATTGCAGGGCAAAGGACAAGGCAAGGAGATAGTGGCATGGGGAAGTAGCATGGGAAAGTGGCATGGGGAAAGTGGCATGGAAAATTCGCATGGAGAATTCGCATGGGGAAGTGGCATGGGAAATTGGACAAGAAGAAGTGGCAAGGGGGAGTTGCATGGGAAAATGATCTAGGGGATGTGACATGGGGAAAATTGCATGGGGAAAGTGGCATGGGGAAATAACATGGGAAGTGACCAAAGGGAAAAGACTACGCGAAGTGACAAGGGGATTTGACCAAGGGGAAGCTGCTAGGAGAAAAGGCAAGGGGAAATGGCAAGGGGCAAGGCAAGGGGCAAGGCAAGGGGCAAGGCAAGGGGCAAGGCAAGGGGCAAGGCAAGGGGCAAGGCAAGGGGCAAGGCAAGGGGCAAGGCAAGGGGCAAGGCAAGGGGCAAGGCAAGGGGCAAGGCAAGGCAAGGGGCAAGGCACTGGACAAGGCAAGGGGCAAGGCAAGGGGCAAGGCAAGGGGCAAGGCAAGGGGCAAGGCAAGGGGCAAGGCAAGGGGCAAGGCAAGGGGCAAGGCAAGGGGCAAGGCAAGGGGCAAGGCATGGGGTATTGACAAGGGGCATCAAAAAAAACAAAGTTCCTCAATTTTTACATCATTTTATTTCCTAAAAAAGTCCTTAAAACAAATCTTATGGTACAAAATACAAATCTTAAGGAATAACAAGATTCGATGTCCAGTCCTTAATAATTCCAACATTAAATCTCTGTCCAAATGATGTCAATGCAGCCAAAATGTTTCTCTTAGGTGGTCGACAGTACTTCTTGCCACCCTCAAGACAGCAAATATTTGGGAAGCATGAAATACTTGAATTGCATTCTTTTGGATGCTTATCGAATGCTGGCGGTGGTGCTGGACTGCACTGGAAGTACTGACTTATTGATTCAACAGGATATGCAATTTGTCGACCGACTGGAAGTTCCTCTGGTGCTGTATATGAGTTCATGCAGAAACGTTTACGTCCACTTGGGCAACAAATTCGCGGGAAGTCACAGTCGGTGTCGATGAGGCACTTCTTGACGTCCCAGAAGCTTTCGGCAAGCGGTTCTTTTGGACATTTTCTTGGGATACCAAATAAGGCTGTGGATTAATGGAAATACTCAATTTATAGCTACATAACCTAAAAATTCAACTCACGTTCATGCTCAATATCCTCAAGTGGTATTTCAAGTCCTTCATGGCACCGCTGACCGCCAAACAGCTTACAGCACCTAAAATTCTTCCCTAATGTCTGCACACAGTCGTGATTCTTATTGCATGTCAATGGAAATAACTCAAATTTTGCTTCACGTTCCGTTGGACACATCAGCTCATCTTCAAGTCTTTTGACCTTTTTTGACTCGTCATGTCTTATTGGTTCTGTTTGTGTCTGATTATCGATTATAATTCGTAAATTGCTGTAGGTTCTTGATAGGGCTGGTACTTGGGGTTTTGGTGTTGTTGGCTTCGGTGGTGATGGATCTGAAATGAGATGTGAATTAGAGTTGTTTGTGAGTATGGAAGTTATAGGGAGCTACCCGGGGGATATATTGAGGATGTTGGAGGAGGATTTGGATCTTTGATGATCTGAATTGATCCAAAATTGTCCAAATTAGTTTAAATTGGTCCAAATTGTTCCAAATAGATTCAAATTGATCCAAAATGGTCTAAATTGGATCAAGCAAGTCCAAAATGGATCAAACTGCTTCAAAATGAGTCAAACTAGTCCAAAATGAGTCAAACTGGTCTAAATTGATCCAAATTGGTCCCATTTGAACTCAAATTGATTTTTGTTTATCCAAAATGGTCCGAATTGGTCTAAAATGATTTAAACTGGTCCAAAATAGATCAACAGGTCCAAAATGATTCAAAATGTATAAAATTGCTCCAATATGAGTCAAACTGGATTAAACTGAACCAATTCGGTTCAAATTGATCCAATTCGCTCCGCATTGATCCAAATCAGTCTTAAATGATCTTAATTAGTTCCAAATGGATCAACCTGGTCTAAGATGACCTAAATCGGTTCTAATTGGTTCAAGTCGCTCGAAATTGATCCAAATTGGTCCAAAGTGATAAAAAAATGATCAAATAAAATCCTAAATGATCCAACTCTGTCTGAAATGTTCCAAACTAGGCTAAAATGGTTCAATTTGATTCAAAATGATACAAAATGATTCAAATAAATTTGCTGACTATTACTAGGGTTCGTAGCAATAAGGTAGTATTGAAATTGGCCCTCCTGCGCATCTACTACGTAGGAAATGCATGTCCTGCGGTTCTAGGCCGAGCCCTAACTCCTACCAATCTTTAAAATTCATTGAAAATTGTAAAAAATTCAAACAAATCAAAATATTGACTAAAAAGCTAATAACCTTCCTAATCCACCCAAATTTCCACATATTCAGTACCCTCTAAACCCACCCCTCAAACCCCTCAGCCCACCTCCTATCCCCACCACACTCATCAACACCACAAACAACATCCATTCAAATTAATCAGCGAAAGTCATCTTTACGCATTACAAAATTTATGTAGCATGAAGGTTTTCATTTCACTTCGTCATATGGAAGTAATTTATGAGTTTTATTCAATTGTGACATTCAATATGACCATCAGTTAGAGTACGTCTTGGCCTTAACTTTTTTTGTTCATTGAAGACGATTTTGACATTGTAATGAGATTTATAATTAAGTTGTTGAGTGAAAGCTTGACTAGTTGATGGAACTTTTGTGTCAAATGATTGATTTTGGATAGGAAATTAAGTTAGGAATTGGTAGGAAAATGATGGGAAGTTAGGAGGGGAATTTGAGGGGGTTTTGAGGCATGATGTCAATTTTGAGGTATGACGTGAGGTGGTTAATTGTAGGATATTCAATAATTTTCACATTTTTGGGGCATTAAGGTCAATTTGGTGGACATTAGTGAGACTCAGGGGCGTACATAGACGGGTTTCCAATTCTTAGGGGGGTGTGAGGGGCCGTGCCCCCAATAGCCCCCTAACTATGCCCCTGGTGAGACATATTGTCAAATGCTGTAATTTAGAACAGTGACTGGTAAACTGTGTGCCTTGGGACGCTAGTATGTCCCCAATGAGCCGTATTTCCAGCAGAGCTCGAAGTCGACAGGATCTTATGGTCAATCCACACCCCATGCCTCTCTATTTATAGACCAAACTCTTCAAATTGCTACAAAACATCCAAAAAATTCCATCAAATTCCATCCAAAAATGATTTCAACCCGCCCACCTGTCCCTGACTTCAAAGCATCACAATAACTTTAAAAATCACAACTCAAAAACAATTCAATTCCAAAAAAAAGTCAATCAAAATTAATCTCAAAACATCACCTTGACAATCAATCGATCATAAATGTGCAACCTCAAGTCACTCGATGTCTAATCGAATATTAATAACATGTTATTTTGCGAATGTAATGCGATCAGTGACTTAATAGGCTGACATTAATAACAAATGTATTTAATAAATGCTCATGACTTGTAACAGCATCTCGTGTGAGACTGATTGAGACTGATTGGTGTAAAGTGTGCCAGATTACTTGGGGCTTTTGAGGCTATTGCGGGGGGAAATGGCAATGATGTTGGGAAATTTGATGCTGTTTTGTGGATGATGTTCATGAAGGCATGGTTCGGGATTTTTGTAGGGAATTGGAAGCATTTTTGAGAGTTTTTGGTTAATTTGATCAGTTTAGTAGGGTTTGGACATGAACGGCAGGTCTGTAGACACAGTTGGCAGTCATCCATTTAGCCCCACATCTGTGGATTCCTACCAACTCTGGATATAAGCCTGCAATTAGTGTCCATGGAGGTGAGACAATTCCTTTAATTGAGGTCGCTTTTAAATTGAGACCTGGCAATTCTGCATGCAGTTCCTGCTTTTTAGATGCCCAATCCTACAGTTTCAAACTGTTCTTTCAAAGTTGCAGACCTCCATTTTTGGCACGAGCCCTACAATTCAGCCTAATTCTCAATTCACTGAAAGTCAGGAAATTTCCAGAATTTTCAAACCCCAATTACTTCATTCCATGCCTTAAACCATTACTTCCCCTTCAGATTTCACTTCATTTCCACTTCACAATTACCCAAAAGAAGCTATGACATTGACTACATCTTTATTATGCTTCTTGTTTACATTTTCAGTGCCAATAAAAAAAATAATTTCAAAATTTCACACATAAAAAATTTTTTATATTTTTAATTTTCGCTTCCGATTTCACGATAAATTCTTCAAGGCTGACGATATAAAAAAATTACACAGTCGATCACCAAAAGAAGCAAAAGTACAGAAATAAAAAGAATTGTTTTCTTTTGTGTTCATCGACGCATGCAAGTGCAGAAGTAATAATAAAGAGAGAAGAAATAATTGTAAGGTCAAATTTTTGGGTTTTTTTTATAGTTTCTGGGTCTGATATGGGGACGTGTGGGTATAACTTTGTTGAAAATAATGGATTTTTAGGAACTTCTTCTCATCACCACCCTACTATGTAATTCCACTAGACTTCCCAAGCCGTCCTAGCATTTATCCATTTCACCATTCAAATTCTCTTCAAAATTGACTCCAAAAAATGCGCTTTATTCTTCTTCAACTCAATATTTTCTTACTTGTTGTGTCATTGAAGAATTGGAAATTGGCTGACGGCCATCGGTGAATTCAAACCTAAATTCTACACCCTCTAATTTTATCTAAAATTCCCTAAAAATTGACCTCAAAAAATGCGCTTTATTCCACATAAATTTACAACCATTTCTTACTTATTGCTTCATTACAGAGTTGAAAATTGGTCAAAGTTAATCTGGTGGCATCTTTGATCAGCAGCCGACTATTGGCCGTTATTACCTTCTACCAACAGCCGTCCGTCCCCCATTGACACCCGATTGTACAACCCAAAAATCGACTAAATTCCACCCAATTCCCAACTCTGCTTCATTGTTCTACAATTTTACCTCAATTAACTCCAAAATTCACTCAAACAAGAAGCCACAAAAATGACTTTATTTCTAACATTTTTAACTCACAATACGATTAGTAATCGACACATTGTTAATGGATGTATAAGCTATTATAAGACATGACAATAAAGGTATAACATAATTGTTCTGTTAGACAATAACAACGGCTGTAATTGCTGCACATATAAAAATCTCAAGTGTCAGTTAATTAATTTTCTGTGCGTGGCTGAATTCAATGAATTTGATACTTTTACTGGAACTGGGGTTGGACTGGATTTGGACTAATTTAATTGAGACTTTTTTGAGTGAATTTTAATGGATTTTGAAGGTCATTTTTGGTGATTTTTGGTTTATTCAAATGAGAATTTGATGGTAATTTGGGTTGACTTGAATGACACAGACTTAGCATGTATGAAGTTAGCAGCTAAATATCGTCAAAAATAGAGCAGAATTTCAACTGTATCGACGTTTATCAGCAGCATTTTGGCATAATTTAGAATAAATCATTGGAGAGCAACCTGTGTGCCGCGGCACACTCATGTAATTCCATAAATTGTATGTCGTTTGCGGTTTATATTGAGGATTGCCATCAAAATGCGCCGCGAAAAACAAAAGGTTGTGCACCACTGAGTTAAGGGAAGGACCAGACAAAACAGTCGACTCGTGTTTTGTATGAAAAAGTCGACTTGAATCGGCTTGACTCCATTATTAAATGTAAAAAATTACAAAAGTCCTCGTGTTATTGATCGAGGGACTTAAGCGCATTTTTGTCCCAGCGATCAGTAATTGATTAACAAGTCACTTCCAGACCTAAAACACAAGATCCAGTAAGATCCAGGTCACTTCCAGACCTAAAAACCAAGATCCAGGTCACTTCCAGACCTAAAAACCAAGATCCAGTAAGATCCAGGTCACTTCCAGAACTAAAACACAAGATCCAGTAAGATCCAGTTCACTTCCAGACCTAAAAACCAAGATCCAGTAAGATCCAGTTCACTTCCAGACCTAAAAACCAAGATCCAGTAAGATCCAGTTCACTTCCAGAGCTAAAACACATGATCCAGTAAGATCCAGGTCACTTCCAGATCTTAAAAACAAGATCCATATAAAACTTCCACAAATTTAAGAATTTCATCATTTAACGGATTTTTATAATTCAAACCTCGTAACGGTCAAAAAAATTCAAACATTGTTCATTAAACACTGTTAAAACATCGACAAACATTGAAAAACACTGTAAACAATGAAAAAACGTGTTGTTGTTTTTGTTGTTGTTGTATATGAAAATGAAAAACTGTTAATTATAGTATTTATGCGTTGATTTGAGACTTCTAAATGACCGATAACCCAATAACTTGATAGAACGAAGCTATTAAAACAAACCAGAGCTCTCTATGATGTCTAGTTTTCGAGATCTCGCGTTCCAGCCGAACGAACGAACGAACGAACGAACGAACAAAGTGCATTATTAAGCTACCTTTTTGAAAACAAGTTTCAAAAATGCGCTAAAAAGACTTCGAGTTCTGGGTAGGACTTTGGGGGCTCGGAATATAAGAAAAGTGGAATCTAGAGGCATAACCTATCTAAAGTAGCATTTCTGGCATGTACAAACTGACCCCAGTGTTGTTATGATCACTCTAGATCAGAGTTGGGATCCACTGGATTCGGACATTGGAGTCTAGTAATGAATGACTTCCGATGTCCACCAAACTCTGCTCTACACTGTCAATAAGCTGATTATTGAGCAATCAACGCTATTTAGTGTCAAAAAACGGCTGCTGTGCGACTACATAGTGCCAATGAGTCACCGCACTTAGCACGTCATCCGAAAATTAAGTCATTATATCTTAAAACACTTAAAATGGTCTGCATCCAATTAACTTCAATTTTTTGCTCACGTTTTTAACTTTTTCATCATTTTATGCATCAATAAGCCACTAGAAGATTCCAAAATTAAAGATTTTTTTATAGACACAACTTCAAGTTTTACCTTAAAGGTCATCCTCTGTTTACGGAAATTTTTCATACAAAATATTGCATTAAAAGCTTTCACATCAGACTCGCAAATAAGTCATAAATTCAAGTCTTTTTGCAGCTGCAATATTCGAGAAATATCAAAAAAAACGTTAAAAATGTAAAGTTGTGAAAAAAATTCCTCAGTGACATGCAAAAATGTTGGAGTTGGAATTGGGCAATGGAAATAAATAAAAATAAATTGTGAAAGTTAAAAAAAAGTCAAATTTTTAAAATTGAAAATGTTGAAATTTAAAGGATTTAATGGAAATTTTGATGGAAAATTAGGATTTTTTTGAATTTTTGATAAAAAAAATTTGAAAATTTAAACAAAATGTTGAATTTTTTGATTCATTTAAAATTAATTTTTAAATTTTAAATCTAAAAATAAATTAAACTTGAATTTATTTTAAGTTTTTCTTTTAAATTTTACAATTTTTTTGGTTTTTTTTTAAATTTTTTCAAATTTTTTTTAAATTTTTTCAATTTTTTAAAGTGTTTTAAATTTTTTTAAAAATATTAAAAATTTATGAATTTTTTTAAAATTATTTAAATTTTATTTAGCTTTTTTAAAAAATTTTGAATTTTTTCAAATTTAAATTTAAATTTTTTAAAATCAAAATCCTCAAAAACCCATCAAATTTAACCTCAAAATTCAACAAATTTCCAATATATCAAAAAATACTCAATGCATGCTGTTGGTCGCACAGCACGAAACTTACATGTATGCAAGCTATAAAAAAGTAGCAAGCCACATAAAGAATTGCATAATCTGCAACAGAAATAACAAAAAAAAAAAAAAAACTCAGTCAATTGTTACGAAATAAATGCGGACTTGCACTTTAGAGTTAATTAGACAGTTGGTTGGATATGAAAAAATGTGTCAGAAATGCTATTGTGGATTTGTTTGGGTTTGAGTTTGAAATGAGGAAGGAATTAGATTAGTAAAGTAAGGTGGAAATTGGGTACAGATTGTAAGGGGAATTTTTTGAGATTTGAAGTCATTACTTCCAGATAGCGAGAATATCAGGTCCACCTAAAGATCAAACTGGGAAGTCAAATGAGAATCGAATCTGTGGTCCATCTAGGAGTTCATCTGAAGGTCAATCTAGAGGTCTAACTGGAGGACAAACTGAGGATTAAAATAAGGATCAAACTAGGGGTATAATTCTTACTAGGGGTACAAAGCAGTAAACTCTAACTGAGGTCTAACTAGGGGTCAAACATGGGAGTTCTATTGGAGGTCATGCTGAGAGTTTAATTAACGTTGGGGTTCAATTAAGGGTCCAAAATTCGAGCTCTGCTTACAAGAGTTCCAGTACGAGTTCCAGCAAGAGTCCAGCACTGATTCAGACCACATAAAACACTCCAAACTAGGTTTGACAGGACTCCGGGAATCGGACTTCACTGGACCTCAATCGAAATCCATAGTCAGACTCGAATTTGGGTTTATTATGCTCCAAAATGTAGTCACAGCTACTCTGCTCTTAATTAATCCTAATTCATCTTAGAATAGCCAAAAAATTACCTCACTGGTGATTCCCTGAATGACGTAAAACTTCAAATTCAAATTTTTGTATTTATTTCACCAGAAGTGTCTATTGTTGCGAATTTTGTGTGTGCTGAATTTATAATGAATGATTTTCTATTTTTTTTTTTTTTTGTGATGGAATGTCTGAATTAATTGTTAATTAAGTTTCTAAGTCTGCATGCTTAATAATTTAAGTCTGCAATGTGCTTTTGTTTTTGACTTTTTTTTTGGTAATTTTTTGGGACATTAATGGGAATTGTTAGGAAATTCTTGTAGTCGGAGATGTTCCTGAACAGCATGAGTCGATTATTAGATCAAAAATCAGATCCTAGCCTACCTTGACTCTGATTTGAGGTCGGTTTTGGTTAGAATCGAGCTTTAGACTGGCGTAATTGTTACTTGATGCCTTATTTGGTTTTAATTTTGACACCAGAGTTGGTAGAACTCCGTGAGTTGGACCACACTGGACACCAATCGGACTTCAAAAGCCAAATCCATTCGTGGAGGTCCCAAATGAAGCTAAACCCCGAAATTCACTAGACTAATCAAAAATCTATTCAAAATCCATCAAAATTTCCTCAACTTTTTTTAGTTCTTCTTCTTACTTCCCGCTTATTCATGCATTTGAGTCTTTTATTTCATTAATTTTAATTTTAATTTATGATGCAATTGGATGTGTCACTGCTGCCTTCATAACTTTTGTAATTGTCTTCTTATTATTATCATAAACATCAGATACTTTTTTGGACATGCTGTGTGTAATTTATTATTTAAAAGCTGCATGGTAAGCATTAATTGTGGAGATTAATGGATGTGCACGTTGTCATTAATGCAGTTCCGTTGTGGATTTTAGTTTGAATGACAATTTAGAATTTTTTGAATGAAGGTTTTTGATGATGTTAGGGGAAATGTCCAATTTTCATGCAATTGGTCAATTGGGGTCACATCAGAATGGTACCTTGGGAGGGGTTAGGGGTCATTAGGGGAATGAAGCCCCTGGACTCGAGACCCATGCTTCTAATAATTGCAAATTATTCTAGATTCGATCTCAAATTCAGTATCAAAAATTTATAAAAATCGACAGTTAGGACAACCCCACTTTTGACCCCATAACCCCTATCCACATCCCTATATCCACCCATGACTTATGTCCACCAATAAATTATGTTAATTAATCTCTAAAAATATCTCAAAAATAAACTTACTGAAGAAAAATTTCCTAATACTTTCAAGTGTGGATGTAAACAGGTTTGGTTGACTTGCGCTCGGCTTTTGTGTTGTTGTTGTTGTTGCTGTTGAGTCTGTTGAAACTGTTTCAGTTGTTGAATTTTTTACGCTATCAGCTGTTGATGTTGATATGATTAACAGGAATAAGGCGAAGGTGATGAGGCGGGGTTTGAGTATTGAGAGCATTGTTGGGGGTGATGTGGGGGCTAAGGGGGTGTAGATTGATGAGTTTTTTGGGGCAGTTTTTGATGATTTGATGGAATTTTTCACTTTTTTGAATTTTTTTTCACTTTTTTCGATTTTTTAACACTTTTTTGCAGATTTTTGAACTTTTTTAATTTTTGATTTTTTGAATTTTTTTGATTTTTTTTTGAATTTTTAATTCTTTTTTTCAATTTTTTAATTTCTCTTTTTTTTTTCAACTTTTTCACTTCTTTTGGAATTTTAAATTCATAAAAAAATTAAATTTATCACCTTTTTTTTGAAATTTTTGAGTGTTCTTTTAAGTTTTTCACTTTTTTCAGTTTTTTAATTTATTTATAACTTTTATCTGAAATTTTGCAGTATTTTGAAATTGTATTTAATGTTCCAATTTTTTTAAAAATCCTTTAAAAATTTTAATAAATTTAAGATAAGTTGAAATTTTAAAGAAATTTGGAAATTTAAATCAATTTAAAAATTTTGAAATTTTAAATAAATTTAAAAAATTTTAAATTTTATCTTTTATTTTAACTTTATTCAGATTTTTTTATATTTTTCTGATTTTTTAAATTTTTTTAAAAATCTTCAAATTATTTTAAAGTTTTTTACATTTTTTAAAAAATTTTCTAATTTTTTAAATTTTAAAATTTTTTCAAATTTTAAAATTTTTTCAAATTTTTCAAATTTTTTAAATTTTTAGATTTTAAAATTTTTAAAATTTTTTTACACTTTTTAAAATTTTTCAAACTTTTCAAATTTTTTGATTTTTTTTTAAACTTAAATCTTCATAAAATTTTAAAATTTTTTAATTTTTTTTTAAATTTTATTAAATATTTTTTAAGTTTTTTAAATTTTTTTTAAATATTTCAAAACTTTTTAAAAATTTTAAATTTTTTTTTCTAAATTTTTCACTTTTTTTAAATTTTTATTTAAATTTTCAATTTTCTTAAACTTTTTCAATCCCATCCACCTGCATCAGTCGTCAACAATCGTCTACAAATCACATTCCAAAGCCACTCATTTACCGTCCATAATTAACACAAATTCAAGACTAATAATTTCAAAATTCTCAATGCCATGTCCAATCAGACTTCACATTTAATTCACAAATATCTCATAATCCATCAATAATTTGATTCTTTTATTTCAAATTCTGAATTTTAATCAAGTTTTTCTGTAGCAATTTTGAAAAAATAAATTAATAGTCACAGAACATAACCAAATAGAGTCAATTACAAAAGCCAATGTTAATCGGAGTCTGAATCAAGTTGTTAAATAAATTTATGGCAATCACATCGTGTTCTTTGTCTTGTATTTATAATTATTTTCAACATTCTCTTTTTATTTTGATATTGCAGAGTTGAGAGCTTGAGTGGGGGTTGTGGAACTAGATTGGAATGATAGGAATATGTGCTTGGAATTCGGCTCTGTTGGTGGGTATCTGTGGCTGTTAGTGTCAATTTGTGTAGTCTGGTGATTTTAGATCAATTTAAAAGCCAGATTCAGCTCTAAATTGGCTCAACACTGTCCTTACGATCCGTATTTTAGGAGAGTACACAGTGAAGAAATGACCAACTTGACACTGGTTTTGAGGCCGAATTTCGTCGAATTTGGGACCGGTTCAACCGGGAATAACCAACACCACACGGTATACCTTACCCTCCCCGGGATAACCTACACTATCCGAGTAGGAAGGACTATTCTAAGGTAACCCTCCTACTCTAACCCAAGGATAATTAGAACAAATGTTATACTGTAGAATAGCTCTATCTTTCCGGTTAGGTATCCCATGGCTGGAGTAAGAGGGTTACCGTAGGATAGCTCTATCTATCTTCCTGACCCAGCCCTAGAATAGTAAGTGTAAAATATCCCGGGTAGATTAAAAAACGACCTCTAGCTTGAGGCTGGAATAACTTTGTCAAAGACCAGTGTCGTAATGTTCTAGAGCCAGTTGCCCTTATGTCGGATTTTCATCCAAGTGTCCTAAGAATTTGTGAACAAATTTTTGGGCCCTCTCCCTTAGATCAGTGGTATCCCCTTAGCATGAGATCAGTTTCGCGGCTCACTTGTGTTCATCGGATGTACCATGAACCGTATGGCGTGTGCGGTTTTAGTCAATACATTGTGTAAAAAAAGTATCAAAAATCTCATAAATGATTTTCAAGTTCATCATATCATTTCCAAATAGTTAACATGTGAGATTCAAAAAAATGTTAAATTACACAATTTTTTTCACATGTGATAATGAAAAAGCCTAAAACAGACGTGAAGATAACGTTAAAGTCATGGAAATATGCGGCATTATAAAAATAGTCGGAAGGTCAATGATATTTTATTACATGCAAATGCATTTTATGGTCTTTTGAGATTTACATCAGTGTCTACTGGGTGGGCTGCTGAGAATGTGAACTGATATTTTGTGGACAATTCAGTAGAGTAGCGATGTTTCTGGTTCTATGGACAAGGGCTGGCAGGATTCCGCAAGACGGACTTCACTTGAAACCAATCGGACTCCAAACTGACTCCAGTCTGACTGAACTGGTGTCCAGATTTTAATGAAATAATGTAAATCTGATGATAAATCTGATGATTTTTCGGATTTTACATCATGACGTCATTTCTCGTGCTTAGACATGCAACTAGTCAATCAGACATGCAAGATATCTTAATCTTGTCTTCGGCATAGCTTAACTCTAGAAAATGTTAACTTTACATCCGATGCTAATGTATCGGGGCTCATAGATTGTGCACCACTATCTTAGAATGAAAACAGGCAGGTTAGATACATTATTACACTAATTAAGGTTCCTAGAATGATCTGGACAACACGTTACGGCAAATCTCAGATTTTGACCAAACAAATCAGTTGTTAAGTAACACTAAGGGTCGTTTTGTCGTAAATTAAATGACGCAGCGAAATTCTAGGGACGATTTTTTCAACTATGGTACGATGTTCCACTATACCGTATTTTCGATACACCAGGGTGCACAATTAATGTGCCACCATATCAGTATATAGTACTACTGGTAGACCTGCACTGTATAAATAGTGCAACAATGCCATACCACCGAACCACTTAAGCATTTCTATCTATAGTACGCTATAGCACCAGTGGTATACCGATAACGTACTGTTGTATTGCTCAGTCTAATTCAATACAATTAGGAATACACAAATGGATATTAAATTAGTCATTAAGAATTTAATTGTTAACTACAAACTCTATATAGCTTCAAACTACACACACATCACTTAAATAAGCCATAAAATCCTACTGAGAATCAGTGTTAATATTGCAATTGGAAGCCAGCGACAGAGCCAGCTTCATGCGACACTTGTGGTACGTCGCGACACCTGTCATGGATCACAATTGATCAGTACGACAAGCGTAGTAGCTTAATATGCCTGTAAAGACAAGTGTTGGATGTCAACCTCATAAATTAGATAGTTTTTAAAAAGAAACCGCGAAAAAAACAAAATTGACCCAATTTGTAGCCATAACTTTTGATTAATGCTGTAATTTGGTCCGCGACTTAAACATTTAATCTCACATTCAACACCAAATTGCACTTTATGTCCATGTATATCCACAATTTTCTATTTTTATTATTTTTTGCATTACACAATCTTTGCATGCACAGCACTGAGTGGCTATAAGCTATAAGTAAACGATTGTAAACAAAGCAAGTGAATGGGAGAATAAGCAGGCATAACAAAAAGGTACCGAGCATGTATAGCAAGTCTTTAGTTCTTCACACTTTGTTTTTTACCTTAAAAATTCGAATTTAGTGCCGCGGCTTATTGTCTTTCAAGACATGACTCAACACTCGTAAAGCACAAACGCAACTGACGTCTAGTCGCAGGTATTTTGTGTTTCTACTGCTGTTGCTGACTTTTTTTTTTTGCACAGACTTTTTTTCTTGTGTTTTGAGTACTGAAACTGGTTTCGTTCAAATAAATATGAACAAAAAAAAAGCATGCAAGTTTGAAAGTGAATGGAGCAGGTGAAGGTTGTTGACATAGCGCATGGGAATGGGTAGTTATTGGATGAGATTTTTGGTTGAATTTTTGACATTTTTTTAACAATTTTAATAAATTTAAAATATAAATAAAAATTTCAAAATAAATTTAATAAAATTTGAAAAATTTAAAAAAATTTGAAAAATTTAAAAAAATTTGAAAAATTTAAAAAAATTTGAAAAATTTAAAAAAATTTGAAAAATTTAAAAAAATTTGAAAAATTTAAAAAAATTTGAAAAATTTAAAAAAATTTGAAAAATTTAAAAAAAATTGAAAATTTAAAAAAAATTGAAAATTTAAAACAATTTGAAAAATTTAAAAATTGAAAATTTCAAAAAAAGTTTGAAAAAAATTAAAGAATTTGAAAAATTTAAAATTTTTAAAAAGAGATGGAAAAATTTACAAAAGTTCGAAAAATTTAAAAAAAATTTAAAAATTAATAAAACTCTAAAAGAATGAAGAACTTGAAATATTAAAATTTGAAATTTAAAAAAACCAAATTAAAAAACTGAATTTTTTATTTTGAAAATAATAAAATTAAAATTTTAAATTTGAAAAAATGAAAATTATAAAATTTTAATTTTGAAATTATAAAATTTTAAATTTGAAATATTAAAATTTCAAATTTGAAAAAATTGAAAATTTAAATATGAATAAATTGTAACTTTAAATTTGAAATATGTTAAAATTGAATTTGATTCAAAAATTTAAATTCAAAATTAGTTTAAAAAGTTAAAATTTAAATTGAGTTTTAAATTCAACAATTTAGATTAATTTTAAATTTATGATAAAATTTTACTAATTTAAGAATTTTTTTCAAAAAAAAATTATTTTTAAATAAAAAAGTTAATTAATTAATTTTTTCAGATTTGAAATTTCAATTTTAAAATTTTTGATTCAAATTTTTTTAAATTTAAACTCTAAATCTAATTTAAAACTTTAATTCTAAAATTTTTAAAATTTTTCAAATTTTTAAATTCCCACAAATTACAAATTAAAATTTCAAAACATCCAAACCGTCAGCTCCCCTCGCTCTACATTCCTTCCAAAAATGCACCAAAACATGCCACACACAAAACCTGAGAGAATTTTTTATATTTCCACTCAAATTCCAAAACTAAAGCAAATTTGAGCAATAATTGACTCTCAAATACACTTTATTAAACACAAACACCTCAAAAATGATGAAATACATCATGAAACAGCACAGCATGTTCAGCATCCAAATCCACACACTTATGAGCTTAAATATGTAATGAAGATCATGGTCATGGAAGGTGCAAACAAATGTGAGAAATCGTGCTGGACTTGTGCAAGATCATTAGACATTCAAATCATTGGAATCGTCTGTAATGGAAGTCCCGAGCGGCACAGTCAGTAAGAGTTGGTCACAGCTAGGCTTTCGGACTCTATATCGGCTCGACTTTGCTCGGCTCAGCTCAGCTCGGCTCTCGATCTCAGCTCGGCTCTCGGTCTCAGCTCGGCTCTCGGTCTCAGCTCGGCTCTCGGTCTCAGCTCGGCTCTCGATCTCAGCTCGGCTCTCGATCTCAGCTCGGCTCTCGATCTCAGCTCGGCTTTCGGTCTCAGCTCGGCTCTCGGTCTCAGCTCGGCTCTCGATCTCAGCTCGGCTCTCGGTTTCAGCTCGGCTCTCGGTCTCAGCTCGGCTCTCGTTCTCAGCTCGGCTCTCGGACTCAGCTCGATTCTCGTCTCGGTCAATTCTCATTTTCGGCTATCGGTCTCGACCCTGTGTCGCTCGGGACTGCTAACAATACTGCGTCTTTTATTCTTCTTATTTGCTTTGTTGTCATGATATTGCTTAGTTTGGTCGTGATGAATTGGATCACATTGATTAACGACTACATTTGTCAATATTTTTTTTTGACAAGCTTTTAAACATTTTTTCTTTATTTTAGATGATAATTGCTGGTTGGAATCTGTTGCAATTTACTTTTTGAATGGATTTGTACATTTTTTGGATGGAATTGTTTTTTTGAGTTTTGTTTGTAAATTCTTTGAATAGTTTTGGGGGTCTAAAGTTCATGGTTAGGTGTGGAAACTTAGGAATTATGGTTAGTACCCCACGAACCCCACTAACCCCTCTGCCTTCTGGTCTTATGGCTCTTAAAGCTACAAATCCCTCTAAAATACCACTTTGGAATTAATCCACACTTACCACACCTTG
The DNA here is from genome assembly GCF_022539635.2 of Chironomus tepperi. Lineage (NCBI taxonomy): Eukaryota > Metazoa > Arthropoda > Insecta > Diptera > Chironomidae > Chironomus > Chironomus tepperi. The sequence continues at coordinate 647,674 of NW_027226129.1, read as the reverse complement.
CTATATACATTTTGTATACAAACTAGCTTCCATTCATCAATTCAAATTGAGTCGTTGCCATGAACTTCTTCTTTACATCAACATCATCATCATATTCACATCAATCTTAATTGATTGCAAATTTTTTCATCAAACAATACATCAAACATGCATAATTAACAATCATAGAGCTGCAATATTATAACCTTATAAATGGAAATCTTACCCGAATGGCACACGGTGTGGTGAAGTTGTGGAGGATAGTCAGAAAGACTTGGTATCGGATCTCGGTTCTCGGATCTTGACTGTCGGCTCTCGGGTTTCGGCTCTCGGACCTGGGTTTTCGACTCTCGGATCTCGGCTGCTTTCGGCTTTCGGATCTCAAATCTTCGCTTTCGGCTTTCAGCTTTCGGTTCTCGGCTTTCGGCTTTCGGCTTTCGGCTTTCGGCTTTCGGTCTCGGTCTCGGCTTTTGGATTTCAGATCTCGGGATTCGGCATTCAGCTTTCGGCTTTCGGCTTTCGGCTTTCGGCTTTCGGCTTTCGGCTTTCGGCTTTCGGCTCTCGGATCTCGGCTTTCGGCTCTCGGCTTTCGGTTTTCGGCTCGAATCTCGGATCTCGGCTTTTGGCTCTCAGATCTCGGCTTTCGGCTTTCAGATCTCGGCTTTCGGCTCTCGGATCTCGGCTTTCGGCTTTCGGCTTTCGGCTTTCGGCTCTCGGCTTTCGGTTTTCGGCTCACGGATCTCGGCTTTCGGCTTTCGGATCTCGGCTTTCGGCTTTCGGCTTTCGGCTCTCGGCTTTCGGCTTTCGGTTTTCGGCTTTCGGTTTTCGGCTTTCGGCTTTCGGCTCTCGGATCTCGGCTTTTGGCTCTCAGATCTCGGCTTTCGGCTTTCAGATCTCGGCTTTCGGCTCTCGGATCTCGGCTTTTGGCTTTCGGCTCTTGGATCTCGGCTTTCGGATCTCAACTTTCGGCTCTCGAATTTCGAACTTTCAACTTTAAAGTCAATTCTGCTTAAAAATTCCCAAAAAAAATCACAAATTATAAAACTAAAAATTGCATCAATAAAAAAAGTTCACCGAGTGACATAAATCCGAACAAAAACCAAAAATTCCCACAAAAATTGTCTGTTACTTACCACATGACCTGCAATTATAGCCATTCCAAAAACATTCATTTTTTTACCCAATCCATAATTTCTTCAATTATATCAACATTTTAGTTCACAAACTTCAATTCCAGCAATAGTAAGCATAATCGTAGATAAGTTTGAGGAAGTTAGAGTCTTTTTGGCATATAATGCGGTTAATGCTTAACTTGTTGTGTAATTATTTCATTATAAAATTCGGTGACAATGAGAATTGGAATCGGTTATATTGTCATATGGAAGAATAAGAAGTGACTTTAGTCAGATTTGAAGGTAAATTTATAGAAAATCATTATTGTTGAGCTGTTGACCCGAATAGGTCAAATAGGTTAATAGAGTCTAAATGTGACATCAGGGTGACATGACTCTGGCATGCATGGATGGATAGAAATGAAGTAGACTTCACCAAGAGCCCATCAAATGCTCATCCAAGAACTGTTTAAGGCTCCACCAAGAATCTTCTAAGACTTCATCATAGACCCTCTTAACGCTCCAGCAAGGACCCTTTCAAGCTCTGCCCAGAACCCTAAATTGCTCCGGCATAAACCCTCTTTAAGGCTCTTCCAAAGAACCCCTCAAGCTGAGGTCTATAATGTCAATTAGTCGTCTTTAAGATTTGACATACATTTAGTCAAGATATAAATACAGCACTTAAAGCGCACTTGCATTATCATGAAGATTATCACAAAAAATCCCCTTTTGGATTTCCTTTATTTTGGTAGCAATTAATTTATTATACAATAATTATGAGGAACATAAAGATTAAAAGAATAAAATTGATAATGATAAGGAAGCTTAATATGAAAGTAATGTGATGCGTAAGTAAGGGTTCCCGAGAATGAGTCCTAGACCGAGACTGAGACCGAGACGTCCCCGATAGACTTCGGGAGACCTTTCTGGATACGTTGTAGCTGACTTACAATTCAATCCAAGAATTGAGAGTTCTAAACTAACTGAATAATTAGATCAGCTCCACATCACACTCCTCTTCCAAAACCCTCCTCCCTTAAAAGCTAACAATATCTATCCGATTTCTATTTTAGGTGCCATTTGTCAGCCTTTTTACTAACTTTGGTATTTTGCTGCCATCACAAATCAATTGTAATCCATGGCTTCACTTATATGACGGCTTAGACCAGTGATTGGCAACTTGTGTTTCACTAAAAAAAATTAGAAATGCCATGAAGCGTATGCCGTGCGTGGTCTTAGTTGAGGCTTAACCTAGGTGTGCCATAAAAATTAAAAGGTTGCCCATCACTGATTTAGACTAATTTTTATCACAGGCTACCAACATCTAGTGTATCAGTATTGTCCTGATAAACAGCTGTTATCCTTAACAGACAATAAGCAAATTCACCTAAATGAGAGCACCAATAAGTGCAGTGTACACCATATTATGAGCATATTTATGAGCATGCTCGTTGTCTGTTTGAGTCCAGGCTGAGAAATCAGGCGGTATCGGCGGTATTTATATGAAATACCGCGGTACTACCGCGGAGTTTCTCAGCCTGGGTTTGAATATCCAAGAAGAATATCTACATTTGGTCAAAATCAGCCAACTATCCCTAGATTAATACATCAACACACTTCAGATGCTTTACAATTACAACAAAAATGCGAAAAACCCCCTAAATTTATCAGTAAATACTTGCAATTTCCTGCATCGCAGGATTAATCAATTCCACGAAATACTTGACAAAATGACGTATGAATGCTGATTATCGTCTATCCAATTGATAAGGAATAACAAGTATAAAAAGGTAAGAAATTGATGAATAAAGTTCAGTAAACAAGTTGAGTGAAATGGAATTAAAAGTGTTGTGGTCAGTTCTGGTGCTTTTTATAAGTTTTGGTGCTAGTTATGGACAGAATGAAGCTATAAGCTGCAGATACTATATCTCGGCAAGTGGATACACATGTGACTTAACCATAAGGAATACAAATGGTTGGAACAATTTCACAGGAATTGCAGGAACTCACATGGTGAACAGAACCGATGCCGACATTCGGACCATCATCGGAGTTACTGGATCAACCACGAGGAATGTCCCATCGATCATCTGCGACACATTCCCGCTGACAACTAGGATTGAGCTTCAGTCCCGGTCAATTCAGACTGTCAACGATTATTCATTCAGGAATTGTGGAAGGCTTACCTTTTTGAATCTATACAGCAACAGCATCTCGTCCATCCATGAGGACTCCTTCATCAATAACACAGAATTGCTGACTTTACAGCTGTATTCCAATTTATTAACGACGCTGCCTGAAAAAGTCTTCTCAAGTCTGCAAAGGCTGACAACACTCAGACTAGACGGCAACAGAATCGCTACTCTGCCTTTGAATGTCTCGTGGTTCTCAAGCCTTACCAGCTTAACAATCTTGTACCTAAGCTCTAATCAGATCCAGGTGCTGCCATTGATCACGTTTGAGTCATTAGGAAGGCTACAGTCGCTATACTTGGTATCCAATAGAATCGCAAACCTGACTGTCGGCATATTTGAGCCATTAACTGCCTTGACTTATCTGTCGATCAATTCCAATCAGCTGACTGAGCTTCCGCCCGGTGTCTTTGCTCCGTTGGTCAATTTACAGACTTTGTACTTAAATTCTAATCAGTTCCAATATTTAACCCCAAATATGTTTAGTCCATTGGAACGGCTAACGTCTTTATACTTAGCATCTAATAGGATATCCAACATGACACTTGGGACGTTCAATTCTCTAAGAAGCTTGACTTACTTGACATTATCGTCCAATTTACTGACTGACATTCCTGTCAATATATTCCAGCCATTGTCTAGCCTTAGAACCTTAATATTGGAATCAAATAGGATTTCATACCTGTATGACAATGTATTTGCACCTGTACGGGCACTGACGTCCTTAACATTGACATCAAATCAACTTTCAAGCCTGAATCCAGAAATATTTTATCCATTGATTAATCTACAGCAGCTATATTTAGGATCCAATAATATCACAACCTTACAATTTGACATATTTGAGTCCTTAACAGCCTTAACATTCCTCCACTTAGGGTCGAATCGGATTCAGGAACTGCCAGCAAATATTTTCGCTACTTTAGTCAGCCTTCGAACTTTGTACCTTAATTCCAACAGATTTACAAGATTGACACCCGGAATATTTGACTCATTGACCAGACTGACTGGATTGTACTTGCATGGGAACCAAATTACTGAATTACCTGCCAAAATCTTTGATTCCTTAACAAGCATGCAGACTTTACACTTGTACAGCAATCAATTAGAGGAACTTCCACCTTATGTCTTCAACTATACGACAAGCTTGACTGAATTGTTGCTGTACTCAAATAGGATAAGTAGCTTAACGTCTGAGGTCTTTGCGAGGCTGTCACGTCTGCAAAACTTACGACTTTACTCAAATCGACTACAAAATTTACCAGCAGGTATCTTTAATGGACTTACTGGCTTAAGATTCATGTATATGTACAGCAATCAGCTGTCGCAGCTACCTGCAAATATATTCAGCAATTTAGTCAACCTGTATGACTTGAGGATCTACTCAAATAACTTAACAAGCTTGTCACCGGAATGGTTTGAGAATTTGAGAAGTTTAGAGTTCCTTTATGCTTATTCTAATCAAATTGAAGAACTTCCAATTGATGTCTTTAGCTCATTGTTTAGATTAAGGTATATATCGATGTATGGCAACAGAATCAAAATGCTACATGCTGGTTCCTTTGGGGTTTTATCAAACCTGACTGAAGCTTACTTCTACAACAATCAAATTGATGCAATTGACGAAGGTCTCATCGATAACACTCCAATATCCCGACTGGATGTGAGGAACAACTTGTGTGTTAATGCTAATATTGTGGACACAACTGGAACAAGGCTGAATATGAGGACAACATTGGCAACATGCTTTGAAAATTTTGTCGCTTTGGTGCCAGGTAAGGAATTGATTTTTGTGTATTTTATGATGGATAGACTGACATTAAAAGAGATGAACAGCTTAATGTGTAGTTAGGAAAGCAGATATCCTGAATAGCACAAGTTGGTTAATCGATCCAATATCCGGTGACAAGCTGGCATGCCTCTAGTCACAAGTCAGAGTCCTAACCCACTTGTGCTACTCAAAACAGTCCATACAGTCACACAAACCTTCCTAATCCTTATTTCCCTTTCAACAGAAACATCACCATCACCTCCAACGACTACAGCATATACCACAATACCACAACAGACAACAACCGAAAGTCTACCTCCTGGATGTGTAGCAGGCAATTTAAATGCACGAGTTTGTAGTGCTGAGGATGAAATTGATGTTCTTAAGGAACAGAACCAAGATTTACTTTTGGAGATTAAAAATTTACATAAAAAGAATGAAGAATTGGAAAAAAGACTTGAAAGCTCAACAAAGCATGTTCAGGCTGTACTTGATGAGATGCAGTATCAGATAAGGGAGTTGAAGAGCTGTTCCTGCTCATGCTGATTAAAATTTTAGAGATTTTATTAGAATAAGTGGATAAAAATATGTTAAAACTGGTTAAAGGTCGGTGGATGTCCGGATTAGGGGTGGGTAGGGGGTTGGAAGGATGGATTTGGGTTCTGGGTTACCTACTATATATCCTTAGTATCCTGGACACGTCCTTGGTCCAGTTAATGACTAGTTCTAACGTACTTTTATCCACTTTAATCTATTAATATTGATTACACATCTTAATGGATCTTTTTGGTATCATTAAAATTTGTAGAACATTAATGGAACTTTTATGCTTAACTCGAGTATCAGGAGCGTCCGTGGCGCCCATCTTCAGAATTTTCAGCTTCACATAGCTTCACAATACACTCCCCATCTCCCTTGATACCCCTCAATTTTCGGCTTCAAATGGATTCACAAAATGGCTTCACATGGCTTCCGTTCTTGTATCCGCAAAGGAATTGTATGTTTATAGTATAGATACAAAGATTAATTTTAAAGCTGATAATGATAATAGAGCTTGATGCCTAAATAGAGTGACTCATAAGTAGACATTCCACAAATCATCAATAAACTTATCATTTCAATTGCAATTTCCTGCAGCAGAGATTAACCAACTTCCCAAAATACTTGACAAAATGACGTATGAATGCTGATTATCGTCTATCCAATTGATAAGGAATAACAAGTATAAAAAGGTAAGAAATTGATGAATAAAGTTCAGTAAACAAGTTGAGTGAAATGGAATTAAAAGTGTTGTGGTCAGTTCTGGTGCTTTTTATAAGTTTTGGTGCTTGTTATGGACAGAATGAAGTTATAAGCTGCAGATATTATATCTCGGCAAGTGGATACACATGTGACTTAACCATAAGGAATACAAATGGTTGGAACAATTTTACAGGCATTGCAGGAACTCACATGGTGAACAGAACCAATGCTGACATTCGGACCATCATTGGAGTTACTGGAACTACGAGAAACGTCCCATCGATCATCTGCGACACATTCCCGTTGACAACTAGGATTGAGCTTCAGTCTTTTTTTATTCAGACTGTCAACGATTATTCATTCAGGAATTGTGGATGGCTTACCTTGTTGGATTTACATCGCAACAGAATCGTGTCCATCGATGACGACTCCTTCACAAATAACACAGACTTACGGATTTTATATCTGGATTCTAACTTATTGACGACGCTGCCTGATAAAGTCTTTGCGAATCTTCAAAGGTTGTCAACGCTTACATTACAATGGAACAGAATCGCTACTCTGCCTTCAAATGCTTCTTGGTTCTCGGGTCTTACTAGTTTAAATTTGTTGGACTTAAGCTTAAATCGTATCCAGGAGCTGCCATTGATCACGTTTGAGTCATTAGGAAGGCTGCAGTCGCTGTATTTAGATTTCAATAGAATTTCAAGCCTGACTGTCGGCATATTTGAGCCATTAACTGCCTTGGCTTATCTGTCAATGAATTTTAATCAGCTAACGGAACTTCCAGTTGGTGTCTTTACTCCATTGGTCAATTTAAGAAGTTTAGATTTAAGATTTAACAAAATTCAGCAGTTAGGACCAAATTTGTTTAGTCCACTGGATAGACTTATATTTTTGGACTTGGATTTTAACAGGATATCCAACCTTACAGCTGGGACGTTCAATTCCTTAGGAAATTTATATTATTTGGAACTAGCTTTTAATCAAATATCAAGCCTGCCATCAGATATATTCCAACCGTTGACTAGATTAGCAAGTTTGAGTCTACGGTCAAATAGGATATCAAGTCTTCCTGAAGATGTATTTACCCCAATAAGAATGCTTTGGTCTTTAGAATTGCAATCAAATCTACTTACGGAACTGCCATCAGGAATATTCGATCCATTGACTAATTTAAGGATATTATACTTAAATAGAAACAGCATCACATCCTTACAATCCGACATATTTGAGTCCTTAACATTCTTAGCTACTCTCAATTTAGAGTCAAATCGGATACAGGAACTGCCAAGCAATATTTTTGCTCCTTTAGTCAACCTTGAGTATTTGTACCTTCATTTTAATAAATTGACTAGATTGTCACCTGGATTATTTGACTCATTGACCAGACTGACTGAATTGACTTTGCATGGGAACCAAATTACTGAATTACCTGCCAAAATATTTGATTCCTTAAGCAGCATGCAGACTTTACACTTGTACAGCAATCAATTAGAGGAACTTCCACCTTATGTCTTCAACTATACGACTAGCTTGACTGAATTAGGGCTGGGATGGAATAGGATCAGTTCCTTAACGTCTGAAGTCTTTGAGAATCTGTCAAGTCTGCAAAACTTGCGACTTTCCTCAAATTTACTCCAAAATCTACCAGCAGGCATCTTTAATGGACTAACAAGCTTAAGATCTATGGATTTACGCCGTAATCAGCTATCACAGCTACCTCCAAATATATTCAGCAATTTAGTCAGCCTTCAAGCTTTGTCCATAAGTTCAAATAACTTAACAAGCTTGTCACCCGAATGGTTTAAGAACCTGACAAGCTTGGAGCGTCTTTATGTAAATTCTAATCAAATTGAGGAACTTCCAATGGATGTCTTTAGCTCATTGGTTAGTTTGAGGACTTTATCGATGTATGGCAACAGAATCAAATTGCTTCATGCTGGTTCCTTTGGGGCATTGCCATATTTAACTAATGCATTATTCTTAAATAATCAAATTGATGCAATTGATGAAGATCTCATAGACAATACTGGATTATCGTTGCTGGGTGTGAGGAACAACTTGTGTGTTAATGCTTTTGTTTGGGACACAACAGAAACAAGGCTGAATATGAGGACGGCATTGGCTACATGCTTTGATCACTTTGTTAATGGGGTGCCAGGTAAGGAATTGATATTGTGTATTTTATGATGGAAAGACTGACATTAAAAGAGATGAACAGCTTAATGTGTAGTTAGGAAAGCAGATATCCTGAATAGCACAAGTTGGTTAATGGACCCAATATCCGGTACCAAGCTGACATGTCTTTAGTACCAAATCAGACTCTTAAATCCACTTGTGCTACTCAAAACAGTCCATACAGTCACAAAACAGCTCCTAATCCTTATTTCCCTTTCAACAGAAACATCACCATCACCTCCAACCACTACAGCATATACCACAGCACCACAACAGACAACAACCGAAAGTCTACCTCCTGGATGTGCAGCAGGCAATTTAAATGCACGAGTTTGTAGTGCTGAGGATGAAATTGATGTTCTTAAGGAACAGAACCAAGATTTACTTTTGGAGATTAAAAATTTACATAAAAAGAATGAAGAATTGGAAAAAAGACTTGAAAGCTCAACAAAGCATGTTCAGGCTGTACTTGATGAGTTGCAGTATCAGATAAGGGAGTTGAAGAGCTGTTCCTGCTCATGCTGATTAAAGTTTTAAAGATTTTTGTTTTAAAATTGTCATTTTTATTTTATTCATTAAATGTGCAACAAATTCGAGCAAAAAAAAAGTAATAAAATATAATATTTAATGAGTTTGGTGCATATTTATAGCATGGATAGTCTTTTTTCAAAGCTTATAATTCTTTTAGAATTTTTTAACATTTTTTTGAATTTTTAAAAATTATTTAAATATTATCTAATTGTCATTTTAAGAGATTACAATGAGCTATGATGTTTAAAAAATTTTAAATTTTGAGATTTTTTATGAATTTTCTCACGTGGAAGTTCAAGACTTGTCTCAAAATTCTATTAATATCTAAATTTATTCAGATTCTTTACTTTTAATCACAATATTATACGATTATTCATGAATTTTCTTACATAACCTCAAAATTTCATGACATAACCTCAAAAATTTGAAGCTAACCTCAAATTTCATGACATAACCTCAAAAATTTGAAGCTAACCTCAAAATTTCATGACATAACCTCAAAAATTTGAAGCTAACCTCAAAAATTTCATGACATAACCTCAAAAATTTGAAGCTAACCTCAAAATTTCATGACATAACCTCAAAAATTTGAAGCTAACCTCAAAATTTCATGACATAACCTCAAAAATTTGAAGCTAACCTCAAAAATTTGACATAACCTCAATCTTAATTCGTCCTCAACTGATAATCCCCATTCTGTGTGATGTACCTAACCCACGGCAATGCCTGATACCCGCTCTTCTCAATAATCTTTAAATACCTAACCTGAATTCCCGATGTCGTAAAATATGGAATCTCAAATTTAACCTGTATCGGTGGCTTACCCTCACTATCCTCACACTCAACCGACGGCAGTCCAAAATGTGCCCGCATCAAGAACTCCTTACCACCCGGAAATGACTTTATTGTCCACGTTATTGCATTCTGTTCCGGCGTATACTTAACACTACCAATTGTTGTCTTAAATTTTGGACTATCAGCATCATTTGGAACTGGAATTATAATTTCAACATTATTTGCTGTCGATCGTCTCTTAAATTGTGATTTAGCCTTAATCATGTACTCAACACGACTATGTGCATGTCTCTCAATCACCGACTCAATCCATATGAGTGGCTTCATATGAGCACTATTACGATAAGTCATAAGCTCAAATTCACCATCAGGCGGTATAAAGCTTATAGTCCGATCATTCTCAAACCTTGACAGTCGTACACATTGATGGAACTTGACATCCTCAAGTTCAATTGACTTTGACTTGCCACGTCCCGTTGACTCGAACAAGACTTTATCGTTAAGTCCAAGACGTAGTTCAGGCATGCCTGATAAATATACACGCATCTTTATAGCACCAACAATTTCACTACGTAGGACATTACCATTGGCATTTGCGAGCAGATTGACACTTTCGATGACGTCAAGAAAAACTTCATTTTTTCGATATTTAATGCCTTCCGAACGCCATGAGACGGCATTTGTTACAGCCATTGGTATACGTGGCTGGATTTCAAGCTTGTGACCTTCTTGGGTGATGAATTCTTGAAGGATTTTACTGTCTGTTGTCTGTGGATATCCAAAATCTATCAGTTCATCGAGGAGCTCGTAAATTATGACAAAATTATCGCGGATTGACTCCTCTTCCAGTTCCTTAAAATATTCTGTAAATACTTGAACGATTTTATGGAGCATTGTGAATACTAGGGCTATATTTGCATTCTTTTTGGTTGTTGACACGATATAGAGATTGTTGGTTTTGATGTAGGCGAAGGTGCAGTCGTTGGTTTGGATGATTGGGGTCACTAGGCCTTCCTCCTCTGGAATAAGCAATGGGAAATTGAGTTAAAATTGGGTATTTTAGTCATAGGATCAATATTGGGTCCATCTAGTCACTATAGTCGCTGTCCAGTCACTAAAGTCGCTGTTCAGTCACTAAAGTCGCTGTCCAGTCACTAAAGTCGCTGTCCAGTCACTAAAGTCGCTGTGCAGTCACTAAAGTCGCTGTGCAGTCACTAAAGTCGCTGTCCAGTCACTAAAGTCGCTGTCCAGTCACTAAAGTCGCTGTCCAGTCACTAAAGTCGCTGTCCAGTCACTAAAGTCGCTGTCCAGTCACTAAAGTCGCTGTCCAGTCACTAAAGTCGCTGTCCAGTCACTAAAGTCGCTGTCCAGTCACTATGGTAGGCGCTATAGTCACTATAGCAGCATCCACAGCTCATTGGATGCCAGATTTGCATGAACATCCCCTCAACATCCCAAATTCCATCACTTCCATCCAACTAACCTTTTTCCATCAACAATGGCATAAATTTGTCTATAAGTGTTGAGTCAATTTCACCACGATAATTTCTCGAGATTAGCACCTTTCCCTTGACATCGAGGAGGAATATTTGAAAGATCATGATGAGCTATTGTGGACGGTAGCCGTTGCTTGCCACACTTGAGATTCCTTAATGCTTAAATTAATATTTTTTGTAATTTTTTGATTCTTTTTTTTTACTCAGACAAATGTCGACAAGTGAATTTATGACGTCACTGTCTGTTGTGGTTGAGATTTGAGGGGAAATAGTTAGTCTTGTTCGAATAATTTATTTGAATATTTTTTGGCCGTTATTCAAAATTGATTTGATGGAAATTGTCAAAATTTAAAATGATAAGAAATGCATGAGTTTGAGTTATCTGGCATTGAAATTAAGGCAGTTTTAGGGACATAGGATGAAGTGGAGGGCGCATTGGGAGGGTGGACGAAGGGAACATGGGGCAAGGAAGCTTGGGCCGAAAGAATCCTGGGCCGAAGGGATCCTGGTGCGAAAAGAACCTAGGGCGTCGGGGAACCTGGAGCGACGGGGAACCTGGAGCGATGGGGAACCTGGAGCGATGGGGAACCTGGATCGACGGGGAACCTGGGTCGACGGGGAACCTGGAGCGACGGGGAACCTGGAGCGACGGGGAACCTGGGGCGACGGGGAACTTGGAGCGACGGGGAACCTGGAGCGACGGGGAACTTGGAGCGACGGGGAACCTGGAGCAAAGGAAACCTGGGGCAATGGGAACCTGGGGTAAAGGGAACCTGGGGCAAAGAGAACCTTGGGAAAAGGGATTTTGGGGTAAGGGAGCCTGAAGTAAGGACACCTGGGGCAAGGGAACCTGGAGTTAGGGAACCTGGGGTTAGGGAACCTTGGGAATGACTTACCCTGGAGCAAACATCTAGGACACTACCGTTCCAGCGTGACTTTCTGCGATGACTTAATTGACGGATTGAGTTTAAATGCGACCTCATTTCAGAATCACGTCGCTTTGATGCCAAATTTAAATCTATGTGCTATTCGGGCAATTTACTTCCAAATTCTCTCATGAGAGTGAAAATTTGATAATTTTTGGTAAACATCTGTGTGACTTACTAAGTGCGCAATACTAAAATTCCAATTAAGGATCAAACATTTAAAGTTTAAAGTCATCGAATAAATCCTCAATTATGAAGATATTAAGGTAAGTCACAAGATTAATAGACCCTAGTTCTAGTCTACATCCTCAAAATAATTTCAATCTATACAGCATCATCATTTGGTGCCTAATCTCAAGCTGCTCCTCCTACTATACCAAATCCAGTCATCTTGAGTGCTCATACATGTCATGGACATATGACGCAGTCGGTAACATTTACATCTGTAGCATCCTTAATGACCTCAACATCCTATCAATTGAGTCTGCATTCATAAAAACAGCAATTGGTGATTTAAGCAGTTCCAAATCAAATGATCAAGTCCTTGGCATCACCGAAACATTCAATCAGATCCATTTCTTTCCGCGTGGCTTAAACAATGTCTTTAAACGTCTTAAATTGATTGAATTTAAGGATTGTGGACTTTTAGAGATTCACAAGACAGACTTGATGCCTTTGACACGACTTGAGTACCTTAATTTAGACAACAATGAGATTCAAGTCATTGAGGATGAGCTGTTTGACTTAAATCCATCAATGCGATACATATCCTTTAAAAATAATAAAATTTTTGAAGTACATCCAGAAGTTTTTGATCATTTGACCAAATTGAGGTATTTAATTATGGAACGGAACCGATGCATCAATATGTATGCAAACGACAGTCCAAGTCAAGTCAAGCAAGTCATTCAGAAGATCCAGCAAAGCTGTCCAAGTCCCGGCAATGTTAATTCACGACTGTCGACATCAAGTGACGGTGCCAAACTCATGCGGATATCCATAAAATTGGATAATTTTGGAAGTGACTTGAGAAGCTGTCAAAATTCAATTTTAGGATTGAGTCGTGAGTTGGCTGGGATGGAAAGAAGCTCACAGGCTTTAAATGCTGACATGTTGAGGAAGCTTGAAGCTGCTGAAGGAACCTTGAGGGCTGCACATGCTGAAAATTCACAGCGGATCCTTAATTTAGACACTAAAGTGACCAGCCTTGAACAGTCAATTACAGCCTTGGATATCCAGTCAATTCAGAGCAGAACAGCCAATTTAGAAGCAAGCATCAATGCCTTAAAAGCTGCTGACGTCGAAACATCAAAAAAGCTTCAAAATATTGAAAAAGCACTAAACACAACCAATGAGGATCTCCAAAACTTCCGTACGGCAATCATGTCTGCATTACAAGAAATTAACACAAAACTTGATGAAAATTCAAATAAAATTGAAGCCATTGGTGCAGCACAGATGGATGTAATGTTGACGAGCTTAAATGCATCACAAAATCAAGCATTTTTGGATATAAATGATAAAATTAGGAATTTAGGAGGTGAATTGAGTGTCCTCAAAACTACATTTGATGAGGTTAATAAGGCACATGTCATTACATGTGATGCTGAGCAGGATGATGATTGAGTGAGGAGAGAGGGAGAGGGAAGAGCGGAGAGCGGAGAGAGAGGGAGAGAGGATGCGGAAGAGGAGAAGCGTAAGAGAGAGAACGGCAGAGAGGGAGTGGGGAGAGAGAAAGCGGGAGAGGAAGAGCAGAGAGGGAGAGCGGAGAGGGAGTGCAGAGTGGGAGAGCGGAGAGGGAGAGCGGAGAGGGAGAGCGGAGAGGGAGAGTGGAGAGGGAGAGCGGAGAGGGAGAGCGGAGAGGGAGAGCGGAGAGGGAGAGCGGAGAGGGAGAGCGGAGAGGGAGAGCGGAGAGCGGAGAGCGGAGAGGGAGAGCGGAGAGGGAGAGCGGAGAGGGAGAGCGGAGAGGGAGAGCGGAGAGGGAGAGCGGAGAGGGAGAGCGGAGAGGGAGAGCGGAGAGGGAGAGCGGAGAGGGAGAGCGGAGAGGGAGAGCGGAGAGCGGAGAGCGGAGAGGGAGAGCGGAGAGCAGAGAGGGGGAACGGAGAGGGAGTGCAGAATGGGAGAGCGGAGAGGGAGAGCGGAGAGGGAGAGCGGAGAGCAGAGAGGGGGAACGGAGAGGAAGAGCAGAGAGGGAGAGCGGAGAGGGAGAGCGGAGAGGGAGAGTGGAGAGGGAGAGCGGAGAGGGAGAGTGGAGAGGGAGAGCGGAGAGGGAGAGCGGAGAGAGGGTGAGAGAGCGGAGAGAGGGTGAGAGAGCGGAGAGAGGGAGAGTAAGAGAGAGAGAACGGATAATGTTCAAGTAACTGACATCAATTTGCATTCAAATGTTAAAAATTCTTAAAAATAAATTTATGTCGTACACTGATTATGTGACGCATTTAGTAAGATGAGAATATGAACTGCATAATCATCCAGGCAGTCACCAGTGAATCACTTAATCTTAAAATTAATAAATTTTCCCATCTTTTGTGTAACGTAAAAATTCGCCGGTATTTAAATTTTAAAATTCTGAAACTTTATCTCAATTTCGAAAATGCGACGCCACCTGGTGTGCATTGAGAGAACCTTCATTCGAAGTAAAATACGCCATCGGAAATAAACACAAAATAAAAATTTAAAATTTGACAATTTTTTTGTTAATTTTGTACAAAAAAGTGAATTTAAACATAAAATTAAGGTCCACAAAAGGGCAGATTTGGTCCAGAATTTGAGGAACTTCCAAAAATTCATCTTGAATTTACAATTTTAAGTAAAAAACACAACAAAAAATAAGAAAAAAATGTCACGGAGTGTCCGAGCAGAAACAAGACAGCGAGCAAAAGACGAGAAAAAGCATCATTTGTCGCATTTGTCGTTTGCGACTAGGAAATGGTGAGTATGAGGAGGTTGGTGGGATGGATTGTGAGGATATGGATGGGATTTTGGGGAGGGATGAGGAAATTTGAGGGGATTTGGTTTGTTTTGTTGTTTTTTGAGGGATTTTAGGTAGTTTTTTGGAAGCTGAGTGGATTTTTTGGTGAAATTTGGCAAAATTTCTGTGAAAATCATTAAAAATTTGCGGAAAATCGTTGAAATTTCCACAAAATTCCAAAAAAATATTCAAATTTCTCACAAATTTTATCAAAATTTCCCGAAATTCATCAAAATTTCCACAAAAATCCTCAAAATTCATCAAAATTTCCACAAAAATCCTCAAAATTTCCACAAAATTCCTCAAAATTCATCAAAGTTCATCAAAATTTCCACAAAATTTCTTCAAAATTCATCAAAATTCATCAAAATTTCCACAAAATTCATCAAAATTCATCAAAATTTCCACAAAAATCCTCAAAATTTCCACAAAAATTCCTCAAAATTCATCAAAATTTCCACAAAATTCCACAAAATTCCTCAAAAATTCCACAAAATTTCTACAAAAATCCTCAAAATTTCCACAAAAATCCTCAAAATTCATCAAAATTTCCACAAAATTCATCAAAATTTCCTCAAAATTTCCACAAAATTCCTCAAAATTCATCAAAATTTCCACAAAATTCATCAAAATTTCCACAAAAATCCTCAAAATTCCTCAAAATTCATCAAAAAATCCTCAAAATTTTTCTAACAAAATTTCCTCAATTCCTTCCATTTCCAGGGAGAAAAAGTGGGTCCAAATCGTCGACACAACCATGAAAGTCTACAAATGGATTCCAGTCACAATGCCGCAAGATCAAAACAAGAAAATCCTCAAGCAACTCGACTCGAACCAAAACTCAATGAGCGACAAGGAAAACTCAAAATTAACAAATGATCTCGCCGATGACTCAAATACATGCAAGTTTGATCGAAGATTTAATGCTTAATTTCCCATAAAATTTTAACTAATTTTTGACCTTAATTTTTTTAGGCTTTAGCTTTCCAAACTCCGAGTCCGGTCAGTTCCATCAAAATAGTTCTGATAAATTTTTATTCTCTGAAGACTCAAATTCACAAAGTTCCGACACGATACCGGCTAAAAAGTTTAAAACTAGCGACTGCTAAGTGGAATTTTGGCGATGAAAAAATCAACAAAAAATTCGGAATTTTTTTTAGTTTAAGCAGCAAAAAAAAATATGTGAAAGAAAAATTGGAAGTCTGGTTAAATTTTGTGGATAGTTTTTATGAGTTGTGACTGATTTGTGACGGTAGAAATGGATTGTGTGGATTTTAATTAAAGTGTTGCAGGGCGTGATGATGTTCTGAGGCATTCTGGGGTTGCCAAGCTGAATGACACGACATAGTAACGTATCAAGACATTCTGGGGCTGTCATAGTAAGAGAGACAACGTGACGACATCGCAGGGCATTTTAGGATTGCCATATCGTGCGACAAATTAAAAAAGGCTCCGTCACGAACCCTAACATGCAAATGGCCTACTTTCGAGGGCAGATTAAAGTGTGAGCATGCTTATCTAGTGAATTTAAGGTGAGGCAAGCATTACAGCATGTCTTTATGTCTGTTAGGGGAAACTATAGAGGCTGCGCTAAACCTCTGTTAATAGCTCCAAATCGAGTCGTCTCTGTATGGTGGCCAAACAGTCTTCTTCATTTTGGTCACTAGGGCAGCACATGTACACTCAAAATAATGCTGTACGATGAAAGAGGAAGTAGTAACTTAAAAAAATACAATTTAGTCATGAGAGCACTGCAAGGTCGCTGCATTGATGGTAAAACGTTAGATTGACATGGTGACAGCTAGATGGCAATTAAGGGAAGAATTGAGGAGAAAAGAAGATCCAGATTCATCAAAATTGAACTAAATTTCATCAAATTTTGACTAAAATTCGTCAATTAAGCTGAGCGAGCCTAAGCCCTTTTCCCTTTGAATAAGTCCTTACTTGATGGTACCGGAAACAATTTTATTTTGACGACCATAATGAAATTTTCAGCTCGACCAGTTAACAGACAATTCATTCTATCCACAATATAACAAAAAATCAGACTTCTTGTTGACATATTTATAGTATTAAGTTAAATAAAGCATAAATATTATTAAAAAAATAAAATTTTAATTTAAACTGATATTTTGGTAGTGTTTTTTGATCCTTAAAAAAATATTCAAAATTTATTCAAATAATTTGTAAATAAAAAAAGACTTTTTTAAGTATGAAACCAAAAAATAATAATTTGACACAATTTTAGATTTTGTTTAAAGAAATTGGCGAATTTTGGGATTTTTAGAGATTCTACAAGGTGGAAGTGATTGATAGACACAGTGAAGCATTCGAAATTGGTAATTGGCAGACGGAAGCCAGTGACAGAGACAGCTTTAGGCTTCATCTAAGTAAGTGAGTGAGTGGATCAAAATCATCATATTTCTGCCTGTATAGATTACAATCGGAAGAATTTCATTGAAGTCGTCCTTTGAAGTTTCCGAATTCCTGCCAAATCTGATGTTGATTACCTTAATAGACAACGAGCATGCTCTTGAGCATAGCTCTCAGCCTTGTCTACTCTTGAGAGCAATTTCATTGCCTTCTAAAGGCAGCTGTGATTCACAGCATCTCTTAGTTGACGTTCTGAACTTGACTCAATCTCTGACTGCCTTCTGCCAATCACCAATTCCATATGTCTCCTGAGATCGAGCCAAGAGTTGACAAAAGCCGAGTTTTGGCGTTTTTAAGTCCACCTTTCGCCGATGATCCGTTCCACAGGTTGTCGTGATTCGGCAGGCTTTGGCCGATTATTACTTAGATATTTACTTTCTTGACTGGGACACGCATGGACTCATGGCTGTGCGGAGAGAATGTCTAAAGATGACTCTATACTTCGAGAACTCCTAATTGCATTTGCACCTGCATGTCTACTCCGGCTGAGACACTAGAAAACCTTTCAATAGACAATATTAAGCAGTTATCTCAATCTCAAACATTTGTCATTGCCCGTTGCCTTTTATTGTCTTATTTCACTTCACAATACAGTTCCTGACCTAATTTAATGAATCTAATCAATTAATTGATTACTTTAACTACCTAAATGTATAATTTTCCAATTTTAAACCGACAACTAAGCCCTGCTGTGGCATTTAAACACAAAAAAGTCCCAAAAAATTGAGCTGAGAATCAACTCTTAATGCCTAATCACCAAAAAAAAGTAATAAATAGTAATACTGTCAATACCTTTTATTGATAAATGCTGATAACGAATAAATTGACATGAACAACTACATGCTGTAGATAAGAAGTTATTTTGGAAAGAATACCGTTGACTGAAATGCAATTTTAGTGTTTTGACAGTGATTCATATAATAAGTTGGGGGTATTAAAGGAATAGACAGTGAATATTGGAATTTAGGGACAGTAATTTGATTGATTAGGTCCACAAAACATGATTAAAGGACAGCTGAGATTGATTCTGATTTTTGTGATTTTTAAATCGGATATATTTGCGGATGGTAATTAATTTTGATCAAAATTAAGGTTTGGCTTGCATTTTATGTGTTTTAGAGGTTCAGGTCTGCAGTTTTTGGATGTATATTTATGTCCGTCCATGGCTTTAGGCATGAAGTTTTGGACGAACCTTAATTTAATACCAAAAATTGCTTAATCGATCCAAAAACCGACACCAAGCCGTAAAGACTATTTTATGTCACTTACTTACTTACGTCCAGTTCAATTGCGATCCATAACCTCTCATATACGTCTCTTAAAGCTGGCTCTATTTCTGGCTTCAATCTGCCAATTACCAATACCAAATGTCATTCTTTTCTCTTTCAATAACTTCCTTTTATGACCCTAACAGGCAAAAATTATGCTTTCATATTACAGAAAAACCACTACGGTACCTAAAAGCAGTCTTTTTGTCTGTGAGCCTTCCTTGTATGGTGCCAGATATAAATCAAATCTGGCATCAAGTTAGAGTCACGCAGATAAACCCAAACAGGCAAAAAGACCGCTTTTAGGTACCATAGAGGTCTTTCTGTATCATGGAAGCAGTCTTGTTGCCAGTAAAGAAGCTGTTGATGGATATAGCATGGCATTTGGTATTGGTAAGTGACAGATGACAGCTAACGATGGAGCCAGACGTCTAAGGGAGGTCATGGGTCGCAATTGATCTGTACGGCCAGTAATGTAAGTAAGGAAGTGACATTAAAGAGTCACATTGGACAATTGCCGGATTTTGGATCGATTAACTGACTTGAGATATTCAAGAGACCATATTGATACCCATCACATCCTTAATTCCTTTATTTTTCTTACAATTCAGCTCTTCGATGCTACTCATGCTCTATAACAGCTGCAAATACCGACATGAAATGTCTCAATGATCCAGTCAGTGTTGAAGGACAAAGTGTTGTGAATTGTAACAAGAAATACTGCACAATATTGAGGCAGGAATTGATGGTAATTTTTAATTTTGTAACTCCAAAAATCCCCAAAAATAAATATCCCTCAAAAATCCTTTCAGGATCCACCAGGCAAGATCAACACATTCGTCCGTGGCTGTGAGGAAAAGCCAATTCTTCTCGATGAAGTCATTGAAGATCCAACATTTAAGACTTATTATCGATCATGTTCGGAAGATCTTTGCAATAAAGGAGATGCACTTAAGTCACAAACTGAGCTGAAAATATCACCTGATGGATATGATGGAGAGAATCTTCTTGTGCCTGGATTGCCGTTAAATTCAAGTGGATTTATTGATGGAAGTGCCAAATTGATTTTTATTGGATTTATTGTGATTTATTATGTAGTGAAATAAAGGATTTTTTAATGCAATAATTATGACATGCTATGGACTATTTAGTCATTAAGTAACGCTTTTAAACTTGGGCTACGTAATGAGTGATTGATTCCTGCTTATTAGTTAATCTTATTGGGCTTACAGCAGTCTCCATCTTGACCAATTCCCAAGACACTATCGTGAGACTACCCGGAAAATCTCGGTCCCGGTCTCTACATCATGAACCTTTTTAAACACAGAATCGACCGAACTTTGCGAGACCGGACTTCAAAGATCCAATACTGCGGTATTTGGCGGTATTTAGCGGTATTTCTATGGATAACGCGGTATTACCGCGGAGTTTCTCAGCCTGGAATAAAGCGCTTCCGCTATTGAGTCTTGTCAATTCTTGTTAAGCATTTTTAGAACATGTCATTAACTAGTCGTTCCGTTTATATGTCTTAATGCCCGAGTGACACAGATGAAGAAGGCTCCATCACAGAGCTCTTACTTACTTACTGCTTACTTCCTTGGCTGGGGCTCATTGCAGCGTTTAGAGGTCGTCTGTAGACAGCTCTGTATTTCGATAACTTCCGGCAGGCGGAAGCCGGCGATAGAACCAGTTAAAGGCGACATCTGAGGGAGGCCATGGATCACAGTTGATCTGTACGGCCAGCGAAGTAAGTAAGTTGAACCTCTTCACTTTGGGGCAAAGCCTTCTTCATCTGTATCACTCGCTATAGTCGGCTTAAAATTCTTAAATTCTCTTAGATTGACCTCCATTTGAAAGAATCCAAATAATCGTCTTATTGAGAGGAATTCTAAGCATAAACTGAGAATTTGAATGAGATTGTATTTAGATGCGGCAGTGAAATGAGACAGTTTACTATAGGGTTGGGCAGAATCGTATTCGAATATATTCGAATACAAATATTCGAATATTTTATGCGAATATATTCGAATGCATATTCGAATATGCATTATTCAAAAAAATTCCGTTGCATTTGGTTTCTTCAAAGAGTAATTTCTAATCACATTTGTGAAGTATGTAATTTCATACAAAAGTTGATCAAAAATCCTTTTTTTGCATATTTCAGGCAAAAAATTAGAAATTCTCAATAAAATTGCATTAATGCATCATCATTCTTTCATAAGAACATTATTCCGAGTCATAGATACATGTTTTAACACAAATTAACTAAGATTTTATCATTTTTTGCCAAAAATAAGCAAAAAAAGGATTATTGATCAACTTTTGTATGAAATTACATACTTCACAAATGCGATAAGAAATGACTCTTTGAATAAATCAAATACAACGGAATTTTTTTGAATAATGCATATTCGAATATGCATTCGAATATATTCGAATATTTTTTTGTTCATATGCGAATATATTCGAATATATTCGAATATTTGCCCAACCCTAGTTTACTATGTCAAGATAAGATAATGATTAGACTGTTTTGAGTGAAAAAATTCTAATGTTGACATTTAAAAGTGATTACTCAAGTATAATGGGCAATTGAACTTTGATCATTAGTAGTAAGCCCGAACAGCACACCGTCATAGGTAGGGCATGTATATACTTGGCATCGGAAATTGGCAATTAGAATCCAGCTTCAGTCAACTCCTGTGGTAAGTCATGGTTGACAATTAATCGGTACGACCAGCGAGGTAAGTCAGTAAGTAAATAAGTTTATATGAAAATGATTAGGTTGGACTCTAATCGGACTTCAAATCTCATAGCTGGCGCTTAACGTTAACTCTACTGTTGGCTTCATTTGGCTTCATTTGGCTTTATCAAGTCTGAAATTCTAGATCAGTGGTGGACAACTTCTGTACCCATCGAAGCTTGTTGAAGATGTCATGACCCGGTATGCGCAATTTCAGACATGGCTTAACGTCAAGCTATTCCACGGCGCACAAAGACTGCTCTTATCACTGTTTTAGATATCAAGTTTAGATAACATAGACAGCCTTAGAACTCTTGAGGTGTAGCCAGCAATAGCATCTGCTATCTATGAAGCATCTATGGGATGTCATGGATCACAATTAATCTATACAGCCTGTAAAATTATGCGAATACCTGCGTTGTTTGTCTGTACAACTTTATTTTCACTGTCATTATCAGCACAAAAGCCCAAAGTCTAAACTCCAACACGTGACTTATCTTCCTCTGCTTTTAATTATTCAAACAAAAGCTATTTCAGTCATTCTTGTTTATTAAAATATCTTATCAGCATTAATCTTATTCTTCTTACATGCAATAAGGTTAAATGGGTCGTCTAGCATGACTACTCAGTCTTAGTTCCGTCGTCAATGATTACAGTCGACATTAAGCTACGATGGAGTTAATTTTTGGACTGTTATTTGTACTTATATCCTTAATATTCTTAGTGCGATGGCGATACAATTATTGGAGGAATTTGGATGTGCCATTTATAGCTGCAACCTTCCCATTCGGTAACATTAAGGGAATGGGCAAGAAATATTCACAATTTGAGCTGCTTAAGGATGTTTATGACAAATTCAAGCACAATTCATCGCCAATTGTTGGACTTTATTACTACTTATCGCCTGTCATCATGGTCAAGGACATGGAACTAGCCAAGAACATCTTTACACGCGATTCCGTTCATTTTATTGACCGCGGTGCTTATTATAATGAAAAAGACAATCCAATATCGGCGCACATCTTTAATCTTGACAATCCAAAGTGGAAGACATTGAGGACAAAATTAACGCCGACATTTACGAGTGGAAAGATTAAGATGATGTTCTATACTGTCTATGACGTTGCTGAGAGATTTGTTAATAAATTAAAAAGTGAAGTTGATGTTGCGGTTGACGGTGAAATTGAAATTAAGGAATTTGCTGGGAGATTTACGACTGATGTGATTGGTAAGGAAGTGATTGGGAGTTATGTGACATTTAAGCTTGTGTAGAAGAGGTTGGGAGGCAATGGACACCTGTAATGCGCATTAGAAATTGCGGGAATATTCGGAAATTACTGCCTTATCCTATCCTACCCTATCCAATCCTACCCCTCTCTATCTTGCCCTGTCTTATCCTATCCTATCTTGTCCAACCTTAATCTACCCTACCTCATCCTCCACTACATTTTCCTACCGTATTTTATCCAAACTTATCCTATCTCACCCAGTTTGGTAATTATATCCTTGGATACTCCTAATGCCAACTAGGAAACCTAATAAAGGGTGGAGCAGGGTAGTCTATAATGGCTAGGATAGAGAGTGAAGTACCCTGTCACCTCAGATGGCTAGGATTCCTAGAATGCCTGGGGTACCAAAAGTGCCTAGGATTCCAAGAATAACCAGTCCAACGCTGCTTAGAGTGTCTGTGGTTTTTAGGGTGCCCAGAGTGCCTAGAGTACTTAGAGTGTCTAGGATTGTTAAATTGACTAGGATGCCTAGAGTGCCAATGGTTCCAAGAGTGACAAGGGTGCCTCGAAAGCCTTTATTGTGGCAGCGCTTACTAGAGTGCCTAAGGTGCATAAAGTGTCTAGAGTGTCTAAAGTACCTATGGTAGCTAGGATGCCTAGGAAGCTAAAAATTTCCAAGGTGCTTAGGGTGCTTTAAGTGCATAGGGTGACTAAAGTGCCTAGAGTACCTAAGAAAACTAAAATGCTTAGGAAGTCTAGAGTGCCAAGGGTGCTTTGGAAGCCTTGGGTTCGTAGAAAAGCTGCCTAGGAAGCCCAGGATGTCCAGGATGCCTTGGGAGCCTAGAATAACATAGAACAGCTTAAGAAACCGCCCCCATTAACACAAATACTTAACAATTTATAAAACATTCACAGGTTCTGTCGGTTTTGGACTAGAAATCAATTCACTTGACAATCCAACAACAGAGTTTCGTGTCCATGGCATAAATGCATTTGAGAAGCCCAACCACTCAACCCTGATCAACATATTCTCTGTGGCATTTAAGGACCTAGCCAGAAAGCTTCATGTCATTCAAGTTCGTAAGGATATTGAGGAGTTCTTTCAAGGAATTGTTTCACAGACTGTCAAGCATCGTGAGGACAACGGGATAGTCAGGAATGACTTTATGCAGTTGATGATTCAGCTTAAGAATCATGGCAAGCTTGATGGTGAGACATTGACGGTCGGTAAGTTGACGATGGACGAGATTACAGCTCAATGCTTCATATTCTTTGCTGCTGGATATGAGACAAGTTCAACTGCAATGTCATACTTGTGAGTAGCTGTTCCTGTATATTGTAAGTCATGCCTTAACATCCATTAATCCCTTCCAGACTCTACGAATTCGCCAACAACCAGCAAGTCCAAGAAAAGGCACGTCAAAGTGTCCGTCAAGTGCTTGCAAAATACGACAATAAATTGACATATGAAGGCATAAAGGAGATGGACTACCTGCTCATGTGTGTCAATGAATCACTACGTAAATATCCACCCGTCCATACCCTACTTAGATACTGCAATAAAGACTATAAAGTTGAAAATACAAATTGTACAATTAAGAAAGGTCAGCTTGTCATTATTCCTGCATATGCTATACAGCATGACCAAGAATATTTCCCAAATCCTGAAGTTTATGATCCTGACAGATTCTTGCCGGAGGAAGTCGCAAAGAGACCGACATGTGCTTTTATGCCGTTTGGACATGGACCTAGGAACTGCATGTGAGTTGATTTTGGATGGATTTTTGTTGAGGATTGGAACTGATTTTTGTAATTTTTTTTTTGGTATTTTTCAGTGGATTGAGGTGAGTTTGGGGGATGAATTTGGATGGGGTTGAGGCACATGAGGGATGCAAATGAGGAAGACTCTGCTAGGGAGCTTAAAGAGTTGTCAACGGAGTTACAAGACTGCTACTTCACGGAGGTTCAAGGTTACTACTCTGCGGAGCACTAAGGCTCCTCAACGGATCACCAAGATTGCTACTAAATGAAGCTCCAAGACTATTGCTCCATGGATCCCCTAGGTTACTTCTCCATAGAGCTCAAAGATTACCAATCCAGGTGCCTCAGGGCTCCTCAACAGCGCTCCAAGGCTACAACTCCACTGTGAGCTCTATGGCTTATTCTCCACTGAGCTTCTACGGTTCATCCGAGTAGCCCTCAAAGCTCTGTAGCGGATCCTTCTTCATTTGTGTCACTCAGGTCATGAAATTTTATCAAAAATTGACATAAACCCATCAGAAGTCAGCTGTTAACATTCCTGACTGTCCACATCACTTGTAATCCATTACCCCCTTCAGCTGACACCAGCACCTACCTAATCCTACTCATCCACCACTCCCAAGTTCCTCTAACCAAAACTAACTTAATTTTTGTTCCTTATATTTACAGATTTGGAATTGTTCAAGCTCAAATTGGACTAGCGATGTTGTTGATGAATTTTAAATTTGAAACCTGCTCGAAGACGGTCAATCCAATTGAATTTAAGAAGTTTTCGACCATAATGTTGTCACCGATTGGTGGAATTAACTTGAAGGTGTCGAAAATTTAGATGAAAATTTTGTAAAATTTGTACAGGAATAAAGAATTTAGGTGCTTTAATTAGATGTTTGATGTTTGTATTTTGGGGATTGTTGAGGAGTTATGTATCGCTTAAGGGGGCAGATGGGGAAGATCAGGTCGATTTAGATCAGTTGTGGGGCAACCTGTGTTCCGCGGCATACTAATGAGCTGCATTATGCCATGAACCGTGTGTCGAGTGCGGTTTCGATCCAGGATTACCACTAAGTAGAACTAAGCATCACGTAATTTACGATCGTCCCCTAATTTCACTCTCATATTTAAGGCCAAAGCATTATTGCGTCACAGATACTCAGTTTTTGATTCTTAAGGTCACTGTGTCAGTAAATATTCTAAGTCCAATGACTTAGCATCTCTCATATGAACCTCAATAAAAACCAAGATTGGGGTGTCTTGCTACAGATATCGAGAGAGTCATAGTATCTCTAAGAATATCCAGAAGTGTCTAAGTAAATACATACCAGAATGATAAAGCATAATTAGTCTCATTTCAAGGTGCGCGAGAAAATCGCGAGATTATTTTGTTTATTTTCTGTTGTTGATAATTGTTGTGTTTGTTTATTCGTTTATCAGTCGTGTTCTGCTCACTCATCTTTTCAAGTTGTTGTGTCATATTATTATGGTGAGTTGAAAATGTGATTAATGTCAGGGGATGGAAACTGTTTTTGAGAATATTAATTTTGGGATTTTTTTTTAAATTTTTTCAAATTTTTTTTTTTAATTTTTTAACTTTTTTTTTAATTTTTTTAAATAATTTAAAATTTTTAAATTTTTTTTTACAAGTTTTTTTGAATTTTTTTTTTAATTTTTTTTTAATTTTTTTTTTACATTATTTTAAATTTTTTTTTTAATTTTTTTTTTAATTTTTTTTTACATTATTTTAAATTTTTCAAATTTTCTTAAACTTTCTTAAATTTTTTCAAATTTTTTAATTTTTTCAACTTTTTTTTTATTTTTTTTTAAATATTTTTGATTTCTCAATTTTTTTTTAATTATTTAAAAAATATTTAAGTTTTTTCAAAATTTGCCTTAATTTTTTTTAATTTTTTTTAACTTGTTTTTAGGTTTTTGAATTTTTTAAATTTTTTGAACATTTTTAAATTATTTTAAATTTTTCAATTTTTTTGTTAATTTTCAATTTTTTTAAATATTTCATATTTCTTTAAATTTTTTTATAATTTTTTCAATTTTTAAAATTAAATTTTTCATCTTTTTAAATTTTTCATAATTTCAAATTTTTTTAATATTTTCTTAAATTTCTTTAAAGTTTTTTTTTAAATTTTTTAAATTTTTTCAATTTTTTTAAAATTTATTTCAAGATCTTCAGCCTTGCATGATTAATTCATTAACATTTTTATATTTTTTTCTCTCAGCTTTTTTTTTCGCTCAAAAATTTAAATACATTTGTGTGTATTTCTCTCTCGGATACTTAATTACACATTCAGCACAGCTTATTGCTGCTCAGTAACTCACAAGTTGTTATTAAATAATCTAACGATGTGCAATAATTCTCAAGTTAGATTGAACAAGTCGAATTAGATAAAGAAGAAATTAAAGTCAACAAGGAAAAGCAAATAAAAGTTTCTTTTTAATTTATGATGTTTTTGAGGTGAAGTTTTAATCTTTTTAGTGCAAATTGTGGATTTATTGGATGTTTTTGTGGAATTTTTTGAAAATTTATGTTTTAATCCCAAACGAAGGGTCAGACACTACCGTAAAAATCTTAGAAACTTTGACTATTACCGTTATTTTTAAATTTTAGTAACCATTGAAAAAATTACAATGTCTACGATTTTTACGATAATTTCAAGATAGATCGGGTAATCGATCCTAAATCTGGCGTGATTCTGTATTTTTGTCGGATTTGGATCAAACCAGCCTGGTGCTGGATTTGCAGATCGATTAAACGACTTGTGCTGTTCGGTTGTTAGTAGAACTTGGAGTTATTCAAATTGAGCTTCAATTTTGGAAAATTAGGGTAAAATCAATGCAATTTAATGAATTGTCACCACTAGGTTATAAGGTATATACAAAGGTATTTAACACTAACCAAGAGGGTATTCAGAGGGTCAACCCAAATCACCGCCCCTTCACCTCTTTTAGTCAAAATTTTTGCAAAGGAATCGTTCGAACGCTTGGAGGTAGTTGGGTAGGAAAGTAGAAAATAGAAGGGTTGTAGATCATTAAGGTAGTGGTGAAGGAAGATGGTTGTGCAAGAGGGTAAACGAGTATGAGGTTAATGCGGTAGAAAGGTCATGTATTAAGAGAATAGTAGGGTAGGAGGGTAGTAAGAAAGAAGACTAGTAGAGAAGAAGGAGAATGAAGAAGTAGGGTAGTGGGATAGGAAGGTTGTGGATTAGGAGGGTAGACGGTAAGTGTAGAGAGAAGTGAAGAAGAAGGATAATAAGGTATGCTAATGTGTAGGAGGGTAGTAAAGTAAGAGAATAGTGGAAAAGGAGGGTAATGGTGCAGGAAGGTAAAGGATTGTAGCTAGAGTAGTGGAGTGTGGTTAGTTGTAAGAGGAAGGAGGTGAAGGAATTCTATGAATTTGCTACAGACTGTTGCCGTTGTAGGAGATTGGCCTAAAATTGCTATATTTATCGTTACTTTATCTTAGAAAGTTCTCAAAAGCAATGCCTGCATATAAATAGCTAATTACAATTTTGATTTGAATTAATCCCTATATTTTTCAGATTACTTCCATTATTCCTAATAACTTCATCCACAACCTCCTACACCCTAAAATGCACATTCCGTATGAGTGGCTGGTGGGATGGTCCAATGTTTTACGAATGTGAAGACACAATGACAATCATCAAATCCAAAGATGAACAGCAAATTACAGAACTTAATGGAACTCACCTTCGAGGACGGTCCAATGATGATGTTCAGTCATTCTATGCCTACCGCATGAACATTGCTTACTTCCCAAAAGGACTTGATTTATATTTTAAAAATATTCAATATTTGGGTATCGTCAATGCGAGATTAAAGGAAATCCATCAAGAGGACTTAAAGCCATTCTTTAAATTGAGAGTTTTGTACCTTGACAGCAACGACATTGAAAATTTAGAGGAAAATTTATTCGAATTTAATATAAATTTGGAGGTTATAAACATCAACAGTAATCGTATCAAGTTTGTGGATGTCAGTGTCTTCCGGAACTTGTTTAAATTGAATTATTTGTGGTTTGACTACAACATTTGCTACTCGAATAAGATCAGCAATGACTTGCGGGGTGTTAGGAAGGTCATCAATGAAATTAATGAAAATTGTTTTGTGAACAACATTTTGTCAGATTTTAAGAAGTTCCAGGAGAATGAGCTGACAAGTTTGAAGGCTGAAATTGAACATTTGAGGGCGGAAAATGGAAAATTGAGGAATGAAAATACGGAATTGAGGATAAGTGAAGGAAAATGTGCGATTTTGATGGAAAATTTAGAAAAATGTGAAAAAGAGAAGGAAAATTGTGAAAATGGAAATGGAGTTTGTGTTAAGGATTTGAAGGATTATGCGGATTTGACAATATCGAGAATAAAATGTGAAAATTGATGGACAAATTTTGTAGTTTTATTGAGGGAATGGTTAAGATTTCAGTATAAATTATAGGGATCAAGATGAGAACCGAGACGAGAATTCAGGACAATAACCTGAAACGATCCGAGATGATTCGAGACGAACCGAGACAATCCGAAATAAACCGAGATGAAACGAGACAAACCGAGACGATCTGAAATGAGCCGAAATGATCCGAGAAGAACCGAGTCGAACCGAGACAGACTGAGACGAACCGAGACGAACTGAGTCGATACGACGAGCCGGGAAGATCTGAGACGACCCGAGGTGATCTAAGTTAAACCGAGACAATCCGAAATGAACCGAGATGATCCGAGATGATCCGAAATGAACCGAGATGATCCGAGATGAGCCGAGATGATCCAAGATGATCCGAGCCGATCCGAGATGATCCGAGATGAACCGAGACGATCCGAAATGAGCCGAGATAAACCGAAATGAACCAAGACGATCCGAAATGAACCGAGATGAACCGAGACGATCCGAAATGAGCCGAGATAAACCGAAATGAACCGAGACGATCCGAAATGAACCGAGATGATCCGAGATGATCCGAAATGAACCGAGATGATCCGAAATGAATCGAGACGATCCGAGACAATCCGAGACAAACCGAGACAATCCAAAATGAACCGAGATGATCCGAGGCAATCCGAGTTGAGCCGAGAAAAGCTGAGACAAACCGAGACGAATCTTAACGACGGAAATTTCTATCATAATTTAGACAAATTACTCTAATATGACAAAACATTGACTATAATCGAATCTAACTCATTTTGTCCTCCTATTCCACTTCCTATCAAATTGTCTTTGTATCTCCCGATCAAATAATTCCTACCTCGATGTTCTTACGTTATTGTCTCTAACTTAAAAGGCCATCACAATGTCAATAGATCTGTTAATGTTATTATCAATTCTTGCTAACAATTTTTAAGGTTAATTCCTTAAAAATAAATGTCATATCAACTACTGATGTTAACTTACATTTCAACAACAACTTGCCGGAAAATTTGTTAGTTCCGTGTTGACAAAAAGGAAGCTTTTTAATCGTCATTTATTTATTGTTGACAATCCGTCAGGAAAGGACATGAAAATGTGTTTTGTGGAGCTTTTGACCATTATTTGCTGTTGCTTCAAGCTGACTAGATCAGCAATTTTAAGTCAAAATGACACAACTGATGAGATTCTCGTGTCTACAGCAATTGCAGACATTTGTGATGAATTTTTCATCAAAAAATCAATAAAATTTAATTTAATCATTTATGGAGAATTGACAAGTCATCTTAGTGATGTTGCTGATGGGATATTAAGGCATATCCATCAAAATTCATCAATAACAGTCCACCATGTCAAGAATATCAAGTCATGGCATCACAAACTTCAAGATTCAGCTGTCATTTTATTCAAATCTGGATATGACTTTGCAAACTTCAATTCCTTTGCTGGACATGAAAGCTTAACACCAAAAGAAATGAAATTCCTAATTTATTGTGAAAGCTTGGACGGAATGAATTCAGTTCAAGTGCCCATCAACTACATGAATGACATAGGGCATATAAGCAGCTATGAGTACTTAATTATCAATCAAAATTCAGCAATTGGACTCGAAGTTATGGATCATTTTCTGCCAGATTCCTGCAATATGAGGACCACAACAATCCTGAATATCTTCGACAAAGCGTCCCAAAAATGGATCGAAAAGCTCAAAAATCACAAACTTTTTAAAAACTTCAACAGCTGCATGCTGACATACACAAATTTTTATGGCACAGATTTCCATTTTGACAGGCATAATCACGAGATTTTGGAATATTTTAAGTCAAGCAACAATGAGATGCAGAGCCTTAACTATTTCATCCAGACACTTCAACGAAATGATGTCAACTTCCGTGGATTTTACTACGACATCTATGAAATATTCTCAAAATACGCAAACATAACCTCAAATTATCAATTTATATTCAATTATCAGTACATGTCCAAATCAAGAATTTTTGTGGACCAAAGGATTACTCTGCATCGTGTTGGACTCTACCCAAGTCACCTAAATCACCTCCACATGTCCTCAGTATTCTTTGATTATCCAGTTGGAATATTCGTAACTCCACCGGAATTTTATACAAATTTTGAGAAGCTATTGCTGCCATTTGATGAAGTCACTTGGATATTTTTGGTTGTTACCTTTGCTGTTGCTGCTGTTGTCATTTTTACGATGCGATTTATGTCTCATAAATTGAGGAAGCTGATTTATGGACATGGAATTAAAACCCCAGGCATGAATGTCATTGAAATATTCTTCGGAATTGGACAGACTCGACTGCCTCGTGAGTCAATTTTGAGATTTATTCTGATCCTGTTTGTGATATTCTGCCTGATTATGAGGACATGCTATCAAAGTAAAATGTTTGACTTTATAACCAGTGACATGAGGAAGCCAGCACCTGAGACACTTGAGGATGTCATTGACAGAGGATATGAAGTTGTGCTAATTAATGGAGATGAAGACTTTTCGAATTCATTGCTGGATTTTGTCAAAGGAATCAATCCTAAGTAAGTTTCCCTAACAGACAAAAAGGTCGCTTTTAGGTACCGTAGCTGTCTGTCTGTGCCATGACAGCATGCACTTTGTCTGCTAGGGTCTGGGTCAAATCCAAAAATCCATAAAAACTGTCTAATTGACTTTAATATTCCAGAACTAAACTGAGATTTGTGGGATCCGACATTCGATCCATGAAACTCTACTGCAACAGCATCAACAATCCATCGAACATGCTTGCATTCTTCGTTCCTACACGATTCGAAAAAATTGCAAGATCAGTCTGTAAAGGTTCATTAATTCAGATCAGAAACTTTCACATGAATGCAATTCCAAGTGGAATCAACTTCGAGAGGAACAGCATTTTACAGCTGTTACTCAATAAAGTCATGGACAGACTAATTCCAGCTGGAATTCCACAATATTTGGACAACTTTTATGCTGATTTATTTACTGGAAATGTTCAGTATTTGGATGAAAAATCACCAAAAGTATTGACAGTTGATGACTTGAGTTTTGGATTCATTTTGTGGCTGATTTCGTGTGGAATTTCAGTTGTGGGGTTTTTGATTGAATTTTTGAGGTTTAGGGTTGAAGGATATATAAAGAAATGTGTTACTTTGTACTTTATGTTGAAGAAAGCTTGTAAATTAATAAATTAATCATCATGAGCTTAAGTAAGCTGTTAATAATCTGAATAAGACACTGTCAAGAACTGTCAAATGATTTATCTCAATTCCTGATTAGAAACGTAGCCAAGGAGGTCATTGAAGGCGCGGAATCCTTTAGAAAAATTTTCTGGCTACGCCCCTGTTCCTGGTGATATCCCCAACAGTCCAAAAGTCAGTTGATCAATCCAAAATTCAGTGTGGCTCCAAGATCAGTGTGACTCTAACCTGATGCTGGATTTTTTCCATACAGTGGCTTTCATACAGATGAACTTTTAGCTATGTCCTCCTTCAGATGACCCCGTAAGCTGATTCTATCGCTGGATTCCACATGCCAATTGTCAATACCAATTGCTGTTTAGGTTTATTCTCAGCCATAATTTGCATACAAAGTCAACTTATTGATCAATTGATGCTGGATCTCAGTTTCAGGATTTTCAGGCTTCATGTTCATTTTTGTCTGTTCCTTTGTTCGACTTTCTAGTTCAATCTTGTCCACTTTTTGACCCAACGTCACTGTCTAAACCATAAAACGCAATTACTACTAAATTACTTGCTCGTGGCTCGAAACCTTAACCTACATAAAGAATTTAACAACTTAACTTGATCATTTCCTTATAGATTATGTTAACATTTTCTTAGTAATCAATCAGACATGCAGGCAGACATGTATTTACATACATGCGTTAAAATTCCAATAAAAATAATGAAATTCCAACAATAAGCTATTATTAGCTTTTAACATTCCGTGGAAGCAGGACATGAAAATGAATTTTGTGAAGCTTTTCATCATTTTATGCTGTTCCTTAAAGCTGGCATTTGGTACTGATGATGCCATCCTAGTGTCAACAGCGATTGCAGACATTTGCGATGAATTTTTCATCAAAAATTCAATAAAATTTGAATTAATCTTTTATGGCGAACGGACAAGTCATCTTAGTGATGTTGCTGATGGCATATTAAGGCATATAAGCGATAATTCGTCCATAACAGTCCAGCATGTCAAGAATACCAGTTCAAGACATCTTCTGATTCAAGATTCAGCTGTCATTTTGTTCAAACACACCAAAGACCTAGCAATGTTCAACGGATATGCAGCACAAATTAACCTAACACCAAAAGACATGAAGTTCTTAATTTACTGTGAAACATATGACGACTCGGTGGATGTGCCTTTAATAAATCAATACTTTGTTGACATCTCGCACATCAGCAGCTACGAGTACTTCATAGTCAATCACAAATCCACAATTGAACTCAAAGTTTTGGATCATTTCCTGCCAAATTCATGCAACAAGATAAGCATAACAGTCCTGAATGTCTTCAACAAATCATCCCAAAATTGGACGACAAGCCTCAAAAATCATAAAAGCTTTGAAAACTTCAACAGCTGCATGCTGACATTTACAACAAATTATGGCATTGATTTCCATTTTGACACACATAATCGTGAGATTTTGGACTGTTTTAGGACCGAGTATGATGAAAATTGGTGCCTTGGTGTTGTTGATGAGATCCTGCAGCTGCCTGACGTCAAGTACCGTGGATTAAATTATGAAATATTTGAAATATTCTCAAAATACGCAAACATAACTCCAAATTATCAATTTGCATTCAATTATCAGTACATGTCCAAATCAGGCATTATTATGGACCAGCTGATTACTTTAAATCAGGTCGGACTCTACCCAAATCATCTGGATCACCTCCATATGTCCTCAATATTCCTAGATTTTCCAGTTGGAATTTTCGTAACTCCATCTGAATTTTACACAAATTTTGAGAAGCTGCTGCTGCCATTTGATGCCACAACATGGACATTGTTGCTTGTTACCTTCATTGGCTCTGCATTTGTCATTTTAATGATGCAGTACATGCCTAAGAATGTCAAGCTATTCTTTTATGGACACGGAATCAACACACCAGGCGTCAATGTCATCAAAATATTCTTCGGAATCGGACAGACTCGACTGCCACGTGAGTCAATTTTGAGGTTTATTCTAATCCTGTTCTTGATGTTCTGCCTGATTATGAGGACATGCTATCAAAATAAAATGTTTGTATTTATAACAAGTGACATGAGGAAGCCAGCACCTGAGACACTTGAGGATGTGATTGACAGGGGATATGAAGTTGTTGTGATTAATCGAGTTGAGGATTATGCTGATATTTTGGTTGGAGCTGTGAAGAGAGTTAATCCTAAGTAAGTTGGGGTGATATGAGGTTTTGGGTTAGATTTTGGGATTGAAGGTGCTATTGTCCTTAGTTTGTCAATAATGCTGTCCCCATGCTGCTACAAAAAAGGTCATACAGACTAGAGTTGGCAAAAATCCAGTTTTTGGCACTTAACAGCTCACCTTCCACACATTTCCCCATTCTATAGAGTTCCACCTTCCTCAGATCATCTCTGCAGTTCTACTGCCCCTGATCAGCCAAGAAACATGCTGTCATGATCCAGAAATACCACTATGGCACCTAAAAGCGGTCTCTTTGCCTCTTATGGTTCCTATGCTTAATTTATGACTAATAACTTGCTTAATATTCCAGAACAAAACTGCGGTTCATACCAACAGACGTTGAAGCTTTGACTTTATACTGCAACAGCATCAACAATGCAACTGCAAAGCTTGCATTCCTAATTCCATATCCATTCTCAAAAGTATCAAAATCCATCTGTAAAGGCTCGCTTGTTCAAGTCAAAAACTTCCACATGAGTGCAGTTACAAGTGGTGTCAATTTCAACAGGAACAGCATTTTACAGCTGTTACTCAATAAAGTCATGGACAGGCTCATTACAGCTGGAATTCCTCAATATTTGAACAACTTTTATGCTGATTTATTTACTGGAAATGTTCAGTATTTGGATGAAAAATCACCAAAAGTATTGACAGTTGATGACTTGAGTTTTGGATTCATTTTGTGGCTCATTTCGTGTGGGGTGTCAGTTGTGGGGTTTGTTGTCGAGATTTTGAGATTTAGCTTTAAAGGATTTATTAGGAATTGTACTGTGATGTACTTTGTGCTGTTTAATGTCTTTAAATAAGGCAATTAGTCAGTAATGTCTGATAATTGGTTGGTTTTGAGCTATTTTTATCTACAATCCTTAAAGATTCTTGCTAAATTGACATGATTTATCAGTTAAGCATCCAAAAAGGAAGTAAAACTTCTTTGACGTCACCGACGTTCGTCCTTGTTTCTCTGTACATTGTACACGTGTCTTGTCTTTATATACAAACCTACAACATTGATGTCTAATCTACAAGTTCCTGTTCCTTAATTACTTCCTTCCTGACAATTTTGTAGGAATTAAACACATGTTCTAATTATCAACAAGTATGAGGAACTCTAAAAAATGTTGACCTTACTTATTCTTAACATTCCGTCGGTGCAGGACATGAAAATGACTTTTGTGAAGGTTTTAGTCATTATTTGCTGTTGCTTTAAGCTGACTAGATCAGCAATTTTGAGTCAAAATGTGACAACTGATGAGATTCTCGTGTCTACAGCAATTGCAGACATTTGCGATGAATTTTTCATCAAAAAATCAATAAAATTTGATTTAATCATTTACGGCAAACGGACACGTTATCTTGGTGATGTCGCTGATGGGATACTAAGGCATATAAGGGACAATGCATCAATAACAGTCCAGCATATCAAGAATATCAATGACTGGCATCACCTCCTTGAAGATTCAGCTGTCATTTTGTTCAAACACACCAAATACCTAGCAATGTTCAACAGATATGCAGCACAAATTAACCTAACACCAAAGGACATGAAGTTACTAATTTACTGTGAAACATATGACGACTCTGTGGATGTGCCTTTAATAAATCAATACTTTGTTGACATCTCGCACATCAGCAGCTACGAGTACTTCATTGTCAATCAAAAATCCACAATTGAACTCAAAGTTTTGGATCATTTTCGTCGGAATTCCTGCAATAAGTTTAGAATTACAGTCCTTAATACCTTCAATAAATCCACAAAAAGTTGGAAAAAAAGACTCAAAAATCATAAAAGTTTTGAGAACTTCAACACCTGCATGCTGACATACACAACAAATTATGACATTAAATTCTATTTTGACAAGTATAATCGCGAGATTTTGGAATGTTTTACACATGAGGATGAGAACAGCTGCTTTGCATATGTTGAGGACATCCTGCAGCGACCTGATGTCAAGTATCTTGGATTTTACTATGAAATATTTGAAATATTCGCAAAATACGCAAACATAACCTCAAATTATCAATTTGCATTTCAAGACAAAATGGCATCAAAGTCAGGCATTATTATCAGGCAGGAGATTAGTCTCCGACGTGTTGCTTTATATGCAAACTACCTGGACCACCTCCACATGTCCTCAGTATTCCTAGACTTTCCAGTTGGAATTTTCGTAACTCCAAGTAAATTTTACACAAATTTTGAGAAGCTTTTGCTTCCATTTGATGCCACAACATGGATATTGCTGCTTATCATCTTCATTGGAACTGCATTTGTCATTTTTGTGATGCAATTTATGCCTAATAATCTCAAACTCCTATTTTATGGCCACGGCATCAACACACCAGGCGTCAATGTCATCAAAATCTTCTTCGGAATCGGACAGACTCGACTGCCGCAAGAGTCAATTTTGAGGTTTATTTTAATCCTTTTTGTGACATTCTGCCTGATTATGAGGACATGCTATCAAAGTAAAATGTTTGACTTTATAACCAGTGACATGAGGAAGCCAGCACCTGAGACACTTGAGGAAGTGATTGACAGGGGATATGAAGTTGTTGTGATAGGTTCAGATGAACGTTTGGCTGATATTTTGATGGACTTTGTGGGAGGAATTAATCCACAGTAAGTTTAGTTCAATCAGAGTTGACAGGACCTTGAGTAGGACACTATAGAGTCCCAAAGCACCTGCTCAGGTCCTACCAACTCTGCATGTTGCATTTGGACAATTTACC
This sequence comes from Chironomus tepperi, assembly GCF_022539635.2. NCBI lineage: Eukaryota > Metazoa > Arthropoda > Insecta > Diptera > Chironomidae > Chironomus > Chironomus tepperi. The sequence goes on along the minus strand of NW_027226129.1, from coordinate 610,445 downwards.
ATTAAAAATTTCAATTTCCTTTCAGAACAAAACTGCTACTGATGTATTCAGAAGTTGATGCAATGAAGCTCTACTGCAACAGCATCAACAATCCATCCAACAAGCTTGCATTCTTCGTTCCTTTAGGCTTCGAAAAAGTATCACAGTCAGTCTGTAAAGGTTCATTAATTCATGTCAAAAACTTTCACATGAACGCAATTCCAGCTGGACTAAGTTTCAACAGGAACAGCATTTTACAGCTGTTACTCAATAAAGTCATGGACAGACTAATCACAGCTGGAATTCCTCAATATTTGGACAACTTTTATGCTGATTTATTTACTGGAAATGTTCAGTATTTGGATGAAAAATCACCAAAAGTATTGACAGTTGATGACTTGAGTTTTGGATTCATTTTGTGGCTGATTTCGTGTGGAGTTTCAATTGTTGGGTTTGTGGTGGAATTTTTGAGATTGGGCTTTGATGGATTAACAAGAAGAACTTTAGTGGGTTGAGCTTTTTGTTGAATGTATGTAAAATAATAAATTGGATGAGGTTTAAATTGTAGTTTTTGATTGACTTACTTACTAATTTTGCTGGATGTAGGTACATTGTGATCCATGAAGCCTGAAGCTAGCTTTATTGCTGGATTCTGTCAGCCTTTTATCGATACTAAGAGTAATTTTTGATTGAATTATCTCAAATAGACAAAAAGCAAGCTCAGCAAGCTATTGCAAATATGCTCTTCGTTCCAATTTTGAAGCCACTAATTCACCGAAATTGGACATACTCAGGAAGGATGCTCAGCCTTTAATGAACCACATCTTGTTATTCTACTCAAGTTCCTGTTCTTGAGTATACTTAAGTCAGTATAAGCATGCTTAGAAGTGTGCTCAGTTGGGTCAGTCATTTGGGTATGATCGACAACCCTGGCTACTTACTTACATACTTACTTACTTACTTACTTACTTACTTACTTACTTACTTACTGGAACCATGCTCCGACTTGGAGCCAAGGTTGCTACAAAATGCTTTCCATCTGACTCTGTTGCTGTCTGTACTCCCTGACTATTATGTATCCGGTACTGTCTTTATCAATCTGGAAGACAGAGTTGGCAGGACTTTGGAGTCCGGACTCCAAAAGTCCCAAAAGTCCGGACTTTGAAAGTCCGGACTCCACTTTTTTTTCAAATTCCAGACTTTAAAGTCCTGCCAACTCTGCTGGAAGATTTAATTTTTGATGACAGCAACTTGAACTTGGTAGTGCTTCATTCAAGCTTAATTGACGTCACTCAAATTCGTCCTTGTTATTTTTGACCTTATAATATTTGACATTGTATGCCTTAACCTTGTCTTTTTAATATTTAAAGAAAACGAAAACATTGATATCTAATCTACAAGTTCCTGTTCCTTAATTACTTTCTTCCTGACAATTTTGTTGGAATTAGACACATGTTCTAATTATCGACAAGTATGAGGAACTCGAAAAATGTTGACCTTACTTATTCTTAACATTCCGTCAGTTTAGGACATGAAAATGAGTTTTGTGGAACTTTTGGTCATTATTTGCTGTTGCTTCAAGCTGACTAGATCAGCAGTTTTGAATCTAAATGACACAACTGATGAGATCCTCGTGTCCACAGCAATTGCTGACATTTGCGATGAATTTTTCATCAAAAATTCAATAAAATTTGACTTAATCTTTTTTGGTGAACGGACACGTCATCTTAATGATGTTGCTAATGGAATATTTCGGCACATACGCGATAATTCCACAACAACTATTGAATATATCAAGGAAATTGAACATTGGCGACAAGAATTTGACGAATCAGCTGTCATATTGTTCAACAGCACAAATGACTTGGCAACATTCAACTTCAATTCAGTACAAAAAAGCATAACACAAAAAGAGATGAAGTTCCTGATTTACTGTGAAAAATGTGAGGACCTGAATGATGTACCTTTGCGTAATAACTACAAGAATGATACCTCGCATGTCATCAGCTATGAATACTTCATAGTCAATAAGAAGTCAAAAATTGAACTCAAAGTTTTGGATCATTTCCTTCCAAATTCCTGCAATAAGATAGACATAACAGTCCTGAATGTCTTCAACAAATCCACAAAAAGTTGGAAAAAAAGACTCAAAAATCATAAAAGTTTTGAAAACTTCAACAGCTGCATGCTGACATACACAACAAATTATGACATTAAATTCTATTTTGACAAGCATAATCGTGAAATTTTGGAATATTATAGGACACATAATGATGTAAGCATTATTAATGAGACACTTCAACGACCTGATGTCAAGTATCGTGGATTAAATTATGAAATATTTGAAATCATCGCAAAATACGCAAACATAACCTCAAATTATCAATTTGAATTTAATTATCAGTACCTATCCAAATCAGGAATTATTGTGGACCAGCTGATTACTCTAAATCGTGTCGGACTGTATCCAAATCATCTAAATCACCTCCACATGTCCTCAGTATTCCTAGATTTTTCAGTTGGAATTTTCGTAACTCCATCTGAATTTTATACAGATTTTGAGAAGCTTTTGTTGCCTTTTGATAAAGTCACTTGGATATACTTACTTGTTATCTTCATTGGAACTGCTTTTGTCATTTTTTTCATCCAATTTATGCCTAAGAATATCAAGTTATTCTTTTATGGACATGGCATCAATACACCAGGCATGAATGTCACTCAAATATTCTTCGGAATCGGACAGACTCGACTGCCTCGTGAGTCAATTTTGAGGTTTATTCTCATCCTGTTTGTGATGTTCTGCCTGATTATGAGGACATGCTATCAAAGTAAAATGTTTGACTTTATAACCAGTGACATGAGGAAGCCAGCACCGGAGACACTTGAGGATGTGATTGGAAGAGGATATGAGGTTGTTGTGATAGGTTCAGATGAACGTTTAGCTGAAATTTTGGTCGGAGCTATGATGAAGATTAATCCAAGGTAAGTTTTGAATGATTTTTTTTCACTTATTCCGGCACTTATGCTTATTAAATTCCTTTATTTAACAGAACAAAGCTGAAACTTGTGAAGTCAGAAGTTGAAGCAATGATTTTATACTGCGACAGCATCAACAATCCGTCGGTAAAGCTTGCATTCTTCGTTATATTGGAATTCTACAAAAGGTCAAAATCAGCCTGTAAAGGCTCGCTAATTCCAGTGAAAAATTTCCACATGAACGCAATTCCAGCTGGGTTAAGCTTCAACAAGAACAGCATTTTACAGCTGACGCTCAATAAAGTCATGGACAGACTCATCCCAGCTGGAATTCCGCAATATTTGGACAACTTTTATGCTGATTTATTTACTGGAAATGTTCAGTATTTGGATGAAAAATCACCAAAAGTTTTGACAGTTGATGACTTGAGTTTTGGATTCATTTTGTGGCTGATTTCGTGTGGAATTTCAGTTGCTGGATTTATTTTGGAAATTTTAATACTTGGCATTGAAGAATTAAAAAGAATTTAAATTGGATTGAGCTTTGGTGTTGATGAATGTTTGTGAAATAATAAATTCGATGAGCAATAAGTGGTTGATTTGATTGAATTACTTACTATTCTAGTTTTACAGATCAATTGGGATCCATAGCCTCTTTCAGATGGGGCCTAAAGCTTAATCTTTCTCGATAACGGGAACGGGACCGGGAAATCCCGGGACAGTCCCGTCTCGAGTCCCAAAAATCTTCCGGGACCGGGATTTCGGGAAAGCATACTATAGCTGGCTCTATCGCTAGCTTATGCCTGCCAATATCCAATACTTAGAGTCGTTTTTGATTGACTTTATTAATTATCTTGAATTGATAAAGAGCTTGCTGCTTTTCAAACATGCTCATTGTTCCAACTCTGTTGCCACTAATTTAACAAAATTGGCATACTCAGGGATCATGCACTAACTTAATGAACCAAATATTGTTGCTATACTCAAGATATGCGCAAGTAATTGACAAGTGGAAGCCATCGATAGAGCCAGCTTCAGGCGACTTAAAAATGGTGGCAAATAAAAACGCTGGCCGGTAAAATCAATGAACGACTGGCCGATTCTCTCGGTCGCCGACATCGGCCATCACAACTCTGTATCACACCCAAAAATAGCCACATGCGGTAGTGCTTCGTTGACGTCATCCACGTTCGTCCATGTTTCTTTGTCAATGAGCTCGTTGAACTTGTCTTCTTAATGATGGTAATCTACAAGTTCTTGTTACTTAATTAGTTCCTTTGTGATTTTTGTAACAATTTTGTAAGAATCAGACACATATTTAAGCTATCGACAAGTATGAGGAACTCTAAATAAATTTACTTTATTAATTCTTAACATTTCGTCAGTGCAGGACATGAAAATTCATTTTGTGAAGCTTTTTGTCATTCTATGCTGTTGCTTCAAGCTGACTGGATCAACTGATGAGGCTGTCCTAGTGTCATCAGCCATTGCAGACATTTGCGATGAATTTTTCATCAAAAATTCAATAAAATTTGATTTAATAATTTATGGAGAATTGACAGGTCATCTTAGTGACGTTGCGGATGGGATATTAAGGAATGTTGGACATAAGATGACCATAACTGTTCAGCACATCAATAATATTTATTCATGGCATCATAAAATTCAAGATTCAGCTGTCATTTTGTTCAAACATGGAAATGACTTGACAAACTTCAACTGATTGGCCATGCAAGTGAATTTGACACCAAAAGACATGAAATTCTTAATTTATTGTGAAAGTTGGGACATTATTGAGCCAGTTCCAACAGCCACCATCTATAAAACTGATGAAGCACACATCAGCAGCTATCAATACTTTATTTTTAATAATAAGTCAGAAATTGAAGTCTTTTTTTTGGACAACTTTACAGCAAGTTCCTGCAATAAGTTGACCGTAACAGTCTTTAATGTCTTTAACAAGTTGTTCCAAATTTGGATGAAAAAGCTCAAAAATCATGAAAATTTTGAAAACTTCAACAGCTGCATGCTGACATACACAACTAAATATGACATAAGATTCCATTTTGACAAGTATAATCGAGAGATTTTGGAAGGTTTTAAGGCACATGATGACATTAGGATGCATGTTAGTATTGTCAATGAGACCCTGCAACGACCTGATGTCAATTATCGTGGATTTTACTATGACATCTTTGAAATATTCGCAAAATATGCAAACATAACCTCAAATTATCAATTTGGATTTGATTATCATTTTATGTCCAAATCAGGCATTATTGTGGACCAGCTGATTACTCTAAATCGTGTCGGATTGTATCCAAATCATCTAAATCACCTCCATTTAACTGGAATATTCCTAGATTTTCCATTTGGAATTTTCGTAACTCCAACAGAATTTTATACAAATTTTGAGAAGCTTTTGCTGCCATTTGATGCCACAACATGGACAGTGCTGCTTATCATGTTCTATTCTACAGCATTTGTCATTGCTGTAATGAAATTTATGCCTGGAAATGTCAAGCTATTCTTTTATGGATATGGAATCAATACACCAGGCATGAATGTCACTCAAATATTCTTCGGAATTGGACAGACTCGACTGCCGCGTGAGTCCATTTTGAGGTTCATTCTGATCCTGTTTGTGATGTTCTGCCTGATTATGAGGACATGCTATCAAAGTAAAATGTTTGACTTTATAACCAGTGACATGAGGAAGCCAGCACCTGAGACACTTGAGGAAGTGATTGGAAGAGGATATGAAGTTGTTGTGATAATCGATGATGAGCCATTAGCTGTTATCTTAGTAGGAGTCGTTAGAGGAATTAATCCAAGGTAATTTTTGATGGACTTGACATTTGGTCAGCTTCCGAGTCAGACTTCAGCTTCCTCAATTCCCATTGGCACTAATACTTATTTAATTGCTTTATTTAACAGAACAAAGCTGAGACTTATGAAGTCAGAAGTTGAAGCAATGAAATTGTACTGCAACAGCATCAACAATCAGTCTGCAAAGCTTGCATTCTTCATTCCTTTGGAGTTCTCCAAAGTATCACAATCCATCTGTAAAGGTTCGCTAATACATGTCAAAAACTTTCACATGAACGCAATTCCAGCTGGGTTAAGCTTCAACAGGAACAGCATTTTACAGCTGTTACTCAACAAAGTCATGGACAGACTCATTACAGCTGGAATTCCTCAATATTTGGACAACTTTTATGCTGATTTATTTACTGGAAATGTTCAGTATTTGGATGAAAAATCACCAAAAGTATTGACAGTTGATGACTTGAGTTTTGGATTCATTTTGTGGCTGATTTCGTGTGGAATTTCATTTGTTGGATTTACTGTTGAAATTTTAAGATTTGGAGCTGAAAGTGTGATTAGAAATTATATTGGATTGTACTTGATGTTGATGAATGTTTGTGAAATTATATGCTAGAATTGTGCCTTTAAATTGGGTAAAGAGGATGAGCTAGAGTGCTTACTTACTTACTTTCTTGGAGAAGGCGCACGGAAGCCCATTGCCGCAGTTAGAATTCATCGGAAGTTGGATCTGTCTTTAAATAACTTCTGCCAATTTCTACATTTCCCAGCACTATTGCGTTGTTGCTCACACAACAATCAAATGTGCCCTTTGGTCTACCTTGAGAGCTTGCTTGCCTTATATGTCCTAGATGAGCATATGCTCGTAAGCGTTGATCTCAACTTACTCTGGTCTTGAAAGCACGCAATTTTCCTGTTACTTACTTAATTACTTCAATGGCCGTACAGATCAAGTGTGATCCATGGCCTCAGTCGGTTCCTGAAGCTGGCTCTATTGCTGGCTACCGCTTGCCAATTACCTGTTAGAAGTGACTAATCTCATCATTGGAGAACCTACGACTTGGAACCTTGGTTGCTACAAAATGCTATCCATTTGGGATTGTTTGTGACCGAATCACAAAAGCTTGTACAAATTCTCAGTTTTGGCATTTAACTGGCATTCCTTCATTACCGTCCATAAGCTCCAAGCTGCTGTAAATGAATCCATTTTTCAACTGTCTGACTGTCTTGTTTGCTTCGTCATTGTCTGCAACATAGACGTCTATAAATATAACAATCACTTGATTTAATTGCTTAATATGTTCTTCAATCTGAAGCAGTTGTGGGCAACCTGTGTGTCGCGTCACACAAGTTTTCGTCAAAAATGCTTGAAAATGCAATCAACCGAGGGTTTCAAGCAAATTCTGTCGAGACCAACCACCAAGATGTGCCACAAAAAACAAAAGGTCGTCCACAACTGCTCCAAAATGTAAAACAAGCTTAGCTGATGATCTTATAACAGATTATGTAAACCTTTTCATAATAATTGGATAATTTTATGGATCAGCTTGTTTCCAATGTCTAGTTTTCATTAATATCCAACACTCCGTCAGTGCAGGACATGAAAATTCAGCTTGTCATGATTATTTGCTGTTCCTTCAAGCTGACTAGATCAACTGGTGATACTCTAGAGGCTGCCCTAGTGTCTACAGTCATTGCAGACATTTGCGATGAATTTTTCATCAAAAATTCAATAAAATTTGACTTAATAATTTATGGAGACAGGACACATCATCTTAGTGATGTTGCTGATGGGATTTTAGAGCGTATCCATCAAAATACATCAACTACAGTTCAGCATGTCCAGGACATTTATTTATGGCATCACAGACTCAACGATTCAGCTGTGATTTTATTCAGGAACACAGCATACCTGGCAAATTTTGATTGGCTGGCCAAGCAAGTCCATTTGACACCAAAAGACATGAAATTCATAATTTACTGTCAATTTTATCAGGAACCGATTAATGTCCCATTGGTTATTCAGTATGCAGCAGATTTGTCGCACATCACCAGCTATGAATACTTTATTGTCAATAATAAATCCACAATTGAAGTCAAATTTTGGGATTATTTTGCTGCCAATTCCTGCTTTAAGAAGAACTTGACAGTCCTGAATGTCTTCAACAAGACGTCCCAAAATTGGACAAAAGCTGTCAAAAATCATGGAATTTTTGAGAACTTCAACAGCTGCATGCTGACATACACAACTCTATACAGCATAGATTTCCATATTGACAGATTTAATTTTGAAATTTTGAACTGTTTTAAGTCACTGACCAATAAGGACTTGTGCCTGATTTTTCTCTATCATACAATTCAGCGACCGGATGTCAAGTATCGTGGATTCAGCTATGAAATGTTTGAAATCATCTCCAAATACGCAAACATAACTCCAAACTATCAAGTCACAATCGATGACCGATTATTCTCAAAAACTGGATTTTATGTCCGCAAATATCTCACACTGCATCGTATTGGATATTACCCAAATAATCGTGATAATATTCACATGTCAGGTGCATTTTTGGATATTTCAATTGGAATATTCGTAACTCCATCGGAATTTTATACAAATTTTGAGAAGCTGTTGCTGCCATTTGATGGAATCACTTGGATATTGCTGCTTACTACCTTCATTGTTGCTGCATTTGTCATTTTTTTCATTCAATTTATGCCTAAGAATATCAAGCTATTCTTTTATGGATATGGAATCAACACACCAGGCATGAATGTCACTCAAATATTCTTCGGAATTGGACAGACTCGACTGCCTCGTGAGTCAATTTTGAGGTTTATTCTCATCCTGTTTGTGCTGTTCTGCCTGATTATGAGGACATGCTATCAAAGTAAAATGTTTGACTTTATAACCAGTGACATGAGGAAGCCAGCACCTGAGACACTTGAGGAAGTGATTGGCAGGGGATATGAAGTTGTTGTGATTAATGAGGATAGAAGCTTTAGTAATATTATGGTGGACAGGGTGAAAAATGTTAATGCTCAGTAAGTTCGGATTGTTAAGGATTTTTGGGGTAGACTGAGATTTTGTATGGAAAATTGGAGTCAAGTTGACTCGGGTCCATATAAAGTTCTAGTCGACTTCAAGTCTTCTACCATTAATTTTAAGGATTCTCGATGATGAGACTGGGTCCGAGACTTCCCAGACAGTCTCTAGAATTCCTCAGGAAACCTCCCTTAACCTCTGTAGGATCCATGACATGATCACATTCCTTACAACTAATAAGCCTCTAATTCCTCTTCAATTCCATCTTTAATACAATTTTCCTCCAATTTTTTCCAGAACAAACATGCGATTCATATCAACAGACGTTGATGCTTTAACCCTATACTGCAACAGCGTCAACAATCCATCCACCAAACGTGCATTTTTCATCACAAAACGATTCGAAAGAGTTGCAAAATCCGTCTGTAAAGGCTCGCTAATTCCAGTCAAAAACTTTCACATGAATGCAGTTCCATGTGGATTGAACTTTTTTAGGACTAACTTTTTAGAGCTGTTATTCAATAAAGTCATGGACAGACTCATTACAGCTGGAATTCCACAATATTTGGACAACTTTTATGCTGATTTATTTACTGGAAATGTTCAGTATTTGGATGAAAAATCACTAGGGTTTCTGATTAACCGCGTTTTTTCATAACCGCTGTTATGCTGTTATGAAAAAACTCAAAACAGCTGTTAACGCGGTTAACAGCGGTTATTAAGAATTTTTAATAATATCTTAATTTTACTATGTTAATGAGCTTTTCATTGATATATTTTCTTTTTATTTGCATCGTATGGTTGAATTACCTACAAAAGTAAAGATATCAATCAAAATCAAAGAAAAAGAATAACTTTTAATGATTAAACTTCAAAATGATTTTTTCTATTGAAAATTTATAAACATAAAGGCGTTTGATGATATATTTGAAAGCAATGCTGTTAATTTTGCACAAAAATGTGCAAAAGTTAAGAACACTCTCTTCGTAGCAATTTGGACCGAAATTTTCCTGAATTTTTCAAGACACGCAGGAAGGAAATTGCCCTTAACTCCACGACAATGGCGAGATTTTGAAAAAAAAAATCCCAAAAATTTTCAAGTTTTTCAAAGGAATTCTAGCCTAAAATTTTCATCCAAAACTCACATTTTCTTACAAAAAAGAGAGATTTCAGAAAGAAATTTGAACTTTTTTATTTAAAGCCTTGAAATTGCTTTCAAAATTTTCTAATTTATAGCCTTTACAGATAAAAATGCTGTTAACAGCGGTTAATTTTCAATAACCGCTGTTTTGCGTTAACCGCATTTTTAGGTAAAAAACCGCTGTTATGCTGTTAACGGTTAACCGCTGTCAGAAACCCTAAAAATCACCAAAAGTATTGACAGTTGATGACTTGAGTTTTGGATTCGTTTTGTGGCTGATGTCGTGTGGGGTTTCAGTTGTGGGGTTTTTTGGGGAAATATTGAAACTTAAGACTAGAAGAGTGATCAAACATTACACTGGATTGTACTTTGTGTTGATGAATATTAATAATATTAGACATTAAAGGCAGAGTCGACTTGGTGAAGCTGCATGAGGTCACATTGCTGCATTTAGAGCTGGTCGATAGCTGGTCGATAGCTGGCGATGTCTTAAAATAAAATCTGTCAATTTTTAATAGGAATATTGATTTTTGATGATACAGCATAGTTGCTGTAAGTATCATTCGAAACCTTCTGCTAGCTCGGAATATTAAGGAATCAAGCGTCTTTTTTTGACACATCTACGATTTATGATTAAGGATGTGGATATTTACGCGGGACTCTGAACTGGACAGCGTAAATCATTGCAGCACTTCATTGCACGGCAACTTACTTACTTACTTACTTCGACGGCCGTAAGGATTAAGTGTGATTAATGGTCTCCCTCAGACGGCGCATGATGACGACTCTATCGCTAGGTACCGCTTATCAATTAACAATCCCAAGTTTGATACTGTCTCTATCAACAGCTTCCTCTCAGGAGTTCTTTGGGCAAGTAATTGATATTATTCCATATTATCCTCATCTATCCAAAAATATCCCAATTATACCATATTATCCCATATAATTCCATACTATTCCTCTTATCTCCGGTTATCCCAGATATTTTGATAGTTTCCACATATTGACTTCATTCCTTGATATTTCGATGATTTTGATTGTATTGCCACAATATTTCATCTTCGGACTTCATTGAGATATCATCAGTTAAGACTGCTTCTTAACAACAATTGAGCCTTTCCACGTTTTATTCACGCATGACATGAAACTCTTATTGTCTTCTTATGCTCGTTACAATTTTATAGTCAATTTGTCCTTGTTTGACTGTCTTTTTCGCTTTGTCATCGTCAGCTCAAGCATGAAAATCTATAAATACATCAATCACTCAACTTAATTACTTAAGTCTAAATTGTAAAACAACATCAGTTAATGATCAGTTTAGAGATCATGTAAACCTTTTCATAATAATTGGATAATTTTTGTGGATCAGCTTGTTTCCAATGGCAAGTTTTCATTAATATCCAACACTCCGTCAGTGCAGGACATGAAAATTCAGCTTGTCATGATTATTTGCTGTTGCTACAAGCTGACTAGATCAACAGATGATGCTGATGAGGTGATCCAAGTGTCAGCAGCAATTGCAGACATTTGCGATGAATTTTTCATCAAAAATTCAATAAAATTTGATTTAATAATTTATGGAGAACTGACAAGTCATCTTAGTGATGTTGCTGATGGCTTTTTAAGGTACATAAGTGATAATACGTCCATAACTGTTCAGCATGTCAAGGATACCGTTTCATGGCATCACAAACTCAACGATTCAGCTGTGATTTTGTTAAAAAACACAGCACATCTGGCAAAATTCAATTGGCTGGCTAAAAGAACTAACTCAACCCAAAAGCTAATGAAATTCTTAATTTACTGTGAATTATTTTGTGACCTGACTGACATACCGTCACTTAATATGTATGAATCAGACAATTCACACATCAGCAGCTTTGAATACTTTATAGTCAGCACAGATTCATACATTGAACTTCAATTTCTTGACCATTTTGTGGCTGATTCCTGCAATCAGAGGTCCTGGACTGTCCTGAATACTTTTGACAAAAGGAACTTAATTTGGACACAAAACCTCGAAAATCATAAAAGTTTTGAAAACTTCAATGGCTGCATGCTGACATACACAAGCCGTTATGGCCTTGATTTCCATTTAGACAGGAACAATCGAGAGATTATGGATTGTTTTAAGGCAGCAGAGAATGAATCTTTGTGTCTTGGCATTCTTCAGGAGACCTTGCAGCTGCCTGACGTCAATTATAGTGGATTTTTTTATGAAATATTTGAAATAATCTCAAAATATGCAAACATAACCTCAAATTATCAATTTATATATGATTTGCAGCGATTCTCAAAGTCAGGCATTATTATGGACCAGGATATTGGTCTATATCGTGTTGGACTCTATCCAAATCATCTAAAGCACTTTCAGTTGTCAGCAATATACTTAGACTTTCCGGTTGAAATTTTCGTAACTCCAACGGAATATTACACAAATTTTGAGAAGCTTTTGCTGCCATTTGATGCCACAACATGGACATTGCTGCTTATCATCTTCAATGGCACTGCATTTGTCATTTTTATTTTGCAGTTCATGTCTAAGAATATCAAGCTATTCTTCTGTGGATATGGCATCAATACACCAGGCATGAATGTCACTCAAATATTCTTCGGAATTGGACAGACTCGACTGCCGCGTGAGTCAATTTTGAGGTTTATTCTCATCCTGTTTGTGCTGTTCTGCCTGATTATGAGGACATGCTATCAAAGTAAAATGTTTGAATTTATTTCGACTGATATGAGGAAGCCAGCACCTGAGACACTTGAGGATGTCATTGACAGGGGATATGAAATTGTTGTCATAGCTGACGATAAGGATTTAGCTGAAATTCTGGTTGGTGCTGTGATGAGAATTAACCCTAAGTAAGTTGAGTCAATTTCGAGTTTGGTCAAGTCCTATCATAGAGTCCGGATTGTACTGGAAGTGCCTCTTTGGAGGTTCTGTCAAATCTAGACTCAAATTCTGAAATTTTAAATTTTTGTTCTGATTTTTCAGGGCAAAACTGATACTCCCTCAAAGCGATATGGAAACTATGACTTTATACTGCAACAGCATCAACAATCCGTCAGTAAAAATTGCATTTTTTATTCCTTTAAGGTTCGAAAATGTTGCTAAATCAGTCTGTAAAGGTTCATTAATTCAGATCAAAAACTTTCACATGAATGCAATTCCAACCGGGCTCAATTTCCACAAGAACAGCATTTTAAAGTCGGTACTCAAAAAAGTCATGGACAGACTCATTACAGCTGGAATTCCTCAATATTTGGACAACTTTTATGCTGATTTATTTACTGGAAATGTTCAGTATTTGGATGAAAAATCACCAAAAGTATTGACAGTTGATGACTTGAGTTTTGGATTCATTTTGTGGCTGATTTCGTGTGGAGTTTCAATTGTGGGGTTTGTTGTGGAGATTTTGAGGTTTAGCATTAAAGGATTTATTAGGAATTGTAGGGTGCTGTACTTTTTGTTGATGAATATTGTTAAAATGAAAAAATAAAGGCATTAGCTACTAAACTAGAACTGGAGTCGAGCTAGAGTCAAACTAGAGTCGAGCTAGATTCAAAGCTAGAGTCGAGCTAGAGTCAAAGCTAGAGTCGAGCTAGAGTCAAAGCTAGAGTCGAGCTAGATTCAAAGCTAGAGTCGAGCTAGAGTCAAAGCTAGAGTCGAGCTAGATTCAAAGCTAGAGTCAAAGCTAGAGTCGAGCTAGAGTCAAACTAGAGTCGAGCTAGATTCAACCTAGAGTCGAGCTAGATTCAAACTAGAGTCGAGCTAGAGTCAAACTAGAGTCGAGCTAGAGTCAATCTAGAGTCGAGCTAGAGTCAAACTAGAGTCGAGCTAGAGTCAAACTAGAGTCGAGCTAGATTCAAAGCTAGATTCAAAGCTAGAGTCGAGCTAGAGTCAAAGCTAGAGTCGAGCTAGAGTCAAAGCTAGAGTCGAGCTAGAGTCAAAGCTAGAGTCGAGCTAGATTCAAAGCTAGAGTCGAGCTAGAGTCAAAGCTAGAGTCGAGCTAGAGTCAAAGCTAGAGTCGAGCTAGATTCAAAGCTAGAGTCGAGCTAGTCTCAAGCTAAAGTCGAGCTAAACTCAATTTAGCACAGCCAACAAGACTACGAATGTTAAATGAATTTTTTAAAACAATCTAAAAAGAAAACAAAAATTTTCCAATTTTCTTCGTTTGATTTACAACAAAATTGAACTTAATGTGACAGTAGTTGCAGTCTAGACCTCATAAGCGGTTGATGTAAATTATGAAAAATAAAATATTAAAATTAATAATAATTTATTGTAGCTTAAAAGTCACTAATTCAGCAATTCACAGCCAAAGTCAGATAACAGACGTGACTCACGTGTCCACAGCCATCGCCGACATTTGTGAAGAATTTTTCATCAAAAAATCAATAAAATTTGAATTAATAATTTATGGTGTCCGTACACGTCATCTTGATGACATTGCTGACGGAATTTTGAGCATAATTTTGCCAAATTTTCCATTAAATGTTCAGCATGTGCAGGACATTAAGGCATGGCATCACAAATTCGATGACTCAGCTGTCATTTTGACCGAAAATATGGAAAATTTAATTTATTTTAATACAAAAGCAAATTTGACAAATTTAACGCCAAAATTACTGAAATTTTTCATCTATGCCAAAAATTATGAAAAAATGTCAGCAGTTCCAATGCAGAAGAACATTTTGGACGACCGGCCGCACATCAGTGCCTTTGAATATTTCATCCAAAATCGTAAATTTGTCATCGCTTTGTTCAGATTTGATAATTTTTTAGAGAACTTTTGTTCCTTCCATCGTCCAGTTCTGGTCACTTACTATGACAAAACTATCCAAAAATGGAATCGACTGCAAAATTTCCGTAATTTTGAGAACTTTAATGGATGCATTTTGACATTTTCGGACACATTTAATGGAAATTTTTACTTTAGTCGATACAATAGTGAGTATACTGAGTGCCTTAAGGTCCATGGTGAGTCACGCGTCTGCTCAGACATCCTTGAGAACATCCTTCGACGACCAGACGTTGAACTTCGTGGACTTAAGTATGAAATCTTTGAAATTCTCGGTAAAATTGGAAATTTCACAACAAATTATCGATTTGAGGTCAAAAATCGCTGGATTACTAAAAATAATCGTAAAATAGATCCAATAATTCCTATATATGAAGCTACATACTCATCTAAAGTCCTCAAAATAGCACACGTGACGACATCAATCTTTGACATTCCATTTGGAATATTCGTAACTCCATCGGAATTTTATACAAATTTTGAGAAGCTTTTGTTGCCATTTGATGCCACAACTTGGATATTGTTGCTTGCTACATTCACAGTTGTTGCTGTCGTCATCTTTGCCCTACAATTTACATCCATAAAAGTCAGAAAATTCATCTACGGACGAAGGATTAAGACACCAGGCTTAAATGTCATCAAAATTGTCTTTGGAATCACGAACGTAAATCTGCCAAAAAAGTCACTTTTGAGGTTAATTTTCATCCTTTTTGTGCTATTCTGCCTGATTATGAGGACATGCTATCAAAGTAAAATGTTTGACTTTATAACCAGTGATATGAGGAAGCCAGTACCTGAGACACTTGAGGAGGTTATCAATAGAGAATATACAATTGTTCTGGACAGTAATTCAGTGCTTAATGAGTATTTGATAAGGGAAATTGGATGGAGGAGTAAGAAGTAAGTTGTGGGTGGAAAGTTTATGATTATTGACATAATTTATTAAGCATAAAGGTAAAAATTAAAGTCAAAATTGACTTACATAGTGTCATTAAGTCAGGCACGCATCCAGGTTGAAGGGATACTTATGGTTGAACATCATTCCTTCCAACTTTTTGGCACAAACTTCATCAATTTGCCCACAAAGCAAAAGGTGCAAAAATGGACGAAAATCAGGTCCCAGGCCATAGCGACTCTGGTTTCTTACCAGAGACGTGTTAGCTTGTTGCCCGATTTCTTGGTATACACCTACCCCTAATCAATGTATGTATCGACACCCTAGGGTATGCAGCAAGTGTAAGTGAAGTTGTAACGGTTGGCGTGAAGACTTGTAGGGTTTGGTAGGGATAGATACAAATAGTTAGGAATAGGGAAGAGATTAGGAACGGATAGGAACGGATAGGAACGGATAGGAACGGATAGGAACGGATAGGAACGGATAGGAACGGATAGGAACGGATAGGAACGGATAGGAACGGATAGGAACGGATAGGAACGGATAGGAACGGATAGGAACGGATAGGAATGGATAGGAAGGGATTGATTCAGATAGACATACCAAAAAACCGGTCCTAAATTCAAATAGGCCTGTTTAGTCCGATTCCTAGCCATTACCATGTCATGTGCTTTTCAAGTTGGTAGAATTTTGCTTTAACCTCAAAATAACTCCCGAAAATCCAGCTCCAAACCAATTTGACGCTGTCCTGAAGCCAAATTCCATCGAATCAAGTCTGCAAGTTCTTGAACTATTCTGTCAATTCCCAGAAGTTTCCTTCCCTTGACATGCATTATCCCTCAATTCCCAAACATTCCCTAATCAATTCTCCTTAATTTTTCCAGCATAGACATCCTCATTCTACCCGACTATGTTGATGTTCTACAACTTTACTGCAAAAGCATCAACCAAATCTACCCAAAACTTGCATTCTTCATGGCTGTCTTTCAAATGGTCTTAATCAGCTCACTGTGTAATGGAACTCTAGCACCTGTCCAAAATTTCCAAATGAATTCACTTCCAGCTGGACTTGGAATGAATCGAAACAGCATTTTATGGCCAATATTTGATGACGTCATTAACAAATTAATTCCATCTGGAATTTTACAGCATTTGCTTGAACTTTATGCTTATTTTATGTACGAAAAGTATGACTGGACACCGAAGCAGTTGCCGAGAATTTTGACATTTGATGATTTGGCATTTGGATTTGTTTTGTGGCTGACAGCATGTGGATTGTCGGTTATGGGGTTTGTGGGTGAAATTTTGTATGTTTTGGTTCCAGTTGGATGTAGGAGGTTGAGTATGGGAGTTAAGGATATTGTTGGACTTTTGTGCTTGATGTATTTGTTGAGGAAACGGATGAGGGAATTTAATTGAATTTTTGGAAGTCAAGGAAGTGCTGGAATTATTGGAAGTTCCAGTCTGATCAGGAATAGATAGCAGTTCTTGGTATAAAGAAGCTTTAAAGTCAATTTAAGCCTATGCAAATTAAAAAATGGATTTTTGTGAATTTTTTGATAATTTTCCTGAATCTTAAGTCCATCCAGTCATCAATCCGTACCTACAGTCATCTATCCGAGGAGTTCCTCATCTCAACAGCAATTGCCGACATTTGTGATGAATTTTTCATCAAAAAATCAATAAAATTTAATTTAATAATTTATGGAGAACGGACACGTCATCTTGGTGATGTTGCGGATGGGATATTAAGGCATGTTGGACATAAGACATTAATAACTGTCCAGCATGTTCAAATTGTGTATAAATGGCATCATAATATTGAAGATTCAGCTGTTGTGCTGCTTCATGACATGGCGTACCTTTACTATTTCAATAATCGATCAATTTTGACAAATTCATTCCCAAAATCACTAAAATTTGTCATTTATGCTCGAAATTATCAAAATATACAGCATGTCCAAATGTATAATGAGCTTATAAGTGACGTCGGACATATCAGTGCCTTTGAATACTTCATAGTCAATCGACTTTATGCTGTTTATTTTGTATATTTTAGTACATATTTTGAGACACATTGTGGCACGTATGCAGGACATATGATCAATTACTACAACAAGACGACACAAAAATGGAACCAAATGTTGAAAGATTTTAGGAATTATGACAACTTTAATGGCTGCTTTTTGACATTTCAGGACAAATTTAACGGAAATTTCTACCTGAGTCGGTACAATACGGAATTTACAGATTGTCAGAAGATCCACGGCGATTCCTCACTCTGCACAGACATCCTAGAACAACTAATCCTCCGTCCTGATGTTGAATTTCGTGGACTTAAGTTTGAAATCTTTGAAATCCTCGCAAAAGCTGGAAATTTCACCACAAATTACATTTTTAATGAATCTGACCGTCAAATTGCCAAAATTTACATATCCAGGTCACCAATTGTCAACATTTATGAAGCTACATACTCATCTAAGATCCTTAAAATAGCTCACGTGACGACATCAATCTTTGACATTCCATTTGGAATATTCGTAACTCCATCGGAATTTTATACAAATTTTGAGAAGCTTTTGTTGCCATTTGATGCCACAACATGGACATTGTTGCTTGCTACATTCACAGTTGCTGCTTTTGTGGTCTTTATCCTTCAATTTACATCCAAAAAAATTAGAAAATTTGTTTATGGACGCGGAATCAAGTCACCAGGCGTCAACATACTTCGTGCATTTTTCGGCATCACTTACACTCGACTGCCACGTGAGTCTATTTTGAGGTTTATTCTCATCTTCTTCGTGCTGTTCTGCCTGATTATGAGGACATGCTATCAAAGTAAAATGTTTGAATTTATAACGACTGACATGAGGAAGCCAGCACCAATGACATTAAGTGAAGTCATACAGCAAGGATATATGATTGTTATTGTTAAGAATATTGTACTTCGTGAGGTATTTGAGAGGGAAGTACACAGTGTTGATGTTAAGTAAGTAGTCATTTTGGGTAGTTCTATCAATATTCATGCTTGACTTCATGTTCCTGGCGAGCACAAGTCTAATAAACGATCCAAAATCCGGCACCAGACCGACATAATTCTGGTTTGACTCCTGTCAAGTCTGTTAAGGCACTGTTAAGTCTGTTAAGGCTCTAGAGAGTCTGTTAAGGCTCTAGAGAGTCTGTTAAGGCTCTAGAGAGTCTGTTAAGGCTCTAGAGAGTCTGTTAAGGCTCTAGAGAGTCTGTTAAGGCTCTAGAGAGTCTGTTAAGGCTCTCGTTCAGTCAGACTAGCTTAAAGCTGGATTTTGGATCGATCAATCAATTTGTGCTGCTCAAAAATCCATAAATTCCATCAATTTTACAGCGCACCAATCCTCATTTTACCCAATGCCGAACGCGAACTCCAACTTTACTGCAACAGCATCAACCAAATCTACCCAAAACTTGCATTCTTCATGGCAATCATTCAGATGGTCACCGTCAGTTCTTTATGCAATGGAACTTTAGTTCCTGTCCAAAATTTCCAAATGAATTCACTTCCAGCTGGACTTGGAATGAACAGAAACAGCATTTTATGGCCAATATTTGATGACGTCATTAACAAATTAATTCCGTCTGGAATTTTGCAGCATTTGCTGGAACTTTATGCTTATTTTATGTATGAAAAGTATGACTGGACACCGAAGCAGTTGCCGAGAATTTTGACATTTGATGACTTGGCATTTGGATTTGTTTTGTGGCTGACTGCATGTGGATTGTCGGTTATAGGGTTTGTGGGGGAACTTTTGTGGTGGCTGGTTCCAGTTGGATGTAAGGCTTTGGTTGTGGAGGTTAAGGATTTTGTTGGACTTGTATTTTTGATGTATTTGTTGAGGAATCGATTAAAGGAATTTAAATAAAAAAAATTATTGTTAATTTTTGAAGCTGGATTTCTAGTTTGGGCCTGGAATTTCAGCTGCTGGATTTGTTTTTGAGCGTTTTATAGGTTGGATTGCTCGTGGATTAGGAGCATTAGTTAGCAAGCGATATAGTCAGCATTAGGCGCTCACTGAATAAAGCCATGGATCACACTTGATCTGTTCGACCACCAAAATAAGTAAGTAAATGAGAGCTTTAGTGACATCATTTATAGATGAATTTGGATTAATACTAGTGATGCATTTGGTCGACATAAGTGTGCATTAGATCAAGGTTGAGTCAGTTCAGCTGTTTTATATGCAAATTTAGTCATTAAGGCATTAGAAATAATTGTCAAGTTGACTTACAGAAATGAACAAAAGCAGACATTTGAATACTTAAGTAAATATGAAAATTTATTTATAAATACGAATCGCATTTGATGTATCAAGTTCAATCTACAGTCAATCATCACAAAATGATGAGCATCAAAGTTGTTTGTGTTCTGATTCTATCATTAAGTAAGCATTTCCAACTTTTTGGCCAGTGATGTACGAACTGTGTGTCGCGGCACGCTAGTGCAGTTGTGGACAACCTTTTGTAATTTGTGGCACGTCTTGGAGATAAGGCTAGACGAAAGTTGCAATTACTTGATAATTTCTAAAATTGTAAGAAAAACCATACAAATTATCAAGAATTTGCCTGTTTTGCAACTCTGGCCTAGACCACGTCTCGTCCGATCGACTTAAATCGATTATTTCAAGCAAAATTTGAGTCGACTTCGACATCTGCACACGATCAAAACCACAGGAAGTTCACCACTGCACTTGTTTGTTGCGGACAATTTTATGGAAATGTCATGAACCTGTGTGCAGTCTAGGTCATGCCTTATCATCAACATTTGCCTCAACACAACCAATTTTGTACAATACTGCTCTAAAAATGTCAAAATTTCTAATTTCAGGCTTTTCCCACTGTCGTCCAGCTCCAGATCCACAAAAGGGTCCATGGGATGTACTAGATGATTTGATCAACAAAATTCCAACTGTTCCAGCTATTCCACAAATTCCAACAATCCCACAGATACCAACAATACCACAGATTCCAACATTGCCGGCAAATGCTGAATTTCCATCAGCATCAAACCTCCCAACACTACCTGGAAAGTCTGACATTCCAAATGCATCAAATCTACCACAAATGACGACACCAAAAATACCGTCATTTAATGACTTTTTACCGACTTTACCGAATTTTCCGTTTTTTTAGAAAATGATAAATTTGGTGCTTTTTAAATTATAGATTTAAGTGCTGACTAATGTGTGACAATTTTAATAAATGTGCTTATTAGATAACATTAAATGAGTAGTTTGTTTAAGCACCAGACAGTTGGGGTGACTAGAGTTGTTGAAATTGTTGGATATTGAGTTTGGAGAGGATGAATGGAGACTGACTCAAATGGCATACATTGATTAAATGATCAAATATCTGCTCGACTAGACTTGACTTGGTTCAGCTTGGCTCGACCTGACTCGGACCTGATCGATTTAGCTCAGCTCAGTTCGGCTCAGTTTGTCTCAGCTCATCTCAACTCCGCTCAACTCGACTCAGTTCTACTCGAATTGAGCTTGAAACTTATCAATCTCACTTTAAGCAATTTTCGATCATTTTAGATTTTTCTTCAACATTTTTGATCTGTTTGAAGATTTTTAAATATTTTTGACAATTTTTGACCATATTTGAGCCTAATTTTGTGATTAATACAGATTATTGTTCAGATGGCCAACAAAGTGACATCAAAATGAATAAAAGCAGATATTTGTATAAATCAAATGTAAAAATTGACCGTCAATCATTTTGTGTTGAATATTCTGCTAAGTTGTTTGTTATTTAAACAAAACGTTGACATTGAGACGCAAAAAAATGAAATTTTTGAGGTAATTTTCAAATTTTTACTTCTTTTCTAATTTCTTTTCTAACAATTTTTCCGAGCGACACAAATGAAAATGGCTTCACCATGGAGCTTTTATGACTTCACTAAAGCTCTTTGACTAACACAAAGTAGAATTTTAATTGAAGTCTAATTGTGGCTCTAAATGACTGCATATGCTACTAAAAGAGCTTTAGTGTAGGGTTTCTGATTAACCGCGTTTTTTCAAAACCGCTATTATGCTGTTACGAAAAAACTCAAAACAGCTGTTAACGCGGTTAACAGCGGTTATTAAGAATTTTTAATAATATCACAATTTTACTATGTTAATGAGCTTTTTATTGATATATTTTCTTTTTATTTGGCTCATATGGTTGAATTAGGTTACGTAAACCTACAAAAGTAAAGATATTTATCAAAATCAATGAAAAAGTATAACTTTTATTGATTGATGAACTCCAAAATTATTTTTTCTATTGAAAATTCATAAACATTAAGGCGTTTGTAATATATTTGAAAGCAATGCTGTTTTTTTTTGCACAAAAGTTTGCGAAAGTTAAGAACACTCTCTTCGCAGAAATTTGGACCGAAATTTTCCTGATTTTTTAAAGGCAAGCAAGACGGAAATTGCCCTTAACTCCACGACAATGGCGAGATTTTGAAAAAAATTTCCCAAAATCTTTCAAGTTTTTCAAAGGAATTCTAGCATAAAATCTTGATAAAATCTTTATCCAAAACTCACATTTTCTTACAAAAAAGGAGAGATTTACGAAAAAAATTAATTTTTTTTTATTAAAATTCAAAATTTCCGTTAAAATTTTCTTATTTAAAGCCTTTACAGATAAAAATGCTGTTAACAGCGGTTAATTTTCTATAACCGCTGTTTTGCGTTAACCGCATTTTCAGGTAAAAAACCGCTGTTATGCTGTTAACGGTTAACCGCTGTCAGAAACCCTACTTTAGTGGAGCCTTAAAAGCTTCGTGGTGAAGCCATTTTCAATTGTGTCGCTCGGGTTTGCTGCCACATCTCAATGCAAGAAAGCCTAGAAATAAAGTATATGACCAGATTTTACCGAGTCCAACTCTTAATCATATTAAAGCAGAAATGGGGTCAGTATCTCAATGCACATCTATCCCTACCCTTCACCAACCTAGGATATGCAGCAAGTGTAAACTTGGTTGAGTAAATGTAAGAGTAATCGAAGAGCTATTAGCAGAACTTGGTCTTTATCAAGAAACCAGACGCTGGAACTACCGTTTTTCACTTTTTTACCTCAATATGCCTTTGACACAGGGTTGAGAAGACTCCATTTTGGATATCGACTCCGGGAGTCTTGCCAACATTGCTTTCAGGTCTCAAATTATATTATCCTAATTTGCCTAATTTTCTAATCCATGTAGCTTCCTAATTTATGCCTTATTCAACCTATCCAATGCAACCTTACTGGATGTCAAATGTGAATTCAAAACTGAAAATTGGGAAGTTTTCACACCATACCTTTGTGATGTCCAAAACAACATCGATGGCGTATTAACCGAACCATTAACAATCAGTAAAGCAGTCGGAGTCCACACCAACCGCCTATCCAACGACGATGTCAACTGCTTCTACTCAATTGACAAAAAATTTCAATTTTTTCCAAAAGATTTGACAAAAATTTTCAAAAATCTTGAAGGAATTGTGATTGCAAATGGAAATATTAAGGAAGTCCATCAGAATGACTTGAAGCCATTCCCAAATTTAGTCCATTTGGGTCTTCATGTCAATGAAATTGAAGTCATTGAGGAAGACTTGTTCAAATTCAACCCAAATTTAAGGATGATTTCCTTCCGAAATAACAAAATTAAGCAAATTTACTCAAAAGTTTTTGATAATTTACATAATTTGGTTAAATTGAGGCTGTTGGGCAATGAGTGCATCGATAAGGATTCGGAATTAAGTTCAGCGTCTGTTCTGGATGTTGTGAAAGCTGTCAAACTTCAATGCACAGTCGCTGAGCAGCTCAGCATCGAAAAAGACATAAAGTCACTTGAAAATGACGTAAATCACATCAAATTTGAGGATTATGAAGCAAATGACACAAAAATTGAGGAAAATTTCAATAAAATTGACACAAAAATTAAGGAACTTGGACTGCCTAAGAATCACGAACTTAATGTCATGCTGGATAATGTCCATAATGTCAAAATTCCATTCATTGTGTCGATTTTTAAGGAAATTCAAAATTCATCCCAAAAATCCACTGAAGACATCCGCAGTTATCACACCTCAATAATCAGCATCAACCAGCAACTGTCGGCCATCCACAACAATTTTGAATCCTTTAAATCAGAAGTTTCGTCAGACATCCAAAAAATTATCGAGAATCCGATGAAAAAGCTGACAAAATTGGACAAAAAATTGATGAAAAGTTCAATGAAATGACAAAAAACTTGCAAGCAGCACAAGGTCAACTGTTTTCAATGATAAATGACAGACTGAAAAGCATTCAAAATTCTACAAATGAATTTGTTCAAAAGTGTCAGGAATATAGTAGTAATTTGAAGAGGGGTCATTCATAAATTATGTAAATTAACTGAATATTGAGTTGTGTTGGATTATTGATCTATAAATCTGGTATCAGGCCGGTGTGACTCTGGCATTTTAACCGGATTAGGTACAAAATCAGAGTCATGCCGGCCAGGAACTAGATTTTTTGATCGATAAACCAGCACAAGTTGATTATTGGGTTACAATGTTACAAAAATTAATAAAATGTTTATATCATGTTTTAAAAATTACAATTATTGTGATGTCTGATCAGAGTGGAGTCTGGGTTGTTTGAACCATTCATTCTTACTTATTGGAACCATGCTCCGATATTCAGCGTAGGTTTCTGCAAAAGCTCTTCCATTTAACTCTATTTCTGATCTAGTCATACATTTAAAGGCGATTCTACTACCATCAAGGTAATGCCGAGACGCAAGGCACCATACCGGATATCTCCATCTCTCAAGTCTATTGATTTAATCACTATTTCAAGTTAACTTGGATTGGATGTGTTGAAAATGACGCTAGAGTCTAAATATCTCAAACTGGCAGAAAGTTTCGAAGCATGGAGCTAGCTTTAGACATTCCCTACGCGCGGCAATGTGCCCTCGTGCGCCCCAGCCTAGTAAGTAAGTAAGTTCAAGTCAATATGTGAATTATCATATAGATTGTAGTCGATATAACACGAGTTTGCAAATTGCTGAGTATAATACAATCAGCGTTGGCACTTGAATGATCAGCTGATTGAACTTACTGTAGTTTTGATTCCAGGAACGCGATCAGCACGGTAGGAAGTGTTGTTCAAAAGGAGAATTAAGATTCATTTTGGGGTAATTTTGACTCTAAAACCCCCAATCCCCTTCCCATGCAGACTTCTAGGTGCAGTGACTCTGTAAATTCCATTGCAACACTTACTCGAATGACATTAATGAAGAAAGTTTTGTTATGAAGCTTTTAAGGCTCTAACAAGTATTTTTTTAGCATCAATTAGAAGAATTCTGCATGAATAGAGCTGCTTTATTCCATTTATGACTCCTTTATGCCATGTATGGCTGCCATATGTCATGTCTTGTGCATCTTCATTTGTGTTATTCAGTTGAATATCTCCAATAATCCATCTAAACCATCATATCACCTCAAAAATCTAAAAATCCCATTTTCAAAAAATCCGTTAAAATTCAAACATCCAATTTCGAAAATTCGAACATCACCCGCAGGTCAGTCAACTACGCCACAAAAAACCCTTTCGAAACACAAAAATTTTTTTATTTACATATTTTCCATCAAAACCAAAAAAAAAAACTTTTTAAATCTTCCTCCAAAAGTTAACGATAATTTAAAATCTAGATCAATTCAAATGTTGAATCCGCCACGACAGTGATGTACCAAAAGACATGCGGAGCATCAGCTGGCAGCTGTGCCGAGCCCGAAAACGAAAAAGATCCAATAATCGCACCAACCGTAAATGACGAAAAAAATTTATCAAAAAATATCGATTGTAGTGAATTTGACATAATTAAAGCTGTACAGTACGGTGCAGTAGATAGAGTATTGGAACTGATTAATGCTGGACATGATGTTAATCAGCCGGATAATGACATGGTGTATTTATTGCATTGGGCAGCTATAAATAATCGTCGGGAAGTTATAAAATTATTAATTGAAAAAGGCGCAATTGTGAATGTTATTGGAGGTGATTTACAGTCGACGCCGTTACATTGGGCGGTACGGCAGGGACACTTGGCAGCGACTGTATTGTTGATGAAAAATGGTGCAGATCCTAATCTATTAGATGCTGAAGGGAGTGGTTCGTATATCCATTTTTTTGACTTTGTGCCTTTATATTGACTTACTTTATGCTTTTTTAGGCTGCATACACTTAGCTAGTCAATTTGGTCATACGGCAGTTGTTGCTTATTTAATAGCCAAAAATGTATACTTAGATATTTATGATTCTAGTGGAATGACACCGCTCATGTGGAGTGCATGGAAAATGATTTCACTTGATCCAGTTCGGTTGCTGTTGACACTTGGTGCTAATCCTAATTTACAGGATTTGGCTCATGGAAATACAGCGTAAGTAGTGTAGTTTTAGTTTGGTAGGGTGGATCTGAATGTGTCCTGGTTGCTCTGATCTCATGATTTGTGAGATATGGGTTGGGATATAACATGGGACGAAGAACAGGTTGCAGAGTGGGACATGGGAAGAATCGTGAAATAGAACTCAGTATGGGACGAGGGACAAAACGTGAAATAAG
This sequence comes from Chironomus tepperi, assembly GCF_022539635.2. Lineage (NCBI taxonomy): Eukaryota > Metazoa > Arthropoda > Insecta > Diptera > Chironomidae > Chironomus > Chironomus tepperi. Next base: position 584,168 of record NW_027226129.1, on the reverse strand, counting down.
AAGCAAGACAGGACGCGGGTCGTGATTCAAGATAGGACGTGATGTAGAATGCAATTCGATACAAGACACGGTATGGGATGGTATGTGAGACGAGATTCGGAACGGAGCAAGAAACAGGATGTGGTTCTGTCCGAGTGACAGAGTGCGGGACGCGGGATTAAACGATAGACGCGATGTAGGACGAGATGCAAGACCGGACACAATATTGGATACAAAACGTGACGCAAGATGAGATGCAGGATTGAACGAATGACATAATACGGAAGGGACCTAAAATAGGATGCAAGATGGGACGTGATGCGGAACGGGAAGCGGAATGTGACGCATGACAGGATAAGGAACTGAACGCGGGACGGGATGCGGGTTGTAATGCAAGATGGGATTCTAAACATGACACAAGACGAAGCGTGGGAAAGACGGAACTGGGGATTGGGCGCTGGTTGGATGTGACAGGATGTAGGGTGGGAAACGGAACGAAATACAGGAAGGAACGCGGGACGAAGCGAGATACCGGATATGGGGCAAGATACCTGATTTAACAAGAGATGGGATTCAGAAGAGGATGTGAGAGAGGATGCGGAATTAGCTGGGAGACGGAATGAAAAAAGGGGCAAGAGACGGGATTTATGATGGGAAGCAAGACGGGATACAAGACGGGATGAGAAACATGATGTAGGGCAAGATGAGACGCAAGACGGGGTACGGGACGAGACGTAAGACTGAAAGTAGGATGGGACAAGAGTCGGGGTGCATGATGGGAAGCAATACAGGATGGGATAAGGGACGGGATGTGGGACGGGATGCAAGACAGGATGCGTAACAACACATCAAGAAAATCACACAATTTATCTCTAATGACAATACCAAGTAATTCAATTCCTTCAATTTTAGTCTCCACTGGGCCATTCTCTCACGAAATCACCGAGCCATCCACACCTTAGTTATTAAAGGAAAAGCCAATCTTGATGTTAAAAATAAAAAGGGCGACAGTCCACTTCAACTTCTTCAACAACATATCGGATCTAGATGGATAACTAGAGAAGTTACAGACCTCATAAAGCACATCACACAACAACGTTCAAAAGTCAGCATACTCATGAAAATAACAATGAATCAAGATATTAAATGGTGGACACTTGTCTGCATTCCATTCCTGTTGCTGTTCTCAATAGGACTTATTTTATCGACAGAAATTTTCATTATTTTTAAAATAGTTTTAATTGTTATTGTTTGTGTCATCATATCCATTATAAAGCGAATTATGTTGGATGATAATTTGCAGTCTCAACTTCCGTTAATGTTCTATTGGGCAACAATGGCTTTCTTCTATGTTAGTTGGGCTGTCTATATTGTACCAGTTGCATCGACAATGTTGAGTTTTGTGTTTGCTGGGCTGAATTTGGCACTGTTTATATGCTTTATAGTGCTGTTGAGAGGTGAGTTTTTTGGGATTATTGATGCTTATGTTGCGATGTGTCATGACACATTGGTTGCGATACATTGTTTGTGATGTGTCATAACACATATATTACGATGTGTCATGACACATATGTTGCAATGAACTATGACACATATGTTTCAATGAACTATGACACACATGTCGCTTTGTGTCATGACACATATGTTGCTATGTGACATGAAACATGTGTTGCTATGTGCCATGACACATAAGTTGCAATGTGACATGGAACATATGTTGCTATGTGCCATGACACATATTATACCAAGTGCCATGACACATATTATGCCATGTGACATGACACATTTCTCGAGATTTCTCATGACACATAGGTTGCAACACATAAGTTGCTCACCACTATATTCCTCCACTTATATCAACACCTAACTCAACCCTCATTATCAATTCCAATTTTTAGGCGATCCCGGTATTCTAAAATCAACACTTACTGAACGACTCAAAACAATCATTTACATCGCAGAGAGTGACGAAAAAGGAAAAGGCTTTGAACCGTCATCATTTTGCTCAGCATGTCTAATAAGACGTCCAATTAGATCGAAACATTGCTCAGTTTGTGATCGGTGTGTGGGAAAGTTTGATCATCATTGGTAAGTAGTTCTTTGGATTTGTGAATTAGACTGAGACGAAGACCGAAAACGACCGAAGACGAACGAAGTAGACCGACGAAGACCGACGAAGACCCAACGAAGATCGACGAAGACCAACGAAGACCAACGAAGACCAACGAAGACCAACGAAGACTAACGAAGACTAACGAAGACCAACGAAGACCAACGAAGACCAACGAAGACTGACGAAGACCAACGAAGACTGACGAAGACCAACGAAGACCAACGAAGACCAACGAAGACCAACGAAGACCAACGAAGACCAACGAAGACCCAAGACCGACTCTATAGCTGTTAGCATAATCTAATCCTTGTTCAATTTACTTCCAGTCCATGGATAGCAAACGACATTGGCATCAACAACCACCGAATCTTCATTGTCTTCATCTTCCTCATTCTCATCATCATGATACTAAATTTCTATGCTGGAATTCTATTTTATCAGCATAACTGCAACTTGGCTGGTGAAGGCATTTGGAACTCAATTTTAATTCTCAACAATTGCTCACTGTGGGTCGTGTGGATGATGATTAATGCCACATTTCATATATTTTGGGTGACAATCCTAACGACAATTCAAATTTATCAAATTGTATTCATGGGAATGACAACAAATGAGCGAATTAATCGTGGACGTTATAAGCACTTTTCAGAATTAGGCGGAAAATCGCCATTCCATCTTGGTCCGTTGAATAATCTTGCTGAGTTCTTCCAATGTAGCTGTTTTGGACTATTTAGCATTAAAAGGAGGAACTGGATGATTTTTAATGACAATTTAGAGTCGAGGATCATCGAGAATGGATCATTGTTAAGATTAAATGAAGGCCTTGAATATGTGTGAACAATTTGAATTATTTAAGGCTGTTAGAGCAGTAGATAGGGTAGGGACAGGCAGCAGGCTCAAAGACAACAGAACAAAAAAGGCCATTTTTCATGCTTCTCATATTTATTATAAATGATATTGTGATTTTAATATCAAAAACATTTTTAGCTTATTCAGGTTTAATCGTGTAAAATTTTTGGTACACTGAGAGAAAAAATTTGGGATTTGGCAATAGGGAAAATTTGAGGAATTTTGGATAAAAATTGTTAAAATTCTCAAATTTTCACAAAAATTCAAAATCAAAATTTAATGCCAAAATTTGAATTTTTTTCTCTCACTGAGAAAAAAAATTTGAAAGTTGGCAATGGGAAAATTTGGGGAATTTTGAAAATAAATTGTTAAAATTTTCAAATTTTCACAAAATTTCATCAAAATTTAATGCCAAAATTTGAATTTTTTCTCTCACTAAGAGAAAAAATTTGAAAGTTGGCAATAGGGAAAATTTGAGGAATTTTGGATAAAAATTGTTAAAATTCTCAAATTTTCACAAAAATTCAAAATCAAAATTTAATGCCAAAATTTGAATTTTTTCTCTCACTGAGAGAAAAGATTTGAAGATTGGCAATAGGGAAATTTGGAGGATTTTTGAATAGAAATTGATAAAATTCCCAAATTTTCACAAAAATTTCTAACAGTTCAAAATCAAAATTTAATGCCAAATTTTGAATTTTTTCTCTCAGTGTATGTCAAGGGGCATAGTCAGAGTGGCAGGAGTCTTTCTCTATTTTGGGCCAAAATTCTTCAATTTGCTAGGGTTTTTCGGGGACCCTTCTACCCCATACTTCTTGTTCAACCCCTAGCACCCCTCCCCCTACCCCCTCACTACGCCCCCCTAATTCGTATACTTTTTGCATTTAATATTTAAAAAATTAATCAGAACAAATTTTTTTGATAAATATAAATTTTTTTTGGTGTTGATTTCGACTCATTCTCATCGGACAAGCAATTTACTTAACTACCGTGTGCACGTTACTTAGATAGGGACAAACTACAACCTATTATTATATATATATATATTGTGATAAAACAATGAAGTTTTAAACATGAAGGAAAATTATTATTATTGAACAAAAAATAAAAAAAAAAAGACGATTATTGAAAATTTAATTAATTTATTATATTTTATTTTATTTTTATTGAACATTAGATTGTGTAGATTTGAAAGTTAAGCTATGAGTCTGATGATATCCTTGATTACAGCAATAATGTCACTAAAACTGCTGTTCGAACTCTGAATGTGCTCAGTGAAAGTGTTGGAATTGATTAAAATTATGATTCAAGTTGATTTGTGCAACAAAGTTGAGGATAGCCTGGGGCAGATGTCAGCCGGGGCAGTGTTAACAGGACTTTGGAAGTCCAGATTCGATGGAGTCAAGTGAAGGTGAAACCATATTGAAGTTTTGCAAATGCAACATTCTGACTGAAGAAATCGATTGATTTTTTAATGTCACGTGCTTAATTGCTTACTTGTTTTGCTGGCTCTCCGGATCAATGGTGATTCATAGCCTTGCATAAATGTCGTCTAAAATTAGCTATTTTGCTGTGTATCACTTGCCATTTCCCGATTCCAAGTGCAATACTGACTCAATCGATAACTTCTATGCAAGAATTCTTTATAACGTCCACGTGATCTTTTGCCATCTATAAACAGATGTAATGTTTTGCTCAATTGCTGAGAATCACATCCAAAGTGCATAGGAACTGTTGATAGGGATAGTGATCAACAGATTCTATCCAGGAGCCTGATAAAGCTAAAATACTCATCGTGATTCAACAGAGTTGGACTAGACATGTAAAGAGATGCTTAGAAGAGTTCTCTGTATTAGAATTGAAACCAAATGTAATTTAGATGATTCCGGAATAACAGAACTATGCTTTCTCGAAATAAATCCAATAAATTTTTGGTATCAGGATCGGGATTGAAATTTTCGAGATTTCTCGATCCAGATCCATATAGCGAGAAACCATAAACGGAAGTCGGTTAAACGCCCCTAATTGAAGTACCAAGTCGTAGCGACTACTTCATGGTGTAAAATTTTGAGAGATTTTGGTGGATTCTGCTCCATTTTGATCCTTACTCCAGTGACATCCATTTGGAGTCCAGTATAGTCCGACCCAAGAATTATTGCCTAATCTGGACATAGTTAGTAATCTTGATTCGGCAATAGCCTTCACTAGCGCTCGCCCAGATGCGCAGGTTTAAAAGCTAGCCTAAACCCTATACCAATGTAACAAATATGTCCAATTACCAAATAATCACCAGAAGTGCCAAAACCTCAAGTAACTCCAGCTCCAGAGCTAATTGACCATGAATACTGATTAAAGAATGTCAGCTTAACATAGGGACATAAGGAGATAGTTTTTAAAAACTAGATGACAGAGCCAGCAACAAAGTCATATGGAAAGCATTACGTTGTAGCCTAAGGTCCATATAGGAGCTGACACGTAGCAAACTAGCTCCATCACCTTATCCAAAATTTTGTTTACAATCAATTTTACCTGAATTGAGTTTAAATCTTTTGTTTTCCGTCTCACTCATGCATACCTGTTGATGTCTCAAAACTTCACTACTCACGCACACTAACATCCACAAAAAATGAGTATACTCTCACGAGAAAGTTTCTGTGACGTCAAATAAGCCAGCCTCTCTCGATTCTCTCAATATCCAATACAATGTAAAAGCATTTTTTTATAAAAAGCCGACATCATACGACTAACATAGTCAGACAGTCAACAAAGTTCGCACTGAAAACGTTGTGACTTTATTTATTTTAAATTTGTTGTGTTTTTATTGATTTTTTTGGAATATTTTGGTTAATTTTACATGCTTAAAACAATGGCACAGTGAGTATCTAGTGGAAATCAATGAAAATTGAGGAAAATCATTAAAAATTCTCTAAAAAATGCTTCAACATTCCAGAAAAGCAGACATTGCCTTAATTGGACTCGCTGTCATGGGACAGAATCTGATTCTCAACATGGACTCTAAAGGATTTGTTGTCTGTGCATTTAATCGTACGGTTGATAAGGTTAGATTCCACTTAATAATCAATTGACAGTCAACTGCATAGTTATGTCCATGTATTTGTCTATACGGTTGATATGTGACGTCACTATGACTTTGTAATATATTTCCCTTCAAAAATGATATGTCGGTGTCTGTTGTGTGTGGATTATTTTTGGTTGTAAATTAGACCCGAATGGCACGTGTATTTTTGGATTGATGCACATTTTATCTGGAAGGTTAACCCTTTGGGTATACCCTTTGGATAGTTCCTTCGGATATTGTTCTGGGTGATACCCGGAGGGTTAACTCTTTGGATAGTTTCTTCGGATATTGTTCTGGATGGTATCCGAATGGTTAATCCTTTGGGTAGTGCCTTCGGATATTGTTCTGGATGATATCCGGAGGGTTAACCCTTTGGATAGTGCCTTCGGATATTGTTCTGGATGGAATCCGGAGGGTTAACCCTTTGGGAACTGCTCTTGATGGTATCCGAATGGTTAATCCTTTGGGTAGTGCCTTCGGATATTGTTCTGGATGATATCCGGAGGGTTAACCCTTTGGATAGTGCCTTCGGATATTGTTCTGGATGATATCCGGAGGGTTAACCCTTTTGGTAGTTCCTTCGGATATTGTTCTGGATTGTATCCGGAGGGTTAACCCTTTGGGTGTTCCTCCTTAGATTGTCCCCCTTACCCTCTTAGTCTATCTAATCCCCAATCTAATCTCAAAACCATCTCTCTCCCTACAGGTCAAGCACTTCCTCGACAACGAAGCCAAAGGAACTAAAATTATCGGCGCAACATCTATGGAAGATATGGTCAGCAAATTAAAGAGTCCACGACGTGTTATGCTCTTGGTCAAAGGTGAATATACTTTCTTAATATACAATATATTCTATTTGTAGTTGTGTCTGTGCGTCAGTCAATAATAGTGCTAATGAATGAAAAAAAATGTTAAGTACGGCAGTTGAATTTGTTTTGGTTTTCTTTTCTGTTTTGAGGCTTACTTTTGTGTTATAATTCGGAAGTGAAATGGAGGGCAAAGAAATTGTGGAATTAATTATTGGGAATGAGAAGTAAAAGTGATGTTGTGGATGGGGTTTTTGGAGGCTGTAATGGTTTTTGAAGGCTGTACTGGTTTTGAAGGCTGTAGTGGATTTGAAGGCTGCACTGATTTTGGAGCGATCCTTAAGTTATGATTAATGAAGAGCCAGATCAATGCTAGAAAGCATAAAGATTGTCAATCTTAAGCCTTTATTAAAGGTTCTCAATTATAATAGTAATAAGGTGATGAGAACGGGTTCCTGGTGCAACGTGGGGAAAAGTACGAAACACTAGTCCAATGACAATGGTGATTCCAATGTGTAGGGTTCCGGATGCCAAGACTAAGGCTCCCTGGTTCTGATTCAAGGTCTGTCGAGACTGATACTTTGAGGGAAATTCCCTCATAATCATATTCTCAACAGGGTCTCGGTCTCAGTCATGGTCTCGGACTTGGTCACGGTTTCGGCTTAAGTTCCGCTTCAGCTTTGGATTCGTCTTCGACTTCGGCTTCTGTACTTCGGCTTCGGCTTCGGCTTCGGCTTAGGCATCGGCTTAGCTTTGGCTTTGGCTTCGGCTCCAGCTTCAGCTTCGGCTTCGGCTTCGGCTTCGGCTTCGGCTTCGGCTTCGGGCTTTGGCTTAAGCTTCGGCTTTGGCTTCGGCCTCACCTTCGGACAGTTTAGTTCATTGCTAGTTAGTGAATGTACCATTACACGTGTTTAGGATCACCTTACAGCCACCCAGTATCCCAATCTCAATAGATAGCTTCTGATTCCATCAACATTGTATCACAAAAAACTGCATCAATAATTCATTAAAAATCTTGTCAATTTGATGTAATGCAATCGTTATGCACTGCTTTACAAGTCCTATAAAATCACAATTTACTTTAATTTATGTCGATCAAAAGCAAATTTTTTATGCTGCTCTGCAAAAAAAACTAGTTTCCATCTCAATTTTCATGTCATTGCGGTAAATTTAACATTAATTCGTGAAATACAAGACGTAAAGAAGAAAAGAAAATCGCGGTGAGTGAGTGAGATGGACGATGAGTGAGTGAGATGGAGATATCAGGTGATAGTAGAATTGAGAGAAATTGATGAGCGAATTTTGTGACTGTATTAAAGTCAACAACTTTTATTTGTAAACACAGCAATATTTTTCGAGTAATTTGATCATCAGGTGAGAGGAATTAAGAGAGGAATTTGGAAGTGTTTGTCTAGTCATTTAGGGTACAAAGTCGTGGTTTTGATGACGATTATTTACTAAAGAATCTATAAAGGCTTAAGAAGGAATGTTTGGCAATTCAATCGTCATGTATGGATGGTCTTGGATGGGACTTAAGGATGGGGTTATAGGACAGTCATTAGAAATAGGATTGACTCTTCTAACCTGATGGTCATGCAAATCCATAGTTAGCACAGACCCTCTAAAATCTATGATGAGCAGCTTTTTGCATTTCACGGCACACTTCGGTGGTAAGCTACGTACGAAACATGACACAACATACGGTTAATAGCATTTCCAACAATTTTTGACGGTTCACTAGTGTGCTGCGGAATATATGATGCCTACCATTGTTATAGATTGAGGTAAAACTCGACTAAGACCATCCATACTAGCTGAGGATGCTCAATTGTGCTGTATGAACTATTCAAAGACTGACTTGTGACATCCAAAGTCCTCTCAATTCTGGACTAAATGGGATTCATGATCTTACGACTCATGGTGTCTGAAATCAGAGTTGACAGGACCTGGGATGGGCCAGAGTCTAGTTTAGGGTCCATCACATTTGAATCCTTCTAGTTCTGGATGGAATGTAGTGCATGGTATCTGAGGTCAGATTTGACAGATCTTTAGGAGATCGGACTCTAGTCGAAGAGCCACCTTGATGAAGTCCACCCAATTCTGGATCAAATCTGATTCATGTTCTCTCGAACTTGAATCTCAGGTCAAATTTAGTAGACCTTTCCCTAGTCGAGGAACCTACACAATAGAGTCTTGCCAATTCTGGATAAAATGTGATTGATTGCATCCTGTACTTGATCTTCTATACTAAGTTGTCTCTCGTCTGAGATCAGAATTAGGAGTCCTTAACCTAGTATAGCAACCTCCTACACAACAGAATACGCCAAATTCCCCCTCAGATCACCTCCATCACCTCCGATCACTACCTACATCAATTCCATCACACCTCAACAAAATCAACAAAAAAAATTCCTCAATTTTCCATTCATATTATCTGTCATTGACATTGACGCACAAATCGAATGCCAAACACTTTCAATAATCAATTACGATCACACGACTTTTGACTCACATTCACAACATAGAAACATTCTAAAGTGAAAGTAAATCAACAACAGTAAATGTTGCGTTCATGTAACTTGAATTGTTAATCAAGGTACATTAGAATGCCATGCATGTTTATGTAGGTAGAATGCGAATGTGGAATGTATTTATGCGGTGCTGTATGCCGGGTTAAATGTTGGTCAAGGGTGAAGTTAGTGATCAATGCTCGGTGAGAGGGTTGAGTTATTGAAAATTGATGTTGTAGGTGCGGAATGGAAAGTTTGTGAATGAGGAGCGGTCGTAAATGAGGTGACCGTCATGCGTATCCGCCGTCCATACCTTAATGCTGTGAATTTAGGTCATGAAGCTTCTTTAAGTGCCTTTCAAGTCCCCTAAGTGCCCCTCAAGTCCCCTAAGTGTCCCTCAAGTCCCCTAAGTGCCCCTCAAGTCCCCTAAGTGCCCCTCAAGTCCCCTAAGTGCCCCTCAAGTCCCCTAAGTGCATATTGTCATCCCTTAAATTACCCTAAGGGCAAGTGACCCCCATCCGTGACCTAACTCCCCCACAATCCCCTCATTACTTCATACTTGCTGCCTTTACATCTTCCGCAATGTACATTACAACCTCAGCACATTGCATGCACATCTAATTCCAATGTCAAACTCATTATCACTAATTCAATCATTTTTTTGCTTCATAATTACAGCTGGAAGTGCAGTCGATGATTTCATTAAGCAACTCACGCCACTTTTATCGCCCGGTGACATCATTATTGACGGTGGTAATTCAGAATATCAAGATACAGCACGTCGTGTTGAGGAATGTAAGAAGAACAAGCTTTTGTTCGTTGGATCGGGTGTTAGTGGTGGTGAGGAAGGTGCTCGTTATGGACCATCACTTATGCCGGGTGGTAATCCAGAGGCATGGCCACATATTAAGGACATTTTTCAATCAATTTGTGCAAAGTCTGGAAATGATCCATGCTGTGAATGGGTAAGTGTTGTGGGAGGGTTTTGGGGGTGGGTATGCAGGGTCATGCATGCGTCTTGGATTGGTATGCATGGTCATGCATGCGTCTTGGATTGGTATGCATGGTCAATCGGATGCGTCTTGGATTGGTATGCATGGTTAATCGGATGCGTCTTGGATTGGTCAATGCCAATATGTCCCTGACCTACCCGACACCAATCCACAATACCCACATTCCTAACCACATCTCTAACTTCATCTCCAATCATCATTTTAGGTCGGCGAAGGTGGCAGCGGACATTTCGTCAAGATGGTCCACAATGGCATCGAATACGGTGACATGCAGCTCATCTGTGAAGCATACGATCTCATGAAGTCATTAGGTATGAGCCAAAAGGAAATGGCCGATACATTCACAGAATGGAACAAAGGAGAACTTGACTCATTCCTGATTGAAATCACAAGCCAAATTCTCAACTATAAAGATAAGGATGGATATTTACTTGAACGTATTCGTGATACAGCTGGACAAAAGGGAACGGGCAAATGGACAGCAATTGCTGCACTTCAATATGGTGTGCCTGTAACTCTAATTGGTGAGGCTGTATTTGCTAGATGCTTATCAGCACTTAAGGACGAACGTGTACGTGCAAGTAAATTAATTAAAGGACCTGAGGGTAAGCCAACGGTCGAAAATAAGGCTGAATTCCTAAATCACATCAAGAATGCTCTCTATTGTGCTAAGATTGTCTCATATGCACAAGGATTCATGCTGATGCGTGAAGCAGCTAAAGATTTTGGATGGCATTTGAATTATGGCGGTATTGCATTGATGTGGCGTGGCGGATGTATCATTCGTAGTGTCTTTTTGGGCAATATTAAGGATGCATTCACAAGAAATCCACAACTATCGAATCTCCTGCTTGATGACTTCTTTAAGGCTGCAATCACTAAGAATCAACATTCATGGAGACAAGTTGTGGCTAATGCAACACTTTGGGGCATTCCAGTTCCAACAATGTCAGCTGCACTTGCATTCTTTGATGGATATCGATCGGAACGACTTCCAGCTAATTTATTGCAGGCACAACGTGACTTTTTCGGTGCACATACGTATGAATTGTTGGGACAGGAAGGAAAGTTTGTTCATACAAATTGGACTGGAACTGGCGGTAATGTTAGTGCTTCATCATATAATGCCTAAATGGATTCTATTGTTTTTTTGTGGTATTAAACACTTGACTGGATGGGATCTAAATTTCCATTAGAGATTCTTTTTTATATGCTATTAATTTTTGGTGGATTTATGATAAAGTTTGGATTTAAAATATAATAAATGTTTATGTCTAAATTAACAATTTTGAGTGACTTGTTATTACATTATGTGTTTCAGGCAGAGTTGGCAGGACTTCGGTGTTTGAGCGCCTCCATATTGGAGTCCTGCAAACTTTAGTTTCAGGTATGAAATGGGGAATGGTCTTCAATGTAGGAGTTCTCAATGTTTAAACATTTCAACTCCATTTGTCAACTCTAGGTTGCTAGATTCGAAGAAATACGGCCTGAGACCCGGGTCACGTCAATCTTCGCTAGGACGGCTTCATTCAAGCCTAAAACTACAGCTCAGATTGCATTTTGAATCATTTTTGGTTGACCTTACTGTCTTTAAACTATAATACGAGACTATAAGATTGACAGAATCCAACCCAAGAAGCACACGACGTAAAAATAGCAAAAAGTCCAACATCAGGCTATCGTGACACTGACCGCAGGCTATGATTTCCCGATAAATTTTCGGGTATATCATGACGACAAAATTGTTAAACTTAACCAAATTTTAAACCATTCCTTCCAGAGCTCCAATTGGACTTGAATGAATTTTGTATGGAAATGTCGACTTGGCTTCATACCGAATGGAGCCATCCGCATGTAATCGAGTCGATTCAAGCCAACTTTTTGATACAAAAATCGAATCGACTTCCGAGCTCTTCTTCATACCCTTTGCAACAAGGTGTGCTATGCTTTGGAAGAATCTACACATGAAACCCAAGAATAGACAGACAAAGACTGGAATTCACACAACTAGACTATTTTATTATCTTATCGAACCTGATAAGGAACAATATTGAGAAAGTTCTGTCACTTTTAATTATTTATTTAGTTCAAATTTGTGACTTTTATTGTTCGGTAATAAATTATTTTATACAGTAAAGTGGACAGTAATCCAATAATATTAGCAATCATCGACATTTACTTCCAAATATCTAGCATACCAATCAATAGACATGGACAATTACTCAGAATTCCATCAACAAATCTTCCAAATTTTATCAGAACTTGAAGAAAATTACAAAAAATCCCAAAAAATTGATCAAAATTTGCAAGCTAAACTGTACAAAAAGTTGAAAATTTTGCCAAATCATGAGGAAATTATTCAAGAATTTGAGAGAATATTTGAGCTGTCCTACGATGAAAATGACATCAATCCATCAGATGACACCCAAGAACCTGAAAAATCACTCAAATCCGACCCAAAATCAATTGATGTCCAACAAAATTCTTCCTCAAAAAATCAACAAAATTCATCATCAAAGTCAGAAGTCACTGTTGAAGTTTCAGTTCCAATCAAAAGGCCATCAACACCCAAAAATGAAAAGGAACGAAAGCAAATGTGCATTGAACTTTTTGCTGATTTTGGAACCTTTTTTAATCAATCAGTGTCAAAAGTTGGATTTAAATATTGCACGGAGACGGAGATTGTTAGGAGAGGGGAGTAACTACCCTTTACCCTCTACCTGCTTACCACCTAGACTTTAGCCATTCTACTTCCTTTGCCCCATCTTGCCTTCCTCCTAGTCTTTTTTAGTGTTACGCAATTTCCGAACATTTCCAGTCAAGATTGTGAATTGTTAATTTTGATCCGAATACCACAAATCGGTTAATCGATACAAAATCAAGCCCCAGGCTGACGTGAATCTAACATAGTGCCAGGCATAGTATGACAATCTAATCCAAGATGTAAACCAACCGTAGTAATTTGGTGCCAGATTTAAACCAAACATGTTCATCAAGTGTCAAGATTTAAGCAAACCATGACAATCTAGTGCCAGATTCGAAATGGATATGAAAATTTGGTGCAAGATTCCAAACGAATTTGGTAATCTAATGTCACATTTAAACCGACCAGGTCATAGTTTGCATTATGTCGAATTCAAGCCAGTGTCTAGTGCCTGATTCTGGACTCATTAATCGATTTGTGGTATTTGGATAGTAATTTAGTGTTAAGTGTCTGTTGAGTCCATAAATAGTCCATAAATCTATCAAAATAATCTAGGATTAATTAAAATGTATTCTTACAAATTGTAAATTTAATGAAATAAATTCAAAATTCAATGAAAAATAGCTCCAGACTTTTCAATCCAATTTATGTCCATTTCCTCACATTTAGCATCAATTCCTTAATCCACATCAAATCTAGGCTGCACATAAATCCTTCGAACTTTCAACTTCCTTCCCTTCAATCGCTTGACTCTCTTGCGTCGATGAATGATGTAGTAAAGTGCACCTTTTTGATATTTTGGATGCTTTGGCTGCTTCCGCTTCTTATATGCCATTTTAAATATTCGATTCCTCAACTTCCTTCCTTGATTTCCAAGCATCAACTTCTGCAAGATGTCCTGAAAGAAGATCTCAATCAGAACGACAAGCACTGACATTCCATAGCCAATAGTGAGTGTGCTGAACACTTGAGTCAAATTTTCAAGTTTAAGTATTTTCGGGCTGATTAATGGCTTTGGTCTTTGATGATCAAAATTATTAAGTGACGCAAATATGTTCCAGATGTGCATCAGACCAGCTTGAAATGTTAAATCCATAAAATATTGAAATCTATCAATAAATGGATTAAGGTAGCTAGCTTCAAGTCGTACAAATTGTGGAAAGAACTTCTGTTTTAGCAGGTAATAATAGTCAGACAGCAGTCGGTTGTTCTGCATATTGTAGCTTAATAGCAAATTAGCACGATCACATTCCATAACAAAAACTGACTTTTGTCTCAAAATTTCATTCCTGAATTCACCCTTAAATGCCATATTGGATGTATTAAGCCTTGAGTCCAACTTCTTGTGCATTTCAGTTCTATTGATGATGTACACAAATGCTTCTGGACAGTAAATCTTGTAATCTGACGCGACCAAGTCATCAAATGTCTCAAGACGATGTTGCTGGATGGGATGAATCATGAAGGACGTGATGACACCTTCGTAGGCATTGCACAGTACCCAAATCATGATAATAATCAGTTCCAACAGAATAGTCAGCACCACGCGATTTTTCCGACTGAATTTCACACCTTGACCGATAAACATGACAAACATGCCGTACCCAAGCAGCCACGGTGAGTCAACAGCACCACGACCACGAAACATCCACCAGACAGCTACACAACAAGCCATAGTAAGCATAATGAACATCCAAGTAAGTCCATCAAATGGCTTAACGAATGTCAACTCAAAATGTGAAATTTCACGTGAAATTGGCATTAAGGCACAGTAGCTAGTCTCTTCATAGGTCAACAGCTTTGGATAGGCATTGAATGGAAATACAACAGCAGTATTGATGCTCAAGTCCATTTTCCGGTCTTTCCATAAATCTATTATCTGCCTGCAGTCATCAAGTATGGAAATGCCAACAGTTGCATTTTGGATCTTTGTGATTTCAACCAGGAACGAGACCATTGTGGATCGAACAAATCTATTTTTAGTAAGCACACGTGGACTTTGTGAACAGACAGGAACTCGATATTGATGATTATGAAGATTTTTAAGCTTGTCGGGAAAGGCTTCATGTCCACTTATGAGGACGGTATAGACTCTGGCATTGCCAGTAAAGAACTCAAAAGTTACAGTTGTAATTGCGTGATTTTTTTCATAAATTATTGCAAAATTGAGGAAACTGAAGTGCTTCAACTGTTGGATGATGACTAGCTGCTGATTCAAAGTCGTTTGATCGGGAACAATGAAGATTAATTTAGCAGTATGAAGCCATATTGTTGAGCTTATGTAACGGATGAGAACATTTGGAACTGTTTCCTGTGAATTTTTAAGTGGATTTATGTTAATAATGAGTAAATGTTAATCAAAAATGGTAAAAATTTGACCAGGACTGTCATCAATAATCAATTAGACATGAAGGCAAGTTAAGGAAACCAAACTCGAACAGCACAAGTCGGTGAATCGAACCAAAATGCAGCACTAAACTCATATAGCTATGGATTGGTGTCAGGCATTTTCTGGCAATCTAGTGACCAGATTAAAACAGATCATGTCATGTCTGGCATCATTCCAGAGTCATACCAGCCTAATCATGGATTTTGGATCGATTAACCGAATTTTGCTATTTGGGATGCATTTTCATTTTCTCTAGAACCCTAAAAGGCAAAGAGTATCCTTTCATGCAGAGTTGGCAGGGATTGTCCGGACTTTCGGAGTCCGGACTTCACATTGAAGTCCTGCCAACTCTGCTTTCATGGTACAGAAAGTCTCTTTGCCTCTTAGAGAACTGCAAGGATGCATGCATGAAACAGAATCAGGTTTACCATTCACCAGGTTTACCAAAGTCAATAGATTGGAACTTTTTTTGCAAATGCACATAAATACGAACGAATTTTCAAGTTCCTCTCCCTTGACCAACCCCTACTCCTTTAAAACTAGTCTTTAACCTACCTGACTAATGAATCCAAACATAAAAACCACCACAGCAGCCTTCCTCAGAGTCTTTTCAGTCAGCACATCTTTAAAATCACTCAAAACCACAGCAGTGTCATGTCCAACACATCCAGCAATGTCATTGACTGTCGATGACCACATTTGTCCACCCAAATTTCCAATGAGGACATCCTGAGTGTCACTTTTGGACTTGATGATGTCTTTGGTGATTTTGCAGACATAACTTGAGAGTTTTTTGGAACTTTTTGAGGTTTTGAGGATGAGATTGGTGCTGATTGTTGAGTTGAGGATGAGAAGTGCCAGGAAAAAGTCAAATAATTTGGTGATTTTCATCCTTTTATTCCAAGCTTGTTAAGTTACGTGTTTTACATAATCTCAAGTTTTGCAATGGTTCGGAGTGTTTCCATAGATGCAACAAGTGTTACTGATCAAAAGTTATCCATGGTGACTGTGTTGAATCGGATAATGTAATTTTAATTACAGACATTCTAAAATGGTCAATAAACATTCAGGAATGTAAAACGATGTAAAGTCAAAACAGCTTCATATCGACTTAATGCTTCAAACATTCATCATCCTTAATCCACATGAAATCTCGGCTGCACATAAATCCTTTGAACTTTCATTTTCCTTCTCTTCAATCGCTTGACTCTCTTGCGTCGATGAATGATGTAGTAAAGTGCACCTTTTTGATATTTTGGATGCTTTGGCTGCTTCCGCTTCTTATATGCCATCTCATGTACTCGATTCTTCAACTTCCTGGCTTTACTTGCAATCATCAGCTTCACCAGAATGTCATGAAAGAAGATCTCGATGACAAGCAAAACAGATGACAATAAGCAGCCAACAATGAGGATTATGAAGACCTGCTTCAAATCTTCAAGTTTCAGATAGTAAAATTCATCAGACTGTTCGTAAATCTTGCTGTACGGTAGGTCCATTGTGTGATAAAGTTTCCAGATATACAGCAATCCAGCTTGAAATGACAAGTCCATATAATACTGAAGTCTCTCAATGAATGGATTCAAGAAGCTAGCTTGAAGTTGAACCATAAAAGGCATTATCACTTCCGGCATGATGTAGTAAAATTCAAAAATTGATTTATTATATTCAGGCAGCCTTCTGACAATTGTTGCTCTAGCTTGATAACAAGTCAGTATAAATACGTAATGCTGTCTGGCTATTTCAAGACCAAACCTTTCTCTACTTATTTGAGTCGCAGATGTATTTAGTCTGTTTTTCAGTATTTTATGGTATTCAGAGCCCTTAATCATGTACTCAAACAGCTCATCAGTCATAATCTCATAATTTGAAGCCAACAAGTCATCAAATGTCTCAAGTCGATGTTCCTGAATTGGCTCGATCATGAAAGATGTGACGACACTCTCGTAGGCATTGCTGAGTACCCAAATCATGGCAATAATCAACTGAATCAGAATAGTCAGCACCAGACGATTGTTCCGACTGAAATCAACACCTTGACCGATAAACATGACAACCATGCCATACCCAAGTAGCCACGGTGAGTCAACAGCACCACGACCTTTGAAAATTCCCCAAACAGCAACACAACAAGCCATAGTCAGCACAAGGAACATCCAAGTAAGTCCATCAAATGGCTCGATGATGATTGACTGAAAAATTGACGTTTTTGGAGACATTGGAACTAAGGCACAAAAGCCATTTTCCTCATAAGTCATCAATTTTGGCTCAGCAGACTCAATAAAGACACCTGTATTCAGCAACAGATGCATATGGCGATCCCTCCAATGATTGTGGACTTGACTAACATCCGGAAGTACGTTAAGATGAACTGTTGCATTTTGGTGCCTTTTAACAGCTCCTATAAAGTAAAGTATGGCTGAATACACATTGTTCCTTGTGATTGTGACTCGTGGTCTTTCACTAAATGCCATGACTTTATATGGATATCCCATCATGTTCTTAAGCTTGTCAGGAAAGACAAATTCAGCTTGATCTTGATTTTGTTCTATTCGGACATAAAGATCCAGTTTGGGGAACAGCACAAACCAAATGTGTCTGTTTTCAACTTCATAGACTAATGCTGTATTAATAAATCCATAAAATGAGAAAGTTCCTAAAATTTGTAATTGATGTTCGAAGGACACAGTGTCCCTGATGATGAACATGATCTTTGCCATGTGATGCCAGACTTTTGAGTGGATGTGAATTGATATAATTGAGCGGATTTTGACCTGATTTTGAGATATGAAAGCATTAATTAATCGATTTACGATCGATTTGCTGATCAGCAAAGCACTAAACCATTTTTTCTGATTTGAAGGAGGTTAGCGACGAAACTGCAGGCATCCAACCAAAAACTGCAGGTCTGCGCATCAAAAACTCATAAAATCCAACCCTGCAGTACCTAACCAAACCCTAATTCCAACCAAAAAGTCAATAACCTCCCCAAAACTTACCAAACTAATATGATCAACTGTCAAAATCACTACAGCAGCCTTCCTCAGAGTCTTTTCAGTCATCGAATCCTTAAAATCACTCAAAACCACAGCAGTGTCATGTCCAACACATCCAGCAATGTCATTGACTGTCGATGACCACATTTGTCCACCCAAATTTCCAATGAGAACATCCTGAGTGTCACTTTTGGACTTGATGATGTCTTTGGTGATTTTGCAGATGTATGTTGAGAGTTTTTTGTAATTTTTTGGGGTTTTGAGGATGAAATTTGCGCTGATTGTTGAGTTGAGGATGAAAAGTGGCAGTAATGGGAGTGACTTTTTACGTCGACAGAAGTTCTGTAGAAGTTCTGTAGAAATTCTGCAGAAGTTCTGCAGAATATTTTTCATAATTTTCACGTTTTATCAAAAAAAAAAAGTTTGCTCATGCCAAGACTTGAACCTATGACCTCATGTTTCAATAACCTTAACTATAACCATTTCGCCACCAAGACATATTATTTCATATTTGCACAATGGCAATTTTTCATATATATACATATATAAATATTTCTTTGGTATAATTATTTTAATTATAATAAATATCAAGAAATTTTAATTTTTTTTCACATAATTAAAGAATAGATTTTACGTAAATTTTCATTATTATTTCAGGAATTTTGTATGAAATTATATACTTCACAAAAGGGTATTTTATCAAAAATTTTGTATGAAATTATATACTTCACAAGAGGAAATTTTTAAGGTTTTAACTGTAATTTTTCCTTCTACAAAAATTCTTCTAGTGAAGTATATAATTTCATACAAAATTTCTGAAATAATAATGAAAATTTACGTAAAATCTATTCTTTAATTATGTGAAAAAAAAATTAAAATTTCTTGATATTTATTATAATTAAAATAATTATACCAAAGAAATATTTATATATGTATATATATGAAAAATTGCCATTATGCAAATATGAAATAATATGTCATAGTGACGCAATGGTTATAGTTAAGGTTATTGAAACATGAGGTCATGGGTTCAAGTCTTGGCATGAGCGAACTTTTTTTTTTTGATAAAACGTGAAAATTATGAAAAATATTCTGCAGAATTTCTGCAGAATTTCTACAGAAGTTCTGCAGAAATTCTGCAAAAGTTCTGCAGAAGTTCTGCAGAAATTCTGCAAAAGTTCTGCAGAAATTCTGCAAAAGTTCTGCAGAAGTTCTGCAGAACTTCTGTCGACGTAAAAAGTCACAATCGCAGTAATAATTCAAATAATTTGGGGAATTTCATCCTTTTATTCTAAATTTATTAATTTACGTACTTTTTAAAATATCTCATGTTTTTGCAATGGTTCCGTGAGTTGCCATAGATGCAACAAGTGTTGTTGATCAACAATTATCCAAGGTTTGTAATTTGCATAATTTACATTAAGCTTTTAACATTGGGACAGCAGAGTTGACAGAACTCCATTGTTTAGGCGCTTACATAGAGGAACTACATAAAGTCCTACCAACTTTGAGCAAATGGAACAAAAATTACAAAATACATTGGATTCGTGCATATAACACGATCAAATGTGCTTATCTTTTTATTTTAATTACAGACATAATAAAATAAACAATAAACATTATTGGATGCCAAAAGATGTAAAGTCAGAACCAAATCAGAACAGCTCGGTTCCGTCTTAATGCTTCATTATCCCTAATCCACAGGAAACCTCGGCTGCACATAAATCCTTCGAACTTTCAACTTCTTTGCCTTCAATCGCTTGACTCTCTTGCGTCGATGAATGATGTAGTAAAGTGCACCTTTTTGATATTTTGGATGCTTTGGCTGCTTCCGCTTCTTATATGCCATTTGATGTACTGGATTCCTCAACTTCCGAGCTTGACTTGCAATTATCAGCTTCCTTAAAATGTCATGAAAGAAGATCTCAATGACAAGCAAAGCAGATGACAGTAAGCAGCCAACAATGAGGATAATGAAGACCTGCTTTAGATCTTCCAGTTTTAAATAGTAAAATTCATCAGATTGTTCATAGATCTTGTTGTATGGCAGCTCCATTGTGTGATAAAGTCTCCAAATATACAGCAGTCCAGCTTGAAATGACAAGTCCATGTAAAATTGAAGCCTCTCAATGAACGGATTTAAGAAGCTTGCTTGAAGCTCAACCATAAAAGGCATAATTACTTCAGGCATGATATAGTAAAATTCAGAAATTGATTTGTTATCTTTGGGCAGTCTGAAATTAATTGTAGACCTAACTTGATCACAAGTCACAATAAACACGTACTGCTGTCTAAATATTTCAAGACCAAATCTTTCACCAATCTGAATTGCAGATGTATTCAGTCTTTTGCCAAGTTTCTTATGCAATTCAGACCCCAAAATTATATGCTCAAATAGCTTATCACACAAGATCTCATAACTTGAAGCTATCAAGTCATCAAATGTCTCAAGTCGCTGTTCCTGAATTGGTTCGATCATGAAGGACGTGATGACACCTTCGTAGGCATTGCTGAGTATCCAAACCATGACAATAATCAGTTCCAGTAGAATAGTCAGCACCAAACGATTATGTCGGCTGAAGTCAACGCCTTGACCGATCAGCAATACAATCATGCCATACCCAAGTAACCACGGTGAGTCAACAGCACCATGATCATGAAACATCCACCAGACAACAACTGAACAGATCATAGTAAAGACAAAGAACAGCCAAGTCAGTCCATCGAATGGCTCGATGATAATTGACTGAAATATTGGAGTTTTTGGAGGCAGTGGAACTAAGGCACAGTAGCCATTTTCCTCATAAGTCAGCAATTTTGGCTCATTTGACTCAATAAAGACTCCTGTATTCAGCAACAGATCCATATGTCGATCTCTCCAATAATTATGGACTTGGCTAACATCCGGAAGTACGTAAAGATGAAGGGATGCATTTTGGTGCCTGACAACTACTTCTATGAAGTGAATCAAGGCTGCCGATACTTTATTGCCTACGACTGTGATTCTTGGCTTTTCATTAGACAGCATGACTTTATATGGATATCTCATCATGTCCTTTAACTTGTCAGGAAAGATGACTTCAGCTGATTCAGGACATGGAATTATTTTAACATTTAGCTCCAGTGTAGGGAACAGCACAAACCAGACATTGCCATTTTCTAATTGATATACTAAAGCTATATTCAGAAAGCCGTGAACTAACAAATAGTTTAGTGTCTGTAATTGACGGTCGTAGTACATTGTGTTCCTGATGATGAATATGATCTTTGCCATGTGATGCCAAACCTTTGACTAGATGTGCGTGTGAATGAGTGAGCGAATTATAGTCTAATTTTGAATAAAAAAGCATTAATTAATGGATATACAGTTGATATACTGATCAAAATGTCACCAAACTCTTCTTTCTGATTTTAAGCAGGGTTTGATCCAAACTGCAGACTTGCACATCTAAAACTCATGAAAATCAGGTCTACAGCTTTTGTCTGGGCCCAAAATTCAAGCTAAAAGCTAATAATCTCCTCAAAACTTACCACACTAATATGATCAAATGCTACAATTATTACAGCAGCTTTCCTCAATGTCTTTTCAGTCAGCATTTCCTCAAAATCACTCAAAACTACAGCAGTGTCATGTCCAACACATCCAGCAATGTCATTGACTGTCGATGACCACATTTGTCCACCCAAATTTCCAATGAGGACATCCTGAGTGTCACTTTTGGACTTGATGATGTCTTTGGTGATTTTGCAGACATAATTTGATAGTTTTTTGTAACTTGGTGATGTTTTGGGGATGAGGTTGGTGGTGATTGTCGAGGAAAGGGTGAGGATTGCGAGAAATGGCACCAAAATTCGTGTGAATTTCATAATTTTCAATTCTTCCTCGAAAAATCAATTAAATTGTGCAATGGTTATTGTAGTTTCCATAGACGCAACAAGTGTTGATGCACAATAGTCATCCATGGTGATGAAATTGAGGCTGAAAGCTTTGTAATGGTCATAAAAATTCAATAATTTTGTGCTCTCAAACAGCAAATTGCATAAAATGCTTTATTTCTTTGTTTGTGCTTCAAACTACATATTCAGACCTAAATATTCTAAAATTCTACAAGGAAGGGAATATTGAGAGACAGGGTAGTATTCTGGGAGAAGAGATGACCTGAAACTCAATCCACAGGGAACCTAGGCTGCACATAAATCCTTCGAACCTTCAAAGTCCTTCCCTTCAATCGCTTGACTCTCTTGCGTCGATGAATGATGTAGTAAAGTGCACCTTTTTGATATTTTGGATGCTTTGGCTGCTTCCGCTTCTTATATGCCATCTGATGCACTCGATTCCTCATCTTACTAGCTTGATTTTTAAGCTTTAACTTCACTAGCATGTCATGAAAGAAGATCTCAATAACAAGCAAAACAGATGACAGTAAGCAGCCAATAATAAGGATGCCAAAGACTTGAGTCAGATCATTAAGTTTAAGATTAAAAATCTCAATTGGACTGACTTCATTTTTCACAAACATTTTAAAAATTGATGCATAAACTTTCCATATATGAGGCAGTCCAGCTTGAAAGCACAAGTCCATATAATATTGAATTCGTTCTATATATGGATTAGCATAGCTTGCAGCCAGTGTCTCAACGTATGGATATATCTTTTGTGGCAGCATATAGTAAAGGTCAGAAACCTTAATTTTTGATTTTGGTATTGTTGTTGGAAGTATAATCTCTGCTTCCTCACAATTCACAACAAACACAAAACGACTTCGAAGAAGTTCCACAGCAAAATGATGACCAAGTCGTGGACCGGATGTATTAATCCTTGGCTCTAAGATGCTATATGCATCCGTATAGGAAACACTTTCGGCAAATCCTTCACTTGTTATGATGTTATAATCAGATGCAATTAAGTCATCAAATGTCTTAAGCAGGTTGATTTGGATGGGTCTGATCATGAAGGACGTGATGACACCTTCGTAGGCATTGCACATTATCCAAATCATGATGATAATCAGTTCCAACAGAATAGACAGCACCATCCGATTATTCCGACTAAAATCAACGCCCTGACCAATAAACATGACGACCATGCCGTACCCAAGTAGCCACGGTGAGTCAACAGCACCACGACCACGAAACATCCACCAAACAGCAACACAACAAGCCATAGTAACCAAAAAGAACATCCAAGTAAGTCCATCAAATGGTTCCAAGTATATAGACTCAAATATTGCTGCTTTTGTTGGATATGGCATAATTGCACAGTTGGCCTTCTCATCGTAAGTCACTAATACAGTCTCATTGCTTACCATCTTCATACCTGTATTAAATGTCAAATCCATTGTACGATAATTCCAACGATATCCTAAATCCACCGGAGCATCATCAATAATGTATTCGACACTTGAATTTTGTTGCTGATTAATAGCTGCAATTAAGTATATCAATGGTGATATGATCTTATTCCTTCTAATTACAACTCTTGGAATTTGACTATAAACAGGAATTCTGTATTCATAGCCGTGCATGTTTCGTAGCTTATCAGGAAATATAATTGAGGCATTACTTGACCTTGTACTGGACATGTTGGGCTGCATAAGTGAATCAAAATATTCAATTTGGATGTGACCAGCTTCAGTCTCGTGAAGGCA
The DNA here is from genome assembly GCF_022539635.2 of Chironomus tepperi. Taxonomy (NCBI): domain Eukaryota; kingdom Metazoa; phylum Arthropoda; class Insecta; order Diptera; family Chironomidae; genus Chironomus; species Chironomus tepperi. The sequence goes on along the minus strand of NW_027226129.1, from coordinate 560,082 downwards.
TGCAACGTCTATAAATCCAATGTGTATGAAGGTTTTGACAACATTTTCGATTCGAGTTTGTGAGGTTTTGGCAGGCACGATGATTAGGATTTTGGTCAGGTGATGCCAAACTGTTCCATGTCGGGCAAAGCCATCTCTACGGTCTTCAATGCGTATAGAGACTGTATACTGGATGGGAATGATAATGTTAAGGATTAATAGTGAATTTAAAGGAATTAGATGATATCATGTCCATCTCTGCTCGCTAAGGCTTGTTGAAGTCTCGGTCTTGACAAATTCTCGAAGCCGAGAACAAGACCGAGTCTTCCCGAGTAGTCTCGGACTATGGAACCCTAACTATCCACTAGGGACGTAGCCTAAGAGAATGGTTCCCATAAGGAAGGTCACCTTAAGGCAAAGAATGGCATTTATCATGCCCGAAAAGCACAAGCCGGTTAATCGATCCAAAAACTAATTCCAGACTAGTGTGATTCTGGACATTGTGTCAGGTTAAAACCGAATCCAGCACCAAGTTAGAGTCATTTTCCACATTTTCCATGCAAAGTCTAAGTCAATTTCAAGCTTTGGGGTTGAGGACATGGGGTCCAATGGAGATACTCTAAGCCGGATTTTGGATCGATTAACCAACTTGTCGTTTTATGGATCCTCAATTGTCATTTAAGACATCAAATTACCCTTCAAAATTGCACAACTCACCTCAGACACGTCCGTCATAGCCAAAATCACTATAGCGGCCTTCCTCAGAGTCCTTTCAGTCAGCAGTTCCCAAAAATCACTCAAAATCACAGCAGTGTCATGACCAATACATCCAGCAATGTCATTGACTGTCGATGACCACATTTGTGCATCCAAATTTCCAATGAGGACATCCTGAGTGTCACTTTTGGACTTGATGATGTCTTTGGTGATTTTGCAGACATAATTTGACAATTTATTGTCATCTGATGGGACTTTGAGGATGAGATTGGTGCTGATTGTCGAGTTAAGGATGACAAGTGCCATAAAAGGTGCTAAAATTCGTGAAAATTTCATGATAAAATAAAAATACTTTGACTATAGACTGTGAAAATTGATTTAAAAATCAATCAACTTTTTGCAATGACTTTCATTGTTTCCATAGATTCAACAAGTTGTGATGTGCTGATCCATGGTGATAAGTGACATCGGAAATTAAGGTTTATCTTGATTTAGAACAAAGAAGTTGAATATTGATGTGAAAATTGATAATTTTTACAATTTTTGCTGACTTTGTTGTTAGAGGGGGTGTATCTAGGGGCTCTTGGGGAAAGGGATGAGGACTGGATGGGGTTCAGTGGAAAAGGTAGAGGAGCTGGACTCCAAGGGTTATGGACCTAAAAGGAAATGGGGAAAAGGGCAACAGAGTCGAGCAAAGCTTGAAGTCAAGTCGATTTATCCATACAAAATCTGAGTCGACTTCAAGCTTTGGTGTCGAGTAAGTAGGATTCAAGAAAAAGGATCAAGTAAGTGGGGTCCAGATTGGGATACAAGGGAAAGTGGGAAGAACCCTTAAATTTGAACAATATTCTGCATAAGTTCCTATATTGTTACTTTATTTAAACTCCAAAAAAGCTCATATTTTCACATTAAATTAACACATTCAAAATCTCAATTTATTAATAACATCATCCAATTTTCTCAATTCCTCTAAATGCTGATTAAGTGATGAAATTCTCAGCATTAAGTTCTGCTCGACATATTGCACTTTTCACATAGATTTATAGCTTTTCCAACTCTATAATAACTAATTTCAGGCTTTAAGCTTAACATTTCATCGTAAAAAATGCAAGCTTTGTGGAAGTTCCTTTCGCATGGACCGGAACACTTGACAATGTGTTTGCGGATTGGTTGATGACATGCTGAACATAGAACTTGAATTTTGAGGTGTTTGGGGTGCTCCATGTTGGAATTTTAGAACTAAAATTGAAGAAATTATGAAAAAAAATTGAAAAACCTTCAAAAATTGTTCCGACCTTAACTTGCTCAGCCACAAAATCAGAATGATTCTTACTCACAAGTCGCACTTTTAAGTGCGATCAATTTTTAAATTGATCGAAAATAAGTCAAATAAATAAAACTTTAAATCCATTTTGACGTCAATTAAGACTTGATTCTGTAAAAGTGTTGAGAATATTTTGGATCAATTTGTAAATATTATTGGAATTAACTTCAGAAGATCACATGAGAAGTAATCTTTGTGGTTCTGATGACGAAAAGGGTAAATATGGAAGTAATTTTGTTGAAAGATTGAATAGATCGCGTGCTTTTATTTGCTGAACGTGATTAAAACATGGAAGTTTGGATGTCTAACTCGATTGTGTGAGTTTTGAGGTGTTTGATAATGAATTAAGTAAGCAAAAATGTCTGAAAATTGACCGAAAAAAACTCAAGTTAGCCGGAAATACTCAAACTTTGTCGGACAATTGTCTAAGCTTATTTAAAAGGGTCAAAAGTTGGTCAAAAAGATTCAAGTTTGTCCGAAAATGTCCAAACTTGTACGAAAACAATCCCAAACTCGGCTAAAAAGGTCCAACAGTATCCAAACATGGCCGGCGAACTTCAAACTTGTCCGAAAACCTCAAAACTTGGTCAAAAAGGTCCTAAATTAGCCAAAAAGTCCGAAAATGTCGAATATTGTCCAAAAAGATCCAAACTTGACTGAAAAAGGTCTTAATTTGGCCGAAAAGACACAAAATTGAACGAAAAAGTTCAAATTTGATCAACATTGTCCAAACTTGGCCGACAATATCTGAACTTGGCCGACAATGTCTAAACTTGGCCGACAATATCCAAACCTTTCCGACAAGGTCCAGTTTTGGCCGACAAGGTTCAAACTTGTCCGAAAAAGCCTAAAATTGTCCGAAAATGTCCATACTTCACCGAAAAGATCCAAACTTGATCAAAATGTTCCAAAATTGGCTAAAAAAGTGTCAAACTTGATCCATTTCTGTACGTAAAAACCCATATTGATACCTCAGCTTAGACATCAATCGCAATCCATTTATTTACTTCCATATTTACTCAAAAATCACTTCACCAAAATAGAACATTAAGGTGTGAAATGCCATTGATCTTATCAATAAGCTTACCAATAATTTTCGTACATCCATCAACACATTTCAGAGTCCAAAAGCAGACGGTGTCTGGCTAGCAACAAAAAATAATAAAATTGATAATTTTTATTGTTAACATGCTTGACTTAATGTCAATAAGGAAAAGCCTATAAAAGAAATGTGTTGAGGTAGTTAAATTTTTAGTTGTTAATGTAATTTAATTCGGTGTGGTTTGCAGATATTTTGGGGAATTATTAAGTGATAAAGGATAGAAAATAATGAAAGTGTTGAGTTAAAAATAGGAATTAAGGATTTTATTAGTGATTGGTGTTCTTGTGGATTGAAAAAATATTGGAAAAATGTCAAATTTTACACCAAATTTTACAGAACTTTTTGAAAATACGTTCAAAACATTTCCAAGAAATGACAGTTATGCATTGCCAGGTAAGATTACAATACAGAGACCAAGCCGTTCATTTAGTGCTGATTGTGGATAACCGATTTCTTGACCCTCAACCCCTTAACTCCCTCAAGAGACTTAACATAATCTCAACCACCTTCTCAAGAGCATTAGGTGATAAATAAACGGCTCATTAGCTAATATTCTTGTTCAAACTGCTCCATAGACTGAGCCCAAGATCCAATAAATCCTTCATTAATTCGACGGTTCCAAGAGCGTAGAAAGTAGTTTTTCAAGGTATGTGTAGGGTGAGGGGTAAGGGTTTCCGATGCTGAGACCAATACCAAGACTTCCAGGGTAGTCCCGATCTCGGTCTCTGTCTCAGGAATTTGTCGAGACCGAGAATTTGGGAAACTTCAGGAGAGGATGGCTGAGTATTGACTAGTTTCCAATCTTTCAAGAAAAACCCTTGTAAATTGAAGAATTTTGTCCGAAAAGGTAGGAGAGGGTTGAACGCCAAATTGACTATACTTTCACTCCCATGAATAGATCGATGCTTGTTTCTTCTTAGATCAAGGTGATTCCTTGCCCTTCATACTTCTGATGAATTAAGATCATTCACTTTATCCAAAATTCATCTAATTTCTTGATCAAACATGTTCACGCGATTAACACATGATTGAAATTCCCAACCATATTCTTTATTAAAGCTATAAAATATGTTAGAAATCAAATATTATCATAAAAAATTGACATAATTATCATAATTGTAGGTCTTTATGAGCTCGAAGTTGGAGATGCTGCCTTTCCGCTATGTATTTGCTTGATGATCTTTCAAATGCAAACAGGTAAATTTTGACAATTTTAGAGCCTAAAAATTGACTCAATAAAGAGTTGGCAAGCCTCCACGCAGACGGGCCTCTATTGGGTACCTGCAAGTAGGATTCTGTGGAGCTGACCTTCAAATGAAAGCCTACCAACTCTGGCTCAATCACTCCAAATCGACTACAAAACATTATAATCCTTCCAGGTTTTGCACTCATCGAGTCTGGCATCGTTCGACCAAAAAACAGTGTCAACATAATGATGAAGAATATTGCTGATGTCTGCATTGGTGGTCTTGCATTTTACATGTTTGGATTTGCTTTAGCTTTTGGACGGGGTCAATACACGACTCCTTTCTTTGGAGCTGGAGACTTCTTCCCAAATACTAAATTTGGTGATCCGTTGACATGTCAAGTCTTTACATTGCTGTTGTATCAAATGTCTTATGCTACAACGAGGTAAGATTTGGATGAAATTGTTCTGCAAAATCTGACAAAAATCGGTCTATAATCTAAGTAAGCTGACAAATTAAGGGAAAGTTTGACAAAAATCAGTAAATAATCTGACCAAATTCCTTCAAAATTCTGACCAAATTTCTTCAAAAATCTGACAAAATTCCAAAAATTTAACAAAATTCTGGCAAAATTTTTAGAAAATTGAGGAAAATCCGTCAAAAATCTGCCAGAAATCCATCAGAAATCTGACAGAAATCCGCCAAAATTCTGACAAAAATCCCCAAAATTTCAATTTATTAACAACATCCAAATTCATCCTTACAGCAACACAATAGTCTCAGGTGCCGTTGCTGAACGCGTTCACTTCTCATCATACTGCATTCTCACATTCCTCATAACAATTTTATACTCACTTGGTGCTGGCTGGATGTGGGGCGAACATGGATGGCTGAGAAATCTCGGAGCCGTTGACTTATCAGGTGCAGTCATTCATATTGTTGGTGGAGCTGCAGGTATTACTTGTACATGGTTTATTGGACCAAGAATTGACAGATATAAGAATGGCAGAAAGCCATTGCCGATGGGAAATCCTGTTTATGTTTGTATTGGACTGTAAGTTGAACTGATTCCGTTCGTTTACATCCTTAAACTTATTCATCTTTAAATTCCAGTTTTATTCTCTGGTGGGGTTGGATAGCATTCAATTGTGGCTGCTCCTATGGCATAACTGGTGGTAAATGGGATTATGCAGCTCGTGCAGGTGTAGGAACTGCTGTGGCTACATGGGGTGCTGGAACTTTTGGAATTGCTTATTCAGCGTTCTTACATAAAGGAAAAATTGATGTTTTTGAGGTTATATCGGGGATCATATGTGCACTAGTGATGATCAATGCAAGCTGCTTCCTGATGCCTTCATATTTGGCTTTGATAACTGGAGCTATATCTGCTTTTGTGTCTATCAGTTTGTTACCTGTTCTTGATAAATTGTGAGTATTAACTTAGAATGTAATCATGCTAGCTTGCGTATAGGTGCGCAGACCAGCATAATGTTGAATGAAATTGCGCAATACTACGTGGTCCAGCGCTGGCTAGCGTAGATCAGCACAAGATTACGTTGACCAGGGCAAAGCTGCGCATAGAACTGCATAGATTGGCGCAATCATGCGCAGTCCAGTGTAGACTTGCGAAACATTACGCAGACTTTTTCAAGACTGCTTTAGTTTGCACAGTTCAGTGTAAGGCTACGTAGAACATCGTAAAGCTTTGCTGGCATGCTCGTTACTGTACGTACGAGCGCAAGTCTACGCAGACCAGCGTCAACTTGTGTAGGTTAGCGTAGACTAGCATAAGTCTTCGCAGATCTGCCTGACTATCCGAACTAGCGCCAACTAGCATATTTGAATACACAAATCTTTAATAAATCCAAGAAACTGAACTATTTAATCAATTTGCAGCAATATAGACGATCCAGTTGGAGTCTTTGCAGTCCATTGGTTTGGAGGTGTTTGGGGTCACTTGACAGTTGGTCTATTTTCCGAAAATCCAGTTCCTTTGACGGTAACTGCTGGAAAGGAAGGACTGCTAATGGGTAAGTGCATTCTATTCCACTGTAAATCCACAAATCTAAAACTTTGCATCTTTTTTAGGTGGCGGTTACTACTTCTTCCTCATCCAGTGTGTATCCAGCATAAGCTTAACACTCCTTGGTCTCATCGGTGCATATCCAATCATCTGGATTACAAATCAAATTATTCCACTTCGTCTTGATCCACAAAGTGAAATACTTGGATGTGACATAATTGATCATGGAATTAACAGCGTGTCGACTGCAGTTGTTGAGAAGTTAGATGATGTAGAGATCAAGGAGATTGTAAGCACTAGAATTCCTGATAATGTGGATGGCATGCAGCAGAGAAGGAAGTTTGGGATGGGATTGAATGTGTCAACAGTCAGTGAACATCTTTAGCAGGAACTAAAAATATTGATTTTTTGTTATTAAAAAGTAGAATAAATTGAATAAATAAATGTGAAGTTTTTAAGGTTATGCTTGGTGTTGACTCAATTCTGTTAGAACTAGCTTTAGTTCCTAGTCGACTAATTCATATAAAATTGCAGTCGACATTGAACTTTGATTTCTATATTCGTAATTCAAAGTCATCACCATGGTCGACATTTGTCCATCAACATATGTTGCATTTATAGCAGTGATGGACAATCTGAGTGCCGTGGCACATTAGAGTGTGTGTCGTGAATAATCTTAGGTGTCCTGGGACCATCTGTCTAGAGCTGATTTGTCCCATTGCTCAAAAAAGGTTACTCAACACTGATCTAAAGCAACACCTTGATTCATTGCAAATTCCATCATTAAAATGAAATTTTTACAAGCTTTAGCATCATTTCTGGCACTTGCCATCCTCAACTCATCAATCAGCACCAATTTCATCCTCAAAACCCCACAAAATTACAATAAATTATCAAATTATGTCTGCAAAATCACCAAAGACATCATCAAGTCCAAAAGTGACACTCAGGATGTCCTCATTGGAAATTTGGGTGGACAAATGTGGTCATCGACAGTCAATGACATTACTGGATGTATTGGACATGATACTGCTGTGGTTTTGAGTGATTTTAAGGAACCGCTGACTAAAAAGACACTAAGGAAGGCTGAAGTTGTGATTTTGACATTTGGTGCATTTAGTAAGGTAAGTGAACTTAATCCTGAGATTTTAAAGCCTTTGTTGTCCCTTTGTTGACTGCCAAAAATCAATCCACAGAACTACGTCAACAATTTATTCGAGTCAAATCATTTATCGACAGTTTGGCATCATATGGCAAAAATTGTGCTTATAATGTCGAAAGACATAGATGTAGTGACACGATTTAAGTATTTAGAGTGGTTTATTAAGTTTGGCTTTATTAATGCTGTAACTGTCCATGAAACAGCAAAACATGACATTCGATTCGAGACTTACTTGTCACTTGACGGTGAGCCTTCCTTAGAATTGAATGATTTTGATGCTTCGCTGATATTTCCTGATAAACTCAAAAATATGGCTGAATATCCATATAAAGTCGTTGTCTATAGTCAGATCCCTAAAGTGATCATTCATCAGCACATGCCAAAGACACCGTTGGTCCACTTCATCACGATGGTCCTGAAGATCCAAAATGCTACAATTAGGTACGTGATTATTGATAATGAAATGGAACTGGCTAATTATTGGGCAATACGCGACATGGACTTGACCTTAAATACAGGAATTAAGATGACGAGTAAGGAACCAAGGTTGACGACTTATGAGGAAAGTGGATATTGTGCCTTGATTCCAAAACCACCTCAAACTACATTCGATCAAGTTGTGTTCATTGAACCATTTGATGGACAAACTTGGATGTTCTTTGTGGTTACTATGGCTTGTTGTGTAGCTGTTTGGGGAATATTCAGAGGTCGTGGTGCTGTTGACTCACCGTGGCTGCTTGGGTATGGGATGTTTGTCATGTTCATCGGTCAAGGTGTCGATTTCAGTCGGAATAATCGCATGGTGCTTATTATTCTGCTGGAACTGATTATTGCCATGATATGGATACTGTGCAATGCCTACGAAGGTGTTGTCACTTCCTTCCTGATTGAACCAATCCATGAGCAGCGACTTCAGACATTTGATGACTTGATAGCTTCAGATTTTGAAATTATGACGGATCAGATATTCGCAAGAGCTGTCAATAACTCTGGAATTTACCATTCCTTAATACCAAGGCTTAATTCATCAGGAAATCAACTTAGAGATGAACTCAGAGTTGAGCTACAGAGACAATATTACGCATTTATCATGGGCTGTGACGTTGCTGAAATCTTGATTGGAGTCTCATTTACGAATGACAGGAAAGTGTCTGACTTCTACTACTTACTGCCACAGAAGTTCTTTGTGTACCTTGAACAGCTTGAAGCTAGCTACTTGAATCCATTCATTGAGAGACTTCAGTACTACATGGACTTGTCATTTCAAGCTGGATTAATGCACATTTGGAAGCTTATGTCACCTGAAAATAGAGTATTCAAGTCTAAATATAAGCAGGAAGATGAAACATCGTACCTGGAACTTAAGGACTTAAAAGTTGTGTTTCGTATCCTTATTGTTGGATGTGCTTTATCAACAATTTTGTTTCTTTTTGAGATCTGCTTTCAGGATCTCTTGAGTAGGCTGATGCTTGCTAATCAAGCCAGGAAGTTGAAGGATCGAGTACATGAGATGGCATATAAGAAGCGGAAGCAGCCAAAGCATCCAAAATATCAAAAAGGGGCACTTTACTACATCATTCATCGACGCAAGAGAGTCAAGCGATTGAAGGGAAGGACTTTGAAGGTTCGAAGGATTTATGTGCAGCCTAGGTTTGATATGGATTGAGGATGAAGTCTATTTTGTAAAAATTATCGATTTAATTAATAAAGACATTGATATTGATATTGACATTGTCAGTCAACAAAGCTTTCAAGTTCAATTCAATCACCATGGAAGACAATTGTGCATCAACACGACAAGTTACGCAATTTTATTGTTGTTTTTCAAACAATCTCATAAAATTGGTATGAAAGGATGAAAATCACAAAAATCTTGGTTCCATTTTTGGCACTTGCCATCCTTAACGCAACAATCAGCACTAATCTCATCCCCAAAACATCACTAAATGACCAAAAATTATCAAATTATGTCTGCAAAATTACCAAAGACATCATCAAGTCGAAAAGAGACACTCAGGATGTCCTCATTGGAAATTTGGGTGGACAAATGTGGTCATCGACAGTCAATGACATTGCTGGATGTGTTGGACATGACACTGCTGTGGTTTTGAGTGATTTTACGAATTTACTGACGAAATATACATTGAGGATGTCAGCTGTTGTTGTTTTAATGTTCAGAGGGACGAATGCAGTAAGGCTTAACAATATTATTATAAACAATATGAAGAATGCGGAACTGATCAAGTCATTGAAAGTTATTGAAAATCATTAAAATTGATGTAATTTGTTTGAAATCAGTTTTTCATTCTTGATTCAAGCAGGGTTCGGCAGGACTTTAGAGACCGGACTCCAATAGTCCAAAAATGCGTCTTTGCGGATGTCCGTCCTTCCGGGGATTCTTATTTCAGTGGATTTACCTCTGTTAACTGAATTTTAACATGGAGGCGCCCCAAAATTCGAGTCCTGCCGACTCTGCTCGCCAGTACACGTCTTAAAATGAGATTTCCTTAAGCTTGTCACTTAGATGGTCAGTATTAGAATTGACATCATGTTTCATGACTTACTATATGTAAATTGGATCATATCCACTATTCAGCATTGTCAGTATTGACTGATTAGTGCCACAACTCTTTTCGATTCAGTTCCACTCTGAATTATTCATTTAACTTAACATTGACTTGTTCTTACCAATTTTAAACTAAATTCTACTTTAATAGGAAATTATCAGCAAATTTATCCAGTCATACTATTCATCTGAACACAGCATATGGTACTTATTGGCTAAATTCATCATCATAATTCCCGAACATACTCCTCAATTTGATATTGAACAGGCACTTACTATGCTTGATGCTTATGGATTTCTTAACTGTGCCTTTGTCCAAGAATCTAAAGATGGAGTTCTGGTGACTATTGACAAGTCATTAATGGTTGAACAGCCTTCAGTATTGAATCAGCCACGAGCATCTGATGTATTTCCTGACAAGCTTAAAGACATGCACGGTTATGCTTATAGAATTGCTCTTCATGCACAAAGGCCTCGTATTATGATTAATAATGGCACCATAAAGACAGCAATTATGTACTTCATGTCTGCAGTCATGAAGGCACAAAATGCAACTGCTGAATTTATTATTGTAAATACCGACCGAGACATTGCTGATCTTATTTTATATCGACAGATGCACTTGACATTTAATTCTGGGATCAATGTTAGAAATCCAGAACCACAATTGATGACTTATGAAGAGAATGGATACTGTGCCTTGATTCCAATACCGTCCAAGATTCCAATTTATCAGTCAATCTTCATTGAGCCATTTGATGGACTTACTTGGTTGTTCTTTGTGCTGACTATGACTTGTTGTGTTGCTGTTTGGTGGATATTCCGTGGTCGTGGTGCTGTTGACTCCCCGTGGCTGCTTGGGTACGGCATGGTTGTCATGTTCATCGGTCAAGGTTTCGACTTCTCTAGGAATAATCGCTTGGTGCTGTCTATTCTACTACAGTTGATAATAATGATGATTTGGGTGCTGTGCAATGCCTTCGGAGGTGTCGTCACATCCTTCATGATCCAGCCAATTCAGGAACATCGAATTGTAACATTTGATGACTTAATTGCTTCAGATCATAAGATAATGTCTGATCTGAGTTTTGCATCTAAAATATCAAAATCGGAAGCATATGAAGCACTTAAGTCAAGACTTAATACATCAGGTGCTAGTCTCAAGGCACAATTTGCCTATGAACTGTCCAAAAAGGACTTTGTATTTATAATAAGTTGTGACCAGGCTGAGGTTTTAGTTGATGTTATTCTCGGTTATGCATTGAGAAGAGTCTCTGATTTTTACTATTTGCTGCCACAGAATATCCTCCCATTCCTAATACAGCTTGAAGCTAGCTATTTGAATCCATTCATTGGACGGCTGCAATATTATATGGACTTGTCATTTCAAGCTGGTTTGATGCATATGTGGAAGGTCTATGAGAACAATCCATTCAGAAAAAAGTATACAAAATATAGTAAGCCAACGTACTTGGAACTTGATGACTTAGTTCAAGTCTTCAGCATCCTTGTTATTGGCTATTTGATGTCATCGGCTTTGTTTGTCATTGAGATCTTCTTTCATGACATTCTGGTAAAATTGAGGCTTGCAAATCAAGGAAGGAAGTTCAAGAATCGAGTTCATCAGATGGCATATAAGAAGCGAAAGCAGCCAAAGCATCCAAAATATCAAAAAGGTGCACTTTACTACATCATTCATCGACGCAAGAGAGTCAAGTGATTGAAGGGAAGGAAGTTGAAAGTTCGAAGGATTTATGTGCAGCCGAGGTTTGATGTGGATTGAGAATTGAGGCTGAATATAAGGAAATTGGCATAAAATGGACAAAAGCCTGAATATAAGTTGATAAAAGTGTTAAGTATGTGTTAGAAATTAGATGTATTGTCAATGTCAGATGTAGATCTTTGTGAATTAGAGTTAAGTCGTCCCGAGTGGACAAAAAGACGTTGGAACTAGGCATTAACTAGACTATTGACTAGTTTTGCATGTATTTTAATCCACTTGAGACTATAATGTTTAATAAATTACAATAAATGTTGTTGTTTGAAACTAAAAATTTACTGTAAACTGAATTTTCTTAGATCTCGGCTTCGTGACCGACACTTAGACCAATAGCAAGAGATTGAGACACGACGAGACCAAGAAACCGAGCGATTGAGAGTTTTTGAGACCGAGATTATAAGCGAATTACCCAAAGTCAATCAATCTCGAGACATAGACCTAGAATTATGGGTGTCATGGCATTACCTGCGATCTAGATGACACATAACCCAAAGCTAATGACATTGAGCTTGCTTTGGATCAACTTAGTGCTAGTTTCATGTCAAATTGTTCCTTAAATTGCCTAGACACTATCCTTTAGTCTGATTACTTCTACACTTGTTCATTCCGAGCTAGTTTCAAGTTCAATTCCATTACCTTTAGCTTACCATTAACACTTGTTGCATCCATAGCAACGACTTCAACCATTGCATAGCTTTTACAATTTTTTAATTATTTTTTCTATAAAATATCACGTAGTAAAGTTAAAATTCTAAGAATTTGCCAAAATCATGAAGTTTTTTCGATTTATTGTGCCTTTTTTGGCACTTTTCATCTTCAACTCGACACTCAGCACAAATTTCATCCTCAAAACGTCCTCAAGTGACAAAAAATTATCAAATTATGTCTGTGAAATCATAAAAGACATTACAAAGTCAAGTAATGATACACAAGATATCTTTTTGGGAAATTTTGGCAGTTCTGAATGGTTTTCGACAATAAACTACATTGCTGGATGTATTGGAGATGATAATCCCTTAATTATTACTGGATTTTTGTCTGTACCGGTTAGTAAAGTATTAAGAAAAGCAACTGTTGTTATTATAACAGTTGATTCTATTGATACGGTAAGTTAAGTGAATTATATGACTGAGTATGATGTCATGGTCTTTGTACAGGTCCTTGTCACATTGACAGGACTCTATGGGGTGATTGAGACCGAGTTAGGATGAATCTATTTTAGAGACCGACTCCAGTTGAATCCGACTACATTAGAGAATTGATCAATGTAGATCAGACTGGAGGCCAATTTTGGACACCATTTAGAGTCCGAATCCAGAAATCCTGCTAATTTTGGTTTGAAAGATCGGTTTCTGGTGGGATTCAAGGCCATGTACTGATATCCGGTCTGTTGTCTAACCATACGGCTAAAGAGGCCTTACTCTCGCACTTTCAGATTCGCCTTTGGATGACTCAATACCAAATAGACCAATTTCTCCGGTGATGGTACGGTGCAGTACGGTATTGGTGGACTAATCGTAAGATACATGTTCACTGGTGATAGGTGCGGTATCGTGGTACGACATGATGGTTCAATGGTACAGGTGCACCACTATATAGTCCCAATTATGTATCTAAATAATACCGTACTGTAAAACCACCGGAGGAATCAGACCCAGCTTCCACTCCCCTCAGATACTACAATAACTTAAGTACCAAATTATTTAATATTTTCAGAAAATCCTCAACGTTACAATCCGCCCTAATTTCGAATCAAATGTACAAAATTTTAAAGCCAAGATCCTGATCATCACGCCATCAACAATCTCAAATGAAGAAACTGACGAGGCTCTTGAAGAATTTTCCGATTTTGGTGTTCTTAACATTGCATTTCTCCGTACAACAGAGTCTGGTGACATTGAGGTTAAGATAAATGCATCACTAATAAGTCAGCACAGCACAGTCATGATTAATCCAAATATTTCGATGATATTTCCAAATAAACTCAAAAATATGCAAGGATATCCTTATAAAATTGCTTTAAATCGTCAGCATCCACGGATATACATTTATAATGGTGCCGTAATCACACCTTTAGCTCATTTTATGTCCACTGTCCAAAAGATCCAGAATGCAACAGTTCAGTACATAATAGAACCAAATTACATAATACTTAGTGAGCACTGGCTGAAACGTACGATGCACTTGACATTCAATTCAGCATTTCGTATGAAAATTCATGAGCCGGAGCTGTTGACCTATGAGGAGACTGGATATTGTGCCTTAGTTCCACTGCCAAAAAGAACTTCACTTTTTCAATCAATTCTCATCGAACCATTTGATGGACTTACTTGGATGTTCTTTGTGCTTACCATGACTTGTTGTGTGTTCGTCTGGTGGCTGTTCCGTGGTCTTGGTGCTGTTGAGTCTCCGTGGCTACTTGCTTATGGCATGTTCGTCATGTTTGTCGGTCAACATTTCCGTTTCAGTCGGAACAATCGTTTGGTGCTGACAATTCTGTTGGAACTGATTATTGTCATGATTTGGATCCTCTGCAATGCCTATGGAGGTGTCGTCACGTCCCTAATGATTCAGCCTATTAAGATAGAGCGTTTTAAGACATTTGATGACTTGGTAGCGTCACATTATGAAATCATAGCTGATGAAGCATTCACACTAAGCATAAGCGGATCTGAGGATTATAAAGTCTTAAAACCGCGACTTAACCTGTCAGGTCCATACATAGGAAGTCGATTTCCATATGAATTAACACGTGATCAGTATGTCTTCATCCTCACATGTGATCAATCGGAAGTAATCATTGATGTCACGCTGCCACAAGTCAATCGAAGAGTATCCGAATTTTATTACATGCTGCCACAGAAAATATCTCCATTTTTGCTGTATCTTGCAGCTAGTTATCTTAATCCGTTCCTTGAACGACTTCAATATTATATGGATTTATGCTTTCAAGCTGGTTTGATGCACATGTGGAGGACTTATACATCAGAAATAAATCCATATCGAACCAAGGATGTTGAGCATAGAAAGTTCTTCAATTTGAAAGTTTCAGATCTTAATCAAGTGCTTAGCATCCTTATGATTGGTTATGTGATGTCAGTGCTTGTGCTGCTTATTGAGATCTTCTTTCATGACATCCTGCAGAAGCTGACATTTGCTAGTCTAGCAAGTAAGTTGAGAAAAAGGGTACATCAGATGGCATATAAGAAAAGGAAGCAGCCAAAGCATCCAAAATATCAAAAAGGTGCACTTTACTACATCATTCATCGACGCAAGAGAGTCAAGCGATTGAAGGGAAAGAAGTTGAAAGTTCGAAAGATTTATGTGCAGCCGAGGTTCCCTGAGGATTAAGGAGTTGCTGGAAATATTCCAAGAGATTGCCACAATGGGGTTCTATGGTGCCATCAGGACAACTTCGCGTCTTTCCGCTGATTTAGTCTAAGAAAACACTTTGTGCTGTCCGAGAATGACACAGCATGTTTTGAAACCAGTTCCCGGTTTAAGCTGAATGTAATTATTAGCAAGTAAATCGCTAGATTCAATATCATACGTTAAGCATCGACTTTAAAGCTGGTATCACACATTGTAACGCATTTTGCAATAGAAATTAATTCAATATTTATTTATTATTTATTCATTAGAACTACAATGTAAAATGTTTAAGTAAGAGTAATAAAGGGTCAATTAAATCAACATTAGTGACATTTGTGCATCAATTCTTACTGGATCTATGGAAACTACATCAATTATTTGCAAATTTAATTAATTTTTCGAGTAACACAATCAAAGTTATGAAATTCTCACGAATTTTGGTGACATTTATCGCAATCCTCACCATTTCCTCAACAATCAGCACCAATCTCATCCCCAAAACCTCACAAAGTTCCAATAAATTATCAAATTATGTCTGCAAAATCACCAAAGACATCATCAAGTCCAAAAGTGACACTCAGGATGTTCTCATTGGAAATTTGGGTGGACAAATGTGGTCATCGACAGTCAATGACATTGCTGGATGTGTTGGACGTGATACTGCTGTGGTAATGAGTGATTTTATGGATCCATTTGCAGAAATTACTTTAAACAAGGCGGCTATAGTGATTTTGGTGTTTGAGACTGTAGATGAAGTAAGTTTGAGAATGAATTTTCGATTAATTTTCTTCAATCAAAGTTAGGGCTCGACCAAGTACTACCGGCTTGCATTTGTTGCATTTTAGACTCTCAGGCATGCTTTTTCGGCTGAAGCTTATAGTTCGATCAAGGTTGCAGGCCAGTTCGTACATTTTTTGTAAATATGCCTGTAGCCTTGGACGAACAATAACCCTAACAAGCAAAGAGATCGCTTTTATGTACAATAGTGGTCTTTCTGTAATATAGAAGCATATTCTATGTCTATTAAGGTAATCAACAGCTGAAAATGTAGCAAATGAATGCAGTTTTGGACGAACCCTAACCAAAATCTTTTATAATTCAGATTAAACTCTATCAAGTCTTGAATCAGATAATTAATTCATCACTATCAATTCACATGTCAAAGATAATCTGCATTGTAAGCAGCACAACAAACAGGGATCAACAAATGATGATCATTGACGGATTTTCATTCTATAGTTTCATCAATTTCATCATTTTGTTCCAAAAAAGCAACAAAATTGCAATTATGACAATAAATCTCTTTGCACATGATCTAAGGACATCCAATAAGCTTCTAAATGGACATGAATTGTTCCCAGACAGACTGAAAAATCTCAACGGCTTCAAATACAGAATTCCTGTTTGTCTTCAATATCCTCGAGTCATTATTGAAGATGATGACCTCAAATCAGACTTGAAGCTATTCATTGAAACTGTTGCGGATATCCAAAATGCAAGCTATCAATTCTATCTGTTTAGAGATTGTAAAACAATCATGAATGCATGGAAACATCGAACTATGGAATTAACTTTGAATACTGTTGTTAACTTCCCAGATTACTTTGGAAGTAAGCTTCTTACATATGAAGAGGATGGATACTGTGCCTTAGTTCCAATACCGCCAAAAATTCCAATTTTTCAGTCAATTCTCATTGAGCCATTTGATAGTCTAACTTGGCTGTTCTTTGCAGTTACTATGGCTTGTTGTGTTGCTGTTTGGTGGATGTTCAGAGGTCGTGGTGCTGTTGACTCTCCGTGGCTACTTGGGTATGGCATGGTCGTCATGTTTATCGGACAAGGTGTCGACTTCTCTCGGAATAATCGTTCAGTGCTGATTTTCCTGCTTGAATTGATTATTGCCATGATTTGGATACTGTGCAATGCCTACGAAGGTGTCATCACGTCCTTCATGATCGAACCAATCCATGAGCATCGTCTTGAGACATTTGATGACTTGGTCGCTTCAGATTATGATATAGCATGTGACGAGGTCTTTGAGTACATGATAAAGCAGACGGAAGCATATAAAGCCTTAAAATCAAGGCTGAATACATCAACATCCTTACTAACTTATGAATTTGAATCGGAAATCATTCGACAACATTATGTTTTCATACTGGAGTGTAGTCAGGCTTATGATGATATGAATTTTATGCTTACAAGTCATAACAAGCTATCAGATTACTACTACTTGGTTCCACAAAAAGCATTGCTATATTTAGTAAGACTTGAAGCTAGCTTCTTGAATCCGTTTATCGAGAGACTTCAGTATTACATGGACTTGTCATTTCAAGCTGGTTTGATGCAGATTTGGAAGGTTATGTCATCAGAAAATAGAGTAATCAGGTTTAACTCTGAATTGCTGGATGAAGTATCCTACCTTGAGCTTAAGGATTTAGCCATTTTATTTCAAATTCTTTTAATTGGCAATTTACTGTCAGTTTTTGTAGTACTGATTGAGATATTCTTTCATGACATCTTCAGGATGCTCAAACTTGCAAATAAAGGAAGGAAGTTAAGGAATCAAGTACATAAGATGGCATATCAGAAGCGGAAGCAGCCAAAACATCCAAAATATCAAAAAGGTGCACTTTACTACATCATTCATCGACGCAAAAGAGTCAAGCGATTGAAGGGAAGGACGTTGAAAGTTCGAAGGATTTATGTACAGCCTAGGTTCCTTGTACATTAAGGAATTGTCTAATATATAAACTTTTGACCACTTTTGACCATTTATATCGAGTAGAGTCAACTTCAAGCTCTGATTTAATAAATAATTTATGTTGTTTGAGGATTAATGATCTAGATTCTTAATAAAGTTTACTATAATCACCATTAGTGACATTTGTACATCAACACGCTGCATCTATGGAAACTAAATTAACCATTGCAAAATTTAATTGATTATTTCAATTGAACAACGCAAGGAAGTCGCAAACATGAAATTTTCACAACTTATAGCTCCAATTCTAGCTTTATACATCCTCAATTCAATAATCAGCCCTAATTTTATCCTCAAAACTTCAGCAAATGACCAAAAATTGTCAAATTATGTCTGCAAAATCACCAAAGACATCATCAAGTCCAAAAGTGACACTCAGGATGTTCTCATTGGAAATTTGGGTGGACAAATGTGGTCATCGACAGTCAATGACATTGCTGGATGTGTTGGACATGACACTGCTGTGATTTTGAGTGATTTCAAGGATGTTCTGAGTGATAAGAGAAGTAGAAAGGCAGCAATTATAGTATTAGCACTTGGTTTGTCTGATTAGGTATGTAATCTATGGTTCAGCCAAAAATTGCAAGTCTGCATATCTAAAATACAGGGCTGTAGGCAAATAATCGAGCCAAAAGGCAGAGATCGAAGCCGTAACTAATTTTGAATGGAGTTGAGTCGATTTAAGTCAAATTTTCCATACAAATTGCAAGTCGACTTTGAGCTCTACTATAAGGAACAGTCGAAAATGGCAGACCTGCAGTTCTTGTCCAAAACCTTACTTTTTAAAACTTAATTTCAATATTTACCATACAGAATACAATAATATCAATAGTCAGAACCCACATCCACTCAAAAGTCTGGAATCACAAAGCCAAAGTCATGCTTTTAGTCAAGAATTCTCACAATTTCAATCGAAGACTTCAAATCCTGCAGATGTTAGTGACATATGGATTCATTGACAGCTCAATTGTTCATGAGAACAAAGATGGAAAAATCATTTTTGAGATTTTCTTCACAATGAAGCAATCCGTGAGGATATTGACGAATCCTGAGAAGTCAGACCTTATATTTCCGGATAAATTGAGGAACATGAGAGGATACAGCTACAATATTTTGGCATATAATCAGATCCCACGCGTGATAATCGAATCAAATGAGGTTAAGTCGACTTTAATTCCATTCATCGATGCCATTATGCAGCAACAGAATGCAGAATATCAAATTTATATAATTCAGGACTTACGTGATGTCAAGCAGTACTGGATGAATCGAAATTTCGACTTATCATTAAGCTTTGGTGTGCGTATGGAATCTGATGAGCCACAATTGATGACCTACGAGGAAAGTGCTTATTGTGCCTTGGTTCCGTTGCCACCAGCAACACCTTTTTTCCAGTTAATCTTCATTGAGCCATTTGATGGACTTACTTGGTTGTTTTTTATGCTTACTATGGCATGTTGTGTAGCTGTTTGGTGGATGTTCCGTGGTCGTGGTGCTGTTGACTCACCGTGGCTACTTGGGTACGGTATGGTTGTCATGTTCATCGGTCAAGGTGTCGATTTTAGTCGGAACAATCGTTTGGTGCTGATTATTCTGTTGGAACTGATTATCATCATGATTTGGATACTGTGCAATGCCTACGAAGGTGTCATCACATCCTTCATGATTCAACCAATCCGAGAACATCGACTAAAAACTTTTAATGACTTGGAAGCTTCAGATTTTGAGATCGTGACTGACAATACGTTTGCAATGATGTTAAGTACTGATTCATATGAGACATTAAAGACACGATTGAACACATCTGCAGGACAAGTGGATTATCACATTAATCAGGAACTGAGTCGACAACATTATGCATTTATTATGACTTGCGATCAGGCTAAAGTTATCATTGACCAGGAACTTGAGCATGAAAATAAGACAGTGTCTAAGTTCTACTATTTATTGCCTGAAAAGTTCATGCCATTTCTGATACAACTGGAAGCAAGCTACTTGAATCCATTTTTGGAACGATTTCAATATTATATGGATCTGTCATTTCAAGCAGGTCTGCAAGAATATTGGGCGTTTGACTACTCGACAGTAAATCCTTATAAAAAAGTTCACATCTTTATTGATGTGTTTGAGTATCTGAAATTAGAGGATTTGACTCAAGTGTTCAGCATTCTCATAATTGGGTATTTGATGTCATCTGCAATGTTTTTCGTTGAGATATTTTTTTATGAGATATTAAGGAAGTTAAAGCTTGCATGTTTAGTACAGAAGTTAAGGAATCGAGTATATCAAATGGCATATAAGAAGCGGAAGCAGCCAAAGCATCCAAAATATCAAAAAGGTGCACTTTACTACATCATTCATCGACACAAGAGAGTCAAGCGATTGAAGGCAAAGAAGTTGAAAGTTCGAAGGATTTATGTGCAGCCTAGGTTTGATGTGGGTTGAGGATGAGGTCATCTCCCTTCCCAGAATACTCCCCTGTCTCCCAAAATTCCTTATATTGTACATTTAGGTCTGAATATGTAGTTTGAAGCACAAACAAAGAAATAAACCATTTTATGCAATTTACTGTTTTAGAGCACAAAATTATAAAATTTTTATGGTCATTACAAAGCTTGCAGTTTCAATATTATCACCATGGATGACTATTGTGCATCAACACTTGTTGCGTCTATGGAAACTACAATAACCATTGCACAATTTAATTGATTTCTCGAGGAAGAATTGAAAATTATGAAATTCTCGAGAATTTTGGTGCCAGTTTTTGCAATTGCCATCCTTTCCTCAACAATCAGCACCACTCCCATCCCCAAAACATCACCAAAGTATCAAAAACTATCAAATTATGTCTGCAAAATCACCAAAGACATCATCAAGTCCAAAAGTGACACTCAGGATGTTCTCATTGGAAATTTAGGTGGACAAATGTGGTCATCAACAGTCAATGACATTGCTGGTTGTGTTGGACATGACACTGCTGTGGTTTTGAGTGATTTTAATGATGTGCTGACTGAACAGACTCTAAGGAAGGCTGCTGTAATTATTATGGCAACTTATCATATTAATTTGGTAAGTTTTGAGGAGGTTATTGGGTTTTTGGTTGAAATTAGGGTTCGGTTAAGAGCTGTAGGGCTGTTTTAGATGCATTTTAGATCCGCAGGCCTGCTTTTGATGCGTTTCAAATCCTCAGGCTTGCAGTTTTTGGCTTAAAACCTGCGGTTTGGAACGAACCCTCATTTAAATCAGAATGCAGGTTTTGGTTAAGGTTTGGTGCCATTTTGATCAACATAACACCTACAAATCCATTAATCCATGCTTTTCTATCTCAAAATTAGACTATAATCCGCTCGCTTATCCACACGCACATCCAATCAAAGGTTTGGCATCACATGGCAAAGATCATATTCATCATCAGGAACACTTTGTACTACAATCGTCAATTACAGATTCTAGACTTTTTATTAGGTCATGGCTTCCTGAATATAGCCTTAGTCTATGAACAAGACGATGGCAATGTCTGGTTTGTGCTGTTTCCGACACTGGATCTTAATGTCGAAATAATTCCATTGCATGTACCAGTTGAAGTCATATTTCCGGACAAATTAAAGGACATGATGAGATATCCATATAAAGTCATGCTGTCTAATGAGAAGCCACGAATCACAATCGTAGGCAATAAAGTATCGGCAGCCTTGATTCACTTCATAGAAGTAGTTGCCAGGCACCAAAATGCATCAGTTCATGTCTTTGTCCTTCCGGATGTTAGCCAAGTCCATAATTATTGGAGAGATCGTCATATGGATCTGTTGCTGAATACAGGAGTCTTTATTGAGTCAAATGAGCCAAAATTGCTGACTTATGAGGAAAATGGCTACTGTGCCTTAGTTCCGCTGCCTCCAAAAATTCCAATATTTCAGTCAATCATCATCGAACCATTTGATGGACTGACTTGGCTGTTCTTTGTCTTTACTATGATCTGTTCAGTTGCTGTCTGGTGGATGTTCCATGATCATGGTGCTGTTGACTCACCGTGGCTACTTGGGTACGGCATGATTGTATTGCTGATCGGTCAAGGCGTCGATTTTAGTCGGAATAATCGTTTGGTGCTGACTATTCTGTTGGAGCTGATTATTGTCATGGTTTGGATACTCAGCAATGCTTATGAAGGTGTCATCACATCTTTTATGATCGAGCCAATCCAGGAACAGCGACTCGAGACATTTGATGACTTGGTAGCTTCAAATTTTGAGATTATGTCCGATGGACTATTTGAGCACATGATTGAAGGGTCTGAATTGCATAAAAAAATTAAGAAAAGGCTGAATACATCTGCGATTCAGATTGGTGAACGATTTGGTCTTGAAATATTTAGACAGCAGTACGTGTTTATTGTGACTTGTGATCAGGCTAAGGCTACTATTACCTATAAACTCCCCAAAGACAACAGGTCAATTTCTGAATTTTACTACATCATGCCTGAAATGATAATGCCATTTATGGTTCAACTTGAAGCTAGTTTCTTGAATCCATTTATTGAGAGGCTTCAGTACTACATGGACTTGTCATTTCAAGCTGGATTGCTGTACATTTGGAAACTTTATCACACAATGAACTTGCCATACAACAAGATTTATGAGCAATCTGATGAATTTTACTATCTGAAATTGGAAGATCTGAAGCAGGTCTTCGTTATCCTCATTGTTGGCTGCTTATTGTCATCTGTTTTGCTTGTCGTCGAGATCTTCTTTCATGACATCTTTCAGAAGTTGATGCTTGGAAGTCAAGGGAGGAAGTTGAGAAATCGAGTACATGATATGGCATATAAGAAGCGGAAGCAGCCAAAGCATCCAAAATATCAAAAAGGTGCACTTTACTACATCATTCATCGACGCAAGAGAGTCAAGCGATTGAAGGGAAGGAAGTTGAAAGTTCGAAGGATTTATGTGCAGCCGAGGTTTGATGTGGATTGAGGATGATGAATGTTTGAAGTATCAAGTCGGAACCGAGCTGTTCTGACTTGGTTCTGACTTTCTATCATTTGGGCATCCCAAAATGTTTATTGTCTATTTTTATAAATAAGCACATTTCGATTTCATTATCAAGTTCAATAAAGTCACATGTAAGCAACTTGTTGAATCTATGGAAACAATGAATGTCATTGCAAAATTCGATTGATTTTTAAATCAATTTCCACAGGCAATAGTCAAAGTTTTTCTATTTTTCATGAAAATTACTAAAATTCTGCTGTTATTTTTGACGCTTGCCATCCTTAACGCAACAATCAGCACTAATCTCATCCCCAAAACATCACTAAATGACCAAAAATTATCAAATTATGTCTGCAAAATCACCAAAGACATCATCAAGTCCAAAAGTGACACTCAGGATGTCCTCATTGGAAATTTAGGTGGACAAATGTGGTCAACGACAGTCAATGACATTGCTGGATGTGTTGGACATGACACTGCTGTGGTTTTGAGTGATTTTATGAATGTGCTGATTAGGAAGAGTCTAAGGAAGGCTGGAGTTGTGATTTTAAGTTTAGAAGAAAGTAACTTGGTAAGTAAAGTTAGGTTTATGGATTTTGATTGATTAATTTAAGTATTTTACAGTCGGTGATAAGAATGTTCATTCGAAAGCATCATTTTGGAACTGTTTGGCATCATATGGCTAAGATTATCTGCATTGTTCCTGTATCAATGTCAACTAAACAAAGACAGGACATTTTGTCACTGTTTAGGCACTATGGCATCATCAATGTCGTAGCTGTCCATCAAAATTCTAACGGAAGCATCCAATTTGAGCTATTTAGTTCCTTAGTCGAGCATTTAAGCACTTACACTAATCATGTTGATAATTTTTTGCTATTTCCCGACAAATTAGCATCATTGGCTGGATTTAACTACGACATTTTGGTCTACGATCAGCCATCAAGAGTGGATATCATTGGCAATAACGCCATAAGTCCACTTATGTACTTTTTGGATGCTGTTACATCCATCCAGAATACAAACTACAAGCTGCACATCATCAAAGACTACAGTGAGATGAAAAGCTATTGGATTGACCGGAAAATGGACTTGACACTGAACTCTGGCGTGGCTTATCAAAATTCGGAACCAAAATTACAGACTTATGAGGAAAATGGCTATTGTATACTGGTTCCAATGCCACCTAGAACGGCTATATTTCAGTCAATTTTTATGAAACCATTTGATGGACTTACTTGGTTATTCTTTATGCTTACTGTGGCATGTTGTGTTGCTGTTTGGTGGATGTTCAGAGGTCGTGGTGCTGTTGACTCACCGTGGCTACTTGGGTATGGCATGGTCGTCATGTTTATCGGTCAAGGTGTCGATTTCAGTCGACATAATCGTTTGGTGCTGATTATCCTTCTGCAACTGATTATTGCCATGATTTGGGTACTCAGCAATGCCTACGAGAGTGTCGTCACATCCTTCATGATCGAGCCATTCCATGAGCACCGACTCGAGTCATTTGATGACTTAATTGCATCAAAATATGAAATAATATCCGACGAACCATTTGGGATAAAAATGTCAGGTTCTGAATCATTTAATGCCATCAAATCAAGGCTTAATACATCAGGTCAGACATTAGGCAAGCAATTCCGTACTGAAGTTTTACTACAACATCGTGTATTTATAATGAAATGCGACATTGCAGATGATTTGATGACAAAAACTTTAAATATTGTCAATAAGAGATTTTCAGAACTTTATTATGTGATTCCGCAAAAGATTATTCCTTATTTTGAGCAGCTTGAAGCTAGTTTCTTGAATCCATTGATTCACAGACTTCAGTTTTATATGGACTTGTGCTTTCAAGCTGGATTGATGCAGGCATGGAAAGTTTTTACACGACAAAATAAGGATGTAAGCACGAAAAGTGAATTAAATAGCATGTCTGGCTATTCAGAGCTTAAGGACTTAGATCAAGTCTTCAGCATCCTCATTATTGGCTACATATTGTCATTTGGAATGCTCATTATTGAGATATTTTTTTATAGCATCCTGCAGAAGTTGAGGATGGCTTATGTAGTACAGAAGTTAAGGAATCGAGTATATCAAATGGCATATAAAAAGCGGAAGCAGCCAAAGCATCCAAAATATCAAAAAGGTGCACTTTACTACATCATTCATCGACGCAAGAGAGTCAAGCGATTGAAGGGAAGCACATTGGGCAAAAAAGTGAAAAGTATGGCAATAATTGTTTTGATATGGCTATATTATAGACACTAGTTAGTAGTATACTGGAAAAATATTTTTTCCCGCCATAAGTCCAAAGTCCACCAGATATAGCTTAAAACATTTTTTGTGTTTTCGACATATTCAAGATGTTATAACTCTTTACCAGCTTATCCAAAAATTTTCAAACTTTTTTTATTTGATAGATATAAGTAAGTGCTTTTAATTAATACCACACATGATATACTTTTGACCCACAGTGGGATCAAAAAATTGAAAAAAGTACGAAAAAATGTGATTTTTTACACTTTTTCTCTTACTGTGACCGCATGGTGTAATAATTCTTTTTTTAAGTTACACTATATTATAGATCTTATCTATATCTATAATAATTGCCTACATTGTGTATCAAAATATTGACGTCTATATGGTCAAAATCGACTTATAAGTGAAAAACTCATAGGTACGAACTCTTTAGAACCATATATATCCCACGGTGTAACCCAGCTGTTCTATTTTATTTTTGATATTGTTAGAACTTTGGTTGAGCTACTAGATAAAAAAATAAAATCAAAAAAATACCACCAACAAAATTGTCAAAAATCGACCTCAAGGGGGTCTAGGGGGGTACCTTGAAATTCAAACTTTTATAACTTTTGCCACTATTAATGAAATTTGATGAAAATTTCATATGATATTTATACATCCATTATCTTAATACTTATAATCGAAAAAATTGTTACACAGTGTAATTTTGTTGAATTTTGACAATTTTCATTTTTTCATGTTTTTCAATCTATTTAATGAGGCTTAAGTGGACTGTATCTAAATTTCATAAAAAAAATTCTTTATTTATGTATAGCAGATTCAATTACCTATCCAACGATACCAAATATGTAACATTAAAGTAAAATCTCTTTTAAATATAGTGAGAAGTTTGAAAAAATAGCAAAAATTTGAGGGTTTTGAAAATCTACACTTGACATATTTGCTCATAACTTTTGTAAATTTGAATTTTATGTGATAAATTTAGTATTTTTAGAAAGGTTAGAGTATTTTAAAGATAATAAAAAAATATTTAGAGATCAAGAGTTACTCAGTGCGCCGATTGGCTAAGTCCAAAATGTCATAGTTTGACTGCCTCTACCGGGTGCAATTAGCATCCGATTTTTATTTTTTGGTATAATTTCCATGTTTCTATACTGGAACTGAAAGTATTTAACCGTAAAAGTAGTTTTTTCTTCAATTAAAGGTGCAAATAAAAAACAGCATTTTCCAAAAAAACTCACATTTTCGAGATTTTCCTATGTCTTGATTTGAACTTTTTGAGGATGAAAAAACATTTATATGGCATTTATGTTTTAATTCCAGCATAGAAACATGGAAATTATACCAAAAAATAAAAATTGGATGCTCATTGCACCTGGTAGAGGTAGTCAAAATATGACATTTTGAACTTAGCCAATCGGCGCACTGAGTAACTCTTGATCTCTAAATATTTTCGTTGCCTTAAAAATGCTTCAAGCTTTCTAAAAATACCAAATTTATATCATAAAATTCAAATTTACAAAAGTTATGAGCAAATATGTCAAGTGTAGATTTTCAAAACCCTCAAATTTTTGCTAATTTTTCGAACTTTTCACTGTATTTAGGAGAAATTTTACTTTGATGTTACATATTTGGTATCGTTGGAAAGGTATCTAAATCTGCTATACATATATAAAGAAATTTTTCTATAAAATTTAGTTACAGTCCACTTAACCTTCATGAAATAGATTGAAAAACATGAAAAAACAAAAATTGTCAAAATTCAACAAAATTCAACTGTGTAACAATTTTTTCGATTATAAGTATTAAGATAATGGATGTATAAATATCATATGAAATTTTCATCAAATTTCATTAATAGTGGCAAAAGTTATAAAAGTTTGAATTTCAAGGTACCCCTAGACCCCTTGAGGTCGATTTTTGACAATTTTGTTGGTGGTATTTTTTTATTTTATTTTTTTATCTAGTAGCTCAACCAAAGTTCTAACAATATCAAAAATAAAATGGAACAGCTGGATTACACCGTGGGATATATATGGTTCTAAAGAGTTCGTACCTATAAGTTTTTCACTTATAAGTCGATTTTGACCATATAGACGTCAATATTTTGATACACAATGTAGGCAATTATTATAGATATAGATAAGACCTATAATATAATGTAACTTAAAAAAAGAAATATTACACCATGCGGTCACAGTAAGAGAAAAAGTGTAAAAAATCACATTTTTTCGTACTTTTTTCAATTTTTTGATCCCACTGTGGGTCAAAAGTATATCATGTGTGGTATTAATTAAAAGCACTTACTTATATCTATCAAATAAAAAAGTTTGAAAATTTTTGGATAAGCTGGTAAAGAGTTATAACATCTTGAATATGTCGAAAACACAAAAAATGTTTTAAGCTATATCTGGTGGACTTTGGACTTATGGCGGGAAAAAATATTTTTCCAGTATACTACTAACTAGTGTCTATAATATAGCCATATCAAAACAATTATTGCCATACTTTTCACTTTTTGCCCAATGTGGGAAAGAAGTTGAAAGTTCGAAGGATTTATGTGCAGCCGAGGTTTCCTGTGGATTAGTAATGAAGCTCGAAATATAAGGAAATGATCAAAAATGGACAGGATTAGATAGACTGGGGGTTGAATATGTGGTAAAAATGAGTATAATTTGCAATTCTAAATGTAGAAATTGATCGGCTGCCTTGGTGAACAACATGAGCAGTGTTGATATCTTGCCTTTGACTCTAAAAAAGGCAAACTCTTCGCAAATGCAGAGGAAATGTCTTTTTCAAAGGCAATCCATCTCAACACTGAATCTGAGTCGGTTAGTAGATTCTAAATCTGATACCAGACTGGCATGACTCTCCCTAGCAGACAATGATGCCGCTTTTAGGTACCATAGTAGTATTTCTGCACCATGAGAGTATACTCTTTGCATGTTAAGGTCTGGTATAGATTTGAACCGAATTCAGTCATGTTGGCCTTGTCAGAATGAACAGGAAGTCCTGCAATCAAACTCTAATTGACTTCAAATGAACTCTTAAGTCTGATTGGACTAGTGTTGAACTCCAAAAAGGTGTCTAGCCAATTCTAGGCTTAGCAGCGGATTTTTTGATCGATTAATCAATTTGTCGCTATTCGAGTGTGACTTTACTTACTTACTTACTTCGATAGCTGTAAAAATCAACTGTGATCCATTCCATCCCTCGAATGTAGCTTCAAATACAAAATAAATACACAAATTTCAATTTTATCACAAAATATAATTGCTATTTTATTAAACATGATATAAAAATGAGTTTACAGCATTGTGATGAGCATGACCAGTGGTGGGCAACCTTTTTTTGAGCCATGGGACATTTCATCACAAGATAAAATTTCTAGGTTCATTGTAAAGAATCTCAGGAAAGCTTGAGACACATTAGAGAATCTTCAATGTGAACCAATGTGCCGCAGAACACAGGTTGTCCACCACTGAGCTAGTGAGATGATTCTTAACATTCCTAAGAAGTCCTTCCTAATCCTCAAACATCATTCAAAGACTTTCTCCTAAAATTCTCAATTTTACTCAAATTCAAGTCCATCAGTATACAATCTAAAGCATCCTGACTGCTTGCCTTCATCATTTCCACATACTCATTCCTAATGACAAGTCGTCGATATCCATATGGATCTGTATTGGCATAAATGACAGCTTTATAGTTATACATTGCATTCTTAATTGCTATATTCTCAATACAATATGGATAGTCATGATAATCAATCAAGTTCCTGACTATATCAATCTGATCCAAATAGTAATGCTTTGTAAATTCACCAAATATTTCCGTACAATCCTCATCGGACGTGTCAATGTCATTAAAATCGGAATTCCTAAAGCAGTCCAAGTGTTCCTCATAAAAATCACTTTTAAACAGCACCATGAGATCCTCAAACATTTCCTTAAAATAATCCTCAACATATAAATTACACAGCGGTGCTGCCAGCATGACTGCATATGCCTCCTTCATCTCCCTCGACTTGCCTGTCACAATTCTTGTCATGCTGAATGTTTTACGGTCAATTTCACTGTCTGGAATTCTGTTGGAATCACGAATGTTGAGCTTTAATTTCATGCAGCGTTGAGTTGTGGTGAGCAGCATGTCGGTGATGGAATATTTTGGTGCTGGTGGGGTTGTTTTCATGACTTTGAGGTACTTTTTGTAGGTTAGAAGGAGTTCGTAGTCATTTTTTGAGGTTAGGGATGGTGATATGATGAGGATGATGAGGAAAAGTGGGAGGAGAGGGGATTGCATGGCTGGGATTGATGCTGGGATGAGTATTGGGTAGGAATGTTGAAGATTGACCAAGAATATTGAAGATTTGATGGATTTTGTTGAAGATTGACCAAGAATCTTGAAGATTTTATGGATTATGCTGCAGTTTGGCCAAGAATATTCCAAAATTCCAACTTTTCAGCTCCAAAATCACTTCAAATGACTCACAAATTATCTCAAGTCAGCCTCACATCCGCAAAATATTCAAAATCACGTCTCAATGCGTCACTAGCAGTCAAATCAGCTCCTTAATCAGCTCAATATATCACCAAGTATTACAATCAGCCAATTCAAATCAATTATGAATCACTAACTTGATAACAAAGAAGAAATAATTCCAAAATTTTGTCAAAATCACTTCAAGTGCTAATTATAGACTAAACTGTAGTTCCCAAAACAAAGCATAAAAGTCATGAAAACAATCAGAAACTTTATTTTTTTTTTGATAACTTTAAAATTGAGAAAATTGAGAGAAAAATCTCAAAGAGAGAATCTGTGATGATCACACGCTTGACATGCGGCTTGTGTTCGAATTATGTGAAAGAAAGTTTAGTCGATAAGAGCAGCTGACTGACTTTTTTTTTCTTCTATAGAGTGTAACTGACCGGCGCAATTTTGTTGCTATTTAAAGATTTTTTTTTGAGATTTTTAAGCAGTTTTTTGGTTTGTTTATTTGAAATATTGCCGAAGTGTTCATTTAGGGAGAGTGCATATGTTACGTAACGCGATAAAATTGACTTTATGAAACTTCTACAATATGAAATAAACTCTAGCAGGCATAGAGTGTGCTCTCAGGAAAAGTACTGAGAGCCAGGGCCCAACGGTTTTTTTGAAACTTTTAAAAAAGCAAACAAAATATTTAAAAATAAAAAAAAAACGTTACAAAATAAACGGCTATCCAATTCGTGTCCCCAACGGTTCATCCCTGGCTTCAATCTTGACTGAGAGCTACCATTCGAGCATGCGCATCCAGTATATTAAAGGTAAACAAGCAATCGAGAAGACCTGTAGAAGCTCCACTAAATAATGTCTTTAAATCAGACTTTGTCGATGATAAGAGAACTCATGAAGAACTCCTGGAAGAAGGCTGTTGATAGAGACAGTATTGCATTTGATATAAGCAATTGGCAGGCGAAAGACGGCGATAAAACTAGCTTTAGGCGACATCTGAGGGAGGCATATGTACTGTTAGCGAAGTAAGTAAGCTATCGAGAGCATGCTCTTTGATTGTGTAAGAAAATCTATATGATAGAGCGTTACGTCACATCTGAATCATGCCAAGGTCGTTACATGATGAAGTCAATGTTCTCCAAACTGTGTGTCGTTGAATAATTTTTAGTAAATGCCAGAAACTTAATGCTATGTGTGTGATTTTGGTCGAAACTTAATACCAAGGTGTGGCTTGGTAAAACTTAAAAGGCTTCTTAATACTCATTCGTCATACTTATTGGGGCCGTTCATTAATTACGTTCAGGGAGATTGAGACAGATGGTCAAAAACTGTTTTTTTTTTCACTTGACATAGTACCTACCTGTCCTCTTAATGGGTGTGAGGAGCAACTGAATCTTTTTTCAATATCGAGACCAGGACGTGAATTTCCCTGGAAAGACCCTTCCCTGTCCCAAAAAAACATCCGGGGCTGGGAAATCGAGAAAACAAAGGAGGTAGTTGTTTGAAGTTTGGCTACGTCTCAAATAAGAGTTGGCACGTCCAAAATGGAGTCAACTAATAACTTTGCTTCAAATGCTGGTCAGAGATGTGGTTCCGAAGGGTACGGGGATCATAAAGTCGATTTTTTATGTAACATAATAAGGGAACTTTCGGAAATTAAGTGACTGTTCACAATTCAGGTTCATGATACTACTTTAGAGTGATAAGGTAAGGAAGAGCGGAGGAGGAGGAGGGAGGTAGGGCTTACAATTGCTACATAACTTACGAACATTCCCCCACAAGTTAAATCGGCTTCCTTTCCTCATTCTGTAAACATTCTTTTTATTTCCTTTCAATTTCTAGAGAAGATTTGCGAACAAAAAACAAAAAAAGATTTCTCACAGCTGCTCACAAAAAAAATTGAGAGGAACATATCTAAATATAAAGTGTGTATATTTTGGTCATTTTGTAAGCGATTGTCGGACATAATGAGTGGAAATTTTTGAGAATCTCGTGTAATATTTTCTTGATAAGTAAAAAAAAATGAAGACTTTGTGGTGAGTTTTATTGGAATTAAGCCTGAAGTGTGAAAATTAGACACAAAATTATTACTTTTTTAGTTTCATCACGTGCTTGCTATTTTTGCTATTTAACATCACAGCATCGACAAAAATTGAATGTTCTTATCAATATTACACATTTTTTGTGATTGGCTCGTCTTATTACTGCAAAATATCAACAAATGTCAATATAACATCACCAGAATTAGCGGTCATTGACAGCGCATCCAGCAATCACTCAATTGACAGATCCAACGATGATGTCCTCGGATTCTGGTCCGAGAACAAAACAATCAACTTTTTTCCACAAAATTTAGACAAAATATTCAAAAATCTCAAATTAATTGTGATTATGCATGGAAAAATTAGTGAAATTCATCAAAATGACTTGATGTCCTTTCCGCAACTTGAGTACCTTAATCTCCACAACAACACAATTGAGGTATTAGAGGAAGGACTCTTCGATTCCAACCCTAATTTGGCATTCATTTCCTTTGCAAACAACAAACTTTATAAAATTCATCCAGAAATTTTTGATAAATTAACAAAATTGACATTTTTGTTCCTGGATGCCAACAAATGTGTCGACAAACTAGCTAAAGATGACCATAAGGCACTCACCAAGGCTATAAAGGAAGTTAAAGTTAAATGCTTAAATGACACAATTACAACAACAACAACAACAACGACTGAGACAAACAGAATTAGTCATGAAAAGTTGAATGATCAGACAAGCTCGGGATGGAGATTTAATGTGAATTTTTGTGCCTTTTTTGGATTTTTGATTGCTGTATTAAAAAGTTAATGGTTTATTGTGTGACTTCCAGGTGGATATGGGAAGGTGTTTAGGTGTAAAAATGTGTAAAAAGATTGAAATAAATTTACAAAAATTGAACAAAAATGAAATCCAGATGCCGGATTTTTATCTGTCTGTCTATGGCATGATTATTATGGAATTTGATCTCTTTGAATGGTTATCCGAATAGGAATAGTCGGCTACTTACTTACTTACTTTCTCCTCGGAACACACTAACCTGGATATCCAACAATATACTTTGGGACAGTTATGGGGAACTTATGTACCACGGTCATGTTGAAAAAGTCATTAGCCATATGCTGTGTATGGGTTCTGTCAAGGTTTTTGACCAAAATGTGTCGCGAAAAATTAAAAAGCTCATCAGGACCCTAGAATATGGGAAAGGTTTATACATAACCTAAAATTATACCGAGAAACCGACCCGAGGCCGACCAGATTTTTGCATGGTGCCGGATTTGAATCTAACCGACAAAATACAAATTTAAGTCGGAGTTGACTTGACTCCATTCCAAATCCGAGTCAACTTTGAGGTTTGTAAACTTCTTTATGAACTAACTAGACTTGTGTCATTACCTTGGCAAAGAGTACGCTCTCAAGAGCGGATTAAGTCAATAAGAAAGGATAATGTCGATTTCCCATTCTCACTTGCCTACTGATTGTTTCCCCACTTACATTTTCCCACTAGTCTTTTTCCCACTGGTACGTTTGACCGCTGGAAGTTTTGCTTTTAGAAAAAGACTAGTAGGCAAGTGATCAGCGGGCAACCGAACCAAACCCAATAAGATTGCTTACAAAAATGCTCGTTTAGCATATTTCAGATGAAAAAGCACTCAAGAGCATGGTCTTTGTCTGCTAGGGTTACTTACTTACTTTGTTGGTCGTACAGTCAATTGTGATCCATCACTTCCTTTATACGTCTCCGAAGACTTATCAATTTGGAGTCAAAATCACTTATTTTTCCAAAAACAATGACTTTGTCTTTGACTGCAGATCTGCGCCTTTAATTCACATCAAACTTTACTTGCAGATTTATCAATGATTCACACAATATTCACAACATTACATATTGGAGTTTTTTGACTTTATGTGAGCAAATGTGTGATACACACATGTGATGAACAAAGACAAAAAGCAGATAGCGTCAAGCCATTAAATATATACAGACTGCAATCATTGATATTTGTTTTGTTTTTGTATTGCTCACATGAAGATTTAATTGAAAATGATTATTGTATATTGAAAGTTTAAAGGTGACGAAAGAAAGAGAATTGATGATAGAAGTTGCAGGGGTGTAGCGGTTCCTACACAAGACCAGCAGAATAGAACATAATGTAGGGTTTGCTCATAGCAATGACATTGCGGTCGATGTGTCGTTGTTCAACCCCAAATTCTCTACAAAATTCCGATGTCCTTGATCAATCCAACAATATCCAAATAGCGATGTTTTGGTACAAGACCGTTATGCATTCCCGATTTCGGGACCGGAACGGTACTTTTCTGGGAAATTATGGTTCCGGTACCGAGAATTTTAGCGGGAAATCGAGAATCAGGAAGGCATAAACAACCGTTACGCTTTGCTACAAAATTACGTAATTTTCCAACGTTGCCTGACACAGCTTACAATTGATTTAGATGCAAGGGTGTACCTAGGGGGAGGATCTTATACGTTGACGACTTACAAAGGTTATTGATGGATCTGTGAGGAACTAAGAAGAGTGAATCTTGAGTTAGAAAATTGTGTAATTTGATACGCTTCATATTCCTAATGGAACAACCCATAAATCAGCAATTGAGCAAATTCTAATGCAGTGATGGACAACCTGTGTGCCGCGGCACTCTAGTGTGCTTCTCAAAAAATGTTTGAAAATTCCATAAAGCGTATGTCGTGTGCAGTGAAGCTTACCACCAAGGTGTGCCACGGCACACAGGTTGCCCACCACTGCATCGACCCAAATTCATCTCGATTTCCAACTCTGCACAAGTTCATGACCGATTATATGCACAATCTTAATATATTCTTAGTCACAATCGCATTTCACGGAAAGTCCGAATTGTCTGATTAACAACAGAGAAGAAAAAACATTCAAAGCTTGCCTGCCTTGCTACGTGTCTATTATTATACTTATAGAATTTCATCATCATTTTTCAGTTACGAATTGGATTTAGAGCGAATATGTGAATTTTTTTTGTGTTGACAAAAAATTGCAAATTGTGACGTAAAAATTTGACAATAATTTCAGATTAAATGATGTTTTGGTAAGTATGAATATTGGGTTTTAGGGAATTTAGATACATAGCGCAAGTCTGTTAATCGATATGATTGAGTCCAAGGTCATACTTTTCTAGGTTGAATTTTTGATCGATTATTCGATTTGCGGTGTTTAAGGTAGTCAATGTTGGCTGAAGATATTCATGAATATGTTGATAATTTTGTGGAAAGTTGTGGATTTATGTTAGAATTTGGGGAAGTTTTGACAATTTTTTTGGTCATTATTGGTCAATTTTTGTTCATTTTTAGTCAAATTTTGTCAAATTTAGTCAAACTTGATCAATTTTTGATGAATTTTGCTTAAATTTTGATGAATCCTGGCGAACTTTTGATGAAGTCTTACAAAATTTGTCGAAAATTTCATCATTTTCAGTCAAATTTGGTTAATTGAAAGTTTTGTAAAAAAAAAAAATAATTGAAAACTCGTCAAAATTTGACTTAAATTGCCAAAAAGTTAATCAAATTTTTGAACAACTTTTGACGGTCAAATTTTGATGAATTTTTAAGAATTTATAAGAATTTTTGCTCAAATTTTGCCCAATTTTAATCAAATTTGATCGGGTTTCGCTTAATTTCAGCCAAATTAAGCTCAATTTTGATTACTTTCGGCCAAAGCTAAGTTTGATCAAATTTTAGTAAACTTTAGTCAAGTTTTAGTGAATTTTGATGATCTTTGGCCAAAATTTGATAAATTTTATTGAAATTTTGATAATTTTTCTTAAATTTTTGTCAAATTTGACTAACTTTTGATGTAAAATGATTAAAAATGACCAAAAAATAATCAAAAATTTACAAAATTCGATCGAATTTGTCTAAAATTGGCCAAAAGTGAACAAAATTTAGCAAAATTTGATCAAAATTCGTCAAAATTCATCAAAATCTAATCAAAATTTGATTAAAATTTGACTAGAATTTCACTAAAATTGCACAAAATTTGACTAAAGTTAGCCAAAAAAAAATTGAAATTGAGCAAAATCAGTCAAAATTTGATTAATTTTGCTCAATTTTAATCAACTTTATGTCAAACTTGATCAAATTTGTGTCAACTTTAGTCAAATTTATTCAAATTTTGATCAATTCTGACGAATCTTGACTAAATTTTGCTCAATTTTGACAATTTTAATCCAAATTTAGTCAAATTTTGGACATCTTTTGTCAAACTTTGGATAAAATTTGACGAATTCTTGCTTAATTTAAATCACTTTTGGCGAGTTTTAGTCAAATTTGATCAAATTAAGTCAAAATTTCGTCAATTTCAATCCAATTTTAATAAATTTTTGTATTTTTTTTGCTAAATTTCGATCATTTTTAATAGACTCATGTGTTTAATGTATTTGTCATCGCCAAAATGACCAAAAATCACCCAAAACATTCAATCTTATTTATCTTCATCCACCAATCTAGGTCAATACTACTCATCATCATCCAGTGCCTACCTTACAACTCAATAGCACTAAATGTTGAATATTCACACGAATTAACATCATTTTACATCACATCATCAACATATCACTGCATAGTGCTCGACAGCCTCAACATAAACTCATCAAAATCAGCCACAATCAACAACATCACAGGACAGCACATAGATGACAATACAGACGATGACGTCATGGGATTTTGGGTCGAAAATAATAAAATGTTTTATTTTCCAAATAATTTACATGAAATTTACAAAAATTTGGAACTGATTCTCGTCATGAACAGTCAACTGAAAGAAATTCATCAAAATGACTTGAAATTTTATCAAAAATTGGAATTCCTGTGCCTGGATTTTAACGACATTCAAATAATTGAAAATAATTTGCTTGATTTTAATCCAAATTTAATTTTTATTTCAATTTCGTACAATAAAATCCACTCAATTGGACCGGATGTGTTTAGGAAGTTGAGAAATTTGAATTATCTTTGGATCATCTCCAATCCGTGCATTGATGTCTATGCTGAGAATAGTATGGTTGAGGTTAAAAAGGCAATTAAAAGGACGAAACGGAAATGTTCAACTGGACATGAAATTTTGATATTTTTTGTAATTTTAGGATGTCTACTTTTAGTTTTTGGGTTGATTTTTGGGACTATTTTGATGCTTTGATGATTAGGGAATGCTGGGGTGGGGTTGGGAATTTATGATGAGGGTAATGAAGGTTCAGAAGCTTAGCTAGGGAGGGTTATTGAGACCACGAACCCCCTTCGAGAATTTGAAAACCGTTAATTTTGTAACGATTTTTTTAAATTTTAAATTGGGCAAAATTTAAATAAATATTTAAAAAAAATTTAAATAAATATTTAAATATTTAAATAAAATTTAGCTAAAATTGGGAAAATTTTGACCAAACTTGACTGAAATTGACTGATAATTGTTAAAATTGAGCAAAATTTGGTTAAAATTGACCGAAAATAATAAAATTTTAACTAAAATTGAGAACATTTTGATCAAATTTGGCTAAAAGTTATCAAAATTCGTTGAAATTTAACCAAAATTTTATCAAACTTTGCAAAAATTGACCAAAATTTGTTCAATATTGAGCAAAATTAAGAGCTTACCCCCCTGGTTCCGCGAAGGTTTAGTCCGGAGGTTTATACCCCAGAAAGATTGAATTTTGGTCCATAATTTTGCTACAATCCATCCCAATGAAGGAAAGATCCACCCGTTACGTAATTTCCGAATGAACCCATCCTAAAAATGTTTGTGTTCAACACAAAATGACTGATTTTTTTGACAAAATAAAATAAAGAGTCTGTATGAATTAAAAAATGATTAAAACCTGGAAAATCCCTTGATAATTCATATTAATATTGTCATCATAATCATCCATCCATCCATTCATGTCATTATAATGTGAATATTAAATTTATTTCAGCATATGCTTGATAATTAACAAAATCAACTTTCCTATCGACAGTCTGCTGTATCATCCTAAGCCAGAAGCATACTAGTGTGCGGCCAAAAATTTTAGAGTATACAAAATTGCTAGGAACCGTATCTCGTGTGCGATTTCGGGTCAGTTTCGATTCAGTTTCGGTCCAGGCTAACCACTAAGTTGTGTCGCAGAAATTAAAAGGTTGCACATCACTTTATCAAGCACAAATGACACAATAAAGCACAGAGATGTAATTAAGAGAATGACTATGTAGGTTTGGGGTTCAAAATTTCCTTAAAAAATCTTCAGATTTCTAGGATTTTATGTCAAAAAAATCTGAAAGTTAGTTTAAATGCACACATCTCTACTCCCTCTCCTCTCATCCCTTGAACAATTCCTGACTACGCCCTTTATATAGTTGTAAAAGCATCACTTCATCGATATATTGTAAGCAAGCATTCAAAATTGTCTTGATAATGCCGGAACTGTTGATTCTAACTCTTTTGAAAGCAAATGATTAGATTTGACGCAACTATGTGCTCAGGAAAGCCTATATATGTAAAATTCTCATAACCTTGAACTTTATCATCATTTTATTCTCTAAAACATTTTTTTGAGATTATTGAATTTAATCATTTTTTGAAAATTAGTCATTAGCTTATCAGTGACATTAAATTTTCTTTTTATTATTTTAAATCATTATTTTGTTATTCTTTATTTTTTGTACATAAGAACTCTTCTAAAATGTATATTTCGTGTATTAGTACTGAGCGACAATTATGCTGATTATTTTAATCATTTTACAAACGACAGTCGTGTTTAATAGTCGACAAAAAAAAACTGTTTTAAAATAAATTCTAAACAAGATGAAAGGATATTGGTAAGTTTTGGTAATTAAAGTACTGTTCCAAGTTGAAGTAAAAGGCACAAAATTGATTAATTATGCTAGAGGTTCGTTATCTGATTGCTTAATAAGTGAACAGTCCCTAAGAGATCGGCGTATAGTCTTGTTTAGGTTGTGCTTGATTCATGCTCAGAGGTAGGGTTTTTTATCCCGTGGCTTAATTATTTGTGATTCCAAAATCAATGCGGATATTTAGAACAGTTCATTCTAAGGATTGAAAACCCTCTTCTGGTGCATAGTCAGACATATTTTGAGAAAATGAAGGATATTGGATATATCACAAAGATTTAAGATGGTTTCACAATATTTTCGTAAAATCCCTTAGTAAATTGAAGAATTTTACCAAAAAAAGAGTAAAGTATTAATCCCCTTATCATCCTTAGCCTGTTTGCAGGATTCCCATCCAAAAAACGAGGTCTTTGAGGCATGTTTTTGTTCAATCCTTTAACGCACTCATCACATGGCTAAACTTGGTCGTTAGCTAAGTATTTAATGGCATTAGGAGTACCACGAGAAGGTTAATTAACTTCGGATTCAGACTTCAGTTTCCCCAATATCCGAAGAGACAAAGAAATCGCTTTTGGGTGCATAAAGACCACTACGGTACCTTAAAGTGGCCTCTTTGCCTGTAAGGGTGTAGTGGCATTACTGTACCCTAAAATCATGCTCTTTACATGATAAGGACATCCTGTCATGTAACAATTTATAAAATATTGTCAATTTTAATCAAAAATCCAAAATTCTCTCATTTCCAGCTTCATTATCACCATCTTAATCTTCTTCCTACACAACTCTACATCTGTGGACATAAAATGTTCATATGAATATTATGCATTTGCCATTGTAGACTACATATATCATTGTGACATGCGGCTCAGTCCAAATAGAGTCTTTATAACAAAAGATAATCCAGTTGTCGACCAAGCAATTGGAACGCATGACGGCACTAAAACTGACGATGATGTTGTTGGATTTTATTCAGATGATAAAAAAGTTTCAGTTTTTCCGCAAAATTTAGAGAAAATATTTAAAAATCTGAAGCTTATTTTAATCCACTTTGGACGGATATCCAAAATTCATCAATCGGACCTGAAGCCATTCACAAAATTGCTGTACCTTAATCTTAACAACAATGACATTGAAGTACTTGAGGATGGACTTTTTGACTACAACACGGAACTAGCTTACATCGCATTTATGGACAATAAAATCAGTCAAATTCAGCCTGATGTCTTTAATCACTTGAATAAGCTTCGATTCTTGGTTCTGTCCTCAAATGTGTGCATTGATCAGCGTGTTGACAACAGTATTGAGCAAGTTAGGGATCTTATTAGTATTGTTGGATATAAATGTCTTAAATGTCTTTCAGTCAGATCATCCACTCCAGAGCATATGCTCGTATGTTAACCGACATGTGCTATTCGGGCTCAATACAGTCACAGATATAAATGATCATTTAATAAATAAAAATTGAGAGAAAAAATGAGAAAATATTTTTTTATTGTTTGTTTTGCTCATTTTGGGATTGTACGGATGTTACGTAACGCTTAAGGGCAGAAATTGCAAATTTTTGAAGATTGGTCATTTTGGTTCCTGATTTTGGTAAGATGCAATTAAGGTTTGGGGTCTAAAAATGCAATATAAACCGTTACATAACTTATGAACAGTTCCTTGTACAAGTTTCTAAGTTGTTTAATAACAATTTAAATTAAAAATAGAATTTCACACTTTTTAAGGATGTTAAGCCATGCCTAACAGTCAATATCCATCAAAATGACACATTTATGGTAAATTTACATCATTTTATGCTCAAAATACATCAAAAAAATCAAAAAACAGCCTAAAATTACCAAAATTATTCACAATCTTTTCAGTTCCTTCATCATCCTCTCATGCTCAATATTAAGTCTCTCATCAGCCACAACTCTCGATTGCTCATATGAATATTGGACATTTGATGTAATTGGATCTGTTTATCATTGTGAAATTCAATCAAATCCGAACATAACATCTCCAGAATCAGCAATTATTGATGGTGCCAGTGGACCTCATCATGGTCCAAAGACGGACGACGATGTTGCTGGATTTTATGTCAAAAATAATCAAATAAAATTAAATTTTTTTCCACTTGGACTTGAAAAAGTCTTCAAAAATATTAAATTAATTTATATTCATCATAATGGAATTAAGGAACTGCATCAAAGTGATTTAAAGGAACTGATTAAATTGGAATATTTGAGTTTGACTGACGGACACATTCAAGTGATTGAGGAAGGTCTTTTTGACTATAATCAGGAACTGCTGTACATTTCATTTGAGGACAATCGAATCAGTCAAATTTATCCAAATGTTTTTGATAATTTGACAAAATTGACAAGTTTGAAGCTTGATGGGAACAGATGTAAGGTCAGCAATGCTGGGAATAGTACTGAAGTTAGAGAAGTTGTTGCTGAGATTAAGATTTGTTGTTTAATTAAGGAAGACTCGACGGCGACTGATTTAGAATCTGATGATGACTTAATAAGAGATGGAATCACTGGAATGACTGACTGGGGATTGAAATTAGTGCCTAAAATTTATATTGTGATATTTGCAACATTTTTGCATTGTATTTGGTGATTTTTTAAGACAATAAAGCTATTATTATATGTTAATTTATTAGTCATTTTGTAACGGTGGAATCAGGGAGGATGAAGGGCTAAAAAAGTCGATTTTTCGCGTTTCGTAGTAATTAAATGGTCTGATGCTGAGTAATGTCATTATATACGTTGAGCATATTGAATCTAGTTCTAGAAAAGATTCATTTAATACTACAAATACATAGACATATGAGAGTCAATAATCTATCTTCAAAGCTCTCAAACGTTTGTAGATCTACAAATAATAGCAAGTCTCTGAATATGCAAATCTTCATTGCATTTATCAAGTCAGTACTGCTTTATGATTTGCGATTCGTCGAATTGCATCGCTCGGGATAAGTTTGGGATTGCAATAATTAAGAAAATATCAATGAGAGTCGACTTCGAGCTAAGAGATGGTTTCTCGGTATACCTTTACCTACCTGGAGTATATCTACACATTTATACATAAACACCTACACTTGTCACTACAATCAGTAGATCCTATGGGTACTTATGTACAAAATATTGATGTAGGGTTAGTAATATACTGATAAATCAACCCATGTTGTCTTAGGATAGCCCGTTGTCTAATTAGAATACCCAATGACTCAACTTAAGCATTATCTAGAGATAAAGCTCGAGTCTCTAATTTTTTATGATTATTTTCTAACTCTCAAAATGAAATTGAGCAATTGAGTATAATCTCTCTCTCGTTTTTTGCAAATATTATCCTAACTCTATCATTTTGCATGAATTTGTTGATCATTTTAGAACTAGTTTTTTGGAGGATAGATTGATATTAGTTCAAGAGTTGAATTTGAAAAATGAAATTTTTTGTGGTAATGTGAGTTGAAAGTCATTTTTTGATCGGGGAGGAAGGGTTGTGAATAGGGCCATTTTTGTGAGGTACAGATCCTTGTAGCACGAACCTCCTTCCTCAGTTAGTCAATAAAAGGATTGTTATAAAGTCTTTTGGAATGAATCGACAACAAAATATCCCTAATTCCATGGTGGGCAACCTTGTGCCGCCAAAAATCATTGAAAATGTCATGAATCGTATGCCGTATGCGATTTCGGTCAAGGCTTCTCACCTTGGTGTGCTGGGAAAATTGAAAGATTGTCCACTACTACCTTAAATTGTGTCCAAATAGCTCAAATTCAGGAGTGCATCCAGTGAGATTTGTTTTAGGGTCAAACCCTCTCCCCAGCCTTCTTTCGTCTTATTGGATAAATTTATTCAATTTATTGGACATTTACGTGATAAAGATACCAAAAATTAAAACAATATTTTCATCCACAGCCTCATCAGCACCCTCATCCACCTCTCAACTCCATCACCAACCCCAAAAATCGAATGCAATTTCAACATCAGCAAATACAGTTTCTGGCTTCTCGGCAACATTTACCGCTGTCAAGTCAAAAACGATCCCCAAATCTACTCACCAATCACTGACCACAAAATTGACATCACCGGAACTCACATGGACAGTAAAGTCAACAAAAATGTCATCGGATTTCACGTAGCCTCAAAAATTGTCCAATTTTTCCCACGCGGAATTGACCAATTCCTGCCAAACCTTAAAATGATTGAAATTTATGACTGTAAATTAAAGCAAATTCGCAAAACAGATTTAAGTCCATTCCCGCATCTCGTCCGTCTTCAATTAGACAACAATGACATTGACATGCTGGAAGATGATTTATTTATATACAGCATAAATCTAGCCTTTGTGTCACTTGACAATAATAAAATTTTCTTTATTTATGGAAATATTTTTGATAATTTAATTAAATTGGTCCATTTGAGCCTTAAAGCTAACAATTGTGTGGA
This sequence comes from Chironomus tepperi, assembly GCF_022539635.2. Lineage (NCBI taxonomy): Eukaryota > Metazoa > Arthropoda > Insecta > Diptera > Chironomidae > Chironomus > Chironomus tepperi. The sequence continues at coordinate 517,014 of NW_027226129.1, read as the reverse complement.
CATGATTGCTGTTAATAATAGAACAGCTGTGGACGTGATTATTGGACATGTTAAGGATCAATGTACGGATATGGACTTTAATGTTATCACACAAAAGTTCAATGACCTTGAAAATGACGTTAAAAAGTTTAAATTTCAATCTTTTATGGCTTTTAATTCCAATTTGGAGAAATTTGAGGATGAATTTAAATTATCGAGATTTGCGGAAATTTCGTGGTTTCGGGAGCGACTGGAGAGCTTGAAGGACTGGAAAGTTGAGACATTTTGGACATTAAAGGCAATGGTTGATGATGTTGGTGCTAAAATGCAGGAATTTGAGGCAAAAAATGAGAAAAAATTTGATGAATTTAAGAAATATTTTGAAAATCAATTAATGATGAAAATTCAGGAAGTTGAGGAGAAAATTGAGGATATAATGAATGATGCTTGATTGTTTAGTTTGAGGATTGAACCCCAACTGATCCCTTACCCCAATTATTTTGGAATTGAACCCTATCTGCTCCCCTACCTCAAGTACGTCACTCCCAAATACCACAAATCGATTGAAAATTCAAATTCTGGCCGTGATTCTCGATTTGGTATGACTTAAGGGTCGATTTCTCAAGTAGTGGTACAATAGGGTATAGTATAGGTCTATAATGGGCAATCTGTGAATATGCCATGAATCATAAGTCGTTTTTGGTCTCAATTTGAGGCTTTACAGCAATGTATGCAATGAAATATTAAAGCTGGGCATGAAAGGGTCATATAGGTACTCTATTGGTACAGGACAATGGTAAATCTGATATAGCAATGTTGGTATACATGTCCCGTACCAATCGTTCATCTGTCATGTATCATGATGCATCTTTAGGACGGTATTATGGTACGATATTGGTACAGGTTCATCAATCCTGCTCTACTTTGTCATACCAGATGTATCATTGCACTGTATCATTGGCTAGAGCAGTCATCTGCTGTTTTTTAGCCGGATTTCTGATGTAATTCTCTTTCCTGCTTCTGTGCCTCGACTTACTTACTTACTTCGCTGACCGTACATATCAAATGTGATCCATGGCCTCCCTCAGATGTCGCCTATAACTGGTTCTATCGGCTGTGTTTCGACAAAGCCTCAAAATGTCCCGATTTTTTCAAGAAGTCCAGAAGTAAATAAATATGATTTTTTGCTGTAATTCACTAATTACTCTGCCATTGGTGTATCTGTACCTTATCGCATCATATCCTATCGTACCTAAATCGTACCGTATCACCACCAGAGAAATTGACCCCCAGATATCAAGTCAGAGTCATGTCGTCTTGAAACCGTAGATTTCATCGATTTGTGATATTTGGGACAGGATGTAGTCACCGAAAATTCTATTGTATTAAAATGTATTAGAAATATCGATTAGAAATATCTCAATAAATTTTGTAATTCAAATGTAAAACTAATACAGTTCTTTGAGTTTTACAGCATTGACGTCAATACTAAATGAATTATTGTTACTTACTTGACTGGGACGTACAGGGCCTCAATGCTACGTTTAGAGAACTGCTCTATAATACAATCAATTGTATAACATGACCTTAGTTCCTCTAGACAGATTCTTGGACGTAAAGTGATGAAATATGCATCGTATGCTGACTGTATCCGCTAGCGAACCTTCATGTTGATGTCTTTTGTTAATGAATGATTTGATGTACTTGAATACTTACAGCACCTAGAATCTTGTCTTATTGACATTAAGATGACTGCCAACTTTCTGATTTGTTCTGTCTGATGCAGCGATCATCAGGAGCTTGGATATCTCTTCATTCACATTTAGTCCGATGCTTTAAGCTTCATGTTCCAGCTTAGAGTATGTATTAATGCTAGAAGGACCATAAGTATCTTCAAATGATGGATTATTGTTACTAAATCATGTATTAGTCAGGCATGGTATTAGTATTTTAGATTCTATATGGACAGCATGTAAATCTAATACAAATTTTGCTATTTAAATGCTGAAAAGTGATCAAATCTTTTAATAATTCGGTGAGTTTTGATCGAGAAGTTTAGACTATTTTGTGCTGTGCCGGAATTTACATTTAAAAAGAGAGCTAAGACGTGAAAAGTGACTTGTGAAGCAACTAAAATTTGAAAAAAATCTCCCAAAAAAGTATCAAATTTAATACATCAATATGAGGAATATTAAGTAAGTTCTAAATTAATGAAGCACATGCTTAATAGTGAACCATTTTCTCTCTTATTCTTTACAGTCTCATTATATTGTTGGCATGCTTAATATTAAGCCTTACATCATTAAATGCTGAAACTACAACATCTACAACATCTACAACATCTACAACATCTACAACATCTACAACTACAGAACAACATCTAATGGGTCATCCAACAGTGATTTAGACCCAAATCTGGGTCAAAGCAATGGAACCGGCTCTGGATCAGGAGATATTAAAAGTGATGTAGACCCAAATCTGGGTCAAAGCAATGGAACCGGCTCTGGATCAGGAGATATTAAAAGTGATGTAGACCCAAATCTGGGTCAAAGCAATGGAACCGGCTCTGGATCAGGAGATATTAAAAGTGATGTAGACCCAAATCTGGGTCAAAGCAATGGAACCGGCTCTGGATCAGGAGATATTAAAAGTGATGTAGACCCAAATCTGGGTCAAAGCAATGGAACCGGCTCTGGATCAGGAGATATTAAAAGTGATGTAGACCCAAATCTGGGTCAAAGCAATGGAACCGGCTCTGGATCAGGAGATATTAAAAGTGATTTAGACCCAAATCTGGGTCAAAGCAATGGAACCGGCTCTGGATCAGGAGATATTAAAAGTGATGTAGACCCAAATCTGGGTCAAAGCAATGGAACCGGCTCTGGATCAGGAGATATTAAAAGTGATGTAGACCCAAATCTGGGTCAAAGCAATGGAACCGGCTCTGGATCAGGAGATATTAAAAGTGATGTAGACCCAAATCTGGGTCAAAGCAATGGAACCGGCTCTGGATCAGGAGATATTAAAAGTGATGTAGACCCAAATCTGGGTCAAAGCAATGGAACCGGCTCTGGATCAGGAGATATTAAAAGTGATGTAGACCCAAATCTGGGTCAAAGCAATGGAACCGGCTCTGGATCAGGAGATATTAAAAGTGATGTAGACCCAAATCTGGGTCAAAGCAATGGAACCGGCTCTGGATCAGGAGATATTAAAAGTGATTTAGACCCAAATCTGGGTCAAAGCAATGGAACCGGCTCTGGATCAGGAGATATTAAAAGTGATGTAGACCCAAATCTGGGTCAAAGCAATGGAACCGGCTCTGGATCAGGAGATATTAAAAGTGATGTAGACCCAAATCTGGGTCAAAGCAATGGAACCGGCTCTGGATCAGGAGATATTAAAAGTGATGTAGACCCAAATCTGGGTCAAAGCAATGGAACCGGCTCTGGATCAGGAGATATTAAAAGTGATGTAGACCCAAATCTGGGTCAAAGCAATGGAACCGGCTCTGGATCAGGAGATATTAAAAGTGATGTAGACCCAAATCTGGGTCAAAGCAATGGAACCGGCTCTGGATCAGGAGATATTAAAAGTGATGTAGACCCAAATCTGGGTCAAAGCAATGGAACCGGCTCTGGATCAGGAGATATTAAAAGTGATGTAGACCCAAATCTGGGTCAAAGCAATGGAACCGGCTCTGGATCAGGAGATATTAAAAGTGATGTAGACCCAAATCTGGGTCAAAGCAATGGAACCGGCTCTGGATCAGGAGATATTAAAAGTGATGTAGACCCAAATCTGGGTCAAAGCAATGGAACCCCATCTGGAGCAGGAGATACTAGCGAAGATCCAGTCCAAAATCAGGATCCAAAAAATGAATCAGCCCCTAAAACAGAAGAAGTTACTAATTCAGCATATAATTTTAGTATCGGAATCAAAACCACTTGTTTATTACTAATCATAGCTTTAATCGTTGCTTAAATCTCAGCAATTTTTATAAAAATTTAAGTCTAAATTTAAGCCCAGAGTGTGGCTTTCTCAAAAACGACCGTTAATTTTTTTCAAAAAAAAAATCATTTTTTGTTAAAATTCAAATTTTTTTTGACCGTTAATTTAATTTTCCTTCGTAACGTAAATTTTTATTTTAAAATATGTAGAGTTCGAATTTTTCGACAATCTAATATCGAAAAATTCGAATTTGAGACGGCCACACTCTGTTTAAGACACAAAATAAAAGTAGACCCTCCCCACCTTAATATGCCATACCTCACTCTATCTACTCAACATCACATGACTCATCAATAATTTTGATAGATTCAGTCATTCTGGACTGCATGTTTGTCAATTCATTCTCAAAATTCCTAATTTTGTCACTCATGTCAGCATAAGCTTTATTTTGAGAAGCTTTAAAGCTTTCTGACATTTCGTTGAGCTTTTCCGAAGCTTTTTTCTCAAAATTTTCCAAATTTTTCACAATTTGGTCAGTGACTGTAAGAATTTCAACCTTAAAGCTGTTCAAATTGTCTTCGTGGCTTTTGAGTGATTTTTCAAATTTTTCAAACTTTGTTGCTGTTTCAGCTTCCTGTGCCTTAATCGCCTTTTCAATGTTGTCAACTTGTGTCTGTAAAGCTTCAATTTCGAGAGCTTTTATGGAATTTTGAAGCTTTTCAAGCTTTGACTCTAAATCTGCTGTTTTGTCATTTAATGCCTTGACATTCCCAGATTGTTCAATTTTGGACACAGCCAGCGTCAATTCCAGATTCTTCATGCCATGCTCGATCAGCAAAAGCTTTCCATCAAGTTCCGGAGCTTTTGTGGTTCCTTCAACATTCCTGTTGGTCAGCAGAACCTTTGCAACCTTCTCCAAATTCAATGTCCGTTGATTCAGCACCAGAACTGAATTTTGACACATTTTAATGCCAAATTCATGACTTGATGCCTTAGTTAAAGCCACAGTTGACATTTTATGGACAATTTTGACTTGATTGAATAAATTTTTGGTAGCTGTGCTTGTGCATTGAGATTTGACAGCATTAATGACATCCACAAGTGCTGCTGAGTTGTTCTTCGCGTACATGTCGATGCACAAGTTAGACTGAACGTCCAAAAATGCCAATTTAGGTAAATTATTGAAAACTTTTGGATTTATGTCAAAAATTTTATTTTTTTCAAAATAGACATAAGTCAGTTCCGGATTAAAGTCAAAAAGTCCATCCTCAATGACTTCAATGTCATTTTCCCAAAGTGCCAAATATTCCAATTTTGTGTGTGGCTTCATGTCAGCCTGATGCAATTCCTTAATCCTTCCATGCTGAATATTAATCAGCTTTAAATTTTTAAAGATTTTGTCAATTCCGCGCGGGAAAAATTCAATGGATTTATTTAAGGCATAAAATCCGTGAACATCATCGTTGGACTTGCTGGTTGTGTGAGTTCCTTCGGCATCTCTGATGACTGACTGGTCGGGTGATTGAATGTTGAGACGATTTAGGACTTTGCAGAAGTAAATTTGACCAACAACAAGCCATCGGTAATGTTCGTAGGAACAGATGGCATCTAGTGATGTTGTAGGGGCGTAGAATAGGGATGAGATGCAGATGATGAGGCTGGAATTGAAGGGAAAATTTAAAAATTGTTATGGATGTGACTTTTAAAGCACTCAATCAGTCCCTGAAGCTGTATATCTTCAATCCGGGCATCAAGACAATACACCGACAGTACAAAGTGCATCGAGGAGGTTGATCAGCTTTAGAGTCAGACTTTGGCTTCCTCAATCTACATTACATCAATCCCGAACCCCCTAATTCTCCCACTAATTTAATAATTTAAAAAATGTCCAACTTACCAAAGATATTTCATAATTTTCAGCTATAAGTTCAGTTCCAATTCTATAACAACAGCTTAATAAGTCAATAGAACTACAAATAATGACCAGAATTGTTTACTTGATTCTCTTTAAAAGCCTTTGTCTTGGGAGAGAATTCCTCTTCTTTTTATTTGTGATTAAGATTTGGAAACGGGGAATCCTAGAGATAATGAAGAGTGGCTGCATCAGAGAAATAGAAAGAACCAACTTCAGGCGCCAACTGAGGGAGGCCATCGACGGTTTTTTTTTTGTCCTAAAGGACGTTTTGCTTTTTCGAACTCTGCACGCTGCATGACCAAGGGTATATCAATACAAAGTACCTAGCCACAATTTGTGTGTCGCGAATCACACAAGTCGAGTTGGTGTGACTAGAACAGCTAAGTGTTATAATTTACATGAAATTCATTCTAGCATTTGAATGCACATACGTGTAATTGTCGGATTCGATCTATACTCCGAGAAAATCATCACAATTACTATGCCTTGAATTTCATTCATTCTATTATCTTCCTGCAATTAAAAATGAGCAATTGACTCTCCGCATTGAGAGATTTTAAGACGAAAAAAGGCGAGAATTCCAGATTGTGAGTAATTTTCGTAATACTTCGGAATTAAGTGATCATCATGTCTCGCACATGTCTAGTTCTGTTGATTATTATCGACGCACGCCTTACGAGACATTGTAATATGAGGGATGTGTAGTCATAGTACTCATAAATGGCGAAATTTTATGTAAATTTCTAGTTAAAAAATTTGTTATTTTTCATTCATTTAATTGTAATTTGCTTTAATATCCCCACTACTGGATGTCCATTGAAAATTATATAAAAGACATGATGGATTAAAATGTAAAATCATATTAAAATTACTAAGAAGGGATAGAAGTTTAGTTGAGAATTTAGTTGAATTTTAAACGAATTAAAATGAACAAAAGAATTTTGTAAGTTGGTTGGAAATAAAGTTTACCGAAATTTGGGTCTCAACATAAGGAACCCTTAGTTAAAATCAATTTGGTGTAGATTTGGGGATTGTGAATTGAGTGCAAACATGCAGAAGCTGACAGAAGGTTCATTTGAGTCTGCAGTCAAACTTAAGAGCAATTTGGAACAAATTTGATAATAATTAACAGCAAAAAGGCCGGATTTAGTCATTAATTGAATGATAATTGCTGAATTTCTGAAATTTTCGTGCCTTTTTGTTAGAAATAATTCAAAATTTTCCTATTTTCATCTAAAAACGTCCAATTTTTCAAACAAATTTTCCATTTTTTTCCTCAAAAACTGTGAGCTTTATCTAATTCCGTCAGATTCTATTACAATTTACTTGATTACTTACTGAATCCTTGGCTGCGGCGCATGTGATGCATGGCCTCCCTCAGATGTCTTATAAAATTAGCTCTATTGCTGGTTACAGTCTGTCCATTGCCAAAAACAAATGCAATACTGTCTCAATCGACAGCTACGTTCTGTATCAGCTATTTACGTCAACTTGTAGACCATGGTTGACTTCGTTGGTCACAAGTCATGTCTTATAGCCAAACAGCATCACTGATTTACAGCATGCATTAAAGATTTTCATGTTTAGATGTATAGCACTGCTGGCGGACATTCGATACGTTAAAAAGCTTTCCAAAGCCTTCTGGATTCTCATGTTCACGTCTTTCAGTGCGCCTCCACTAGCTGATATACTGCTGCCAAGAGGGAGGAGGGGGAGGGGACCCATAAAATTGTCAAAATTAATCCAAAAATTCAATTCCTTATTTTTTGCAGATTTATCGCATTTTCCTTGATGATTTTGCTAAAAACGGTTGAAAATTCAAATACAACAACCAGTCGTAGTCTAAAACGAACAAATTCTACTGACGTTTTGCCAGGAATGGAAGGCTACATCGACCAAATGTCAGAAATTATCAAAAATGAAACTCAACATCATCGTGCATCCAATCAGACTCATTGCTCAGATTTGCGAAAAAAGGAAGCCAAAAATGATTGAAGGAAGTTGACCGTCCATGGTCATTGCCCACCTGGATACCTCCCATACCTTAATGTATTCAATAAAATCTCAATTTATTTTCAATTTAATTTAAATTATTTTATTCAAATTTACTCAAAAAAAATTGTCCACAAAAGTTATTTACGGCGATATATCCATATTATCAGATTTCGAGCTTGACTTTTCACATCCATTGTCATCCAATCCAATTTTCTCCTCAGCATCATAGTCCCGCACACGCTCTTCCGAGACTCGCTTCAATTTACGTTCACTTGAGCGTCTTTTTGATGATTTTGAGACTGGCTTTTCATGTGACGGTGACCGTTTTGGTGGTGGACTTTTTGAACGTGACCGTGACACTGTGTAGCGTCGTTCCTCGCGCTTATCGCGGTGGGTACGCTTCTTACGGTCGCTACGGTGACTGCGGGATTTTGAGGGTGAGCGACGTTCCCGGCTTCTGGAATTGACAAGAAGAATCAAGTTAGATTTGGGTATGAGGACACTGAGGGACTGCCTGACTAAGACTCAGACTAAGACTCAGACTAAGACTCAGACTAAGACTCAGACTAAGACTCAGACTAAGACTCAGACTAAGACTCAGACTAAGACTCAGACTAAGACTGGAACTAAATTACATACTTTGATCGATTGCGACTCGCCCGGTGGTCACGATGCCTTGACTTGGACTTCTCACGTGAACGTTTGTCACGTCGACGACGTCTGTCCTTGCTGCGGCTGCGTGATCTTCGGCGACGACTTGTTGAGCGCTTTCGACGCTTGCTGCGGCTTCTGGATCGAGATTTTGACTTGCGACGGCTGATTGAGCGTTTACGTCGGGTGCGACTTGTGGACCTAAAATGGAAATTTGTGAATTTTTTGGGAATTAATCCTGAATTTTCATCAAATTTTACCTTTTCCTGCTCCTAGATCTCTTTGACCTTGAGTGACTTGTCTTACTCCTTGATCGACTTCTAGTCCTCGACCTCCTGCTACCTGAACTCTTATCTTTCGATGCCAATATACCAAATGCTGGATCAATTACAGCTGAAATCTGTTGATGACATTCCTTAACGATTGACATTGCTTCCTCAATTTCCTTTTGTGCTGCTTCATTTGTTTTTGCTTCCGGCTTGACAATTGGCTGCGTTGAGTGATGAATATTAAGCGGTGCACCATTGAAACTTGATCCTTGCATTTTAAGAGCATAAATTACACTTTTTTGCTCACAAAATTCAACCATGGCAATCTTCTGTCGATTGTCAGTTTCAGCAAATCTGCCGTACTTGACCTCACCAGCTCTTTTAAAATGATCAATTAAGTCATTCAACCTCCAATCTGACTCAACATTGAGGACCAAAATGGTCCGTCTGGTTTCCTCAATCTTACGATCATCATAGTTGACCGGAAGTGCTGGATACTCGGGGAGATTATATTTCTCAAGTTTTGGATCATATGTTCGTATGACTTGATTTGGCATTTGTCCTTCGATACGTGACACAACTTCTGGTGGTAATTTTGATTCCGATGAGTAATTGCCAAAGCCGGGGACTAAGGTTCCACTGGCTGACATCTCTAGGGCGTGGTATTCATCTGGGATGCTGGAAATTGGAGGAGAAATTGATGAATTATGGATAAATTGAGGAATTTTGAGAGTTTATGGATGGTAGGAGGTAATGAGGGGATTTTTGGCGAGTCTATGGAGAATATGCTGACATGGAGCACTTCCGAGTACCTTAAGTAGGTCTGTGGAGCTAAAATTCAGGAATTGCAGGCCTAATTTAGAGTCTTTGGCCTAATTTAGAGCATATCCATCCAAATTAGCTCAATATATCACACAAACAGGATCAAGGGCGGAATGAGTGGTGGAAAATGTGGACGAAGTTGAAAGATGCTTGAAAAATGTGGGTTTGACCCCCTCAGACCCCCTTAATCCCCCCTTAAATATGCTCCTGACTAAACAGGACCAAAACTTACCTTTGTACCGGAATACAAATAAGAGCTCTGTCAATAAAGACTGTATTTGTCATATGTTGAGCTGCTGATACTGCACTAGAGTCTGTGTACTTTACATAGCATATTCTAGATATAACTGGAACCGAGACATCACGGATTGATGGATCTAAAATTGGAAAATAAAGCATTAAATTCATTTTTGAGAGAAATTTAAGAGAATTTGGGATGAAAATTGGTAAAAAGACTGAAAATCGATTTGAAACATTTAGAAGTTGATGCTGTGGAGCTGAAGACAAGGTTTTATGGTAGCTGGAGCCTCAAATGGCCTTCAATTTGGACATTAAATCACAAAAACTACCCAAAAATTGCCTAAAATTCGTCAAATTTGCATTAATCCTGTCCAGCATCCAGAACTACCAGAATTTAAATCAAAAAATCCTTCAAATGCTGTCAGACTTCGATCCATCCTCAATTATCCCCATAACTACCCTTCATAACCCCCTCAGCATCCCCAAAACACCACCAAAATCCCTAAAAAATCTCAATTTTTTAATACTTACAAAGCCGAATTTCATCAATTTTTCCCAAAATACCAAACAACGCTTGCATTTGATCTTTGGTTGCTTGTGGTGCGATATTGGTGATTTGCACCACTTTTGTCGATGAGCCGCCTGCCATTCTAGCTGGTTTTAAGTCCAGCAAAATTTATTTTTGTGTAAAAAAATTCAATTTTTAAATAAAAATGATTTTTGCATTTATTTGTGAATTTTTTTTCTGAAAATGATGCAGGTAGGAATGAGAAAATAGGATGCGGAATGGATGGGATGCAGAAAGTGATGCGAAAAAGTTTGTTATTGTTTTTATTTTGAAATTTAATGTTGAGGTTGAATGTTTTGCCGGATGATTTGGTTATTGAATGTTTTTGAATGTTTTTCTGCTTTTTGATTAATTCTTTTCAATGTTTTTAGCTCTTTCATTTATAATATTCAATGTTTTCAACATTTTACTCCATGTTTTACAATGTTTTGAATGTTTTCATATTTCGTTTGACTATTATTTGAGTTTAAATGAGTCTGTAAACAGAATATACGAATATTTTGAAAATATTATCCGATTATTATGATAATATGTATAAAAATTGTATTAAAATCATGAAACTATCTCTAAATAGAGTTAATTGAATTTTATTCAATAAGTATCATATCTTTTGCCTTTTGGAATGTATTTGAATAGAATCCTGAAACATGAATAGAATAGGAATATGAAAATGTACAGGGACGTGAACAGGGGCCAAGCCCAAAACCTTTATCGAGACTGAGACCAAGACTGCGACAGAAAACAAGCCTGGAACTAAACTAGGGACTATAATTGAATTCTTCGGATTGTCCAAAGTCCGTGAACTCTTGATCTCGCTAACGAAAACCCTTAATTACTCCAAAATCGTCAATTAAGTAGTCAGTTACGTTTAAAATCACTCTTCCTTGATAAGAGAGTGAGAAATAATTGATTAAAAATACAGAGTCTGAATAATCTGAATTTATTTTATATTATAATCTTTTTACATATTTCATTTCGTTCATTTAATCAGTAGACATTAGAGCTGAAAGTCATAATCAAGCATAATACAGTGATATTGATAATACATCTCATAATTTAGAATATGAAAAGGTAAGTTAGTTATTGAGTTGATGTGGGTTTATTGAGTAAGGGGGAGAGGGAGGGGGTAGAGGATGGGTAAGGGTTATTGATGCAGATATCAAGGACGAGACTTTTTGGAATTGATAGTCTTGGCTTCGAGAATTTGACTTCAGGAAACCTTAGCTGGATGTAGGAATGGATTAATGGGAATTTGAAACTTTTTGACAAAAAATCCAAGAAAATTAAGGAATTTTTTAACAGAAAGAAGGAAAAGGGGTTGATATAGATCAGTGGTGGACAACCATTTATTTTTCCAACATCTTGGCAAGACATTGACTCTCTATATCCGACTCAAACAATTCATCCATCAGGAAGAAACGTGTGTCAATGTCTTGCACCTTTCTGGTAAGGTTGGATCGAAACCGTACACAGTTAGACACACAGGTTGCCCACCACTGCTAAAGGTACAATGTCACACTTGATTCAGAGTCCTGTCTAGAGTTCGTGGTCGACTCTGAGCTCAATTCTTGTCGACTTCGAGCTCATGACCGGTCAACTCTGGTTACATTTTCTAAAATTCATCATTAGCTGACAAAAGCTTCTAAAATCCATAAAACTAATACAATTCAAATCTCCCAACAGCTCACCATATCTCATCATACTGTTCCTTATACAATTCGCCTTATCACTTGACATTGAATGTATTTTTGAAACCGAAGAATGGGGATCAAGTTCAATTGGTGTAATTTATGAATGTGAAGTCACATCAAGCCTTTATGTGCCTGAAAAAGGAACATACATCTACAATGTCGTAGGTTATCATGTCAACAGATTAAAAAATTCAAATGTTAAAGGCGTTCACATCCTCAATAAGGAAACAATTTATTTACCAAAAGGAATTCACATTTTTTTTGAAAATTTAATTGGATTGAGTGTCGAACGGAGTTCCTTAAAGGAAATAACACAAGATGACTTGAAAGTTTTTAAAAAATTGAAGCATTTGTGGCTGTATAAGAATGAAATTAAGGTCCTTGAGGCTGATTTGTTCAAATTTAATCCTGATTTAGGCTACATTAACCTTAATGACAATTTAATTAAGGAAATACATCCAACAGCATTTAATGGATTGAATAAATTGAGATTTTTGTACCTTATGGGCAACACATGCATTCATGAACATGCTACGGACAGTTATAGTGTCACAGAATTGATTGCTAAGACTAAAAATAACGGCCAAATTAGAGAAACTACAACAACAACAACAGAAGCTACAACAACGACAGAGGCAATAACTAGCACAGAAGCTGTTAATGTGGAAAAGTCAATGACAACTGGGACGAAATTTGGAATAGTTTTTGGAGTGTTTGGGGTCGTTGTGACAGCTGGGGTTGGGGGGTTGATTTATTTTCATAATTAGAATTTTATGAGATTTTTTGATGAGAAATAAATGAAATTTTTTGAAAATTCTTAATGAGTAAAAGTCTGCCTTTATTCTATGGTTCCTCGAAGTCTTGGACTGGACAAATTCTCGAGATCGAGGTTGAGTCAGAGACTACTTGAAAAATCTCGATCTCGGTCTCGGAATCATGAAATAATGCAATATCTATGGGACGTCATGGACCACAGTGAGGTAAGTAAGTAAATATGCTCAATTTGTGCAATTTTATAAAAGATTCAAACCTAATTACACTCAAAACTACCTAAATCCAACAAAATCTTCTATATTTGACCCTAAAAGCCACTTTATACCCCCAAACATCACTTTAAATCCCCTAAAACACTCAAAACCCCAAAACCCTTCAATTTACTGCATAAACAACTTCCGAACTAGATAAAAAATGCCAACAGCAACAACAACACCACCAAATGTCCCAAACGTAATTCCAAATGTCTTCCAAATGCTCGTCTTTTCCTTAACGACTCTCTTGCGTTCCTCCCTCGGTCTCGACACTGGTGCTGGCCGGTACTTGATCACACAATCATCATAAAGAATCTTAACAAGATCCGCAATTTGTTCTGGAGTTTCACAGTCCAATTGTGTGCATTCATTGCCTTTAAAGTAGAGGAATTGCAGGGATTTAAGGCTGTTAAAGACTTGCGGATCAATTTCACGTATCATGTTGTGTGATAGCCGTATGTAGATCAAATCGGGATTGTACATGAACAAGTCTTGTTCCAAAACACGCAATTTATTTGCATGCAAATGTAAATGAACAATTTTTGGGTATGGCTTTAGCTCGTCCTTGGTGAGTTTAAGCACTTTACACATGTCGAGGCTTAATGCAATTAAATTTGGAAATACGGTGCTGAAATCTGGCATAAAATTGATTGTCTTGAAATATGCATGAATTCCAGTCACATCAGCAAGTGTCTTTTTAGGTCCAAGTTCGCCTGATGCAGTTCCTTTTGTGACGTAACGTTCTTTAAGGACAATGTCGTTGGTTACTTCACATCTGTAGACAGTAATGTTGGTTGGGGTTAGCATGTGATCATCGTATTTGCAGTCTAGATTGAAAGTTGTTTCACATGATGAGAGGTTGATGAAGGTGAAGATGGAGTAGATTATGAATTTTGATCTGGAATTAGAGTAAAAATATTAAGGGGTGTGTCTAGGGGGAGATTTGTTGATGCAACCCTAATCCCTCCACTTTTTTGATCAACAAATTTTCAATCGAAGACCATGTCAGCAGTCCACATTAATAGTATGAATTTTTATTTACCTTGTCATATCAAGATTTAATCCAAAATTTGATAATTAAATTGCACCTTGTCATAATTAATTAAACAACCTGCTGTAGCTTTAGAGCTATTCAAATTGACAATTAAATGACGTTTAACATAATATTCAGAATTTTATTCAATTGCATGTGGTTATGGGAGTTGTTACAATTTTATCTGATTTGTTTAATGTGAATTTTGATAAATTATTATGGAATAGCATGCTGTAGATAAACATGGAATTACAATTGTCGAGTAAAAGATCCAAAGAGTCATATTTGTTCTCAATTAGCAAGTAAACTTATTGAAATTCAATAGTAAAAGCGACTAATAAGAGTATATGAAGTATTTTGCAGTATACCCATTGATCTTCCCTCTTTTACTCCTTCTACAGGTTGACACCATTCGTAAATGGCCAATGTACGGGTGATGAGGAAGAGATCATCGAAAGTTTTCCTTATTTGACTGATTTTGCCGACCATATCTACCTCTTTACAAATTGTGGTGTGAAGTATGAAACTCATACGAGTTCAGAACGTATTTTTTATGTATTCTTCCTTTATGTAAGACTGGTAAAATGCCTGAGGTAAACATACTAACATGATATGACAGTGGTTGAAATGTATTGAATTTGGGATGAATTCTGGGATTGGAAATCCAAATTGAGCATCAATCTTGACCATGTTCTTGTGATATTGACTCTTAATGAAGACTGAATTATCAATATCACGCCCAACAAGCGTAATTTTGTTAATCGATTCAAAATCTGGAACCTGACTGGTGTGACACTAGTTAGCAACCGTATTCTACTCTAATTCAGAGTCATGTAGGCCTGGGGAAAAATTAATGATTAATTAAACTTTTTGAGCTATTTGAGTCAAATAATAAGCTTAACGGTTTTGAGGTTTTTAAAAACAAAATCTACAAAAAAATTTAAAAATTCTCCAATATGTAAAATAATATGTATTGATAAGATTAAATGTTTTTTTCTGTAAATTAATACAAAAATTCAATAAATAAATTTGATTAAATTTCCCCAAAATCCCAACCCAGCCTGAAATCCTCACTCATAATCCCATCAGCATCATACAATCCAACACTCCTCAATAATAAAAATATTAAATTTCATGATCAGCACATCGTCATCAACAGACTATTTACTTAGCATTCATTCAAGACATTGTGTGATATTCAAAACCATCGGAATTTCCAGTCACACTGTTCACATCTCTCCAAAATACACCAAACTATTCAAAAATTAATAAAAAATCATTGAACAGCAAATTTTTCATCGGAGTCAGCACAACAGTCAGCACCAACAAAATAATTATCGGATAGGTGATTAAACTGATTTTTTTTGTCAATAATTTGGGAAATTTTCTCTGTTAATATTCTGACTTATCGAAGAAAGCTGATAAGATAAGGTCGAGTAGAGTTGTGGATTACTATTGGAATTGATTGAAGTGAGATTGTGTATGGTGGGGGTATGTTTGGGAATTAGGGGATCGGTTAAGGGAAGGGTTTACAGAATTTCGGGGCTTGTTAGGGTTTTGGGACTCTGGATGGAGCTGGGATGGGTTTTACCAGGTCGATGTCCAAATTGACCCAAAATTGACCCAAAATTGACCCAAAATTGCCCCAAAATTGAGCCAAAATTGCCCCAAAATTGAGCCAAAATTGCCCCAAAATTGACCCAAAATTGACTCAAAATTGCCCCAAAATTGACCAAAAACAGTTGAGACACAACTGTTGATTCATGACTTTATGGACGGTGGGGGGTCCAAAAATCCAATTTTTACTGTTACCTAATTTATGAACGTCCCCAAAGAAAATCTCAAAACCCCAATAAAAATACACATGCAGTTACAGTAAGTCATTAAACCATATCAACCGCATACTCAACTTTCTTCGCAATTCATAGTGACTTAATGTCAATTAATTCCTAAAATTTGAGCATAATAACCACAAAATAATCAATTCCAGATTGACAGTCACAGCATGTCGCAGATCGATGCAATTTTCGCAAATTTAGGACAAATTTTGCAGCCGTACTCGGAATTTATTGACAAAAGTTCAGCATGGTTGAGTGTCTTGCAGATCGTCAGTCCGGCTTTTGTGCTGAATGGAATCAGGAAGAACCGAGACAAGAATAAAATTCCAATTTTTCCGTTCCTGTTTGTGACTATTTAGTGAGTATTGTTGGATTTGGGTCAATTTTGGGTCAATTTTGGGTCAATTTTGGGTCAATTTTGAGTCAATTTTGGGTCAATTTTGGGTCAATTTTGAGTCAATTTTGGGTCAATTTTGGGTCAATTTTGGGGCAATTTTGGCTCAATTTTGGGGCAATTTTGGCTCAATTTTGGGGCAATTTTGGGTCAATTTTGGGTCAATTTTGGGGCAATTTTGGGGCAATTTTGAGTCAATTTTGGGTCAATTTTGAGTTAATTTTGGTTCAATTTTGGGTCAATTTTGGGTCCATTTTGGGTCAATTTTGAGTCAATTTTGGGTCAATTTTGGGTCAATTTTAAGTCAAATTCCTATCTAATCCTAACCTCAAATTCCAGCATGGTCCTCAGCATCCGCTACTCCCAAATAATCAACAGTCAGTCCCTCTACGAGGCTAACCTCAAAGGCTTTGCATTCTCAGCTGTTTACCTCACAATCTACTACTACCTATGCTCACCACAAAAGAAGAAGGAAAACATGATTTACATCTCAAGTGGAGCTGCTCTCTGTACCTTCATCTATTACTACTCAGCAAATGCAGATCCATCAACAATTGCTGCCAAATATGAGACAATATTGACAAGTGTCCTGTGGAGTTTTCATTTTGTGGCATTGATTGGCGTTTATGTTGGATTTGCGGGAAGAACTGCTGAACATTTTGGACTTGAGATGATTTTGGGGACGGCACTGATGGGAAGTAATCGAATTTGTTATGGAATTTTGAAGAATCGGCAATTTTTTGTGGTGAGTTTTTGGGATTTTTTTGGGGATTTTTTGGGAATTTTTGAGGAATTTTTGGAATTTTTGACAATTTTTGAGGAATTTTTGAGATTTTTGAATAATTTTTGGATTTTTTTGTTCATTTTAGTTCCAAAACTTGTTCTTTTTGAGCGTTAATTTGGGACAATTGGCTTGTTTCGTGCTGTATGGGTCAAAAGCTACACCAAAGAAGGAGAAAAGTGATGCTGGGAAGAAATCTGAGAAGAAAACTGAGAAAAAACGGATCAAAAAGGAATAAAATTTGAAAATTTTGTGAAAAATGTGTTCAAAATTGTAAAATAAATTGAAAAATTGACAAAATTTGACAAAAAAATCATCAAAATTTGACAAAAATTCATCAAAATTGACCAAAATTCATCAAAATTGACCAAAATTCATCAAAATTGACCAAAATTCATCAAAATTCGACCAAAATTCATCAAAATTGACCAAAAATTCATCAAAATTGACCAAAATTTGACCAAAATTGACTTCAATTCCGTCACATGTTCCTACATGCCTTCCCACATGTAGTCACTGTTGTTTACTTGCACATCAAACTTCTTCTTACATCCACAAGACAATGAGTCTCATCTTCTTTTTTCAATTGAACGTGTTCCTCTTTGAGATTACAATTTTTGTTTTGTTTGAATGACTTTGAGAAATTAATGACTTAGGAATAATAAGAATCATCTTCTTTTTTTGCCGCATCACTTCCATTTGTCTAGATATTTTTGATTAATTGTTTGAGCCGATTTACGTTTGCAATTGGGGATGAAGGTGAAATTTCAGTGATGATGGATGTAAAGTGATCGACTAAATTGTGCTTTGTCACTAGGCTAATGTGTTTGTTGAATTCAATTAGGGGTGAGTGTGAGTGATGTCACTGGAATTTTAATGAATTTTAACCTCAAATTTTGGGATTCTAACCTCAAAATTTTTGGAATTCTAACCTCAAAGTTTTGCGATTTTAATCTTAAAATTTTGGATTCTAACCTCAAATTTTTGACCTGTCTCAACCTTTCCCCCATTAGCATCACATTACATACCCATACCTTCCCAATCAACCCCTAAAATCAATCAAAATATCAAAAACAATGTACTAATCTACTAAACAGTATCAATTATCTCTAATTCCATTGAGCACCTAATTATTTAAAATTATCACAATTATTACTGATGATGCAGAAGACATGAGTGACGTCAAAGTAGAGTCTAATAGACAAGACGAGACTAGACTGAAAATTGTAATAATTATGACAGGTTTATAGACAAAGCATTCGAAGCTTTATGATAATTGGATTCAATTTATGAGGAAATAAATCTTTAATTCTAGAAAGATTCATGAATGAAGATGGATTCATGGAATATTTGGTGACCGTGGAACTTGAGATTAGACTGAAGTGTCTAATTACTGTGTTGTAAGCTTGACGAGCAGCTTATGATATTTGAAGGGTCTAGCCATATGAGCTTGAAGCACAGCAATTAAAAATCTGTTGTCCACACGCTTTAGACCTACAGTCAGAGTTAGCAGGGCTTTGGAGTCTGAACTCTATTGGAGGCCTGTCAACTCTGCCTACATTTTATAGTCCCGAGTGGCACAATTTTGCAAATTGCATTTTTTGAAGCAGAAATGGAACAAAATTGGCTGTCACGGTGCACTTAGGACCAAATCGTGTCTTATCGTTAATAAAGCAACTTAACGGTGTCCTAACAGAAAGACTGTGCTGCTCGGGCTTTTTGTTAAACAATGTAACAACCTTAAAACCCGGAAATAATCAGAAATACCTAAAAAAACCAATATTGCTCCAAACATCTATCAAATATCCAAAACAATTCAATCAATTCCGCACCCTTAGTCTTAAACTTATTAAATTTCCCTTAGTAAAATTACCTAGAAATTGTAAAGCAGATTAAATTTGAATATTAAAATTATTCAGTGATTCTTAAACTGGTTTTGACTTTGAGAGAACTTGATGAAAAAAACAATTTAAAATTAGTTAAAATCATTACGAAATAAATTGAACCATCATGAAATTGTTCAAAATTCTAACAAAAATCTTTCAATAACTTATGAAATATAGCCAATGTTCAAAGCATCATTCATGCAGAAAGGTCATGCAACTCTTAGTCTAAGACTTTGTTATTAGGAATTGGAATTAGAGATAAATGTTGAATATTAGCCAGATTGATGTTTATTGAAATGTTTTTTATACAGCGGCTATGCAGACAGCAAAATAGGAACAAGAAGAAGGGGATCCAGAAGCTCACTAATGAGCGTATCCACCAGGAGTAACAGGCTGAAAGTTATTAGTCAATTAGGAAGTGGAAGTGAGGATGTATAAATTCATACTTTGATGAATACGATTCTAGTTCCTAATGTACTAACCGTAACGAATGTAGAACAATTGTCATTACATAGTTGAACGTTTTGTCTACTCAAGTGCTATACAAACATCATGTCTTGATGTTTACTATGCCAATCGGAAAGTTTTCTATCTAAAATGTATAGTAAATTAATCCACATTTTATCATTTATATAAATCAGTTTTGTTCAACCTGTTTTTGTGGCACGGCACACCTCGGTTGTAACTGTACCTTACCACTAGGGATGCAGAGACCCGGATAGTCTCGGTCTCAAGAATTAGTCGAGTCCAAGACTTCGAGAAACTTTACTTAGTGATGAACAATGACTAAAATCACACATGACATGCGACTCATTGCATCTCCCAAAAATATCAACACCACACTAATGTGCCGCGTCAAACAGCTTGACCAGCACTAATTAATATAAATAAAAAAGCAATTAATTACAAAAAAAACTATTCTGAAATTCATCTCAATTGACAGTTGTTGCTTTTTTTGCATTGTCACTGCCGTTGCTGTCGTAATTGAAACTTGATTCAATTTGTTACATAATTGAATATTAATTGCGATTATCATTATATAAGAATAAAAATAATAATAAATTTTATAATGACATGTTTTGCAAATTGAATTGTTTATAATATTTTGATGACATTTCTAGATTGTAGGAACGCATAAAGAATAGTAAGTATAGAAAGTATAAGCAACAAAGTATGAGTTCTAGATCTAATTTGGGGTGGGAAATTTTGGAAATTGAGTAATGCATATGGGGAATCGGGTTCATAATTTTGTTGCGGAGTTCCAATTCTGATTCAAGATTTTGTTAAAAAAGCATTATGGTTAAGGTTTGTCAAAATTAGATGGGCAGGTCTGCAGTTTTTCGGCAAATTCTAGTAATAGTGGAGGAAGTGGTTCGGATTCCACTATAAACTGTAGGTCTAGGTTTGAGCGGTAGATCTGGCGAATCCTCCCTCGTTAAACTCCCAATAGCCATGAAACGCATATAAACGCGCAGCTATGGACCTTAAGGTCTGCAAAGCTAATGTTTATTTTTTATTTTTAGTGGAGGAAATGAGAATCTAAAATTACTATTTGTAGCGTTACGTAATTTTTGGACGCTCAAATTCAAATAATTTACCAAAACTGACTCAATGTCAAACTCACGCCGGTCCGGAAACAATATTTGCTATCTTTTACACAACATGTGCCTCTGGGATTACTTAAGCTCCAAAACTTGTAATTCTACCTTCTAGTGACTTATTCATTATGTTAAATCTAGCTTCAGCTGATGAAAGTTGTACATCAACAATATTTTCATGTTTTTTTTTCAGGTTTAATGCAGTTATGATGTAACAGGAACTTAGTCAGAATCAAAAAGCAAGTTGAAGACTTTTTTTTCCAAAACGAAATGGGGGATTGACCTCCATACTTACTCCCACTCCCATAAATATGTCCCCGTGCTGTAAATATGAATTTTTTTTCCTGATATGAGCTTCTTTTGGTCAATCTTGTTTGACCTGTCTTGCTGTCCCAACATGACAATTTGCACTGTTTTCGTTGTCTTCGGTGTTCATTACAGTAATTTGTAAATAATTTGGCAATAAAAAAGTCACACAATTTTGTGTCCAATTCTTATAATTTTCGGCTAATTTTCAAGCAAATTAAAGCAAATTAGACTCGAATGATCATCAAAAAGGTAAGAAAAGTTCCCAAAACTTAAATTCATTCAAATAAGCACCAAGCAAGTCATGACCTTGATCATGAAATTCTCATTTTATGAATGGAATCAGCAGCTTGTTGACGACAATCATATGAATATTTTGTTTATGTTGTTGTTGTTGCTTTTGCTCACAAAACTCAATTTTGAAGTTCAAGTTTAAAGTCTCAGCTGTGCTTGTGATTTGAGAGAAAAAGTTCTCATGAGGCACTTCCAGGCAGAACATTCCAGTCAACTTGAAACTACATATAAATGATGGTGTGGCATTGAAAGTTGTCTTTAGTTCTCGGTAGAATCTTGGATGTTAAGTTGTGACTACTTAAAAGTGTGATAAAATTGTGAGACTGCTGTAAAATATAATATTGAAAAAAGGTGAAATTTTGTGAAAAATTAAATTGAAATTGGGGAATTTAAAATTGTTTTCATCAATTGTGATCAAATGTGAAAAAAAATTTTTTTTTGTGATTTTAAACTTTTTGGATTAATTTTAAAATTATTTGAATGTTCTGGAAATTTAAATTCAATTTTTATAAATTAAAAAGTTTAAAAATTCAAATTTAAAAATCTTTCAAAAGAATTTAGAATTTAAAAATTTAAATCACATTTTAAATAAATTCAATTATTAAAGCTTTTAAAAAAAATTTAAAATATTAAAATACAATTTTTAAAATTGACAAAATAAGTTTAAAAATAAAAGAAAATAAAAAAATTTTCAATTTCAAAAAATCTAAATTTTTAAACTCAGAAAGTTAAATTTGTTTATTCAAAGTTTTGAATTTTTAAAATCGGAAAAATTGAATTTTTGAATTACCAAAAATTAAAAATTGAGAAAAAAAAATAAAATTTTCAAAATCAGGAAATTTAAAAGTTTATAAAAAAAGGTTTTGACAACAAAAAATGTTATATTTCTATTTTTAAAAATTTGGTTTTTTAAAAGGAAGAAAATTTAAAATTTGTGATTTCATAAAATTTAAATTTTAATATTTTTTAATTTTAAACAAAACATTGAAAAATTAAAAATTTGAATTGAAAAATCTAAATTTTCAAATTTTTCAATAAATTAAAAATTCTGATAAATTCCCAAAATTAATTTCAATTCCAATTTCAGACTTAAATCCGCAAAACTTCTTCAAAATTACAACATTTTAAAAAACTGAACCTAGAATAACCAAAAAATTTACTCAAGAAATGAATCAAATTTCGTTAATTTTTGTTGCTGTTGTTGCGATAAGCTGCTCATATGGAGTTTCTGGTGCATTACGTAAGTGCTAACTATGCTAATGCAAAACAACGAAAATCATTTAGTTTTTTTGTGGGTCAGACAAAAAAAAAATCATTATTTTGGTGTTATTTATAAACAAAAAACAGCTGCGATTAGAGTAAAAAAGAAAGGGTAAGACACTCCAAAAGTACAGCAACTTGTTTTAAAAGTACAGTAAGAACAGTTATGTACACTGAAGTGTCTGACCCTTGCAAAAAATACTTTATAAAAAAAACTTTTTAAAAAAACCTCGTTTTTCCCGTGGACTAAAAAGGAGAAAATAAATTTTATTTTGTATTGTAGAGAAATAGGTTTGAAAGTTGAGACGACACATGAATTACAAACATGCACCTTGACCTTATCGTATAGTTCTACAATTTAAAACGAGGGCGCTTGTTAACAGAACTTCATCAAAGCTTTGCGCCCTCGTTTTAAGTTGTAGAACTATACGATAAGGTCAAGGTGCATGTTTGTAATTCATGTGTCGTCTCAACTTTCAAACCAATTTCTCTACAGCACAAAATAATATTTATTTTTTGCTTTTTAGTCTACGCGAAAAACGAGGTTTTTTTAAAAAGTTTTTTTATAAAGTATTTTATTTTCAACTTTTTAGTCAAATGATTATTTAATTTAATATTTTGATAATCTTGGAACATGTTTGAAGGTTTGAGCTAAACAAATAAGCTTCGCTTGGCATAAGTTTGAGGAACTAAGCTAGACCGATAGGCCAAGCTTCGCTTGGCATAAGTTTGAGGAACTAAGCTAGACCGATAGGCCAAGCTTCGCTTGGCATAAGTTTGAAGGACTAAGCTATACCGATAGGCCAAGCTTCGCTTGGCATAAGTTTGAAGGACTAAGCTATACCGATAGGCCAAGCTTCGCTTGGCATAAGTTTGAGGAACTAAGCTATACCGATAGGCCAAGCTTCGCTTGGCATAAGTTTGAAGGACTAAGCTATACCGATAGGCCAAGCTTCGCTTGGCATAAGTTTGAGGAACTAAGCTATACCGATAGGCCAAGCTTCGCTTGGCATAAGTTTGAAGAACAAAGCTATACCGATAGGCCAAGCTTCGCTTGGCATAAGTTTGAAGAACTAAGCTATACCGATAGGCCAAGCTTCGCTTGGCATAAGTTTGAGGAACTAAGCTAGACCGATAGGCCAAGCTTCGCTTGGCATAAGTTTGAGGAACTAAGCTAGACCGATAGGCCAAGCTTCGCTTGGCATAAGTATGAGGAACTAAGCTAGACCGATAGGCTGCACAGAATCATGTACAGTATCAAAACATTGAATTTTATGAAAGAACACAAAATTATCAAAAAAAGAAGAAAACGCCAAAAAGAAAGTTTGCTCATGTCTAGGCTTGAACTCATGACCTCATGTTTATTAGAGCCTGTACTCTAACCATTATGACACCACGACATATTTTTCATATTTAGCAAGTGGTTAAATTCATAATATTAATAAAAATTATTTGTTTGATATTATTATTATAATTATAATTATCAAGAAATTTATATATTAGCTTAAATTTAAATTTGATTTCTGATAATAAAGTTATTTTCCATCATGAGGACAAAAACGTAGAATTTTATGTGAAAATACGTGATGAAAAATATTAAACTCCAATAAATCATTGAAAAAATAGTTTAGAAAGGTGTGACAATGGAAAATTCTTCTTTAAAACATTATAAATTATCAAAAAAGTATGAAAAAGAATTGAAAAAGTATGACAAAAAAATTTGGAAAATTTGAGACTTGAACCCTTGACCAGCTTGGAATTTTATAAAAATTTTCTTTTTTAAGGATTACGTAAAAATTACGTACGTAAAACGTAATCTTGTTTTAAAAATTAATTAATTATAGCATAACTAAGCTATATTGTGATTAACTAATGCTTTAATATTGCATTGTCATCGAGTACACACATGCATGAAAAATTTCAGCTCGATTGGAGTAGTAGAAGTGGTCGAAAATTCAATCGCAAGATTTGACCAAGACAGAAAGACAGAAAGACAGACAGATAAGAAAGCAAGTTAAGAAAAACGAGGTAAAAAGTGTTAAAAATTAAACATATTTGAATAACTAATGGACCGTCTTTGAGTGATCATTAGCAGGTTTTAAACTGTTGAAATTTGTGTATATGCTGCATTTGTTATTGAATAATTAAACAAAAATTCCCAATTTTAATGGATTTTTTTGTCAATATTTTTGAATTGTTTTCTTGAAATCAACTCAAATTTTGAGCCATTTTAGTCAATTTCCCCATTCAATTTGGTATCGACAGGAGGTACCCAATATTGAAGGTCCTTATCTTGGTAGACCAAAATTCATCAATTTGCTTGGATTTTTCTATACAGAATTTACAACCTACAATAATTCTTGTTGCATCTTAGGAAACGTGCGGAATTACTAAATGCTTAAGATGAGGACGGAAAGGAGGTGGTGAGATGGGTGGTTAGGTTGGTAGCGGGTGGAATGATGGCTTCTAGTGAATTTATAATGTTGATGCAGTACAAAATTAGCTCATGAATTTGTTACAGAGCCGCAAAATGTGAGGAGGTAGGGTGTTGGGTAACGATGTGCAGATTGGGTTTACGGTTTGGGATGACCGGTCTATAAAAAATCTAAAATTTGAACAATTCCTATAAATTGGGTTTTTTCCATAAGTTTGGGGACTCTTCTAAGAATTCTGAAGATTTCCATAATTAATTCCAAATTTAACTAATTTATTCTCTTCATTTTCCATCTTCCTTAAACAGCATCATCAATAAAAATCTGTCACAGAAATGATCCACAAATTAATGATTGCATAATCAAGTCAATTGAACAATTGAGACCAAGACTGGCACAAGGTAGCTTAGGTGATGGATTTGATCTGCCGAAAATTGAGCCGTTTACTATCCAAAGGTAAGATTCTGACTCATCCGACATTTACTGATCATTACAAAGTCATTTGAAGCTGTATAAAATCCCAAATTAATTCAGTTAATTCCCGTATTTAGAGCTTGATATTTATGAATTAGATTACCAAGAATCGTTTAACTTCATTTACGTTCTAACTCGATTGATTTATTATCCAATAATTCTCTGAAAAAGTAATCAAATCAAATTAATTCAATGATCTGTAAAGCTTTCATTAATTTAGCAATCAGGCAGAGTTGGGGACGGCGTCAGAGGCATGGGGTAGGCAATGTACTAGACTAGACTCGACTAGACTCGACTAGCTCGATTAGACTCGATTGGCTCAACAGACTCGATCAGTTCGACTGACTTGATCAGCTCGACCGATTTTATCAGCTCGACTGACTCGATCAGCTCGACTGACTCTATCAGCTCGACTGACTCAATCAGCTCGACTGACTCAATCAGCTCGACTGACTCGATCAGCTCGACTGACTCTATCAGCTCGACTGACTCAATCAGCTCGACTGACTCAATCAGCTCGACTGACTCGATCAGCTCGACTGACTCGATCAGCTCGACTGACTCAATCAGCTCGACTGACTCAATCAGCTCGACTGACTCGATCAGCTCGACTGACTCAATCAGCTCGACTGACTCAATCAGCTCGACTGACTCGATCAGCTCGACTGATTCGATCAGCTCGACTGACTCGATCAGCTCGACTGATTCGATCAGCTCGACTGACTCGATCAGCTCGACCGACTTGATCAGCTCGACTGGCTCGACTGACTCCACCAACTCGATCGGCTCGACTCAATCAGCTCGATTGATTCAATCAGCTCGACCGACTCGACCTCCCCAAAAACACATCCAATTCCCAACTCTGCATTAACAATCTCACATTTAATAATGTACATACGTCACATTAATTATCTAATTTTTTA
The DNA here is from genome assembly GCF_022539635.2 of Chironomus tepperi. Classification (NCBI taxonomy): domain Eukaryota; kingdom Metazoa; phylum Arthropoda; class Insecta; order Diptera; family Chironomidae; genus Chironomus; species Chironomus tepperi. The sequence goes on along the minus strand of NW_027226129.1, from coordinate 490,686 downwards.
TATTCTCTTCTTTCTATTTCCATCACAACACAGCATCAAAGTCGGAACAACACCAGACTTCAAGGTTAATCTCAAAAATATTCTCATCAAAGGCGCTAGCAACTTTAAAATTGAAAAATTGAGGTAGGTTATGGCTTGACGATAATAATAATATTTTTGTGTGCTGTTTACGGCAATTTTGGTTGGAATTTGAGTATGGCAAAATTAGAGGCTGATTCAAGATGATTATTAGGTTGTGAAATATGGAAGTGATGGTGTGGTTGAGGATTAAAGGATGATTTGGCAGAAATTGGGGTTATAATTGAAAATGGATTGGAGTTAATGATGTTGATGGCCAGACTCATTGGGACTCATCTAAATTTTCACAAATTTTCCAATTTTTCACGAATTTTCCAATTTTTCACAATTTTTCAATTTTTCACAAATTTTCCAATTTTTCACGAATTTTCCAATTTGTCACAAATTTTCTAATTTTTCACAAATTTTCACGAATTTTCCAACTTTTCACAAATTTTCCAACTTTTCACAAATTTTCCAATTTTTCACAAATTTTACATTTTTCACAAATTCTCCATTTTTCACAAATTTTCCATTTTTCACAAATTTTCCAAATTTTTCACAAATTTTCCAATTTTCCACAAATTTTCCAGATTTCCACAAATTTTCCAATTTTTCACAATTTTTCCAATTTTCCACAATTTTCTAGTCTTTTCACAATTTTCCACAAATTTTCCAATTTTCCACAAATTTTCCAATTTTCCACAAATTTTCCAATTTTCCACAAATTTTCCAATTTTCCACAAATTTTCCAATTTTTCACAAATTTTCCAAATTTTCACAAATTTTCACAAATTTTCACAATTTTTCACAATTTTTCACAATTTTTCACAATTTTTCACAATTTTTCCAAATTTTCCACAAATTTTCTAATTTTTCACAATTTCCCTCTACCTTCCAGAGCCAACGTTAACGACCTCAAAGTCGATGTCATCGTCAACTTCCCAAAACTCGACATCAAAGCCAACTACGATCTCGTAATCAAAATATTCGGCCAGAATCTCGACAACAAAGGCGATGGCTTCATCAAGCTTGAAAATGCCCGCGCCCGTGTGTCCATGAAAGGCTCAAAATACACAAAAGACGGTCAACAATACATCAAATTTGACAGATTCCGCATGAAAGTCCAACCAGGAACAATTCGTCAATTAAAACTCTCAAATTTGTTCCAAAATGATCGAAATATTGAGGATGCAGCCAATGCCTTCATCTCAGCTAATTCTGACTTTTTACTACAGAACGTCTATCCAACAATTGAGAAAGATTTGGCTGAGTTGCTGACTAATGTGGCCAATGAATTAGCTAAAAATGCGACTTACGATGAACTTTTCCCATTGTAAATTTGTGATGAGCACTTAAATGACGTACTTTATTGTTTGCAGCATACACAATAAGTTAATTGACAATAATTTTTGATAATTTTTGTAAAAGAATAAATTAAATTGAGGAATTAAGGATTAAAAATTGAATTTTATTGAATAATTTGGACTTTTTGTTGAGATTTTTAATTAACTTTTTCAGAGTTTACAGGTGGATGTGGACGTGACTGAGAAGTAGGGGTGTATTCCCGTTCTGGTTCCGTCTTGGTTCCGTCTTGTTTCCGATCTGGCTCTGTCCTGGTTCCGCTTTGGTTCTGCTTTGATTCCATCTTGATTTCGTCCTAGTCCCGTTCTAGTTCCGTCCTGGTTCCATCATGGTTCCGATCTGGTTCTGTCCTGGTTTCGTCCTGGTTCCGTCTTGGTTCCGTTTTGGTTCCGTCTTAATTCCGTCCTGATTCCGTCTTGGTTTCGTCTTGATTCCGTCTTAGTTCCGTCCAGGTTCCGTCTTGGTTCCGTCTTGGTTTCCATCTTGGTTCCGTCTTGGTTCCGTCTTGGTTCCGCTATGGTTCCGTCTTGGTTCCGTCTTGGTTCCGTCTTGGTTCCGTCTTAATTCCGTCCTGATTCCGTCTTGGTTTCGTCTTGATTCCGTCTTAGTTCCGTCCAGGTTCCGTCTTGGTTCCGTCTTGGTTTCCATCTTGGTTCCGTCTTGGTTCCGTCTTGGTTCCGTCTTGGTTTCCATCTTGGTTCCGTCTTGGTTCCGTCTTGGTTCCGCTATGGTTCCGTCTTGGTTCCGTCTTGGTTCCGTCCAGGTTCCGTCTTGGTTCCGTCTTGGTTTCCATCTTGGTTCCGTCTTGGTTCCGTCTTGGTTCCGTCCTGGTTTCGTCCTAGTTTCGTCCTGGTTCCGTTATGGTTCCGCTATGGTTCCGTTCTGCTTCCGTTCTGTTTCCGTTGTGGTTCCGTCCTGGTTCTGTCCTTAACCAAATCCACGTTACACCACCCTATCAAATCAATATTCACTTCCCTCTACTCACATCTCCCTTCATTAACCTCAAAAAATCCATAAACAGCCTCAAAGTCATGAAATAAATCAACTCAACAATCGACAGCACAGAAATGCCAGCAAAAAGTCCCAAAATTCCACCCACATAAGACGCAAAATCAACAAGTTTAAACTGTTGATGACGAATCGTTGCCCAATAGTCGCCATCCTTCCATTTAAGTATTACAGCTGTACTATTGTCATTTTTAAGCTCATAACGATGAACTTCATATGAATATTTTAATTGATTGCATGATGGCCAACAGTTGCAGACAGAATGTTTATCATAAAGATAATCATATGACTTGAAATCTATAAGACGATTGAAAGTGGTTAGGCACTGTGTTGTTGTGTAAGCATCACAAACTTCCATTGTTGAATTTCTGACCAAGTTGTAAGGAACGCATGTGCAAGTGTCGTAAACTGTTGATGAAAAGGTTGTTTAGTAAGTTTTTAGATTAAATATCAGGTATGGTTGAATTAGAAAAGAGTCAAGGAGGTTCAGGAATAGTTACGAACGGTCAGAGAGGATTGGAGTGGGTCAGGAAGGATCAAAAAGAGTCATGAAGAGCTGAAAAGGGCCTGGAAGAGTCAGTAAGGGTCAGAGAAGGTCAGTATTAGTCAGGTTAGATCATAAAGAGTTAGAAACAGTTTGGGAGGTTCAGGAAGAATCAGAGAGGGTTAAGTGAAGTTAAAAAGAGTCAGGGAGGGTCATAGATAATATGAAACGTTCAGGGAGGATTAGGGAGGGTCAAGAAGGGTCAGGAAGAGTAGGGAAAAGTCAGTAAGTATTAAAAAGGGTCAAGAACGGACAATGAGAGTCAGGAGGGTTCAGAAAGGGCCATAGTGGGTCATTGAGGGTCAAGAAGAGGCAATAAGAGCCAGAAAAGGTTAAAGAGGGTCTGAAAGGGTCAAACAGAATTTTTAAGGGTCAGGAAAGGTCAGAAAGGGTCACCAAGAGACAAAAACGATCAGGAAGGATCAAAAAGAGTCTGTAGGGTTCATTAAGTTTCTGAAAGAGTCATGGAGGGTCAAAGAGACTCAAAAAAGGACAAGAAGAGAAGAAAAGATCACGAAAGGTCTAGAAGGCTCCTTGAGGATCTAGGAGTATCAATATAGATCAACTAGGCTCATAAAGGCTTGCCTTGCCCTAAGTCCATAATCCCCACCTCCTATATACTCACTAATATGTGCCAAACATTCAAGTTCGCAGTTTTTTGGTGTGTAAATTTTAAAATATCTCAATTTTCTTTCATTCTCAAAGTAGCACTTGCGAGTCTTAAGTGGAACCATTCGAAGACTGTCGTCTGCCTTAATGATCTCTGGCATGACTTGAATTTCATATGAAATGCCTTTAGTAATTATTTCTGTGTGTTCATCTACGGTAAAAAAGAGATTTTAAATAGATATCCATCAATTTTTTTCAAATTTTTACCTAACGGCAGTTGATTTGCTGGATGAATAATCAGAAAATGCAAGCTATAGCATTGTGGGACTCTAGAAAATGTTTTTTAATAAAATTGACATAAAATCCCCAAAATAATATCATTTTTACTTACATAAAGTAAGAATCTAAATCGTTAAATGAAGTTTCGAGGTTCATTTCTACACAAAGTCCTGTATGATCATCAGCTGATGCTTTTAATGGAAAACTTAAATTGTTGATGTTTTTGTTGTATGTGTAGGAGAAGTCACTTGAGATTCTATGAAGAAATATCAAAAATTGCATTTTAGATACTAAGATTTGGCGAATTGAGTGCCGAAGAGTATCAGGAAGAGTCAGGAAGGGTCAGATGAGGTAAAGGAAACTCACCAAGAGTCAAAGAGCGTCAGTAAGGGTCAAGTTAGACTAGGAAGAGTCAGGGAGGATTGGGAATATTCAGAAAGAGTCAATTAGGATTAGGTAGTGTCAGCAAGAGACAGAGAGGATTAAAAAGTGAGAAACAGGGAGAGTTAAGAAGGATCAGATAGGGTCAAGAAGGATCAGTAAGGGTCAAGGAAGGTCAGGAAGGATTATGCAGAATCCGGAAGGGTCAGATGGGGTTATCAAGAGTCATTGAGGATCAAGATGATTCAATAAGAATCAAAAGTAGTTAAGAAGGTCCAAGGAGGGTCACAAAGAGACAGCAAGAGTGAAAGAAGGTGTAAAAGAGTCAGAATGTGTCATGGAGGGTCCAAAAGGGTCAACAAGATGATTAATGAGAATTAGGAATGATCCGCAAGCATCAGAGAGAGTCTAGAAGAGTCAGTAAGGGTCCTGTGGAGATTGGGAGAGTCAAGAAGGATCAGCAATAGTCATAAGCAGTCAAAAAAATTCAGGAATAGTCAAAAAGGGTCAGGTGGGGTTAAGGATAATCAGCAAGGGTCAAAGAGTGTCAGTAAGGATCATAGAAAATCAGGACAGGTTCGAAAGAGTCAGAAAGAGTCAAAGACAACCAAGGAGGGCCAGAAGTCAGATTTAAGCCATTGCTATGTCTCATTCAATGACATAACCTCAAAAATTTCCATCTAAACTTACTCATTTTCCCTCATTAATTGTGAAAATTCAATCAAATTAACAGTATATCCAAAAACAAGCGATGTCAGTACAACAGCAAATGGAATTTGTCGTCCATTTGCCAAAAACTTTGTCTCATCAACCAAGTTATTCTGCATTTGTAAAAAATATCTCATGCTGTTGACTACATCCGATGAATTTTCATAATTCATTGATAGTGGAACATTTGCCGAGGCGCACATTATGCTTATCATTTGTGATATCACTTTATTCTCATAGCTTGCTTCGTCAAACTCAAAATCGAATAAGATTCGTTCATAATTTACGGCATTTAGTTCAATATCTTTGACTATTGTGAATGCTGGTAATGGAATCTGTGGAAGAAAATGGAATTTATTAATGGATTTGGATGGAGGCAGAGTTGGGAGGTCTTAAAGAGTCTATAGTCGGGGTCCAAGACTAAAATTCAGTCCGGAAGCATATCTTGAGTAAACCTAGATCCGAGACTTAATTAGAGTCAAGGATTCAAAATTAAGTTCTCCCAACTCTGGATTCATAGCATTGTGTATGCTCTTTGTATGTTAGTGTATATACCAAACAGCACAAGATAGTAAATCGATCCAAAATTCCAACTGCTCCAAACTCAAACTGACAAACCAGGTCAATGTGAATCTGAGTTGGTACTGGAATCTATTTAAATCCGGCATCATGCCTGAATCACATTGTCCTGGTTTGTCAGTTTGAGAATGTGACTCAGGTCTGGTGCCATATTTGAATCGAATCCAGTACCAAGCTATAGTCATGTTGACCTCGTGCCGGACTTAAGATCAATTAACGGTGAAATGGCATCAGTGGCTTCAATGGTAGAGCGTTAACCTAAAATACAAAGGTCCTAGGTTCAATCCCAGGTCATGTCTAATTATCGAAGCTCTTTTTCCATTTTCACCGTTCTAGTTATGAAGCTTGGTAAGTGGTTCGGATCCCACTATAAACTGTATGTCTAAAGGGTTTGGTACAACAGATTATTAGTTACAGTGCCTCCAGACTCATAAGGCTGGGCCCTTCATTCATTATGCATAAGATCAATTAACCAGCTTGTGCTATTCGAGTTATTGAATCAACCTGTTCGACACTTGTTGGTGTATCTTCTATTTTGATTATAATTTTATCATCTCGATACTTTACATAGACTTCTTTGACCATATTGAAGGAGAAGTACATTGAGCTGATGAATAGTATCAGCCATATAAGCCTGAAATAGGGTAAAATAGATGAAATTCTAATAAAATCCTAATGAAACCCGAAGCATAAGTTGGTTAATCGATCAAAAATCCAGTTCCTGCCTGACGTCCTTACTTACTTCCTTCACTTGCCATACAGATCAATTGTAATCCATGACATCCCTCAGATATCACCTAAAACCAGCTCTATTGCCGACTACCGCTTCACGCATGACTCAAATATATTCTTACTTACTTACTTCCTTGTCTGAGGCACACGAGGGTTTATTGCCGCGCGTAGAGAATGTCCAAAGACAGCTAAAAGCCCAAATATATACCCGGAATTAAATCATCAACCAAGACATAGTCATGCCGAATTGTAGTTGAATTTTTGATCGATTAACCAACTTGTGCTGCTCAATATCTAGCTTAAATAGACCCTTACCTCTCCAAAACACTTTTATGTCCACCACCAATCAAGTTAAAGCTATGAATTGATGAATTTTCAAACATGTTTCTTAAAAACTTCATAAAATTCTTAAAATTTTGAGTTTGGAACTGCTGATCGTCACTATGACCCTCAAAAGGATAAACTCGAGTGTCAACTGGCCTCCTAAGGTCCATAATTGGACGTAGAACTAAATAGTAAATCACTTCCACACCACAAATCACCGAGAATCCAGTAAACAGACCCAAAAGTCCACCAATAAATGAAAAATAATCAATAAATGAATAACTTTTACGTTTACTCATCGCATAAACGGAATCGACAGCAAATTGAAATTTAATTAATGCATTTTGGGATTGTCTAAAATGTACTCGTTGCCTGGAATTGGAATTAAATGGTTAAATTGGTCAAAAATTGTCAAAAAATGTTAAAAAATTGTCAAAAATGTCAAAAAAAATCGAAAATTTTCAAAAATTTTCAAATTTTTTTTTAGAAAAATGAGCAAAATTTCATAATTTTTAGGCTTTTAGGGTCGTTCATATGTTACGTAACGCTCTTTTGGGGGTCATAACCCCTCTTCAATTACCAACAGCCCCTCTCCCCATCAGCAGCATCCCATCAACCCCCGTTAATTGAGATTTTGCAACAAACCGCCCAAATAACCTCAAAAATTCTCTTTTTTCCATTACCTAACACATGAACGACCCCCACTACCACCAACTCACTCTGCCTCATCCGATCCACCGCCAGCACTTATCATCTTAACATCATAATCAATTGTCTCACATGCATCGTAGCATTTACATGGAAATTTTAGACTCTCAAACTCATTTTCGATATTCAGGAAGCATTTTTCATCAGCTATTCCACAAATTCTTGTTGTCTCATTTCGGATCATGAAGAATTGGACACAGCCGCAAGTGTCGAGGGTCATTTGTGCCAGGCATTCATGTTCACAGTTGACTTTCGTGTATGTTTTCAGGAATTTAAGGTTGTATTCATTTGGTAAGTAACAAAGTCGTCTGGAATTAGATTGAGGTTATGATTTATTAAGCATGGGGACGTTCAAGGAGGTTGGGGACGGGGGCAGGATGGACCCATGAGTGTTCGACTGATTTTGTCTAGTTAACAGACTATTTCAGTGAACCAACAGACCATAGAGTGAGCCAACAGACCATACAGTGAACCAACAGACCAAATAGTGAGCCAACAGACATTACAGTGAGCCAACAGACCATAGAGTGAGCCAACAGACCATACAGTGAGCCAACAGACATTACAGTGAGCCAACAGACCAAATAGTGAGCCAACAGACCACACAGTGAGCCAACAGACCATACAGTGAGCCAACAGACCATACAGTGAGCCAACAGACCATACAGTGAGCCAACAGACTATACAGTGAGCCAACAGACCAAACAGTGAGCCAACAGACCATACAGTGAGTCAACAGACTATACAATGAGCCAACAGACCACACAGTGAGCCAACAGACCATACAGTGAGCCAACAGACCAAACAGTGAGCCAACAGACCATACAGTGAGTCAACAGACTATACAATGAGCCAACAGACCACACAGTGAGCCAACAGACCATACAGTGAGCCAATAGGGTGTACAATCAGCTAGAAGATCACTTTGTGAGCCAACAGACCTCCTCCCCCCCTTCCTACCCCCTTTAGGCACTCACTCATCAGGATCCACATCCATCAGTGACTCATCTATTCTTGATATCAACGGAATAATTGAACCCATCAAAAACATTTTCTTATTCAAATTAAACCGAAGTGAACTTTCGGATATTAATTCGTATGGATTGTGCAGCCTTAATACAACTCCATCCTTTATCGTTTTAGGTACAGAATGTCGAAAATTGTCAGTTAATGATCCATTTCTCAAATCATAAACTTTTGTTGAATGAACGCAAATTTCATATGTGCAGTCAACTCTAAGTGATAGACCTTCATTCGTGACATTTAGTGGATATGGAGAAATTTTATTTGGAAATGATTTTTTGGCTCCTAAAAGTCTTGTGATTGTTCGGTTTGTGATGGACGATGATGTTCTAGAAGGAGATTTAAGAGTTATTTAGGGTGTGACTTGTGACATGTGGCATGTGGCATGTGACATGTGACAGAATATTGGGAATTTGAATTTTGTCCAATTATGTCAAACTTTTGGTTGAATTCTGTCCAATTTTCATCCGAATTTTGCCAAATTTCAATCCGAATTTTGTCAAATTTTTGTCCGAATTTTGTCAAATGTGGTTTTAATTTTGCCATATTTTGGTCCGAATTCTGTCAAATTGTCATCCGAATTTTGTCAAATTTTAATCCGAATTTTGCCAAATTTCAATCCGAATTTTATCAAATTTTTGTCCGAATTTTGCCAAATGTTGTTTGAATTTTGTCAATTTTTCACCCAAATTTTGCCACATTTTCATCCAAATATTGTCAAATTTTCATCCGAATTTTGTCAAATTTTTGTCCGAATTTTGTCAAATTTTCATCCAAATTTTGATCCGGATTCTGCTAAATTTCATCTCAAATCCATTATATTCACCTATTTAAATCATAAAATTCCTCAGGAAAATTAAACGTATAACAAGGTCCAAACTGAGTCACAAGATGCCGAAGAAACACAACCGTATCTAAAGAGTAAGTTCCATCCATATTCCTGACTGGAGTTGGAAATCGTTTAACATTCCCAGTTGTATCATAAATACTCTTCATATGATCCACAAGAGCTTCACCAAACATGTCAAAAATCTCCACAAAATCATCCGTTGGAATTGCCAAATTTGGATAATTTGTCGACAAAAATTCATCACGTGCCACAAGGCTTGTAACTTGCAACAATTTCAAATCAGTCATGTTAAAATCTTTAATTTTAATTTCGTGACTTTCCAGCTGCTGCTTTATCCGCTCATAATCAATAATTGTTACACAATTTGACTTGTAGATCAATCCAGGACAAATTGAAATAGCTGGAAATTTCAGATTTTTGACATTTATGACATTTTGGTCCGTATAAATAATTGTTGGATTCTTATGACTCTCACGGATCAGCTTGTGGATCAAATTTCCAGTCAATATGAAGAAAATAATCAAGCAAATCACCCAAAAGACTTTTTCGACACTGCTGCGTGATCTATCGACGACATAATTGAATCCATGAAGATTTGTGTTGCTGCAAAAGTTGAAAAATATTTTCGACAGCATTATTTGATTGAAGGTTCACTTTTGACTGCGAATTAAGTTGGAATTTGTGACTATTTGCAACATTTTATCGTGATTTTTGAACATGCGACACTGAAAAATTAAGATTTTAATTAGTTTAACGCATGACATTTAGTGGAATTGAATTTATAGCATTGATAGGTACGTCAAGACCGCTCCTTTCCGCTCCTTTCCGCTCCTCTCGGTTTCTTTCGGCTCTTCTCGGCTCTTCTCGGCTCTTCTCGGCTCTTCTAGGATCTACTTGGCTCTTCTCGGCTTCTCTCGGCTCCTCTCGGCTTTTCTCGGGTCTTTTCGGCTCCTCTCGGCTGTTCTAGGTTCTTCTTGGCTCCTCTCGGCTATTCTCGGCTCTTCTCTGCTCATCTCGGCTCTTCTCGGTTCCTCTTAGCTCTTTAGAGCTCCTCTCGGCTCTTCTCGGGTCTTCTCGGTTCCTCGTGGCTCCTCTCGGCTTTTATCAGTTATTCTCGGCTCTTCTCGGCTCTTCTCGGCTCCTCTCGGCTCCTTTCGGCTCTTCTCGACTATTTCCGTCTCTTTTCGGCTCTATTTAGCTCCTCTATGCTTCTCTGCGCTCCTTCCTTTTCTCAATAAAACACCCAACAATCCAAATCCAAAATCTCCCAAACTCAAATTTCATCAACAGATGACTAAGGACGTACGTCAGTCTTAACGATAAAGTACAATTAAGCATCAACAACACTTAAGTGCCTTCTTTATCAACTGTATAATCGTCATAAATTTTCTTTATTTTTGAACCGACATCAATTGGCACATTCATTTGAGTAGATAAGATTTGGAATTTTTCGTTTTAAAATGAAAAGGTTGCAGTTTTAACAAGCACTTGACTCACCGTGTGATAAATATTAATTAATTTCAACAGTCAACAAATGATTTTTTTAGCTGAACTTGAGGGGAATGTGAGTGGAAATTGAGTCGGTTTAGGTGGATATTAATTGATGACAGCCATATAGACGCCAAACTGAGGCGGCTTCCATTTGCTATTAGTAAAAGACATTTGACTGAGCTCCTGAAGCTACGTGTCGGAGCCTTCTTCATTTATGTTGCTCGGGTAACTTGCTCTTTGATACTCACAACAATTATCATACTGAATACTACACTGAATCCATATTTATTAAGTGCTGAATAATGACATTCTTAGGATTGATCAAATTACAGCTGATTGGGACTTTTCAGAATATTCCGTATTGGGTATATAAGAAGCTATAACTAATGGAACAAATCTAGTTACTTTTATATCAAGGAAGCGACAGTTCATACTAAGTTCTACAAAGTTAAGTATAAAGTTGAACATGTTGAATCCTAGAGAAAAAGAGGAACTCTTCGGGTCAGTGCAGATTCACGATCAACTAATCACAGTCTGTTCTAGTCGGAATCAAGTCAAGCATAAAAATGTAATTCAAGTATTTTTCTGTAAGATGCTGATTAGAATCGTAATCAGTTGGTATTTACAACTAATACTGAGCTACTGTATTACAAACTAGTCACGCGATTATTGTTAATTTAAGTAGCACTTTTAGAGATTAAAGCGTGAGTGACTATGGGAAAATTAGAAGTTATTTTAACAAACATTGAGATATGAGCAATTAATGAGCTCGAAGTCTACTCAAAATAAAATAAAAAGAAATGTTAGAAAAACCTTAACCATCAGAGTCGGTTTGACTCGAATTTGTGTCAATCTTAAATCATGTCCGAAGAATAAAAATCGGGTATTCGATCTAGAATCCAACAGCATGCCTGCGTAATTTTTGTCGTAAGGGTCATGCCATCTTAGTGATGGATTTAAGTGAGATATGAACCAAATTTGACGCCAAGTTCGAGTCAGCTGATTTAAGACTGATATTTGATCGATTAACCAATTTGTGATATCCAGGATGGATTTGTAAATCGTTGTTAATTAGGGTATAAAGTAAATCACGTGAAAAAGTTAGAAAATAGTGCCACAAGAACATTATGACTCTGGCTTGGGAGCAGATTTTGCCAAATCCGATTTAAAGCTAGAATTACACTCATTCTACTTACTAACTTGCTGACGGTACAGGTCAATTATTATCCATTGCTTCCCAATGATGACTAAATCTGCTCTATTGTTAGCTTTAGGCTGTCAATTTCAAATATTAACTGCAATACTGAAGGAAAGCGAACACCAGAGCGCCCCAAGAATTCATGAAAATATGCTGTCGATAGAGACGGTAATGTATCTGACATCGACAATTGGCAAGCTGTTTCCAATGATATCATGCATCTTTAGATGCAAACTAAGAGAAGCCATGGATCACAATTAGTCTGTATGGTCAGCGAAGTAAGTAAGTAAGTAAGTGCAATACTGACTGTATCGACAGCTTACTTCCAAGAGTCTCTTTAGTCGTTCATGAGAAGCTTCAAAAGTCACTTTTATTTCAGCCAGGCTGAGAAACTAGGCGGGAGTACCGTGGTATCCATACAAATACCGCATAGTTTCTCAGCCTACACAATTTTCCTACTTTCCCACTTCGTGTGCCTTAATAACCAATCATCATCATTAACTTCCCCAGATTTCGGTTTAAATACACCAATAAACTGCAATCAAAACAGCACTTCCAATATCAATAAAATAACAAAAAAAGACCAAATAATACCAAAATATAAAAATCTTCAAATAATTGGCTGTGTTGGGTCATTTAAGGCTTGATAAGACATTATTTATGACTTATTGCTTTACAGCACCTATAAAACGTACAATATAGATAAATGTTTACAAACTCATATTCCCTAGAACTTGACGCCGATAAGATTTTTATTTTTTGTGTCCCAAAAATTTACTGCCGTTTTTGACTATTTTTAATCAGTATTATTTTGTAGTTCCAACAGTCAACATGGTTAATCCGCGTGTAGTTAAGGCTTTAAAGCGTAATTTGCTGACAATATTGACACTTGTTGCTGTATTATTAAGCATAATTATTGGATTATCAATGCGTGCATCACATCCTAGTTATAGTCCACGTGTTGTTATGTACGTCAACTTTATTGGTGACTTGTTCCTGCGGATGATACGTGCAGTCACACTTCCGTTAATTATATCGTCTATTATTGCTGCAATTGCACCACTTGACATATCATTGAGTAAAAAAATTGGAACACATGCTATAACTTATATTATATGTACGACACTTATATCGGCTACAATTGGTATTATGTTGGTGACAACAATTAAGCCTGGCGGAAGTATTGATAAAATTGAGGCTGATGGACAGAGGAAGGGAAATACTATTATTGATACGGTGCTTGATTTGATCAGGTGGGAATTTTTGCAGGATTTTGGAATTTTTGGACGGATTTTTGGCTGACTTTTGATATATTTTTGGTCGGACTTTCGACAGATTTTTGGCGGAATTTTAGCCGATTTTCTGGAGATTTCTGACAGACAGACTTTATCAAATTTTTGACTGATCTTGACTTATCTTACTAGATTTTTAGCCCACTTTCTCAGATCTTTGGCCGATTATTCCAGATTCTTAAGAGACATTGCCAAATCCTTAACGATTTTATCAGATTATTAACAGACAATACCCGATTTTGGACCAGATTTTCGGTAGATTTTTCCATATTTTGACAGACTTTGCTATATTCTTGACTGAATTTATCAGATTCTAAACAGATTTTTACCAGATTTTTGGTGAATTTTGTCCGATTCTAAGCAAACTTTGACAGAATATTGATTAACTTTATCAGAAATTTGGCAAGTTTTGTAGAATTCTAGGCAGACTTGAAGATCTAAAAAGATTTTGACGGAATTTCTTCAGACTGAGTAAAATTAATAGCAGACTTTATTGGCTGACTTTGCCAAATTCTAAGTAGAGTTTGCAAAATTCTCAGTTGAATTTCTGGTCAGATTCTCAGAAGATTTTGTCATATTCATTACAGACCTTGCCAGACGCTCGACAGATTTTACCTGATTTTTGGCAGATTTTACCAGATTTTTGGCAGACCTTTCCAGATTTTTGACCGATTTTATCAGATTGACTTGCACGATTCTGGACTAACATTACCAAATTTTTAGTCAATTTAGCCAGATTATTCACAAAATTTACCAAATTCTTAGCAAACTTTGTCAGATTCTTGATAGATTTGGCCAGATTCTAAACAGACTTTGCCAGATTCTCGAATGATTTTACCAAATTCTAGACAGAATTAGCCAGACTTATGACAGATCGTGCCAGATTTTTGCCTGATTCTTGACTTACTTTATCAGATTCTAGGCAAACATTGTCAGATTTTTAGCATACATTAATATATTCTAGTCACATTTTTGGCTGATTTTACTAAATTTTTGACAAACTTTGCCCGAATTTTGAGAGAATTTGTCAGATTCTCGGCCAATTTTGACAGATTTTCGACAAAATTTGCCAGATTCTTGGCAGACTTTGGCAAATTCTTGACAAACTTTTGCCAAATTCTTAGTAAAATTTGTTAAATACTTGCCAGATTTTACCAGATTTTTACAAAATTTCTGATAAACTCTGTCAGATTCTTGACTTAACGTGACAACAGTTCAACAGAATTTCTATCAACTAATCATAACTAACATTTAAATTTTCCAGAAACGTCTTCCCACCAAACATCGTCCAAGCCACCCTCCAAGCCTACCAAACAGTCCTCATTCCACCCGAAAATAACACAGAAGCCAGCGTCTATGACTGGACAATATCATCAAGATATATCGATGGAACCAACATGTTGGGTGTCATTTCCGTTTCAGTAATTTTTGCCATTACACTCAGCACAATCAGATCCAAAACAGCAAAGCTAATTGAAATTATCTTGGAATTTACACTGGCCATGATGAAAATTATTCAGTTCCTCATCTGGTTGACTCCAATTGCTGTCTTCTTCCTGATTTTGGCTAAATTCCTAGAAATGGAAGACATTGGTGAACTTTTCTCAAAAGTTGGGCTGTATCTAGGCACAATTGCCATTGGAATGTTCCTTCAAGGATTTGTCTTCCTTCCAATTCTGTATTTTGGATTTACGCGCAAAAATCCATTCAAATTTATTGGACATATTGGATCGGCCATACTTACAGCTTTTGGTACATCCAGTTCACTTGCGACACTTCCAGTATCACTGAAGTGTGTCGAAGAAAATGCAGGAATTGACACACGAGTGTCGAGGTTCATGCTTCCGTTGGGAGCTACGATCAACATGAATGGTAAGCATTGATTGACATTTGAGTGATTTTTGGGTCATTTAATAGTGTTTTTGAACAGGAACTGCATTGTATGAGAGTGTTGCTGCTATATTTGTGGCACAGATGGTACAAATTGATCTCTCGATAGGACAAATCATCACTGTTGCGTGAGTATAGCTTTGAAGTCTTAAATCTAGATTTACTTAGTTGCATACCCCTTTTGAACAATTAAATCTTAGTCCGACATACTTAAATACCCCTTTGAATCATTAAGTAATAATTTTATATAGTTGCATACCTTGTTGGAAAGAATAAGGCTAATTTTGCATAGTTGCACACCCCTTTGTGTCAGTAAATTCAATTTTTGAATAGTTGAACATCTCTCTGAGTCTGTAAATCCAAGTTGCACATCCCTTTAGGTATAAAAATTGGATTTTGGATAGTTGCACACCCATTTGAACAAATAATTACTGTTTTTACATATTTGTATACCCTTTTAAATATGTTTATCTTGTTTTTGTCTAGTTGCAGACCCTTTTGAATCAGGAAATCTTGATCTTGATCATTTGCGTACCCCTTTGAGTCAGTTAATCTTGTTTTTCCATAATTGTGCACCCCTTTGTGTCAGTAATCCTTGTATTTTCATAGTTGCACACCCTTGAATCAGTAAATCTTATTTTGGCATAGTTGCACACCCCCTTCAATCAGTAATCCTTGTCTTTTCATAGTTGCACAACCTTTTGAGTCAGTTAATTTTGTTCTTGTATAGTTGCACACCCTCTTGAGTCAGTTAATCTTGTTCTTGTATAGTTGCATGCCCCTTTGAGTCTGTTATTCTTGCTGTTTCATAGTTTCATGCCCTTTTGAACATGTAAATCAATATATTCATTTAGTTTTAACATTACTACATACCTCTCCAAATTCAAATATATTCACATCCCCCTTCAAATCCATTCTCCAGCTTTATATAGTTGCATACCCCTACAAAATCAATAATTACCTTATTTTCACAGGTTAACAGCAACAGCGGCGAGTGTTGGAACAGCAGGTGTACCACAAGCAGCTTTAGTAACTCTTGTCATGGTCCTAGACACAATTGGGATCCCAGCACAAGATGTATCCTTAGTTATTGCATCTGATTGGATTGTGTAAGTTGGCCTTAATTTTATTTTTGACAATTCCAGTCATTAATCCTTACTTCCAACAGTGGTCGACTGAGTACAATGGTTAATGTGATGGGTGACACTTACGGTGCAGCTGTCATTGAGTCGACAAGTGAGAAGGAACTCCACAAACTCACAATGAAGGCAAAGAAACGAGAGGAGGAAGCAGCAGCAGCTAATGGTGATGTGGAAGTTGCCAGTTCCTAGATTGTTAAGGCTTAAAATTAAGTTTAAATTAAAAATTCTCAATTTATTGATTAAAATAAAGATTTTTTTAAAAATTTATGCTGGATTTTTGACTGACTAAGCTAGTTCCAGCAGTAACTGCACATCCAGTCCCTAAATTAATCCTCAACTCAATCCCAAAAACCCATCCGATGAGTTCAAATTTCAAAAACTGAGTGAAAAATTTGAATTTTTAATTTTTGACACCAAACTTCAAGCAGACACGAAATTGCGCACGATAAGACTTTACAATTTTAATTCCACTTGACGTGCCACGTGATAATACTTTCTACAATCGAAATTAATTAATAATATGTCATATCGGTTAAGATTTTAAGTAGCTACGTCAATATGTGGTTTAATGGATATCTTTAATTGATTACGGCTGAATACAATAAGTCGGTTAATTGATCCAAAATCCAATCTTAAGACAGCATGACTCTAATTTGGTTTAAATTCAGCAATATGTCAGAGTCAAGACGATTTAGTGCCGGATTTTAGATTATTTAGCCAAATTGTGCTGATTGGATTAGATTGATTGAATTTGATTCTTTAGAACTATTGTAAAGCTAATCAGGCTTATATTTGACTATGCGTTACTTGAACTATGAGTACTCCCTGGAAAACATACAGGAAAATGACCAAAAATCTGATTTTGGACCAGCGCTACCCTGACCCAAAGTCAGCTTCTAAGAAATCCGTCCTCAGACCTAAGACTAATCGGCCGTGTTCAAAGCCGTGTGGTTTCGGGGTACAGAGTGCTTCGGGTTGTTTGCTTGATTTCTATGGTCTTCTTTATACTCATTCTCTATGTTCATAGGATCATTATTATCCATAAGAAATGTCTAGTTTGATTCATTTACTCCACTCTAATCTATTCCTCAACAAGAGTGCATGCAAATCCATTCCTATCGGTAGAAAGCATCTAGTTATGTTCATTTGATGTACTTTGACCTGTTCGTGGACTAAAGCTCAATCCTTTTCCATTTATCTGCCATCGGCACTCATCGAGGGCCAATGAACGTAATCAGCTGGTTGTAGATGACATCTTCTACATGCAGCTGTCCGGGAGCAATTGGCTGTCGATACCCAAATAGCACAGCACATAAAAATTATCCAAAATCTTATCCTTGTGCTTGAATTCTGGTCTGAGACGTAATTTTGTCGAATCTGACTAGGATCGAGAACTGGCAAGTGAAAGTTATCGATAGGGACAGTTTCAGGCGGCATCTGAATGAGGTCATGGATTAAAATTGATCTGTACAGCCAACAAAGTTAGTAAGCAAGTAAGTCTATATGCCTTTCGGGTTAGCCGATTATTGTCGACTAAATGCCTACTCTGCGCTAAATTAGTAAGCGAATTACGTTCCATAGAGAAGACAACGGATCAGGAGTGTCAAAATTTAGCAATACTATTAGTCAGAGCTCAAAGTTGACAAGAATGAAATGCAGTCAACTTAAGTTGACCCACAAGACAACCAAAATTTCCTCAAAATATACTCCAGATCCTCCTGATTCCTCAAGTTTCCATCTGAAACTTCCACTTTAATTTCACACCTTCAAAAACTTACGAACCCCAACGAACGATCAACAAAAACACAAAAAAATAAAAAAATTCCTTACCGTTCCTCATATCAGTGTATCTCAAGTAGATTGTAATGTTTATTGTACATTTACAGCACCAGCTATAACGTTTTAATATTGCAATACAGATAATAATATTTTTTTTTACAGGTCTCATAATTTTTCGATACTGACGGGTGACCGATAAGTACTTCCAATAATTATTATTTATTTCTTTTCTACGTCTTATAAAGTCAGTCTTAATTTAGGTCTTGAACTAGTAAATTGGGTGGAATTGACAAAAAATGGCAAATTCAAAATTTAAAGCCACAATTAAGCGAAATTTGCTGACAATTTTAACAATTACAGCTGTAATATTAAGCATAATTGTCGGTATATCCATGAGAATATCACATTCAAGTTATAGTCCACGTGTTGTTATGTACGTTAACTTCATCGGTGACTTGTTCCTTCGGATGATCAGAGCAATCACACTTCCGTTGATTATTTCATCAGTTATTGCCGCAATTGCACCACTTGACATATCATTAAGTAAAAAAATTGGAACACATGCCATTATCTATATTGTCTCTACGACATTAATTGCTGTAATTATTGGAATTATTTTGGTATTGACGATAAAGCCTGGTGGTACGGCAATTGAGAATGATAATGTTGAGGAAAGGGAAAGGCAAGGAAATACAATTGTGGATACAATGTTGGATTTATTGAGGTATGTAATAAGGAGTGTTAAGGAGGGTTCGGAGAAGAGCAGCAGGGTTGTCATTCCTGCATTTTAAATGAGCAGGACTTGCAGTTTATGGTTGGACCTTATAGCTCGTACAAGGCTGCAGGCTTGTAGTTTTGGACGAACTGCAGTTTTAAGAGTTGCTATATGGTTAGTGTCTAGGACAACCTAGGGTATCATACGTACTCTAAGGTAGGGCTATCATATATTGCTATTGGACTATTCTAAGGTACGCTAACCTTCCAGTTATGAGGAAACAAGGTTATCCTAGATTGTTCTAAGATTATCATAGACTGCCCTATTTCAACAGGACCCAAACAGAAGGCTATCCTAGCTTACTCTGAGACTATTCCTAGGTCCTTTATCCTTTCTAGAGCTCAAGAGTTAAGGATGACCTAAATTAGTCAAAGCTGTCCTAGAGTACCTTAACCTTCCAGATCGGATGATGAAGGGCTATTTTAGATCACTCTAAGATTGTCCCTGGGTATGGTACAATATCGGAACTGGAGAAGTAAGGCTATAAAAGAGATAGGACTAACCTAAGGAAGTAGTGCTAATTTATAGAAATAGGGCTAACCTAAAGATAAGTCCTAACCTATATTACTCTAGGACTATCCTACCCTCCATCCTTCTTGTGGTATTCTATGATGGTCCTAGTTTCCCCTGGAGTTAGTCAGGATAAGATACTCTGGATAGTCTTAGATGTCAACTCCTTGAAACCACAAGTGGAATTAAGATCTAAGACTATCTTAGAGTACACTACACCTTCCTCCTCATGGTATTCTAGGATTATACTCGTTATTAAGGTTAGATTGGGTAAGGTAGGACACTCCGGAAAGCTCTGTATACAAACCCATCAGAGTACAAGTGGATCCTATGACTAAAGCTTCCCAAAGTCTCGGTTTCAATAAATTCTCGACCGGTTAGTCTCGGTTTAGGTCTCGGAATTCGGAACCTTTATACATGACAGCCATAAATTTGAATTCAATCAGAATCTGGAACGACGTTGTTCCTATCCTTCATTCTCGCTTCCATAACCCATCCGAGCAATTAATTCAAAATTCTACAATTTCCTTTAATTTTCACAGGAATCTCTTCCCACCAAACATTGTCCAAGCCACTCTCCAAACCTACCAAACCGTCCTAACTCCGCCGGACAACAAAACAGACACAAATGTCTACGATTGGACAATCTCATCAAAATATGTCGACGGAACTAACATGCTCGGTATTATATCAGTTTCAATAATATTTGCAATAACACTCAGCACAATCAGATCTAAAGTTGTAAATTTGGTGACTGTTTTGCTGGAATTTATGCAGGCAATGATGAAAATTGTTCAAGTCATAATTTGGGTGACTCCAGTTGCTGTATTCTTCCTGATTCTTGCAAAATTCTTGGAAATGGACGACATTGTGGATGTCTTTTCAAAACTTGGACTTTATGTTGCGACTGTGGCAAGTGGAATATTCATTCAAGGCTTCATCTTCCTGCCTGCTTTATTTTTTGGATTTACGAGAAAAAATCCATTCAAATTTCTTGGACAAATTGGACCGGCAATCCTTACAGCACTCGGTACATCAAGTTCTTTGGCTACACTTCCTGTGTCCATGCAATGTGTTGAAGAAAATGCCGGAATTGACCCAAGAGTTGTGAGATTTATGCTGCCTTTAGGCGCTACAATCAATATGAATGGTATGTGTTATCGGTAGTTCAATGCCAATGTGATAAGGCATGGAATTTTGATAAGATTTTGTACTAATTTATGAAATGTAAACAGGAACTGCATTATATGAAGCTGTTGCTTCAATTTTTATAGCTCAATTGAAGCAAATGGATCTGTCTGTTGGAAATGTTGTTGCTATTGTGTGAGTATGGATTGATTTTGGGGGTAGAAGGGTGGATTGGGATGTTGATGGTGTGATTTTGGGGTATAAATGGGTATTGATGAGGTTGGTATCTACCCTTGTTTCCCTTTTTGGATCAATTATCCGGCTTGTTCAAGGATTTCATATTTGAACACAATAGCTTGTCCTTCTGATTGTTTTAAAGCCCGGTTTCTCGGTATACAACTACCTTTACACATACTCCTTCACATACGGCTACACCTCCTTCTCCTCCTTGCTCCTAGTTGTTAGGATTTGCATCATGGCCTCATTTGGCAGGGTACATGTAGCCAGAATTCAAATTCGACTCAGATTATACATGAAAAGATCAACTCAACTTTGTATCGAGTCGATTCAAGCCGACATAGGGCATGGGTGTCGGCATTTGGTGTAGGGGTAGCATTTCGGGATTTTGACTTCAATTGGACTCCAAAGAAGCGGAGGATTTTGGGAATTGCAAGGGTTTTTTGGAGAAAATATCCAAATTTTCCACCTTTCCATTCCCTAAATCTTTGGGTTTCATGCTGATTAACATTATTCAAATTTCCAACAGTTTAACAGCAACAGCAGCAAGTATTGGAACAGCAGGTGTACCACAAGCTGGATTAGTAACTCTCATTATGGTTCTTGATACAATTGGAATACCAGCTGAGGATGTGTCGCTGATTATTGCGATTGATTGGATTGTGTAAGTTGTTAATGACTGAATTCTGATTTATTTAGCAATTCTGTAGACTTGCTAGGGTATTCAATCCTGGGATAAATTGTGGGTCAATCGATGGATCGATCGACGAGTCGATCCACGAGTCGAATGTGCCGAATCACGGGTCAATTACTGCCGTAGTTGACAATCTTATCAATGACCAGAGCTCAAAGTCGACTTGAATCCAGGCTGATCTCAAAGTGGATTTGGATTTTGTATGAAAAAGTTGAGTCGAGTCGACTTGATTTCCATACAAAATTCAAGTCCAGGCTGAGAAACTAGGCGATAATATCCAGGTATCTATACAAATACCGCTAAATCCCGCCAAATACCACAGTATTTCATATAAATACAGCCGATACCGTCTAGTTTCTTAGCCTTGACTTGAACTTTGGATGGAATCAAATCAACTCGAGCCGACTTTTTCATACAAAATCCGAGTCGACTTCGAGCAAGGCATTGACACTCTTCATCCGGTCCATACAATCTTTCATCCGGGTGAAACGTGTGTCAATGTCTTGACTTCGAGCTCTTGCCATGGCAATGCCTTCATCAATAACCTTAAAATCCTCTATATCCATATCCTTCCAGCGGACGACTAAGGACAACCCTCAACGTCATGGGAGATGCATACGGTGCAGCAATTATTGAGGCAACAAGTAGAAAAGAACTCGAAAAACTTCCACTTCATAATGTCAAAGTAGCAGATGAGATTGACAGCAAACAATCGACAGTAGCTGCAAGTTCATAAGTTTTAAGATTGTAGATTATAGATTAGGAATTGTAATAAAATGTATTTTTAAGGAGATTAAGTTAGTTTGAGTTTTTGTGAATGTTGGGTTTCAGAAGTTTGTGTCTAAGCAAGGACAAAAAGTCGGTAAATTGACTTACTTACTTCAGTGGTCGTACAGGTCAATTGTGATCCATTACCTCCCACAGGAGTCGCCTGAAGTCCACTGGCCAATTTTTGATATCAAGTGCAATACTATCTCTATCGACAGCTTCCTTCCAAGAGTTCTTAGGGCGTCCACGATCTCTTTTACCGTCCAGAAAGTCAGCTTTGAAGACCTTAATTAATGAAGTTTCCACAGGCCGCCTAATAACCTGACCAGCCCATCGTAGTCTGGTCAGAGCCACGACGGCCTGGAACCGGAATTTTGCATCAATACCATGTCAGTGGTTGGCAACCTGTGTTGTTCAGTCATGGAAATACTTGATCTTTTACACCGAATAAGCCACAGATTCTGATATTAAGAAGACTAATCTCTAAGTATCCAATTTTCGACAACCCTGATAGTTATGCAATCAGCAGAGCTTTATATGATCTCTATTCTCTATTATATTATCAATCTCCTTGGACTTGCTCCTGCTTGCACTCATAGCAATTTTTCTCATTTATTTCCACAAGGTCAATAGAATATTAGTTTCAGATAGAACTTATAGTAAGTCGAACGTGTAAATGACGAAG
Organism: Chironomus tepperi; assembly: GCF_022539635.2. Lineage (NCBI taxonomy): Eukaryota > Metazoa > Arthropoda > Insecta > Diptera > Chironomidae > Chironomus > Chironomus tepperi. The sequence continues at coordinate 467,930 of NW_027226129.1, read as the reverse complement.
CTCACAATGAAGGAATTTGTGACAATTTTATTTGTGTCAATGGTTTTGGTTACAGCAACTTCTTATGCTGGATATGTTGTAACTCATGAAAAAAATGGTGAGTTTTTTGAGGGTTTGGGGATTAATGCTTGAAGTCAGACTAAGACTCAGACTAAGACTCAGACTAAGACTCAGACTAAGACTCAGACTAAGACTCAGACTAAGACTCAGACTAAGACTCAGACTAAGACTCAGACTAAGACTCAGACTAAGACTCAGACTAAGACTCAGACTAAGACTCAGACTAAGACTCAGACTAAGACTCAGACTAAGACTCAGACTAAGACTCAGACTAAGACTCAGACTAAGACTCAGACTAAGACTCAGACTAAGACTCAGACTAAGACTCAGACTAAGACTCAGACTAAGACTCAGACTAAGACTCAGACTAAGACTCAGACTAAGACTCAGACTAAGACTCAGACTAAGACTCAGACTAAGACTCAGACTAAGACTCAGACTAAGACTCAGACTAAGACTCAGACTAAGACTCAGACTAAGACTCAGACTAAGACTCAGACTAAGACTCAGACTAAGACTCAGACTAAGACTCAGACTAAGACTCAGACTAAGACTCAGACTAAGACTCAGACTAAGACTCAGACTAAGACTCAGACTAAGACTCAGACTAAGACTCAGACTAAGACTCAGACTAAGACTCAGACCCAAACCAGGACCTCGACATCCCTAAAAATTAAGCTAAACATCCAAAAAATTCAATTTAAAATTCAACATTTCTCATTCCTTTCAGTTCAATCATCAATACCCATTGACATCACACATCCCCAGCCAGAGCCACAACAACAACAAATCGTCATTCCAACGGAATCACCAATACAAAATAATCAACAAAATATCACAAACACAGCACAGAATGAAATTGTAATGCAAATTTATGAAGTTATTGATCATTTTAAGCAGGAAGATCCAATTGGACTTCCATTACCGATACCCGATCCAATGGAGATTCCTGGAGTTACGCAGCACAAATTTGGATCAACTTTGAATTTAAATCCAGTTTTTATTCATGAGACGTCAAAATTCAGGATTGTTGCAGCTACAATTGAGTTTGACAAGCTGATGGAAGGATCGTGTAAATTGTCATTTGATCAGTTGGTACTGAGGGGGAATTATACGTTGAGGAATTTTCTTGGGAAGAAGGACGGTGAGTTATTAAGGTTTTGTGGAGAGTTGAGGGGTGTTTTGGGGATTTGGGGCTAGGATAAAATATAATTCAGGGTCATATAGGTTTGGATTTTTTGAATTAGAGAAAAATTGGACCTGAAATCGATGAAAGTGCTGGTCATGGTTTTGGAGATTTTGGGACGATTTTAGGGAACCTGACATGGCATATCATAGAGAACCTGAATAGGACAAGTTGGTTAATCGATCAAAAGTCCAGCATCAAGCAGCCATTACTCTGAAATAGTCCCGGATTCACTTAAACCAAGTCAGGCTTTAAATCAGAGTCTAGACGATGTGGGGTCAGATTTTTGACCGATTAACCGATTTGTGCTATTAGAAGATAGCTCATAGAACCGAATTTCTGACAAATTTGGGTATTATTTGAAGGAACAACTGATATTTTGCCATGATTTAGTCAAAATTGGTCAAAAATCATAAAAAAATCTAACATTTCTTGGAGCTTGTGGTTCATTACATGCTGTACATTAATCCTTGAGTTATATGTCAGCTAATTTCCTCAACACCAGCATTGCCGTACCCTTTAAATCTATACAATAACATATACTAATTTCCATAATTTTTACTTCCATTATTTTTTAGGTCCATTTACAGTAATAATCAAGAGTCTCGATGTTGTCGGATCTGCTAAACTTGGTGTAGAAAGGAATGGAAAATTAAGAGCTCAAGATATTGTGTCGGACATGGAAGTTGAAACGATGAGCATTAATTTTGAAAATCTTGGATTTTTGAAGGAAATTTTCGGTTCCTTTGTGAACTCTGGTGATGACAGTGTAGGTATTGATACTTTCTCTTAAGGTTTCATGAAGTCTTAGTCTGGTCGAGATGAACATCAGGAAGGTGCTGTCTTGATGTCGTCTTGAGTTTTGTTCCGAATTCCGTCTCGAGTTTTGTTTTGCATCATGTCATGGCAATGTGACATGGTCATGGCAATGAGACCGAGGACGATAGCGAGACTACCTTAGAAAACTCGGTCTGGGTAACGAGAACTCCCACTTCCCTCCATAGTAACACTGCACCAAAATGTGTACTCCGTACCAAAATTCCAACCCCCCTTCTTCCCCACTTCCTTACCGTTACATAATCTCTTAACATTCCCTAATCCAATAATTTCAACCATTTCTATATTTTAGTTCTTTAAGATGATGAAGCCGTACATAATAAAAGATTCAAAAGAAGCTATCAAAAAAATAATTAATGAAAAAATTGATGAAAATTTGTCCGAATATAAACTGCTGCCGAATTCAATTGGTGCAATTGACTTTGCTATTGCGGAAGCTAGAAAGTTTGTTAAGGAAAGGTGAGTAATTTGAGTTAGGGTTGGAATCAGAGTTGACATTGCTCTATTTAAGAGTCATTTGAAGTTAAAGTTATGGTTTAGTTCTGATTTGACAAGGCTCCATTTTAGAGGCGAGCCTATTGGAGTCAAGTTGAGCCTAACTACTGGAGTCCTGCCAACTCTGGTTCGAATGACCTACTTGATATACTAATTTTGTATGATCTGCTAACTTCTGATCTGGAACTGCTTGTGTTTTTGTAATTTTGACTCGAAAAACCAATGAAAATTAAAGAATTTGGTCTAAAAAGGGACGATGGATTGATCCTTAGAGACCTCCTATCCAAAATAAGCTTCTGGTTTTGATTAGTCTTGCTCACAGACTGTAACTTAGCTCAAATACTGTTTTTTGGAATCGATTCAAATCCAATTGAATTTTGACTCAACTTCAAACTCTGAGCTAGATTATGTCTTTTTTTTTGTAGATTTGATCCTTTCAAAATGGATGAAATTTCAAACTTGGGAGTTTTTGGCTACAGAGTTTATGACACAGAACTGTTCGGAGTTTCATCATTCTACAGAGTTGGTGACTTAAAGACAGTCATTGAAGATCGAAAAGCAAAGATGAGTAAGTACATGCTGAACTTCTATTCCTAATATCATATATTGGTTAATTGATCTAAACCCCAGGATAAGGTCTTTGGACTCCGACTTATCCAAATAGGCATAGAACATGCTTTCATGACACAGCGGTTTTGTTGCCTGTTAGAGTTAGTGCCGTAATCGATTTAACTACGGTATCATGATAGAGTCATGAAGACCTTGTGTTGGAATCCGGCACACCAGTTACTAGACTCTGACTTAGTGGCGGACTAGGTCGACACCAGCAACATTCCAGAGTCATGACGGTTTGGTGTCGAATTTTAGATCAATTAACTAACTTGTGCTATCCATATACCAACTAATCTAATTCAATTTACCAAATTTATTTCAAGATTTTGATGTCGGAACTCAAGAAATTCACGGAAAAACAACTTGGGAAGTCTCGGTAGCCAAAGGAATGATCAGCCGTGGTGGTTTAGTCCAATTTTCTATCCAATACATCAAATTAAGCATCAAACTATCTCAACCAATTGACCTCAGCAAAAGACTCAAAATTGACGACATAAGGATTGATTTGGGAAATATTCAAATTTTGTAAGTAAAAACAGGGTTGGCAGGACTCTAGTGGAGTCGGACTCCAAGGAATCCGGACTTATTGGACTTTTGGAGTCCGGACACCAAAGTCCTGCCAACTCTGGGTCAGAATAACAAAAAAATTGCCAATTTTTAACTCAAAAATATCTAACAGGAGCTCAGGAATGGGAACACTTGACTATGTCGCTGAATTCTTGCTTAATATTGTCCCTAATCTACTTCGTGATCAGATTATGGATGTCATTAGGAAGCCAATTATTGAGAGAGTCCAACAATATGCAAATCGGATTGATGCTGAAGCTTTAATTAAGGATAAAGTCAATGAATATTTTACGAGTGGGAAAGTCACTTTTGATTCTGTTCTGAAAAGTGATTTTTGAGGGTGTTGGGAGGGAGGATTTTGGGGGGTTTGAGGGAAATTAAGGGAAATTTGATGAATTTTGGTCAAATTTTGATGATTTTTGGTTGGATTTTGATGGTTTTGGACTAAATTTGATGAAATTCTGTCAAATTTAGTCAAATTTTGATGAAATTCAGTCAAATTTAGTCGAATTTTGATGAAATTTAGTCAAATTTAGTCAAATTTTGATGAAATTCAGTCAAATTTAGTCAAATTTTGATGAAATTTAGTCAAATTTAGCCAAATTTCGACTAAAATCAAGCAAATTTTGAACAAACCCGACCTAAACTCGAACAAATAAAACAAAATTTACAAATATTCCTCTTTAAAGCTTTATTCAACCTCACTGCCCTTCCTACAAACCTATCAATCCTCCCCATCCTCCTCATCCTCATCCTCATCATCACCAGATCGACATTTCTGCTCAACTTGATACTGCAGCCACGCAAACTCATCAGCCTGCTTATTACCACCATCAATCTCCTGTCCAATCCTATCCTCATAATATCCAACACTAAAATCACATCCATTCTCATTACCCTCAAGATCCACAACGACCAAGTCACTAAATCTAGTAAAATCCACATAAACAGCCTTAATTTTGTTGTTGTTGAGATGAATCCGTTCCAATTTTGTGTTCATTCTGAAAAATCCATCCGGAATTGATGAAATTTGATTGTAACTTGCCCGATAAGCAAGCAAGTTTGTCTGATAAATCAGCAAGTCATGATGTAGTTCCTCAATTTGATTATTGTCCAAATTGAGTACTAATTTAAAGCTTTTAGTTCCGTCATTTTACCAAAATTGTCCTTTTTGACAAACTTAATCCTCGACTTGACAACCCAAAGTGCTTCAAGCTTTGGGAAGTTCTTTCCAATTTCAAATGGCATGTGACTTGACATAAATTTGTCACTTATGCTCATTTCCGTTGCGTGTCTTACTTCCGAATCTGTCAATTCTCGCTTAATATATGAATAAACTTTTGTTATTTCCAAAATACTGTTTGGATCTGCGTCCGACGGCAATGTACAGACAATTTTTGACGTCACTTCCTGTTGACATTGCAATTTGACTTCTTGGACCGGAACTGAGCGTGGAATTTGAAGCTGTGATGAATAATTGACGATTAAAATTAGAAAAATTATTCGAATCATCTTGAATTGATGAAATTTGCGCTGGAACTGATAAGCATGTCAGTATGTGACAATGAATGCAGTCTAGATTGTTATTCGATTGAGAAAATTTGTTTGTAAATATTGTAAAAGTGGGGTGAGAGGTTCAATGCCAATTAGAGATGATGATGATGATATTGAATTATTGCGATTTTGACATCAATTCTTAGATGTGATTTTTGGTGATTTTATGCTGTATGCTAACATTAAAGAACTTGACGTAGAAACGACCAAAAATCAGATTTGACACTGACCTGAGAGAGGATTTCATCGAAACAAGTCGGCTTGTTGCCGGATTTTGGGTCATTTTTAATCCGTTTGCCTTTCAGGTATACATTTAGGCACAAAGATTGGTCACAAAGATTGGTCTATTTAGTGGTAAAAGCGAATGTCACGAGAAGATATGCTCTTTAAATTTGATCAGCTTCAAGGCAATTTGCAGGACTTTGCGAGTAAGGATTTAAAAAACTCCAAAAGTGTTGCTAACTTTGCTTCAGAGTTACTTTGGCTTCCTCAATTTCCACCCCCTATTCCTATCACTTCCATTTACCCTGTTTACATCATCATCAGTAGCTTCCATACTTATTAATATGTATAATCTAGTACGCATAGTAAAAAATTGCAACAATGCAGAATAAACTGATAAACTTGACACACATTTGTGTTCGCATTAGTTCGCAAATCCCGATTTTTAAATGTCAAGTTTACTCAAGTCACACATTATGTTGATGACGTTGTAAACACACTCATCATAATGTACTGATGACGTCAAAACATCGTCATATGATGAAATGTCGTCAATTCTTTATGATGAAATTTACATTCGTTGTGTAAACTAAGCATCCCGTCTTTGGTCACATGCCGTGTTCCATTTCCTGTCTTATTCTAAACCCTGCCTGTTTCGAGCCCCGTAGTGAATCTTATTGTGAGTCCGATTCCGAGTCCAATTCTAAGTCCCATTCTGAGTCATATTCCGAGTCCCATGAGCTTATTTCCCCAAGTGCTGACCAGGAACTTCAGAAAAGCTGAAATGTTAAGATAAATTGTAATGAAAATTCAAAATAAAATCTACAAAAAATATTTAAATTTTTTATTTAAATTCACTCAAATTCTACAATTTTGTTCAACTTTTTGCTGAAATTCTGCAACTTTTAGAGCCAATTCTTCAGTTCCTGTCGACTGTTCATCAAGCTTTATGTCACAATTCTCAACATTCTGACCAAAATTCACATACATTAAGTGCTTTAATTCAGTAAAATTGACTCTAATGTTCTTCAATTTGTTCCTAGTCATGCTGATCCACTCAAGTTTCTGGTTGTTTTTGAACAATCTCGTATCCAGGATTTGGACTTGATTATAATCAGCTATAAAACTCTTCAAATTTGGTGAATTTTTGAATAAATCTGGATGAATAAATTCAATTTTATTGTTTGAGACATAAAAGCTTTCCAGTTCCGGTAAATTGTACAGCGCATCCTGATAAATTATTGAAATTTTGTTGCTGTCCAGTGACAAATGTCGTAAGTCCTGCATTCCTGCCAAATCTGCACTTCCAACACTTTTTATTGACGTTTTTTGGACACGAAAACTTTCAAGTTTTGGGAAATTTTCGGCAATATTTTGCGGCATGCTTGACAGCCTTAATCCTGAAACTTTTAGGAATTTTGTCGTTGAATTTTCAATTTTTGGTCGACTGACGTCATTTTCAGCACCAAAAATTTGACAATCAGCTGCAAATCCTTGATAATTACACGAGAGATAAACGTCTGTAATTCCATCAACATTATCGTCTGTTGACTCACTTCCAGTGAATATGATGAGCGTAAATGCAATTGGAATTATTGTTGTGATGAGCCTTAAGGTCATGATGAGGCTTGTGTGGATTTTTTAGCTATTTTTTGTCAATTTTTTCACAGTTTTTGTAGATTTTTGGTCGAAATTTTGCACAATTTTGTAGATTTTCATTCAATTTTGAGCAAATCACATGAAATTATTCACAATTTTTAATAAAATACGGAATAAATCACTTCCGAATGATTAAAATGACGCCGTGCAGTATTGATTCTGATTTATTACTGACAGCTACTTGATTATACGGTTTAATTCAATGCACTCAAAATTGAGAACATATGAAATATGAAATCAGAAAATGGAACACAAATTGGAATTTGCAACTTAAACTTGGAGCTTTGCTATACTCTGTGCTTGGAAAGCAGAATTTGTACAACACGCCGAAAATCTGATTCCAGGCTGAGTTGACCTTTACCCATGGCATTCTAGGCTGGGATCAGAGTTACGCTGGCTTGATTTGGCCATATTTTCGTCCATTTCTGCGCCATGTGTCATTCTTGATTATAAGGCCGTTCACTTAGTATGTTTTAGAATAACGAACATTTTTAAAAGTGGTCAATAAAATGTACAATCTCAAATCCTTCAGTACGTAATTAGTGAACGGCTCCACCCTAGTTCGACGGTTTCAATGATCAATTGTAGTCCATGAAGTCCATTCGATAATGCTTAATACTTGTTTAATTGCTGGTTATAGTCTTACTACATGTTTAGTATAGAACTCGGTTTAATACCCGAGTAGCACACGTTACCTAATTAATCTAAATTCCGACATTAGACTGGAGTGACTCAGGCAAGTTAAATTCAATTTAAATCGAAACCAGCACCAAGTCAGAGTCACGGCAGGCTGTTGCCGGATTTAGGATCGATTAATCAATATATGATATTCAGGTTAGATAAGAATCCATACTTCTCGCGAGTCAAGACTCCAAAAGTCCAAAGGGGTCGTTCACTTATTACCTTATTACGTTCGCTTTTTAAGGGGGAGGGGGTGGAGGTCTTAACCAAAAAATTTTTTTTCCATGGAAATTTTGTAACGAGGAGGGGGGTCTAGAAATTAGTTTTTTTGCGTAACATAATAAGTGAACGGCCCCAAATATTTAAGTATCAAAAGTTCAAAACTTTATTTAACAAAAATTTAAAATGTCCTCAAGACCATAAAATTACACAAAAAAAATAATAATCACTTCTTGATCATTCCTTTTCCCTCCAAATCAGCCACAAAGCTCCACATATCAAGCCAACTTGTATCGTTATGAATGTCCACAAAATTATCGTTCGGATTGTTTGGAACTAAAATTGAAATTTATTTTAATTAATATTTTAAAACATTGAGGATGTGATTGTCACTTACTCTATAATACTTTTGCATTTCTGGTGTCATTGTATGTTTTGGAACTTTATCCAATTCAGCTAATGGTGATGGCTTATAATTTACTCTTTTTTGATAATAAGCAACAAGCTTTAAATGAGACGAGATGAAAAAATAATGTGTTAATTTGATTATGAGTGTTGAAGGGGATAAGATTGTTGGTAGGACGAGCAGCACAAAGCTGGACAAGTCCATTTTGTGCCGTTAGATTGAGTCAAAGTCAGTCGTCGAGGTGCAGTCAAGGCAACTTTGTGTCTTAATGTTATTACGGAGACCAGAGTTGGCAGAACTCCATTTTGGAACCCGACGACAACTGAGTCATTGGTTGCATTCCAATTTGGGTCTAGTGGAGTGCTGCTGGCTCTTACGGAGGTCCAATCAGTGCTCTAATATGCTTTTTGGGTAGATCAACTATAAGTCGCCGTAGTAAATCGTTAAAATGAATCAAATTACCCCTTGCGACTGCTTTTGATCTATGTCTGGTACCTAAGTTGACAGGACTTAGTCCAGGACTTAGACAGGACCTAAGTTGACAGGACTCTATGAACCAGACTCCACTAGACTCTAAATGCCCTGACTACCTTCAAGCCACATTCCATTGGATCCAAATTCCAAAATCAACTCCTCCCAATTCTGTACCTAATACTTACATACAATGATCCATGTGTAGCAACAAAATTGAAAACAAATAGCAGGAAATACCATGCTGAACTTCTTGGCAGTTCTGATTTTGGATTGGGTATTGCAAAGAATACAGCAGCTGTTGCAAACATTAATGTCATATTTGCGCCAAACCAGTGGAATAATTTGAAGTATTCACGTGCTGTTGTTAGGGGACGTGGTCTATAGATATGATGGAGAAATGTCAGTCGATTCCGATTTTGTATGAAAAAGTAAAGCACTTACCTTAAATATCCATAAATAAATTGTCCAATACTGAAGAGCATAGCAACAATAGCAAAAATCCAATGTGGATTTGGAGCAACAAAACCGCCACGATCGTAGAGGATTATTGCAAATGCAATGATCCATAAGACAACAGTTGAGATGTTAAGTATCATGTGCATCTGAGGAAATTAAGTGGATTGATTAGTTTTTTGGGGTCATTTTGGATAGAAAAGTTGAAAAAATATTGTAAATCATTTTGTAGGACTTTGGGGGTCTGGACTTCAATGAAGGAGATATTTTGGATTTTTGGAGTTTGCTGGGGTCCATAGAGTCCTCTCTAAGAGTCCAGACCTCACTGTCAACTCTGTGTTAAGCCCAATAAGCTGTGATTCAACCAAATCACTATGTACAGCTAGTACTAACTCCAAAATAGCACATATCGGCCCAAATCCAGCTATAGACTTGCCTGACACGGGTATGGTATCGGATATAGACCGAATCCGACACGTGACGTCGGATATAGACCATACTTGAGTCAAGCAAGCCTGGAGTTGAATTTTGTATCAATTAATCGACTAGTGCTCTTCTGGAGCTAATCCTAACTGCACATGGTGATTATTTCGAATCACACCTTGTTGGGACTTACAACAGAGTTGGCAGTGAGGTCTGAATTCCGAAAGAATACTCCGCGGATTCCACCAGAACCCATAAATCCAAAATTACCCCTCCATTGGATTCTAGACCTCCAAAGTCCTGCCAGTGAGGTCTGATCTCCACCAAATGACTCTGCCAAAAATCCCAAAGTCCACCATCATTCAAGTCCATAGCAACCCCATTCCCAAAAGTACTTACACCAAACCAAACATCCTTCCCGAATATTGACCTCGTTCTAAAGCATTTCTTATAATGCATGGGAAACAGCGTCGATAAAGCACAGCAGCCCAGCCATGCAATAATCATAATCGATCCATGCAGTTGCAGCAACACCCTTGATGGCTTTGTGAAGCTTTTGTGCTCCGACAGGCTCATTTGTGACAAAGAAACTCGACTAAATTCAACATATTTGAGAGAATTTTCATCTAAATCAGTTCCAGTTGATATCATGAAGAATCTACGTTTATAACTGAATTTGACATGACTGCTGTTGGATGCATTGTCATACTCAATATTACAATAGAGATGATGATTCTCGATAAGTCTACCGTCTGTGAGCTTCATGGCCTTCTGTTCATCCTGTAAAAATTAGTAAATTAAGGATGATCAAAATTGACAGTCACAAAACTCACGGCACTTCTTCGTTGGACACGATATCTTTGACTTGAATCGTATGTTGAGAAATAAGCATTGACTTTTCCATCATTATTGACACATTCAAAGACTGGATCGCCATTTCTGATTTTGTTTTCTTCGGTAAGTGCAAGTGCAACGTATTTGTACTCAGCAAATGATACAAGTTTGAAGGTGTGGATTTCGTCTGTGGATATAAAGAGACATTGAACAATGAGACAGAGACTGAGGCACACCGAGGTACACCGAAGCATATCGAAGCACTCCGAAGCACACCGAAGCACTCCGAAGCACTCCGAGGCACATCGAAAGCACATCAAAGCATTCCGAAGCACACCGAGGCACATCGAAGCACTCCGAAGCACTCCGAGGCACATCGAAAGCACATCAAAGCATTCCGAGACACACCGAGGCACATCGAAGCACTCCGAAGCACTCCGAGGCACATCGAAGGCACATCAAAGCATTCCAAAGCACACCGAAGCACTCCGAAGCACACCGAAGCACACCGAAGCACACCGAGTCACACCGAAGCACTCCGAAGGCACACCGAAGCACACCGAAGCACTCCGAAGACACCACGAGGCACACCGAGGCACATCGAAGCACTCTGAGACAAACCGAGGCACACCGAAGCAAACCGAGGCACACAAAAGTATACCGAGACACTCCGAAGCACTCCGAAGCACTCCGAAGCACACCGAGTCACTCTAAAGGCACACCAAAGCACTCCGAGAAACACCGAAGCACACCGAGATCAAGACCCAGACCGACTCCTGCCCAACATCATCAACTTACCATGCTGACTAACAATAGCCATTGCTGAACAATTTGCATCTTTCTCACAATCATTTTCATCTCCAAAACAGCGATAAGTTTTTGTCTTCTGACACTCTTTATAGATATCCTCAGATGATGGACTCCTTTTCTCTCTAATATGATTGTGACTTATGTCCCTTAAATTTGTAAATTTAACTGCAGTTGGTGAGTAAAACTTGACATTATGATAGTCAAGTGTATTGTCGTCTTTGACGGGTCCACTGACAAACATGACGTAATATTCTGAATTATTAAGATCGAATGTTAAGCCTTTTACGGCAGATACGGCGTGACGGGATACTCGGCAGTAGATTGTGTTGTCAATGATGTAGCTGTTGAGGAGTTTTGCTGAGTTTTGAGGCTGAAATGAGGAATTAAGATTAATATTCAGTTAAGTCAGAGTTGATGGTAACCTAGAAGGTGATGGGTTCACCAAGTAGGTTGACCCCCAAGCCAACTACACCTGACTACACCCCTGTGCACCAGAATCACATACCCAAGACTCATGGATGTACCCGAATAGCACAAATGGGTTGATAAATCAGGACAAAGGGGAAAAGGCATGGGGGGAAGGCATGGGGTGAAGGCTTGGGGAAAAGGCATGGGGGGAAGACATGGGGGGAAGACATGGGGGGAAGACATGGGGGGAAGACATGGGGGGAAGACATGGGGGGAAGACATGGGGGGAAGACATGGGGGGAAGACATGGGGGGAAGACATGGGGGGAAGGCTTGGAGGAAGGCATGGGGGAAGGCATGGGAGGAAGGCATGGTGGAAGGCAACGGAGAAAGCATAGGGGGAAAAAGCGAGGCGGAAACCAAAAGGATTGAGTAGGTTAAGGGGTACCCAACTACATTACATAACCTCAAAATCACTTACAACATCATCTCTAGACACATCAAACTCTCCTGTATATGACATGTACATTTTCACATCATTTCCTTGTTTTACGCATTCAACAACTGAATCATCACCCATTCTACCATCTGTTGACAGTCCACTTGCAATATATCCATTGCCTGCCTGACCCTTCATCTCAAAAATGAAATCATCACCTGAAAAAAATGCGCTTTATTCACAAAAATTTTGGAAAAATTTCAAACTTGAACTCACCATCTTTGTAGACAGCACCAAATGACAGGCAATCACGACTGCTAACACAATCCTCACTAAATCCAAAGCCAAAACATTCTTTATAGTCATCACATCCATCATAAATTGTGTCATGTATTGAGTCATCGACTGACTGAGTAAATACTTTTGTAGATAATAGAATTATTGAGATGGTCAGGAGATGTTTACGATGAAGTATCATGGTTGACTGGAAGGGATGGTAAATAAGATTATTTGTATTTTTGGAGTTTTTGAGTGTTCAGAAGGGTTTGAGGATGTAAAGGCAGAAGAATTGAGATAAAACTGATCAAAAATGAGAAAAATTGATTAAAATTGAGCCAAAATCCATAAAAATTGTTAAAAAATCTATCAAAATTGATGGACCTATCCATTCCTTAAACGTAATATGTAAACGGTCCCCTTAGGGTTCATCCAATACTGCCGATCTGCTCACCTTAATTGCAGGAATTGAAAACATTTGGATCTTGTCTTAAACCCTAATTAACATCAAAATTAAGGTGTCTAAAGCAGAGTTAACAGGACTTTGGACTCTCTGAAATTGACAGGAGTGAAGCCCGAGTCCACTGCAATGCTTCTCAATGCCGAGACTTCCCAGATAAACTACGTGGGAAGACTACCGGGCAGACTACTCAGGCATACCATCGGGCAGACTACGGGATAGACTGCCGAGTAGCCTGTCGGGTAGACTGCCGGGCAGACTGTCGAGTAGACAGTCGGGTAGATTGACGGGTAGGCTACCGGATCTCGAGACTAAGACTGGTCACCTTCGTTCACTTGAGTCATCCTTTGGAGTCGCAGTGTACCCTCACCCCCCAGGAGTCCTTCCAACTCTAGCCTGAATCCACTAAACCACCAAGTCATGTATTCATTTACACAAAATATCACTTAAAATTTGTCTTAAAATCAGCTGAACTGATAACAAGAATAAGCTGACTTTTCAATTAAAATGTATTTCATAAAAGCATTTGAAGCGTATCGTTTCAGGACAGAATTACACCATAGCTCGAAATGATCGTAGATTGCAAAATACAATTTAAAAATCATGTGATAAAAAATAATAATGTAATATGAATTTACATATGAGTGGATTATCATGTTGTTTGTAAGAATTCGCTAGATGGGTTAAGGGATTTTATTGGTCTATTCTCCCTTCCCCTCTTGTTCAGTAGACAGCCTTACTTTATGAATATGGCCTTAATTAGCAGGTTTTAATTGATTGATCGTCTTAAAAAAAACAACGCAAAATTTACGATTACATCATGCAATGTTTGGCATCTTGTGTGTCGTGGTTAAGCTTTCTCAAAGTACCGGTCAAGAAAAACTCTTGGGACTCGAAACGGGATTTGATACGGAACCCGGGGTTGAATTCCTGCAGACTCCACTGAAGTAGGACTTTTGGAGCTAAGTAAAGTCTGACTCACAGAATCCTGTCAAACTCTATTTTAAAGTTTGAACAGTCAAAGTTCGAAAAAACCGTTAAAATTTCAAATAAGATGCTGTAATTTTAACCTTTTCAGGTTAAAAGTCGACCCCAAATCGCCAATTTGAATATGCAGTCATGTTAAAAATGTACAAAATAGTTCAATAACCGCCGCAAGTATTTAGAGCCGATCGTCATCAAATAGGATATAATTAGTTATCTCAAAGAGCCAGATATTGGGTTTTAGAACGTACATGACCTTAAAAATAACGAAACATTCGACCAGACGCATGTCGACCCACGAGTTGATTCCGTCAGATTTGAAAAGGCAGACTAACACCGGTCTGAAGCATTCGTCAGATGTTTATGACGTCTTTTATATGTCTTCCGTATTAAGAGAAATGAAATAAAATGAAGATTCTTTTGGTTTTACCAAATGTTATAACATTGAGCTGAAAATCTAACATAGTTATCCTGTGGTTGAATAACCCGTTTTTAGATACAAAGAATGTAAGCGATTAATATGAAAATAAACGAATTTCACCATATATAGTTTTATATGAATGGCTATTAAAACCTAAGCAAAAATTTAAGGATCTATCCAAAAAAAGGAGATTTTTTTCTTGAATTCGCACTTGGTGTCCGAACTTCGATATTATTGATAAATGTGTTTAATGATTCAAATGGTAATACAATTCCCAAATTTAATACCACAATATGATAAATAGAACCAGTATTTTATGACGTCGGTCGATTACAGCCAAACTCAGCAATCCCGAACAACACAGTGTGTTTGGTAATTGTTGATCTGATGCAGAAAATATAACTCTAAATTAAATAACATTGACAAATTCTCGAGACGGAGGTAAAGACTACCCGGAAAGTCTTGGTCTTAATCTCAGTCTCGGCACCGGGAATCGGTGCGCATCACTGATTTATGGGGGGCTTTTGGACTATATTCGGCAAAGTACCCTACATTTTCAGTACCCTTCATAATACTGCATTCTTAATGATATACCGTTAAAAGGCTTCTTCTAGAATAAAAGCTCCAATATTGTACCCAGATGGCTCACAACGACTTCATCATTCTAGACTGCTCGGGATTATTTTAATTAATTCGATATTGTCGTATGACGTTTTGTTTTGGGACTACAGAAATCCCCCAAAAAAAATCTCAACAAAGATTTACATTTTTTCTGACCTTGAATAATCTTTTATCGTCTTTTAGCTAACTTCATATTTAAGGTCACCAATATAAACATTCAGATTGTATTAAAAATTGAAAAAAATTAGTAAGCAAAACTGATCACATTTTGTGAGGTCTTTATGAGGAATTGGGGTGGATGTGAGGGGGGAAATTGTGGATTTTTGGGAGTAAAAGTTAAGGAAAATGTTGTTTGAAATTTTTGGAATTTTGCCAAAAATTTTGCAAATTTTAAGAAAAAATTGTCCAAAATTAAGCAAAAATTCATCAAAAATTCTCAAAAATTTATCAAAAATTCACAGAAATTCTCCAAAAATTTTTGTGAATTTTTCCTTCAAAATCCCAAAGTTGCCGATCAAAATTCGACAATTTTCAATCAAAAATTCAACAATTCCTAATCAAAAATCTACCTTATATTATATCCACAAAATACGCCTTAAATAGTAAAATCACAAGCATCAATTTTTATTACAGCTTCTCCACAAACAAGCTTTTTTTCATCACCAAATATCACCAAAATACAGCCACAACTTAAACTTGATCTTCACTCTTCAAAAGTTGACTTACTTATGCGAAAAAACAAAAATTTTTTGTCGATTCCTTTCCGAAAAAGAAGATTTTAAAGATTTGTTTGTTGATGCTCAGATGCAGTCGGTTGGCTCTCTCGGAGTTACGCTCTGAGAGTTTGAGGATTGAGTATGAACATGTTATCATGTGTCTTGACACATAAAATGTCATAAATTCTCACCAGATGTGTGAAAAATTCATTAAATTGAGAGTGTTTGGATGATTTGTATGCAGCAATGAGTAATTTGTCATCTGTAGGATCAATAAATGAGCATTGTACACAAACAAAGAGCACATGGTGGCCGGTAAGAGAATACTACAGTGGTGGGCAACCTATGTGACGCGGCACTCTGGCGTGGTCCCGAAAATTCTCAATTGTGACTCCAAAAATGCTCAAAAAACTCAAAAAATTTGCGAAATTTTCTAAAATTGAGATGTTTCGTGATTTGACAAAGGTTGTCCACAACTGGACCTCTACTATGTGGTTGGATTTCATTTAATCTGACGCATTATTCAAGGTCAACTTGAATTTTGCATGAATATGTCGACTCAGGTTATTGAAGGTTGGTGATGAGCAATGCAGGTGTCCAACGTCCTTCAGCCTCTCCTACCCAAGTACCCAATAGCTACAAAACATTATGAGAATACCTAAACACAGATCCAGCATTTCACGAACTCTAAATTGAGCATTGTGCTCTCGTGAGCCTTCGCCAAGGAAGTAAGTAAGTATATCGACTTAAGTTCATACAAAATGTGAGCCAACATTGAACTATGCTCTGACTTCAGGCAGTACTTACATGCTTACTTACTTCGCTGGTCGTACAGATCAACTGTGATCCATGTCTTCCCTCAGATGTCGCCTATAACAGGTTCTATCGCCGGCATCCGCCTGCCAATTGTCAACACCAATTGCAATCCTGTCACTATCGACAGCTTCCTTCCAGGAGTTCTTCGGTCTAACTTTAGGCTGGATTCGGTAAAATTCACCTTCAGGCTAGAATACAGTTTATGCCGGTTAGTGACCGGATATTTAGAATTTACTTAAGATACGAGAGGCAGTCAATTTGTAAACAGCTGATTTGAGTACGAAAATAACTTTTTTGCTTACTTTGTTGATAATCTACATAATAAATAAGCCTCTAATTTGTCTATATTTCATGCTATTTTTCTTCTCATTTGTTCTTACTGATAACAGACATTTATGACAAATAATTCCCAACTTTCTAAGAGAACAGATGCTGGTAATCTTGGAAAGGGGTCAATTGGCTATTATGTAACGATTTTTTTGGGAACATGGAACAATGAGGCAAAGGGAGAGTGGGTCGGTTTCGAGATTTTGTCACGACCTAAATCAGTGGTTCAGTGGTTTTATTAATCCATAAGGAAAAAGACGCCCTGGAGCTCCAAAACCTTCAGCAAAGATGAAAAAATGTCAGCTCATCATGCGGACAGAGAATTTTGTGCTAAGCTACAGAACCAGCAACAGAGTCAGATGGAAAGCATTTTGTTATGACTTAAGCTACAAATAGAAACATAGGTTGCACTAAGTAAGTAAGTATCAGTGATGGGAAACAGATCTTCCCAGATACCAGATCTTCCGGATCTTCTGACAAGAATGAATGAATAATCGGTTGCAAAAGAGGTGGACTACAGAGTTGAAAAGTCAATACCTTAGGTTACATCATAAGCAAACAGCCCCTTTTTCACATGCTAATCATCCACAAACATTGAAAACATTGAGACAATCGTATTCACACCAAATTATTTTTAATCTTGTTAATGAAAAATAAACAAAATTTTATTGCTGTTTCTTGGAAAATTATTATCGAATTAAATAAAGAAGACGTATTTAGAATATTATCAATACTTGCGTGGTTTTGTGGTTTTTTCGGTTTAAGAATACAGTTAGTTCTTAGAAATTATTTATTTTAAACTAAATCAAGGGTTGGTATCGTTATCGTAAAATGTTGTAACACCATATCGTGTATTTGAGCAAGACCAAATGGTCGTGTTTGGCTAAACAGATCGAATTTTAATGCAATATACTAAAGCTGAGAAACTTGGCGGTATCAGCGGTATTTATATGAGATACCGCGGTATTTAGCGGTTTTTGTATGGACACCGCGGGATTACCACAGAGTTAATCAGCCTGACAATATCCGCCTTACTTACTGGAACCATGCTCTGACTTGGAGCCTAGGTTGCTACAAAAGGCCTTCCGATATCCGCTATGCTTTCTCGATATCGGAATCGAGTCCGGAAAATCCCAGCAAACCCCGGAAAATCCCTATAAACTTCTTTAAGTCCCGAAAATCTTCATGAACCGGAATTTATGGATCAGCAGATTAACGGCTTTCCTTCTATAGGTTGTCGTAGTCCATCGATGGCCCTTAACACAGATTGTCATCTTTTGACTTTCGTCTATCAAGCTTAGCTTTTGCCGATCCTGATTCACAATAAAATGATGTTAATTTACAGTGAATGATTAAGTGTCAAATTGATAAATCAGCACAAAAAATTATGAACAAATTAAACAAGGAGTCATATTTGAGGTCATTTTTAAATGACGCTTTTTAAAAAACTAGCAAATTTTTATGTCCCATAATTCCTATCTCATTTTCATCAAATTGAATTTGCGATTAAAAAAAAAATAAACATTAGCTTATCAGACCTTAAGGTCCATAGCTGCGCTTTTGTATGCGTTTGCGATTATATCAGCAGAATTTGCGATTATAGCAGCTAAGTTACAGATATAGGAATAAATTGATTTAGTGACTTATGAACTAGTGCCATGTTGTCAATTTGAACCTCTTTATATTCTTCATGTGTTTCACTTATTATTGGAAATTAGGAAGCACTGGTCTTCAATGGATCAAAATTGATGTGTATGATCCAGTCTTGATCAGAGTAACCCAGAGTTAACAGGTTTGCAATGTGATTTTACCTCCTTTGCAGTTAAAGTCCCAAAAACATTCCAGACGCTTAAAGTTCTGGCATTTCTGAAGAAACCCAAAAGACACACAATTTGAAAAAGTCGCAAAAATTGTGTCCATTAACCTCTGAGTTATTGAAATTGTGACTCTAGACCCAAGAGTGAATCTAGTCTGGGACCTAAAAATGCCCAATCTGACTCAAAACCCGAGTCACACCAGCTCAAACTCACCATTTTCTGCCTCTTTCATAAAATAAGCCATTCCTTCAATTAGCAACATCATACATACATAAATGACACATTTCTTACAAAAAACAACACTGATTATTTGGGGAAGTCTCTGCGGTTTGTTTATTTTTATCAACATATGTAAGTCATTGAGTTTATCTCAATTTTTTAAACATGCATGAACAACATTTTGACACACAAAATTGAGTTGCTGATAATCTGAATGTATTAGATGATGAATTTTGTCGTTTTAACAATTTATCTCTCCTACTAAGTTGAATGCTGATTGCTGTAATTTTAGGAATTGTGATTGGCTTAAATGATGAAATGATGGAACAAAAATTGTATTAGATTTAAAAATAGTTTATTTATTTGGATTAGAATTTCACATTAAGTCTCTTAATTTATAGATAAAATTATGTAAATTTCAAGAATATTTTATTCTTTTTTCAAATTTTTAATATTTTAATATTTTCTATATTAAAAAATATAATTGAGTACACCCGAGCAGCATAAGTCGGATAATCAATCTAAAATTCAGCATCTGGCTGGTGTGTCTCTACCATAGTGCCGGATATGACCAGATTCGATACTAAGTCAAAGTCAAGTCGGCCTTTTGCATCCGGTATCACGTCAGAGTTAAAGACAGTATTGCATTTGGTATTGGAAATTGGCAAGCGGAAGCCAGTAAATAGGGCTAGTTTCAGGTAACATCTGAGAGAAGCCTTGAATCACAATTGATCTGTATGGATAGCTAAGTAAGGAAGAATGTATCATAACACCAGAGCTCGAAGTTGAGTCGACTTGAGTCGACTTCAACCATATCGACTTCGAGCTCTGCATAACACAGTATTGTTAGTCTAGTGCCAGATTATTGGATCGATTAACCGATTTGTGCTGTTCGGAACTGTTTTATTAAGAGGGCTCGAAATCTACTCGAGTTGAAATTTCCATACTAAATTAGAGTCGACTTCGAGCTCTGCGTCTCTTAATTAATATTTATATTCTTAATTTTTGTACATATATTAATGTCAATGTTAAGCGTACAATTTTTCAAATATCACAAGTAGGCCTCTAAATATTTTTAATTCTAAATTTACAAATAATGATTTAAACTTAATTTCAACGGTCAGACACTACAGTGGTACACTACTGTACTTACTATACTTACTGTTCTTTCATATAAATTCAACAAGTACAGTAAAAACAGTACTGTACTTTTGGAATGTCTGACAATTGCATAATTCAAACATAAGCATATAATATTGTACTTAATCAGACATAATATTAGATTAACATAATTTGTATTAAACTATGAAATCATATTTGGTATTTTTAATTTGGAATTTCAATAAATGTCCAGATTAGTCAAGGTCATGTTTAAATGTGATAACAAATATGGTATAATTTTTGACCGTACATAAAAAGTATTAAAACATATGAAATATTGCTGTTGAAAACAAATTTGTGACTTTTCGTGCTAATTTTTTGCCAATTTTATATAAAATGTTGACACTTTTTCTGTCACTTTTGTCATATTTTTGGCACATTCTATCACAGGGGTGTAGCCAGGGGGTGAGTATTAGGGGGCTCAAGCCCCCTTAGAGAATCAGAAAACCTTAGGCAACGTTATTTAATTTTTAAATTTTGTTTGCTTTTTTTATCAGAAATTCAAGGAAAAACTGTTTGGCCGTCTAATTTCTGGTTACACCCCTGTTCTGACACATATCTCGACACATGCCACCTAAGTTGTCCACTCCACATACCACAATTATTTACACAATTAATCATAATCATCAATATCTTCACAATTAGCATCAATTTTATTTTGAAGGTCACTTAATGCAATCCTAAAATTAGGATAACCTTGATTCTCATCATAATCAACCGGTGCAACACAATGCAATCCCGGATTATTATGGACATAAACATACTTTAAATTCTCCAAATCAAGTCTTTTCTTAAAATTATATCTAAATTCCGTTATATTATTATCATTAAGTAAAATTTTCCACAATTTTGGATTATTTTCAAAGAAATTTTCATGAATTATTTCAATTAAATTGGAACCGGCAGCAAAGACATGAAGATGAATTGAATTTGACAGTAAATTTGGTTCCAAAAATTTAATTAAATTATTTTCAATGTCCAAATGCCTTAACAGCATCAAGTCATAGAACGCGTCGTGCGGAATTGACTCAATTTTATTATTAAACAAGCTCAGCACTTCCAATTGTGTCAAATTGTCCAAAAAGTCTGTCCGATTTATGAATTTAAGGCTCGATGACTGAATCACTAAATTTTCAATTTTCTTAAATTTTTCACCAATTTTCCTCGGCATAAATTCCGTTAAATTTTTCACAACAATTTCCACAATTTCCTCATTTTCAATTTCATCATGTGACATTCCATTGGATGTGATTATTGACGTTATTTCCAGTATGGAATTTGATACATTATTATTGATAAATTTACAAATTATTCCGATCATGTCGCGATCACATTCGACAGTCATTTCGTGTGACAAACAATTGTGCGATAATAAAATAATAATTAATGTGACAAATAACATCATGTACAGATTTAAACAGCACGACTGATTAATGTAAACTAAATGACATGTTTCCGACCACAGATTAAATATTAAATAAATAGAAAAAAGAGATCAACAAGTTTTAAAATTTGTAATTTTTTTTCTTTCTTTTTTTTTTGGTTTTTGTTCTCTGAGAGAAATTGTTGAGAGAATGTTTTGAGTTAGCTGTGGATGCTCTGGCATCATAATAGACATTCATAGGCAGAATTATGTATTATATAGAATGTCGAAAAAAAGAAGAGTAAAGACCGGAGAAGAAGACTGAAAACCGAAAAACGAATAGTCCGAAAAAGGCTCAAGAAGACCGAAAAATATTAAAAAAGACCGAAGAAAACTGAAGAAGACCGAAGATGACTGAAGAAGACCGAAGAAAACCGAAAGAAACCGAAGAAGATCGAAAAAAACCGAAAAAGACCGAAGAATACCAAAAAAGACCAAAAAAGATCGAAGAAGACCGAAGAATATCGAAGAAGACCCGAAAAAGACCGAAGAATATCGAAAAAGACCGAAGAAGACCGAAGAATATCGAAAAAGACCGAAGAAGATCGAAAAAGACCAAAGAAGACCAAAAAAGACCCAAAAAGACCCAAGAAGAACAAAGAAGACCGAAGAAGAACGAAGAAGACCGAAGAAGACCGAAGAAGACCGAAGAAGCCCGAAGAATATCGAAGAAGACTGAAATAGATCAAAGAAGACCGAACAATTGCCGAACAAGACCGAAGAAGTCCGAAGAAAACCGAAGGAGACCGAAACAGACTGAATAAAACCGAAGAGAACAGAATACCAAAAGCCGAAGACCCGAGAAGACCAAAAAAGACCGAAGTAGATCGAATAAGTCCGAAAAATATCAAAAAAGACCGAACAATGTCCGAAGAAGCCCGATCAATTGCCGAAGAAGACCGAAGATTACCGAAAAGGTCCGAAGATAACCGAACAAGATCGAAGAAAAAATCATATTTGATGTTAAGATTCAACTCTGTTCATGAATCATTGCTAAAATGTTCAGAACAAATCAAATAAATCAGGTTAATTTGCAGAATCTGTCTCAGTTCCTCCCTTCTACCCTCCCCACAGCCACTTGTTGTCCCCTTTCCATAAATCTAGCTGTTGCAATTCACAAAATTTAGGTCAACGACCCACTTCACGAATTCTACACATGAAGCACTTCAAATGCTGCATTTTCTCTCTCAATTCCTAGTTGTTTCCCGCTTTGATGACGTCACAATGTTTTTCTCTCAATTTTTACTCATCTCCAACAAAACATTCGACAAGCACAAAACAATTGCGTGGAAACTCTTTTCGAAATTACGAAGGATTAAAAAGGAAATGAAATATCGAATTTATTGTCAGATTTTCTTCATTCGTCGGTGACTTTGGATATCAAAGGCTTTATTTGTGTGTCGAGTGTGGATAAGAAGAATTTCGAGTGACAATTGAGGATTTTTGAGGAAAATTTATGAATAATTTTGAGGATTTGTTGAGATTTTTGTGACTTTTCAGTGAAGTTTTAATGAAATTTTGTGAATTTTATGTGAAAAATGTAAGAAAAATTCGAGTTTTTTGTGAGAATTTTGTAGAATTTTCTGTAAAAGAAGAATTTTTTAAGGCACAAAAAGTCATAAATTTGGACGATTTTTAGAAGTTTCAAATTGCATGGGAATTGAGGTTTTCTTATGTTGTGTCTTAAAGTATGAAGCTTAGTGGTTCCATCAAAGTTGTCTGGATCTTTGAAAGTCGGATTCTTCAGTTACTTACTTACTTCGCTGGCCATACAGATCAGTCGGGCTCCACTGGACTCATAAATCGGACTATCTAGTCAAATATGAAGTTCTATCAAATTCAGGATCCAAATTAAGACTTGATTGACAATCCTTTGTAGTTTAAATCCAGAATTGCCACGAATTTGTGTGGTTCTAGACAAAAGAACAAAGTAGACTCGGATTTACCAAGCTGAGAAACTCCGCTGTAATATTACGGTATCCATACAAATACCGCGAAATACCACCAAATACCGCGGTATTTCATATAAATACCGCCGATACCGCGTAGTTTCTTAGCCTGGCGAATTTAGCATGAAAAAGTCAACTCAAAATAACTTGAGTCCATATAACAATCGAGCCAACTTCCAGATCTTGTCTAGACTTTTTAAGTCCACAGAGGGCATCAAACACAAATTGTTGAGATGTCTCGATTAGATTTTGGCGTTCATTGGAAATTCAACTGGTTGATTCTTGTCAACTCTGCACTTAAAATGGCAACTTGGTATCACGAGTGTGTTCAATAGGTTGTGTTTCAAGATCCCCCAATCCCTCCGAAGAGGTCTCTACTGCTGTATTAAATTTAAGCAGCCTTATTCAATTTGTTAGGCTTCTTTCAGACAAAAATCCTAAAATTACTAAGAAAAATAGAGTAATAGAGGGATAAATCACTAAGGGATGGAGGAAAAAGGAGATAGGTTAAGGAAGGTTAGAAGTATTGAGCCCCCAAGCCTCCTTCTCCGTTCTAAACACCCCCATGCTCAAACTTTTGAAACAGACCAAGAAATAGCCTCAATTTGATCCTAGTGGAATATTCAACGACAGTAGAAATCTTGCCAGATATGTCATCAATATTTGGGACCCAAAATTCCAAATGACATCTATACTACAGCCTAGATTCTAGTAGAACTGCCTCTATTAGAGTCCAGACTCCAATAGAAGCTCCAAAACATTAAATCCCTCCCAACTCTGGTTATTAAGCATAAAAAACATCATCCAAAAAAAAATGATTAACAATACCACGAAATTCTCAAGATATTTTCCAAATACTCACTTTGTATCTTGATCTTGAGAATTCATCGAAATCGTTACATTAAGAAAGCACTCAGCATCCACTCAAGCTCAAGCTCTGCCTTAAAAAAAAAAAACAAAAATAATAAATTTTATCATGAAAAATATCAAAACAGAAAAAAACGTGCGAAAATATCGCATGAGCAATAATATTTTCCACAGTTGGCAGTTCCACGAACACTCGTGCAAGTCTAAAGTCGGTGAGAAAATTGTTTTTTTTTTTGCAAAAAAAAGTGAGAATCTTGAAGGTGCTGAAAAGTTGGCGACGATTTATTGCCATTTTTGTTTGTCTAAATTGCAAATTTCTGTAAATAAAATAAAATAAATAAAGGAATTTCAAGGCTGAGGTCAACTTGATGTCACATTTGCATCGCTTCCGTTTCCAATTTCACAATATTTTGTGTGACTTCATTTACATTAATCCATTTAATATTGTTATGGGCGATGGAGTTTATTGAACTTGGGCTTTAAATGTAATTGAATTGAATTAAGTCGGTTGATCGATGAAATTTGGATCGTTTACCTGATTTTAAATATTCAAGATTGCTACTGTGGCTGGATTTTACGACTCAAAAATTCAAAAAACGACACTCTTTTGGAATTTGGACTCAGGTTGAGGTACCTCATCATTGAAGTCTTCCCAACTCTGGTTTACCTTACCAAAATTCGGGATTATTACTGCGGTATCGATTTTGAATGTAACAAACTGCGAATAATGAACCTTATGTATGGCGGTCATCTGCTGTATTTTTGCCGGGACGCTGCTATACTTTTCTATTTTGCTTCCATTTTTACAAATTTTGAACATTTTTCTTTTGAAGGTCCGGGTTCAAGCCCAGGACTGAAAATATTTTTTTCGAAATTTCAATAATTTTCAAAAGAACCCCAAAAGAGTCAAATTTAGAAATTTTCCGATTTTTTCCAAAAGTGTTCCGATATTTTGCGAAAATCCTCTGGCCACCCTAGCATTATGTATAGTTATAAGCTCGACATTCATGCCAAGTTACAGAAATATCAAGTTCATAACTAGATATTCGTTAAATCAACCGCACCTTGTTCCACTCCGGGATACGTCGTCTTAGTATTGACGGCAAATTGATTTTGTAGATGGTAAAGAGCACAAGGGTGGTAAAAGAGCTCTTGGAGAGAGACTGTTGATAAAGACAGTGAAGCATTTGGTATTGGTCTAAATGGGTAAAAGAGTTTTAATAATATAGAGCGATAGAATCAGTTTTAGAAGGCATCTGAGAATGGCCATGGATCACAATTGATCTGTACGGCCAGGAAAGGAAGAAAGGAGACTTCCTGAAACTCTAGCAGTCATGATTCCTGTTGTTGAATCATTTTGATATCGACAATTTGAAATTGAGTCCATTTTGGGTATGTTTGGGATTTTTGAAGAATTTTTTTAAGATTTTTTCTTGATTTTTCGAGAATTTTCTTAATTTTTCTATGACAATTCTAAGTTTGACATGGCAATTCTACTGATTTATGCCTTATCAACCATTCTTCATCAATAATCTCCTTCAATTTACCACAAAACCCCAAAACGAACTCCCACAAATTGACCCAACATTATTGTCTTCCGCAACTTTTCATTTCTATTACGTCATACTTACAGGAACCAACCAAAAAGGACTTAACAATTCCAAAAATTCTATTTTTAAATAACCAGAAACATTAAGCTCTTCCTCAAAATAATGAACAAAAGGCGTGAATCTCATTGACAACAACAAAAAAGAAGCTCAATTCCATAAATGACATGAATGAACTTTTATATCCATTAATAAATATCAGAAGATGCTGTGAATATAAAAAATTGCGTGTCTGGGGAGTGAAAAATGTGCTTTTTGGAATGAGAATTTATTTATAAAAAACGACAACGATAACGGCGTGACTCAATAAGTATCAAAACATCAAAAGGAGACGGAAATATAATAGCAAAAAATCATATTTTATGGAAATCTCAGGAATGCTCGCAAGAAAAAGGTAAGGAATTGAAAGGATTATCTTTTTAATAAAATATCAAAAAAAGGACTTCAATGTTTATTGATGGATGGCTGTGGGAAGTGAAGGGTTTGTGGATGTGGGAAGTATTTGAATTGTTAATATTCAGTTCAGGTGTCTTCACACTTGAATTTAGAGGTTCAGGTGCCTACAAACAAGAGTTTTGAGGTTCAGGTGCCTTCACATTTGAGTTTTGAGGTTCAGGTGACTGCACACAAGAATTTTTGAGGTTCAGGTGCCTTCACACTTGACTTTTGAGATTCAGATGCCTTCACACTTGAGTTTTGAGATTTAGGTGCCTTCACACTTGAGTTTTAGAGGTTCAGGTGCCTTCACATTTGAGTTTTGAGGTTCAGGTGACTGCACACAAGAATTTTTGAGGTTCAGGTGCATTCACACTTGATTTTTTGAGGTTCAGGTGCCTTCAAAGTGGAATTTTAAGGTTCAGGTGCCTTCACACTTGAGCTTTTGAGGTTCAGGTGCCTTCACACTAGAGATTTTGATGTTCAGGTGTCTTTGCACAGATCCCAAAACCTCCAAATAGACTGAAAAACGATAGCGTTTTGATATAATCAAACTTCAGTGGACTGTATCTAGTTTAAGAAATATATAATGCTTTATTTCTCCAATGCAATGAATAAACTTCAAAAATATTCAATATCTTCAATAATCTTCAATAAATTGACTTTTCACAATATCAAAGCCAACTAAGACGAAAAATGTTGAAATATCATTCAACACTCTGCCAGCTTTACTTCAATTGACAAAAATGTTGAAATGTCGTTCAACACACTGCCATCTTCACAACAATTGATGATGACGATGATTTCCATATGTTAAATGACCAATTTCTTGATATATAGAACAGGGAGCCACAAACTTAGTTGTATCAAATATACAAGATGTGTTACATAACACAGAACATAAATGTTTAATGATTACTGGCCCTGTTCAATCTACAATCACAAGTTGCTTGATTTGACATAGTGTGGCTTAATGTCATTTTCATAATTTGATTCAACTTGATTATTTGTTTTCTTAGGTTGTGGACTTTTCACAACCAAATTTTCTGAGCTTGATGAAATGCGATTCTTATTTTCACGATTATATTTGCCATTTGCAATTATTTGCTCATGATGTACAATTTTCGTTTTCAACAATTCTTGTTGATCACCAACCTTCTCAATCTTCTTTTGAGTTTTTATTGGAACATTTGACAAATTTTCAGTTTTTGATACTACTTTCTTCATTGGTGAATCTTTCAATGTATTTTTGTCTGCATTGTTTCTACATTGCTTCTTTGTTGATTCATTCTTCAACTTCTGTTCACCACCAACATTCAATTCATTTTGTTTGAGTATGTTCTTGTTTGAAGCTGTGTCTATAATAGCTTCAACAGATTGCCAATTTCCTTTTGCATCAGGAATCAATATTCGAATTGTTGATAATTCTTGTGGTTTGCTTTCTTGTACTGATATCAAAGATTTAAAGTTCTTTGAATCCAATTTGTCATTACCTTCAGATGTTGAATTAGTGAAATGTAGAGTTGTATTGTGCTTTTTGTTACATTCCTTGCACCTCTTTTCACTTCTACAATTGATGGCTTTGTGACCATGACGTAAACAGTTTCTACACAATCTTAACTTAGAAACGATGTCAAATCTTTCTCTAGGAGTCTTGCTTAGGTATGATTCACATGCATAAATTCCATGAGATTTCAAACAAACTTTACAATTTGTTGTTTTTGCCCGATTATATACTGGCAAATCTATTTGTTGCAGCTTAGTTATACTCAAATTGTCCAATTGACTTGATGAATTGCTTATGTCACTGCCAGACTTTACTGATGACAAACTTCTCATTTCTAATTTGGTGTCCAATTGACTTGATGAATTGCTTTTGTCGCTGCCAGACTTTACTGATGACAAGCGTCTCATTTCTAATTTCCTCTTAACATAATTATCAAGTATCGAATTCAATGATACCTTTGACGACTTCAACTCAACTTCATTCTTAGTTGATGTTTCACTTCTTGAGTCAAGATCCTTATTATAATTGTTAATAATCATAATAGTTGCGTTATCAATTCAATTCTTAAAATGATATCTAACGTTTCAGCAATTAGTGTTACTTATTCAACGTTGTTGATATATTATTGCAGAATATTTCAACACTCTGCCAGCATCAACTTCAAGTTTCAAAAATGGTTATCTTAACACTTCCAGCTTCAGCTAAAAGGTCTTGATATATGAAAATCACTTGATGTATTTTCAAATCTTTCAGGTTTAATGTTATTGCTATCTTGCAATTAACTTCCAATATCCACAAATTTTTTGCTTTTGAGCAATCAATTCAAGCTTCAACGGTGTACCCAATGTATCACTTCTGCTTGATAATTAGCTTTAATCAAATGCTAATTCCACAAATCTTCACAACTCTGAAGATAAAATTCAGCTTCAACAAATGCTGACAAATTCTTCAATATTCAGCTCTACAAAAGGCTGTCCAATTTCAACTTTTCAAATGTTGATCAATTCCAAACTATTGTGATGTTTCTTCTTCACAATCTTCCCTCTTTCTCAAAATTTTCTTCAATTTTCCAATGGTGTCTTTGCAAAATTTCCAGATTTTTTGCAAATTTTCCAATTTTCTTCAAAGTACTGCTTCAATCGCAAGGTTCGAAGGACCATGAAAAACGATAGCGTTTTGATATAATCAAACTTCAGTGGACTGTATCTAGTTTAAGAAATATATAATGCTTTATTTCTCCAATGCAATGAATAAACTTCAAAAATATTCAATATCTTCAATAATCTTCAATAAATTGACTTTTCACAATATCAAAGCCAACTAAGACGAAAAATGTTGAAATATCATTCAACATAGACATTAAACTACATCTTATACCCAAAAATAACTCAGCAACTAAATTCAAACTTTTTGCCATTATTTTCCAACATTCCTTCACATTTACTTCCTTATTATTCATTCTCAGTATCCCTAATTGGCCATTTCTTGTGAATATTCAGCAAATTAATTACAAAATAAAGTTCAAATAATACAAAAAAGGTAATTAAAAGTTTCAACTGATGTTGACGACTCATTTGGAAACGGAATTTCAATTAACACTAAAATATTTATTAATAAATTGTTAATTATGAATTGGAAAACTTTAATTGGATTTCTATCGAAAAATATTGAACTTATTTTTGTTATGAATTATAAATTATTGGATTTAATTAAAGATTCAGGAGATGTTTTAGTCAAAAATATCCTTAGGGGATGGATGGAGAGTACGAAATGCTTAAATATCAGTTTTAGACTCCGCTTTAGCAACTGTAACGATAGGTTACAAGTTAATGAACCAGAATTTGGAATTTGTAGTAAAATTGTAGACGTACATGCCCCTAAGGACTTGCGTAACTTTCAAACGTATTTAAAATTTTAAATTGGCAAGCAGTATTTGAAGGAAGCAATGGATCACAGTTGATAAGAATGGATGCCGTCCAAAAGTTAGTAAATAGATGTTGGGCTAGCACTGTAATCATCCCATACCAGAAATCAGCCTCTAAATGAGTCTTTCGATCAGAATATTCATACTAAAATTCATAAAAATTCTTAAGTAACCAAAATCAAGCTTCACACTTAGTTAAATGTCAGCTTCTAGATAGCTGATATGAATTCATCCTTGCCTGAATCTAGTTCCACTATTTCAAGTCAATATGCAAATTTAAGTCAGAATTTAATTAACAAAATGGACATCATATCATGCTAAACTCTTCATTTGCGTCGTTATTCATGTTTGTTCGTGCTGACCTTCAATGTTAATTACTTAAAAATGTCACAACAAGTGATAATCTACATATATAAATAGGATGGATATTCGTGAGCTTTTTCAAAATATCCTTACAGACAATTAAGGTTGTTTTGGTCTTTTTTGAGTTTTGATACTCGACCAGTTCTTTGAATTGGGCTTGAACTCGGATCCTCGAAATGAAAAATGTTCAAAAATTTTTTAAAAAAAAATTTCAAAATTTGTATTAATTTCCCGATTTGTTAGAAAATTGGGACATTTTGAGGCTTTGTCGGGACACAACAGCAAGGTATTAAAAGTACAACAGCGTCCTGGTAAAAATACAGCAGATGGCTGCCCTAGGCATTGACCAAAGCTCAAAATGGAGTCCTGACAACTTCGATACAGTCTCGACACTCAAAATCCTACCAATTATATCAAAAAAGCACAATAAAGCAACTCTGGATCTCCATGAATCCCGAATATTCCCAACCGTATTAATTCTTGTTTCCAAGCATATCCAAAATGATTAAAAACATGAAACTTTTTTTTTGAATTTTAAATGAACAATTTATGAGTAAATTGAACATTTTTTTTTGTAAAGCATAAAGTAAACTTTTTGGAAGCACTTGAAAATTTAATTTATTTGCTCAACACAAATTCCAGCTACAGAAAAAAAAAATCCCTTTTTAATTGTTTAGTGGAAATTTTATGGTCGTGAATGAGACTTGGTGGGAGTTAATTAAATCAGGTTAAAGATGAAAAATTGAGGATTTAAAAAATTTTGTTTGTGGTTAATTAGTGAAATTTATTAGCGAAATGGGGTTTTTGGACTGGTAAAATTGTGGAAAAATTGTGAAAAAATTGAGGAAAATTTGGGGAAAAATTGTGGAAAATTTGGGGAAAATTTGTGAAAAAATTGTGGAAAATTTATGGAAAATTTGTGGAAAATTTTTAAAATTTTCTCAATTTTTTGAGCCTTTTATTTTTAATAATTCACGCAATTTTTGAGCTACTCAGAAACTTTTGCAATATTTTACTCTTTGAATGCTTCTGGCACGTTCAGCATACAGTCATGAAATTGCAGAAAAAATACTTTTTTCACCACATCAACATCAATCATCCTTTATGCTATACATTTTGAAATAAAATACAATTTTTTGAATTTTTTAGGAATATAAATTTGTTTTGTATAAATTTAAATATGACGGAATTTATAATATTGGGTATGAGAACTGTATTGAGACTTGACTAACGATCTGATGAATAAAATTACAATAAATCAACTAAAAATCGATGAAAATTATTGATATAATCTTGTGTATCTTCAAATTAAAGATTTTGAGGTTCTGGTGCCTTCACATTCAAATTTTTGTGGATCAGGTGCCTTCACACTTGGATTTTGAGGTTCAGGTGTCTTTGGTATTGAGATCAAGCAAGCAATATCAATCGATTATGCAAGTTACAAGCCACATCAATTGTAGATTACAGATTAAAATTGAACTATCAATGTACCCGAATAACACAAATTGTTTAAACGATCTAATATCAATTCTCAGGCAGAGCTGACACGATTCCATTTTTTTTTTTGGAGTCCGGACTACACTGAAGTTCTTCAAAGTCTGATTAGAATCCAGCTGATTTCGATTCCTGGATTCCTGGCAACTATGGAGTCACAGGTCGATGTGTTTCTGAGCTGATGCCAGATTCATGCTGTTTTAGTGCAAGCTATTGGATCTATTAAGTGCAGAGTTGCAAAACAGGCACCTGTGACTGGCAAAAATCGTACAAATTCTTGATAATTTGTATTATTTTTCTTACAAATCCATACAAATTATCAAGAAATTGTATGGTTTTTACCTGTCATAGATGCCTGCTTTGCAACTCTGATTAAGTGACCTGTGCTGTTCGGGGTATTGCTGTATTTAAGTTAGACATCCGAAACTGTCCCGGACTGCACAAAACGTAGAAATGACCAAAAATTCATCCCAAGTTCAACATGACTCTAATTTCAGGCTAGATTCGATGAAATGCAGCATCAAATCAGAGTCAAGTTGACCTGAAACTGAATTTTCAGACATTTCTACTCCATGTGCCTTCCGGGTTTTCAACAATCCTCACCCCCAATCCCCATCTTAATTGTTATTTAATTCAATTTTTTCCTGTATTTTTTTACTAAAATAATATTTATAAAATATCATAAAAATAAATGTTGATTTTGTGTCCAAATTAAACACAGCAATGATTTAGCCAGACCATAGCATTAATTCTGTTTTTGAATAAAAAGGTGAAATACACAAAAAAAACGAAGCTTTCCGTTGGCCATAAATTCTCACTCATTTCTTCCGTTCATAAAAATGAGCCATCGTCAGTGACGCACACAAATATAAAAATTTTTTTTCATCTCGCATTTCCTTTTTTGCTTATTCAATGTCAATGTAAACATCCTCACCATTACAGTCGGGTCACGTGATCAACTTTCTCATGTCTTTTTTCGGAAATAAAAGTTCTTTTTTGTGCTGAATATTTTTTCTTTTTATGCTGAATGAATGAAGGCTTTGGGGCTGTTGACTTGTTGAGCTCTGTTTAAGTCAACGTCACGCTCAAGTCTGAATTCCGCTCATGTCAGCACTCCGCTCATGTCAGCACTCCGCTCAAGTCAGCGCTCCGCTCAAGTCATCGCTCCGCTCAAGTCATCGCTCCACTCAAGTCATCGCTTCGCTCAAGTCAGCACTCCGCTCAAGTCAGCACTCCGCTCAAGTCAGCACTCCGCTCAAGTCAGCACTCCGCTCAAGTCAGCACTCCGCTCAAGTCAGCACTCCGCTCAAGTCAGCACTCCGCTCAAGTCAGCACTCCGCTCAAGTCAGCACTCCGCTCAAGTCAGCACTCCGCTCAAGTCAGCACTCCGCTCAAGTCAGCACTCCGCTCAAGTCAGCACTCCGCTCAAGTCAGCGCTCCGCTCAAGTTAGTGCTCCGCTCAAGTTAGTGCTCCGCTCAAGTTAGTGCTCCGCTCAAGTCAGCGCTCCGCTCAAGTTAGTGCTCCGTTCAAGTCAGAGATCCGCTCAAGTCAAGTGAGCAGCCCCGCTCCATTTAGAGCGTTGCGCAATAAGTCAGTTCTTTTGCACCCACCCAAGAGTCATCCCAGAGTGTGACATCATATGTGTACAACCCCCTTTTAAGTATCATACTCTCGAGAGAATACTGGACTCAACTTGATGAGCTTTGAGACATTAAAATTTATTTTCTTTTTTTCTGTACAAAAAAAAAAAAAATATGAAAATTTTATTAAGTTTCTCGACTAAATGGAGATGGAAATTTCTTGAATATTTTTTATTTTTTGTTCCATCAAACCCCACAAGCCATTGAAACCTTTTAGTAACAAAGTGAAAGAAGAATTTGGAACTTTTCTTTTTTTGTCCATTAAATCATTTTTTGAATGGAAAATGAAGAAGAATTTTCGTGAATATTTTGAAATAAATTTCTATTTTGTGGTTTTTTGAAGGAGGGTGAGGGAGTGGGGGTGGTGAGTCTTGGGGTGGGATTGGGATTGTGATGATTTTAGGGGTTTTTGAGGTTAGGAGATTGTTTTGTGGTTGTCTAGGATGTGGTTTGATCAGGATGATCCAAAATTTGGCACAATTGATCAAAATGAGACAAAATTAATCGTAATTGGCTCAAAATTGTCCAAAAACTAACAGAATTGAGTCAAAATTAAGCAAAAATTGACCAAAAATGAGTCTAAATCGACAGAAAATTGAGCAAAAATCGGCAAAAATTGAACAAAATTGAGCCGAAATGAACCAAAATTGAGTCAAAAACTATCAAAATTGACCAAAAATGACTAAAATGTGATTGATCAATTCCTCATTCTTAAGTGTTACTTATGACCGTTAAGTAATAAGTGAATGGCTCCTCACTGTCCATTGTGCAACTGTTCCGCAGCCCCTAACTTAAGAATCTCACACCTAACCCCCAAAAGCCCCAATAAACCCCCAAAATTTATTACCAATTTTCCATAAATTCACCAAATTTAAATCCATTGACAAATTTCCATTTTCCTCAACTTTTCTTCCAATAACAATAACAAAGCTGTAATTTCCATCTAGACACACAAAGACACCAAACTTGAGTCGTTAACAAAGAAAAACTTTTACAGAAGAATGGCAAATAAAAGACAAGTTGACTTGTAAATTGGAACTTTGAACCATAAAAGGAACTTTGTTTTTTATTAATGAATCGTTTCCATAACTTTATGCATTAAAGACAGCAGAAAAGGATCAGAAATGAAAATAAACAGCTTCATGTTACTAAGACGGTAATCAGTCAAGTGAAGCGGAGCAGCTGGATGGGGGTGGGGGAAGGGGATGGGTAGGGTGGCTATGTGGAATTGGAAGCAATTTTTCGGACAAAATTCTGTCAATTTTCCTTCAAGTTCCGCTAATTTTCCCACAAATTTCCGCCAATTTTCCTTCAAGTTCCGCCAATTTTCCTTCAAGTTCCGCTAATTTTCTTTCAAGTTCCGCCAATTTTCCCCCAAATTCCGCCAATTTTCCTTCAAGTTCCGCCACTTTTTCTCCAAGTTCCGCCAATTTTTCTACAAGTTCCGCCAATTTTACTTTAAATTCCGCCAATTTTCCTTCAAGTTCCGCCAATTTTCCTTCAAGTTCCGCTAATTTTCTTTCAAGTTCCGCCAATTTTCCCCCAAGTTCCGCCAATTTTCCTTCAAGTTCCGCCAATTTACCCTCAAGTTCCGCCAATTTTCCTTCAAGTTCCGCCAATTTTCGTTCAAGTTCCGCAGATTTTCCTTCCAGTTCCGCCAATTTTCCTTCAAGTTCCGCCAATTTTCCCTCAAAATCTCAATTTAGTCATCAAAAATTACTCACCATCCAACCATACTACACGTCTGCCTTAATCACAATCATCAATTTGACGCTACCAATGCCAAGTCAATCTCCAACAGTGTGTAATGCTTTTCATTTCATTCAGTTACACAATGATAGTAATTTCTAATGAATATTGAGTAGCAATTTGTTTTAATTATCCTTGATTATGTACTTTATTGTGTGAACAATTCCCTTGACATTTGATCTTTAAACTGCTGTTGCTGTTGCTTATACTTTATAGCAATTGAATTATTGGAACAAAGTATTTAAAGTATTTTGATTTGTTGCTTGATGTTGACTTCTTCTTGACTGTCGTTTTGAGGTTAAGGTATTGTGGGTGATGTGTAATTATGATTTAATTTTAAAGTAATGACTTAATTTTGGAAGGGAATGACTCAATTTGAGGCTGAAAGAGCAACAGCTCAGTTTGAATCAAAGAAACCAATTCTAAGCAGTAATTCAGACTAAAGCAATAAGTCTCATTTAAAGGTTCTAGAGACTGAGATCGAGAAGAACGGAGACTTCGACGAATTTCCTTTTAGTGTCGGTCTTGGTCCGAGACTCGGTTTGAGACATGAGCTCGATCTTGATCCTTTTCAAGCTCCCATGAAGACCGAGACTTTCGGAAAACCTACTCTCATTGACATGTCGATACGAACTGGAGCAACAGCTCAGACTACAACAGATTTAGGCTACATGCTACTTGTGTGCCGTAGAACAAAAATGAATATCCATCACTGGACTAAAGTAACGACTCAGTTTGATGGGATGAGAGCATCTGAAACGACTTATCCCATCTGACGTCTTAGATTGAACTGAATATCCAATATGATGCAATGATTCACTGGAATCTTGACTCTCAGAAGTCCTGCCAACTCTGCATAGCACGTCTTAAATTCCAATTTTGACTAAATTCTATGTTAAGTTATGAATTCCATCACCAGACACATCCAACACCCTTTTCCTCATTTAATCATCATATCATGAACACTTGCGTGCCTTTACACATCCCATTGTTGATAATTTTCTTCATTTTATTTTTTTTTTTTTGAGTATCTTCTTTCCATCCTCTCACGAAAAAGGAAAGGAGATCCTCAGCAATAATCTTTTTATTAGGTCTAATCATCAAATTACTATAAATTCTCACACAGACCTATTTTTGGAGCCACACGCAAATAAACAGAACAGAAAATCGCATAAAATTGTCCCCTCGAGTGACTCAAGCTCATCAACATGATTCTGTAACACGAGGCGAATGGAGACAATTTATCGGATTATTATAATTTTGTACCTTTTTCTGATAGAATGGGTGACTGATGGACTGTTAGGCTGATTATCAGTTCAGTTCTTAGTCCTGAATCCTAAGTTTGAGTCTTTCGGTCGCTCAGTCACTCAGTCACTCAGTTGCTCAGTTGCTCAGTCACTCAATCGCTCGGTCACTCAGTCGCTCAGTCGCTCAGTCGCTCAGTCACTCAGTCGCTTAGTCGCTCGGTCACTCAGTTGCTCAGTTGCTCAGTTGCTCAGTCAATTAGTTGCTCAGTCGCTCAGTCAATTAGTTGCTCAGTCACTCAGTCACTCAGTCGCTTAGTCGCTCGGTCGCTCAGTTGCTCAGTTGCTCAGTTGCTCAGTCACTCAGTCGCTTAGTCGCTCGGTCGCTCAGTCAATTAGTTGCTCAGTTGCTCAGTCAATTAGTTGCTCAATCACTCGGTCGCTCAATCGCTCGGTCGTTCAGTCACTCAGTCGCTCGGTCACTCAGTTGCTCAGTCATCAATCGTCAATTCTCAGTTCCTGTATTGTTAATAATATTTTCCTAGAAGCTATTCGTTCATTGAAATGGCTTCATATAACACAATTTCATAGCTTTTATGCCGAAATAATCACGTAGATGAATCCAATTTATGTCATTAAGTGAGCCTCTTTAGATCTTGAAGATTTCGATTCCGATTAGGCTTATCAGTCTATATAATTGATTTATTTAGTATTTCATGTGAAATATGAGAAGATGTTGAGTGTATTGAGGGGAATGTGGGAGTGGATGGGTGGAGGATGGTGCTGTCGACTCTCCCTGACCCTTCTCCCTCTCCAGCTACCCCCTCTTACCCTTCAGCTATCTCCTTGAGTGCTTCAACTCACAAATTGACTCATTTTAGCTTCAAAATTGTTCAAATTGTCTCAAAACTCACAAATTGAACGAAATTTCTCATCAAGGACACCTCAATTGAAATCCAGACCCCATCACACCCCTCCCAACTCTGCAAATCCTTCAAAAAATCTAATTGAGTCTCAAATTCCTTCAAAAATTTTCAATTCCCCCGCCCATATGTCGATATAAATTTAATTTCGAACAAAACAAAATACTTGAGTGGATTTGGATGCTTCAATTGTAAACATTCAAGCTTCTGTGTTGAGCCTTAAGCTACACAATTCTGATGAATGTGAAACACAAAATGTTTGTTTTATCGATAAAGGTAAAGAAATGTGAAAGGAAAATTGTTTCCTGAATTATTGTATTTTTGTGAATAAATTTTTTGATTTTTTTATGTAAGAAAAATGGGAACTAAGGAACAAATCCACCCTCACCTCCTCCCCACTCAAGAGCATTGAGTAACTAGGGATTAACCCGTTTCATAGCGAATAAATCACTTTTTTGGTACAATGACAATGTGCGTAGATGTGCGTAGTTTAAATTAAAATCCACCTGCCATACACAACCCCTGACCACCCCCCTCACATTCTCCCTCGTCCATCACAACCTCCCTCCTTTACCTTTCAGGCACAACCCTCTTCTTCCCTCCTAAGAGCGTTACGCTACATCCAATCACCCACTATAACTTCCCTACACACACATCATCAACACAATAACTCCATTCTTCCTTTCAAAACATACTCAAAAGACATCAATGTTTCTAATTAATTTCTGTCTTTTTCAATTATAACTCACTCACTTACTCCTTAGTCATTGATTTTCAGCAATTCAAGGAAATTCAATTTTTTTTTGCCTTTTATTTAACGTTATAAGTGGCAATTAATTAAGTAAAGACAGCCAAAAGCGGTTCAATGGAAATAATAATAAAGTTAAAATGACTAAATTAAGTGCAAATGAAGCTAGTGTCGTTAAGATAGACTGTTTTTTGGGGATATAGTTGCTGGAGTGTTGCTAAGAGACAATTGTAGATATTATTTTTAAGGACGTTGAAAAGAGTTGACAGGACTTCGGGTATCGGACTCCAATCGGACTGTAGTGGTCTCCTAGTGGAGTCCAGACTCAAAAACGGAGTTCTACCAACTCTAAGCTAGATTTCCAGGGTTTGACCCCAAAAACCCCTTACTTACTTACTTTGTTGTTCATAAAGATCAATTGAGATTCATGACATCCTTTAGGTACTGTCTAGTAAAGTCTCTATTGCTAGCTTTCGCCTGCTTGAGTCCCCCTTTTCCCCCAAATGGTCCTGGACACTGACATTCGAATTCTGGCTTCATCATCATGTCAATTAAGGAGCAAACCGTAGTAAGCTACACGTAAAAGTACTCAAAGGAACATTAAGGCCGTTCACTTATTTGAGCTGCTCCAAAGAAGTGGGAAGTGGCAAAAAATCGATTTTTTCGCAATATGTAGCTAGTGAAGGATTCCATTCATCCTCAATTAATCGATTATTGTTGCATCTAGAGTTGCCTAAATGTTGGGGTTCCTGATTCTAAAAGTCTAAAAAGGCATGAACACCACCGAAACCTAAATCCCAATAAGAAGTTGAATCTGAACTCCATTGGATACTGTGGAGTCTCTAGAGTCTCCCACAATGAAGTTCGGATTCCATTAGACTCTCTAGAGCCCCTGAAGTCCCTCACAATCTATTCCGGGCTCTATTAGTCTCTGTGGAGCCCCTAGAACTACCAAAATGCATCCCATTAATCCTGACTGCATCAACCTCACTCAATGCCTCACAATTCCACAAATTAAATTACCTATTTTTAAATTGCAACACAAAAGTCTGTAATTTAGGTCATTGACTCATTTATGTAGCACAACTATTCAGTCTTAACATATTTTCCGGTATCTATGACGTCACAATGTTTTCACAAACTCTCATCGTCTCGGAAACATTCAAGCAGCATGAAAACAGCTGCGTGGAAAATGGAAAAACTTTCATGAGGAAAATGAAGAGCTTTCGAAAATTTTTCAATTAGATTTTCTTCACTCGTCGGTGAATTCGGACGAAAAAAAAAGTTTTTCCAGCTCCGATACGTGTGAGAAAGTTTTTATTATTTGGTACGGGTGACTTTACTTCTTTTTTTTTTATTGGCTGTGTTGTTTTATTATTGTGAAAAAAATTTTTGGTGAAAAATTGGATTTTTGGTGATTTTTTGAGGTGATTTGATGTGAATTTGAGTATAAAAGTGGAATTTTAACGAAATATTGGAAATAAATTTGGAATAATTAAGGAACAATTGATGAAATTTAGGATAAATTTTGTTAAACATCGGGAAAAAGAGGAAATTTAGCTTAACAATTTAGGTCAACATGAAAAGCTGTTTTTGTGTATTTTTGTAAATTTGTGATTTTTTGGAGGATAATTGACAGTTACAGTGAATTGAATCAGTTCAAATATTGAGCAAACAATTTGATGATTTTGAAATTCAATCTGTGTAAACTAGTATGAGTTCAGCGTTAGGATTGATTTAACTAAATTCACGACATGAAACCAGAATCTAACTGCTCTAAGGGACATAGCAGAGTTCGAAGTCGACTTAAGTTTTGTGTAAAAAAGGCGGGTCGACTCGATATAAAATTTGAGTTAACTTCGGCCTCAGATGCATTGTATTATGACTTTTTGATTCCATGTGTCCTCCGGGAACTAAGTAGGAATATTAGGCATTAAGAACTCTTAAACTAAAATATGAAGAAGAGTTGGTAAGAATCCAGGAGTTAAACTTCACTGGATTACAATCGGATCAAAGTCCGACAAAAATGGAATCCGGAATCTAAAATTTAGTATTGCCAACTTCAATTTAAGGGACATGGACCCACAGGAAGATGGTTTATCAAGGATTCTTTTGGAACGTCTATCCAAGCCTTCATGTTCTATTTTACAAATCAAAGATCAATATGAAAACCGTATGTAAGAAAATTCTGTCTCCGATTCTGTACTGAAGTAGAAACACACAAATTAGAATGTAGAATGTAGAGAATCTACACTATTTGACCTTTTTCGATCTCTGAATGTAACCATTTATCTCCTGAGAAAGTATTGCAAGAGAGACCAAAAAATAAAAACAGAAAAACAAGGAATTCGTTTAACCGGTCTCTTAATTTGCCAACACTGAGACTTCTTCTTGATTATCTTAGAAAATAACCCCACCATAACTAAAGGGCATGTCTATTCAGATTCAAATTTTTTTTCATTATACTAACCTAGTACTAAAGCTTGAAGTCGATTTGAATCGTCTCGACCTCATACAAAATTCAAGTCAACTTCGAGTTCTGTCTAGAATACTAGCCATTCAGTGATTAAGAACCACAAAAATTCCAACTAAATTTGGTTTACATTCAATTTTTACATCTGCAATTTGCCTACTTTGTGTTCCTCGTGTTGCTCAGATACTGAATAAATTTTTCAAAAAAATTCTGTAAAAAGCCAAATTTCAATTTAATAAAAAATTCCAAAAAATAAAAAATTTAATCATGAAAATGCGAGAAAATCATCAAAAAACGTGCGACAAAAAAGTAAATAATATTTTTCCACAGTTGGCAGTTCCACGAACACTCGTGCAAGTCTAAAGTCGGTGAGAAAATTGTTTTTTTGCAAAAAAAAAAGTGAGAATCTTGAAGGTGCTGAAAAGTTAGCGACGATTTATTGCCATTTTTGTTTGTCTAAATTGCAAATTTCTGTAAATAAAATAAAATAAATAAAGGAATTCAAGGATGAGGTCAACTCGATGTCACATTTGAATCCCTTCCATTTCCAGTTTCACAATATTTTTTTTTTGTGTGACTTCATTTACATTAATCCATTTAATCTTTAAATGCTTTGTCTGTAAACAGAACAACAACAACAACAAACTTTTATGGATATAAAGTTTTTAATAAAGCTTTTGAGGATTGACTTTAATTTATGGAGAGAAATTTTTATTGCCTTTTGTCTAAATGTCTAAATGGCTTTTGTGACATGAGCGTCGACAGATGTTTCTTGTTGATAAAGGGGAGGAGGGGAGGGATGTGAGGAATGGGGGAGATGAGAAGGATGGGTGTTGACTCATTGATCATGCTTATTGGGAATCTTGCAGTGCCTTCAGGTCCTTTGCTTTGAGTAGTTACACATTGCATTGCTGAATCCCTTCA
The DNA here is from genome assembly GCF_022539635.2 of Chironomus tepperi. Taxonomy (NCBI): domain Eukaryota; kingdom Metazoa; phylum Arthropoda; class Insecta; order Diptera; family Chironomidae; genus Chironomus; species Chironomus tepperi. The sequence continues at coordinate 426,503 of NW_027226129.1, read as the reverse complement.
TTCTGTTAAATATCTTGTAACTTGCTATTTTGCAATAGTATAATTGAAACATGTTCTTGAGCACCTTGTTTGCATACATCTAAGATGACTGCTTGTGCTACATCATCAATTGCTCCGTTCTCAATCCTTCAGCAGCAAATGTGTGGATCGCTAAAATTTATCGAATTTTTGGATTTATTTTGACGAAAAGTCCAATCAAATTGATTTTTTTTCAAAATAGAGAAGATAAGTAAGGCTGGCATTGAAGGAGGGATGAGTGGTGTCAGCCAACACTTTTCTTCCTCAATTTTGGTCAGAATCGGCTTCCGCCTGCCAATCCGACATGTGCTTCAATATATCCCCCTACAATTCTATACTATTGACCTTACAACTCAACAATAAAGCATCCAAAGTCTATAAAAACAAACAGCATAAACAACTTATCAGTATCAACATATCGTGATTCCAATTACTTTAATTTTCTAGAACTTTTTTTTTTCTTTGTTTTTTATTCAATTTTGTCTGAACTGAAATTCTAATACATAATTCATAGAATATATTAAGACATTGTTTGCTTCCAAAATTATAGTATACATTATATGTATTACTTTACAAGATTTAGAGACATTTAAGGTATGGGAGCAACCTTTGGACAGAGTTGTGTGATTTTATAGGTCGACCAAAAACGGCGAGCGATAAAAAACAATCCCGATCGGCACAAATTGAAATGTTGCCACCAAGTGGCTGCCACTTGGCTTTAAGTATACGACCGAGTCGTCGCCGTGGTGGCAACATTTCAATTTGTACCGATCGGGAATGGTCAATAAAATCGATGAACAACTTGCCGATTCTCTCGGCCGTCGACATCGGCAATCACAATTCTGCCTTTGGATATCCAAGAATTAAGGAATGAATGTGATATTGTTTAGATAATTCGATAATTGGATCAAATTGATGGATAAGTTTAGCTATTTTGGGTCACTTTTTGAGTCTTTTTTTTGGTAATTTTGGGATTGGAATGTAGACAGGAGTTGGAGAAATGAAGTCAAATGGACTCAAGATTGTAATGTAGAGTTTGAATTTTTGGGAAGTCAAGATGGACTGAAATATGAGTTCAAGGGTGTATTAAGAGGATGAGTAGATTATCAATTACACCCAGTTGTGAGCAATCTGTGCGTTGTGCTGAAAAAGCCATGAACCGTGTTTGTCAACAAGATGTGCCCCGAAATATACAAGGTTGTCCACCACTGATTTAACCCAAGAAACTTCCATCTGAATTTTGACATTAGAGTCTCGTTTGCGGTTCCAGTTTCGGGCACAGTCTCAAAAATTCCTCGAAATTGACATTTTAAGACTTCTTACTTAATTGTAAGTCACCGACACCACGGGAAAATCCTACAAATATCCCGCAGAATCTCGCTGTGATTCCCTGGGTTATTCCCGAGGATTTCCCGTTGTGTCGGTGACCAACACTCTTCCTACCACTTCCTAATTACCAATACTAAATTTATTATTACTTTATATCTATTAACAGCTCCACTCCCATGAGTTCTATATCCGCTCGTGTAATCACCCACGATCTATAAAGTCTTAATAAGTTACCCCAGTTATCCGTAAATTGATAAACTTTTTTGATCAACAGAACTCCACTGAAGCTTAAAATATTTACAAAAATAAAACTCTTTTGATACAAAATTTAATTAAATATTAATGCTGTCACAGCAGCAGCAGCAGCACAAAAAAATTCCATCCAACCTTTTATCCCAAATTTTTATGTTATTTATATTAGAAGTTAAGTAAGTAATGTAGGATGTTGTTTGGGATTTGATTCTATTTTTAGGAATTTTATTTGATATTTTTAATGAATTTTTTATGACAATTTTTACTGACTTTTCGGAGAGGTTGGAAGTTGCTTAATGCTAAAAATAGCTTTTTAAGTAGCTTTCTATCCACGATTGAGGGTCTACTTACTTCACTGGTCGCACAGATCAACTGTGACTCATGTCCTTTCACAAAAATCGTCTAAAACTGCCTCTATTGCTGCCTATCCTCTGCTAATTCCCAATACCAAGTGCTATACTGTCTCTATTGATGTCGAGGTTCCTCTTTCCCAACCTTAACGCTTTAAAGCACAATAAAATGAAACAAATTATTAAAAATCTAGCAATTGACCATCTTGACTTTGATTTGTTGCAGAATTCGGATCAAATCCGGTAACATGGCAGAGTCATGGTAACTTAGTAACAGATTTCAGACCTATTGACTTGTTCTACTCAGAGAATACAAAAAAATGTCAATTTTTTAGGTTCTTAAGGAGTTTTTTTTCGGATTTTATGTTGAAAATCGTGTCAAATTTTTTGAATTTTGTTCAAATTCACGAATTTGGCTTAACTAGGGAAGACAGGCTTTAACTTATCTCCACTTCCTTGGATACATACCTCGTAAGTTAAAGGTGACCTACTCATATTGTTGATTACTTCGCACAGAGTTGGCAGGACTCCATTGTACTCCAAATGGTCTTAAAAGGCTCTTTAAGAATCTGAACTCCAATGATGTTGGACTCAGTTGAAGTGTGATTCCATTGAATTTGGAGTCAAAAAAGGAGTTCAGTCAACTCTGACATCTCAAAGACACTTAACAGCACATGATTAACCCTATATTAATATCTCAGGTGTCACTTATAGACTAATTTATCCAAAATTGTTCAATAAAATGACACAGACACCATCGACACTTCTTCAATCCACTCACAGACACTTGCCAGCTCACAATAACATCTCAAAAAATTTCCCTCAATTGACTTCATCTTCACACACAAAAAAATAACAGAAAAGTTTCATCAAGGATTTCGCAATAAATTTCATTGAGTTTTTTTTTTTTGTGGAACAGATGGATGGAAAAAAAGTTTTAATATAAACATGGAGCTTCTTTGATGAGCATTTAATGCTTTTGACATTAATTTTATGAGAATGTGAAGGTGCCTGAACCATGTGAGGGCGCCTGAATTTAAAAAACCTTCAAAAACTCAAATGTGAAGGCACCTGAACCTCAAAACTCAAATGTGAAGGCACCTGAACCTCAAAATTCAAGTGTGAAGGCACCTGAACCTCAAAACTCAAATGTGAAGGCACCTGAACCTCAAAATTCAAGTGTGAAGGCACCTGAACCTCAAAACTCAAATGTGAAGGCACCTGAACCTCAAAACTCAAGTGTGAAGGCACCTGAATCAAGAAACTCAAGTGTGAAGGCGCCTGAACCTCACTTTATTCACTATAATGACACAAATTTTTATTAAATTTCCTTAATTTGCTTCATTTTCCATACAGCATTAATAATCTAAATCTTTTTTTAAATTCATTTGAGTCTCGACATTATTCATAAAATATTTAAAGACTAGGAATGAGGAAGTAGAAGCAAGAAAAGAAACAAGACACAGCAAACATACTTTTGAGGGGATTTGATATGCTTACATATGTGAAATGTTCGGTTATGTAAATCAGGCATAAATTATGGAATTTTTTATGAATAATGAGACTCGCGATGGAATTGAAATGAAGCTGATTTTGTATTGTGAATATGTTGAATTTGTGTCTTGTTTACTTATTGGTGCGTAATGGGGTCGGAAATGGTCGGTTGTAAGCTATACCAGAGGTGTACTCACCCTCTGCCTCTTTTTGGAAATTTTGGATGTTTAAATAAAAAAACCAGAGTGTGGTCGTCTAAAATTCGAGTTTTTCGATATTAGATTGTCGAAAATTTCGAACTTAACTTAATTTAAAATAAAAATTTACGTTACGAAGAAAAGTTAGAGTAACGGTAAAAAAAATTTGAATTTTAACGCCAAAAAAAATTTGAATTTTAACGGTCAAATAAATTTGAATTTTTACGACAAAAAAAAAATTTGAATTTTAACGGCAAAAAAAAAATTTGAATTTTAACGCCAAAAAAAATTTGAATTTTAACGGTCAAATAAATTTGAATTTTTACGACAAAAATTTTTTTTTGAATTTTAACGGCAAAAAAATATTTGAATTTTAACGGCAAAAAAAAATTTGAATTTTTACTGCATTTTTTTTTTTGAAAAAATTAACGGTCGTTTTTGAGACAGTCACACAGACAGTCACCTGACCCCCATCTACCCTCCTGTATACGTCCATGAACCATACCATCCCTAGTCTGATTTTGGACCTGATACCCTTCTGACAAGGTGCCAAGGAAGTCGGATTTCAAAGTCCAAGTCCAATTGAGTCTACCCCAGCATGTAGTCCTGCCAAATCTATCCAACAGTAATTATCCCACCACACAGCACATAGCCAACAGTCTTGTTTTCAATTCCTCATTTCCATTCCACTTCCTCACCATTTCACTTATTTATGGATTAAACCTCATAAAAAAAAGGTTGATTTATTGACTGTAATTTTCATTAGCACACCTACCTACCTCCAGTTACTTGAAGTAAAAATTCATAAATTTTTGATGCGATGATACCTTTTGTCTTCATTTATAGTATAATGGAAGCCTTAATATGTGTGGGCAAAATGACCTTGAGTTGAGTGATGAGGAAGACAACATTTTGATTGAATTAAGCAGAATCAATTCAGAAGTTTGAAGGCTGTGCATGTCAGGAAATGGAATTGGGGTCAATTAAGTGACGGAAGTCGCAATAGAGTCAGATTCCGAGTAAAAGGATTATAATCAGCCATCTCGTTGCGGTGCCATCAGGACAACTGTCACATCATACTGTCAATACAGCAACATAGCACTTTCCTAACCCACACGATATACTACTCAGAATTAGTCATCCCGCAAGCATCAGAAATTGAATCCAAAATCAACAAATTCCAATTATGTCGTCCATAAATTCACTTCCGAATAACCCACACCAATGGAACCAAACTCCAATGTCAATGTAAACATTCTAACCATTACATTCTGGTCACGTGGGTTGATGCCTTTTCCTTTTTCATGTATCCATGCCTTCATAGAAGGAATTAAAGTGAATTCTTAAGTGATTTTAACTGAAATCGCTTTAGAACTGAGATGAAAATGTGCTTTAAGGTATTGTAGGATGTATGCAAATATAGTCGATGAGATGGTGGGAAGCAGCAGGTGTCCTTATGTGATATATAGGAATTATTAAGACATTTACCATCCTTAGATGTTGAAGCTTTTTTAGCAATTTTTTTGGGGTCATTTGGAAGATAGAAATGACTTAAATGTGAAATTATTGAGGTTCAGGTGACTTTACAACTTTTACAACTTTACAAGTAAATCCAAACATTCAAGTTGACTAAGTTGTCACTGACAAGTTGACGATCATGTTGACAGTCAAGTTTGTAATCAAGTTGACGATAAAGTTGACAGTCAAGTTTGTGATCAAGATGACAATCAAGTTGATCATCAAGTTGACGATCAAGTTGAAAATCAAGTTTAAAATCAAGTTGAGAATCAAATTATGGATCAAGTTGACTATCAAGTTGACAATCAAGTTGACGATCAAGTTGACAATCAAGTTGACAATCAAGTTGACTATCAAGTTGACAGTCAAGTTTGCTTATTATTAATGTTTTTGAAATTGGAGAGTTTAAGGTTAAGATGCTGAATTATTATCTCCAATAGACTTAAAATCTTAAAATCTTAAAATCTCTTTATCTCCTTCTTGTTCCTTCCAAAAATAACCTTAAAAGCCAAAACACCCAGCAACATGTTTACATAAAATAAAATAAAGTCTCAAAAAGGTAAAATGTTGTTAAAAACAAAAGAGGAATTTGGCATATAAATCCTCAACTTTGAGCTATAAAAAAAAGGGTTAAAAATAAACTTTTTTTTCATGTTTTTGATTCCAAAATGAGTCAAGTTCTGAGCAACAACAGGAAGCATTCAAGGCAGCACAATAAATAATTACTTACGAATGGATACGCAAGTCTTGTCTGACGGAACTTAATACTTTCAATGTCATAAAAGATCCATTAAGGCACAAATTTTTTTGTGTGCTTGTTTTTATATCCGATAAGATTCTCTCGAGGATGTAAATAGCAATCAATTCTAATTATAGGTGATGGGCTTGTGGAAAGGATTTTTTTGGTGCTGAATTTTTACTTGTATGTTAATTTTTTGTGTCTTTTGGGAGCTGCTTGTTTTGGTGTTGATTGAGTGGATAATTGATGATAAAAATTCAGAACATTAAGCTTTAATTCATTAGTGGTTAAAGCATTACAACACAACTTTCAAGTTGACTAAGTTGTCACTGTCAAGTTGACGATCAAGTTGACGATCAAGTTGATGATCAAGTTGACGATCAAGCTGCCAATTTAGTTGACGATCCAGTTAGTGATGAAACTAACAATCAAATTGACGATCAACTTGACAATCAATTCAACTTTATTGTCAACTTGATCGTCAACTTGATCGTGAAATTGCTTGTCAACTTGATCGTGAAATTGCTTGTCAACTTGATTGTCAACTTGATCAACAATTTGATTCTCAACTTGATCGTCAACTGGATTAAAAATTTGACTGTCAACTTGATCGCCAACTTGATTACAAACTTGATTTTCAACTTGATCACTAACTTGACTGTCAGCTTGATCTTTTACTTTATCGTCAACTTTATCGTCAACTTGATCGTCAATTTGATCGTCAACTTAATCATCAACTTGATTACAAACTTGATCGTCAACTTGATCGTCAACTTGACAGTGACAACTTAGACAACTTGAAAGTGTCAATTTAGTCAACTTGACAATAATGACTTAGTCAACTTGAAACCTAAATCCTAGTCAACTTAAATTAGTCAAGTTAATCAACATTCACGCACCAAAAAGAGCAATCCAAAGCCAAATCCAAAGCCAAATCATACAAAATAGCTCCAAAATATCCAAAAACACATGAAATTCATGCCATGAATATCAATTAATAATGAAAAGACTTCCACCCGTTCACATTACTCTGTCATAAACACTTGCCTTAATTCACATCCTTCACATCCAAAAAAAAAGTCTTCTTCCACTTCCACTTCCTCTCACAAGCATTAATTCTCGACAATAAGATCCCACATCCTGATAATTTAATTAAGATTTATACTTGAATCTATTTTTGGATGTAAAAAAGTACGTAAATGTATGACTCGATTGAGAGGATGTGTTAGACATGACATGTCAATTAATCTGCTGGAGTCAGTGGTGGACAACCTGTGTGACGTGGGACATCTTGGTGGTAAGCATCGATTGTAACTGCATACGTCATGCGGTTCATGACATATCCATTAGTGTGCCGCGGCTTATAGGTTGTGCACCACTGTCTCAAATGCTTTACAGCAGTACTAGGCAACCTAAGTGCCGCGGCATACTGGACTTATGACATGAACCGCATGTTATGTTCCTGACTAACCACCAAAGTCGCATCACGACACAAAGGTTGCCCACCACTGTTTTAAACGCTCTTAAAGCAGAGGTGGACAGCCTGTGTGACAAGGCACACCTTTGCGGCTCATGATTCCTGAGAAATTGGCATTACTCTAGTGTGTCACGGCACATAGGTTGTCCACTACTGTCTTAAACACTTTACAGCAGTGTTGTTCAACCTTTGTGCTGCGGTACACTAGAATAATGCCAAGAATCGCACGTCGTGTGTGATTTCAGTCCTGACTAACCACAAAGGTCATACCGCGGCACATAGGTTGTCCATCCCTGTCTTAATCTCTATGAAGCAGTGTTGCCCAACCTTTGTGCCGTTAAAAAATTCTGAAAATGCCATAAATCGCATGCCGTGTGCGGCTACAGTCCTGCATTAATCCCAAGATGTCCCTTACCACACTAGGTTGTCCACCCCTGCCTTAAAACTCAGACAATTTTCTATAAAAAGCCAATAATTTACCAAAAAAAATTTTTACTACAACGCATTTTATGTGCGTGTCTTTAAGTCTACCCATGAAATTGGGTGGAAGTGATTGAACAACCGTGAAATTATTTTATATTTTTATCGAGACCCGGAGGCGTGATGAATTGTGAAAGTATTGTTATGACTTGTAATATTTTCATGAGATTAATTATAATGAGTGTAATTAAATGTAATTGAATGAGTTAGGGTGGGGGTGGGGTGAGGTAGGTGGAATGGTGGATCTTGATGCTGTGATTGGGTTTTTTGGAGGTAAATTTGGATAGCTTTTGGAGATTTTGAGGTTATTTTTTCAATTTTGAGGTTATTTTCCAAATTTTAAGGTTATGTGTCATAATTTTGAGGTTATTTTTTCAATTTTGTTGCTAAAAATTGCACAATTTTGAGGTTATTTTCCAAATTTGACGTTATGTGTTGAAATTTTGAGGTTATGTGTCGAAATTTTGAGGTTATTTGTCGAATTTTTGAGGTTATGCTCCTCAAATTTGAGGTTATGTTACCAAACTTTAAGAAAATGCTTCACAATTTTTAAAGATTATTGTTTATCTTTCTTAATTCCAACATAAAAATCAGATTACATTGAAGAATTTTTCCCAGAAATTTTCCCTTCTCAGAAAATAATGAATCCTTATTATAATAAATTTGAAAAACAAAACAATTATTTGAATTTATGTAGATATAAAGTTACCTTTAGTCGTTACTACGTGTCCTTTTTTTGATACATTTTGGTACACATACCAGAATATTTATTGTTCCTTACTTTGACATATTTACACAAATATATTAAAAAAGAACATTCTCATTTCCGTTTCCTTGTTTACGACTCGTCCGATGTCTTCTTATTTTGGGTATAGCAATAATTGAATTCAGGATGGAAGTCAGGATTTTGAGGTTAGAATGATGAATTTTAAGGTTAGGATGCTAATTTTAAAGTTATTTTGAAAAATTTGAGGTTATGCCGTTTAATTTGAGGTTAAGTTACTAATTTTGAGGTTAAATTCCAAAATTTTGAGGTTATGTTACCAAATTTTGAGGTTATGTTACCAAATTTTGAGCTTAAATTGCCATATTTTGAGGTTATGTGTTGAAATTTTGAGGTTATGTGTTGAAATTTTGAGGTTATGACCCAAATTTTGAGGTTTTGTCCCAAAATTTGAGGTTATCTGTCGAATTTTAAGGTTATGTCCCAAATTTTAAGGTTATGTCCCAAATTTTGAGGTTATGTTTCAAATGTTGAAGTTATGCAACAAATTTTTGAGGTTATGTGTCGAATTTTTGAGATTATGAAACAAATTTTTGAGGCAATGTTGTCAAATTTTAAGGTTATGTGTTGAATTTTGAGGTTATGCTTCAAATTTTGAGGTTATCTGTCGAATTTTTGAGGTTATGTTGCTCAATTTTAAGGTTATGTGTCGAATTTTTGAAGTTATACTTCAAATTTTGAGGTTGTGTCTTAATTTTGAGGTTTTATGTCGAATTTTGAGGTTATGTTACTCAATTTTGAGGTTATGTTACCAAACTTTAAGAAAATGCTTCACATTTTTGAAGATTATTGTTTATCTTTCTTAATTCCAACAAAAAATCAGATTACATTTAAGAATTTTTCCCAGAAATTTTCCCTTCTCAGAAAATAATGAATCCTTATTATAATAAATTTGAAAAACAAAACAATTATTTGAATTTATGTAGATATAAAGTTACCTTTAGTCGTTACTACGTGTCCTTTTTTTGATACATTTTGGTACACATACCCGAATATTTATTGTTCCTTACTTTGACATATTTATACAAATATATTAAAAAAAGAACATTCTCATTTCCGTTTCCTTGTCTAAGATTCGTCCGATGTCTTCTTGTTTTGGGTATGGGCAATAATTGAGTTAATGGTGGGAGTCAGGATTTTGAGGTTAGAAGGATGAATTTTTAGGTTAGGATGCCAAATAGAGGTTATTTCGAAAAAATTGAGGTTATGCAATCTAATTTTGAGGTTATTTTATCAAATTTTGAGGTTAAATTCCAAAATTTTGAGGTTATGTTGCCAAATTTTGAGGTTAGGTAGCTGAATTTTGAGGTTAAGTTATCAAATTTTGAGGTTATTTTGCCGAAATTTGATGTTTCCAAATTTTGAGGTTAAGTTGCCAATATTTGAGGTTAAACTCCCATATGCTACCCCTAACCCCCTGAATACCCCTCTTATTATCAAAAGTCGCAATACAAATTCAATATTTACTTTGCCATTTTTTTTTATCACTTGACTGAGCTCAAATCAAGCAAAAATTTTGCGTCATTAAGTGCTCAATGCTTATCATATTTCTGAATTATAATTCTAGTCATGACGAGCACTTAAAAATAATTTGCATTTTATCATCGTCCCCAGACTCATTATCAGAGAGATGTTTTGTTTACATTATTTATTAACACTCGATAGATTTTGTGGTGATTTTTAATGAACCGTGTTGATTTTTTTGTTGTTGGACATGAAAATATTTATTGGATAGGGTTCAATTTTGAGGTTAAGTTGCTCAATTTTGAGGTTAAGTTGCTGAATTTTAAGGTTATTTTGCTGAATTTTAAGGTTATGTTGTAGTTATTGAGGTTAAGTTGCTTAATTTTGAGGTTATGTTACTGAATTTTGAGGTTAAATTTCTAAATTTTGAGGTTATGTTTTTAAATTTTTAGGTTCAGTTGCTCAATTTTGAGGTTATGTTGCTCAATTTTGAGGTTGAGTTGCTCAGTTTTAAGGTGTAGTTGCTCAATTTTGAGGTTAAATTTCCAAGTTTTGAGGTTATGAATTCTAAATTTTGAGGTTATCAAATCTAAATTTTGAGGTTATGAATTCAACTTCAACATTATTTAACCAATTTCTTCTTATTTCCTCTCATTTCAGCTCAAATATAAATGGAATTCAATCCAACCTTGAGAAATGCTTTTGACAATCTAGCTCAAAAAAGTGAAAATTATTACAAAAGTACTCGTTCTTATCGAGTTACTTCAGCGCATTTTTGTCCCAGCGATCAGTAATTGATTTTTAAGTTAGTTCCCCGTCTATAAAAAAAGATCCAGTAGAATCCATATAACTCCCAGACCGACAAAAACAAGATCCAGTAGGATCCAGGTCACTTCCAAATATATAAAACAAGATCCAGTAGGGTCCAGGTCACATCCAGAAGTACAAAACAAGATCCAGTATGATCCAGGTCACTTCCAGACCCACAAAACAAGATCCAGTACGATCCAGGTCACTTCCAGAGGTACAAAACGAGATCCAGTATGATCCAGGTCACTTCCAGATCCATAAAACAAGATCCAGTAGGATCCAGGTCACTTCCAGATACACAAAACAAGATCCAGTAGGATCCAGGTCACTTCCAGACCCACAAAACAAGATCCAGTAGGATCCAGGTCACTTCCAGATCCATAAAACAAGATTCAGTTGGATCCATATAACTTTTAGTCCCACAAAAACAAGATCCAGTAGGATCCAGGTCACTTCCAGATCCACAAAACAACATCCAGTAGGATCCAGGTCACTTCCAGACCTAAAACACAAGATCCAGTAAGATCCAGTTCACTTCCAGACCTAGAACCAAGATCCAGTAAGATTCAGTTCACTTCCAGACCTAAAACACAAAATCCAGTAAGATCCAGGTCACTTCCAGACCAAAAACACAAGATCCAGTAAGATCCAGGTCACTTCCAGACCAAAAACACAAGATCCATATAAAACTTCCACAAATTTAAGAACTTAATCATTTAACGGATTTTCATAATTCAAACCTCATAACGGTCAAAAAAAATCAAACATTGTTCAGTAAACACTGTAAAAACATCGACAAACATTGAAAAACACTGTAAAACAATGAAAAAACGTGTTGTTGTTTTTGTTGTTGTTGTATATGAAAATGAAAAATTGTTAATTATAGTATTTATGATTTGATTTGAAACTTTTAAATGACCGAGGCGCCAATAACTTTATGGAACTGATCTTTTAAAACCATTCCGAGCTCTCTACGATGTCTAGTTTTCGAGATCTCGCGTTCCAGCCGACCGACCGACCGACCGACCGACCGACCGACCGAACAAAGTGTCTTATTAAGCTACCTTTTTGAAAAAAATTTCAAAAATGCGCTAAAAAGTAAATTAATTTGAAATATAAGAACATGAAACGTGCCAAAAGACTCGAAAAAAAAATAGCTTAAAATGTGCAAATTAATCAAAATGGTTGTGAATTTCAATGTCAAGTGTGTCAATCTACCGAAAAACAAATAAAATTGATTGACAAAAAAAAATGAAGAAAAAGTCAAAAATTGCTGACAAAAAAACAAGAAAATTTGTGAAATAAAATGTTACAAAAGGAATTTGAGTACCTAGTCAACCATAGCAAAAATCAAACTGAAACGTGAGAATCTTTTATCTTCCAGAAATGGTTTTGATTACTGTTAAAGTATAGGAGAACATGTTATGTATAATTTAATAGAACATTAACAAAGTTGTGTAATATAGTTCAGTATTTTAAAGGACAGTGGACATGCGTGGGTATTAAGGTATGTATGCTGCACTCTCGGATGAATTCGGAAGCATTCGGATGAACTCGGGTGCATTCGGATGAACTCGGGTGCATTCGGATGAACTCGGGTGCATTTGGAAGAACTCGGGTGCCTTCGGATGAACTCCGGTGACACTCGGATGCACTTTGGTGCATTCGGATGAACTCGGTTGCATTCGGATGAACTCGGGTGCATTCGGATGAACTCGGGTGCATTCGGATGAACTCGGGTGCATTCGGATGAACTCGGGTGAATTCGGATGAACTCGGGTGCATTCGGATGAACTCGGTTGACATTCGGATGAACTCGGGTGCATTCGGATGACACTCGGTTGACACTCAGATGAACTCGGGTGCATTCGAATGAGCTCGGGTGCATTCGGATAAACTCGGGTGTGCATTGAGATGAACTCGGGTGAATTCGGATGAACTCGGGTACACTCGGGAGACACTCGGGTGCATTCGGATGAACTCGGTTGCATTCGGATGAACTCGGTTGCATTCGGATGAACTCGGGCATACTCGGATGAACTTGAGTGAATTCGGATGAACTCGGATGACACTCGGACAACCACTCGTGCGTCGCGACAGACTGTGACATCCAAAAATCACCTAACCAACTCCTTCCATCCACAGATGACTCATCAATAATTAATCCATATAAAAATACAACCAAAAATGTCAGTACAATTATAAAACACAGCATAATCATCCACAACTTAATATAAAAGAACCAAAAAAAAAAAACAGACCAAAAAATGAGACGACAATCATCGACCGAAAGCAATCGTGAGACGAAAGGACATGAAGATTTTAGTCCATTATCAGCAACAGCAACAGATTCAAATCATGGTGATTCAAGTGATTCTGAATTATCTAATTATGATGCTACCGAACACATGTCACGACAGTCAAATATATCATCATATGCTGAATATACGGAATCAGATGATGAAGAAGTTACGAGTGAGCCGTCGCCTAGTTTACGGACGAATGAAATAAGCAATGATGAGGTAAGCATTGAGAGATTACTTTTTGGATATATGAGTGGGACGGATGTGGACATTATGGCTATTAAGTGGGATTTTGGGATAGCTTTGTGGACAGGATAATATCTGATGGCAATATGGAGGATTTGGGGGATTATTTACAAATTGTGTGGAACTGAGCAAGGGCGGGAAGCTAACTGCAATATTTTGAGGTTAAATTCCCAAATTATGAGGCTATGTTGCCAAATTTTAAGGCTATGTTGCCAAATTTTGAGGTTAAATTTCTAAATTTTGAGGTTATGTTGCCAAATTTTTAGGTTAAATTGCCAAATTTTAAGGCTATGTTGCCAAATTTAGAGGCTACGTTGGCAATTTTTGAGGTTAAGATACTAAAACTTTAAGTTTTGTTGCCAATTTTTTAGGCTATGTTGCCAAATTTTGAGGTTAATTTGCCAAATTTTAAGGCCATGTTGCCAAATTTTGAGGTTAATTTACTAAATTTTGAGGCTATGTTGCCAAATTTTGAGGTTATGTTGCCAAATTTTGAGGCTATGTTGCCAAATTTTTAGGCTATGTTGCCAAATTTTGAGGTTAAATTGCCAAATTTTGAGGCTATGTTGCCAAATTTTCAGGCTATGTTGCCAAATTTTGAGGCTATGTTGCCAAATTTTGAGGTTAAATTGCCAATTTTTAAGGCTATGTTGCAAATTTTGAGGTTAAATTGTCAAACTTTGAGGCTATGTTGCCAAATTTTAATGTTATAACATTTTCTAATCCAAAATTTCCCTTTCCAATCCCCAGGATTTCTCAAAAAAGACACACCAAATCCTCGAAAAGCTAATCGAAGAGAAATTGGAGACTGATAACGACGACGACACCGACAACGAAGAAAACAATAATGAACAGCAAAAAGAAAATCAAGATTGTGATGAAAAGTAAGCCTATTTTATCCAATAAAACTCATTCATTTCTGTTCAAGTGTAGATGAAATATTAATTATGCTCATTAAAAGCACTCAAGTGTGCTTTGGATTCATAATTTTGAAGTGGTTGAGTCAGTGGTGGGCAACCTGCGTGTTGTGGTGCAACTTGGCATTCGGAATGGTGTAACCGGCATGGCACACCTGGCATGGCACATATGACATTGCGCATATAACATTGCGCATATGGCATTGCGCACCCGGTATGGCGCATATAGAATTGCGCACCAAGTATGGCGCACCCGGTATGCACATCCGGTATGGTGCACCCGGTATGGCGCACATGGTATTGCGCACACGGTATTGCGCACCCGGTATGGCGCACTCGATATTGCGCACTCGACATGGCTCATCCAGCATGCGGTTCATGTCATTATGCTAGTGTGTCGCGACACGTAGGTTGTTCACCACTGTCTTAAACTTATTACAGTGATGGTCAACCTTTGTGTCACGGCACTCTAGTGTACAACCAATGAAATGCCATGAACCGCATGTAATGCGCGGTTTCAGTCGTTGTTATGCAATAAGGTGCACCACAGCACACAAGTTGCTCACTCCTGTCTTATTAACCTCTAAATCAATTAATCCACAGCCAATCAAACCGCAATGAAAAGCAATCAACATCATCACGTCGCTCAAGTGCATCAAGTCACAGCCTCCGACCAAAAAAGTCACATCATCATCATCAACATCCCCGACACAGTATACACAGTCATCAATCGAACAAGAAACATCATAAGCCACATTCGTCAACAAAACAGAACAAGAGTAGCACAAATATTAATCAAAATGCACATCAGGATGTAAGCAAGAAGAAGCACTACGACCATAAACCGCATGACTCATTCGTTCAACTTGATGAGTTGTACTTTTATGGTGACGATGCTGAATGGCAAGAGACAGCACGTTGGATTAAGTATGAAGAGAATTTAGAGGAGGGATCGGGTCGATGGGGACGTCCCCATGTACCCACATTGTCATTTCAGTCGCTATTAAGCTTAAGGAACTGCCTTGAAACTGGCGTTGTGCTGTTTGATGTTGAGGAACAAGACCTACCTGGAACAGCTTATAAGATTGTCGAACAAATGGTCAAAGAGGACTTGATACATCGTGATGATAAGGCACAAATTATGAGAGCATTACTGGGGAGGCATCGACATGTGACGAGCTTTGGTGGATTTCATTTTGGAAGAAGAAAAAGCAGCTATAACAGCATGCAGGTGAGTTTTGAGGTTCAGGTGCCTTCACACTTGAGTTTTTGAGGTTCAGGTGCCTTCACACTTGAGTTTTTGAGGTTCAGGTGCCTTCACACTTGAGTTTTGAGGTTCAGGTGCCTTCACACTTGAGTTTTTGAGGTTCAGGTGCCTTCACACTTGAGTTTTTGAGGTTCAGGTGTCTTCACATTTGAGTTTTGAGGTTCAGGTGCCTTCACACTTGAGTTTTGAGGTTCAGGTGCCTTCACACTTGATTTTTGAGGTTCAGGTGCCTTCACACTTGAGTATTTGAGGTTCAGGTGCCTTCACATTTGAATTTTAAGGTTCAGGTGTCTTCACATTTGAGTTTTGAGGTTCAGGTGCCTTCACACTTGAGATTTGAGGTTCAGGTGCCTTCACACTTGAGTTTTGAGGTTCAGGTGCCTTCACATTTTCACAAAACATCCAAAATTCTCATTAAAGGCACAAAATTTTCAAAATATTTGTGGGCGGATTGTCAGCAACAACACAAAATCGGAATTAAAAGATCAAGTTTTTCCGTAAATATTTTTCCATTTTCCATTTTCAACTTGTTGTTAACTCTAATGGTTTCTAAGGAAATATCCAACAGATAATATCATTAAGTTTACCTTTTTTTTATTTTTCCGTTGGCCGTAGAGATCAATTGTGAATCATGACCTTATTTAGATGATGCTAGAGGCTGGGAGATTAGAATAATAAAATTGTATTTACAAACAGATTCCCACTTAAGAATGTGATTAAAACTTAAAAGTATAAGCATTTGAGGGGGTGTTCATTTGTGATTTTGGAGATGATCTGTGTAAGATTGAAATTTGGTGTATTTTTTAGGCTTGTTGACTCGTCTCGGGTCGTTTTGAGTCAATCCGGTTATACTTAGGTTATCTCGGTTCGTCTCGGACAGTCTTGGGTCGTCTCGGAACATTTCGGGTCTTTTCGGATCGTTTCGGTTCATATCGGGTCATTTCGGGTTCGTCTCGAGTCTTCTCGGGTCGTTTCGGTTCATCTCGGGTAAATTCGGTTACTCTCGGGTCATCTCGGTTCTTCTCGAGTCATCTCGGGTTCATCTCGGGTTCGTCTCGGGTCATCTCGGGTCATCTCGGTTCGTCTCGGGTCATCTCGGTTCATCTCGGGTCATCTCGGTTCCTCTCGGGTTCGTCTCGGGTCATCTCGGTTCCTCTCGGGTCATCTCGGTTCATCTCGGTTCCTCTCGGGTCATCTCGGGTCATCTCGGTTCATCTCGGGTTATTTCGGTTCCTCTCGGGTCATCTCGGTTCCTCTCGGTTCCTTTCGATTCCTCTCGGGTCATCTTTAGTCTCACGCTCATCTTTCGTGATTTATATGCAGCTCATTCTCCAATTCCAATAAAGTCTGACTACTGATTCGCATCAAAAATCGATCATTTCAACGATGCAATCTGTCACAATCTATCAGACAAAGCTATTTGTATGTCTTAACATTTCATATGCTTACTGCTGTCACAGCCACTAAATATCAGAAATAGATGCACAAGAAATGAAATTAGATTGAAAATGTTTACAGCTTATTTTTGTGGAGAACTTGATAGAAAATGAAGAAGTCAGACACGCGAATTTATATTAAATACTTTACTGAGGTGCATGATGTGGGAGGGTAGAGGAACTGAGGAATGCCTTAGTTGGGCTTCAGATGTTGATTTGACATTTTGGAATGACTTTTGAGGGATTTTGAAGTAATTTTGGAACGAAATGTTATGAGAATTGGAGCTGGCAAGAGCTTGGGGGGCAGATGACCCCACCCAACCCCGGGGTATGATCCAGACTACCTTCCGAATCCCCCCAAGCCATCCAGAACAACTTACAGACCATTTTGCGTCATATTCTTCATGACATGTCTGTCTTATTTATAAACCATAGCCAAAATTAAGACTGACGTAATGTAAAATACACAAAAAAATTACAAAAGTCCTCGTATTATTGATCGAGGGACTTAAGCGCATTTTTGTCCCAGCGATCAGTAATTGATTAATAAGTCACTTTCAGGCCTAAAAAACGAGATCCAGTATTATCCAGGCCACTTTCAAACCCACAAAACAAGATCCAGTAAATTCCAAGTCATCATACTAGATTTTTAAGAATTTCATCATTTAACGGATTTTCATAATTTAAACCAAATAACGGTCAAAAAAAATTCAAACTTTGTTCAGTAAACACTGTTAAAACATCGAAAAACATTGAAGTACACTGTAAAACAATGAAAAAACGTGTTGTTGTTTTTGTTGTTGTTGTATATGAAAATGAAAAATTGTTAATTATACTATTTATGCGTTGATTTGAAAGTTTTAAATGGCCGGCGCCGCAATAACTTTATGGAACTGATCTTTTAAAACCATTCCGAGCTCTCTACGATGTCTAGTTAAAAAGTTTTTATCGGCAGCCGAACAGACAAAGTGTCTTATTAAGCTACCTTTTTGAAAAAATTTCAAAAATGCGCTAAAAAATCCGTAAAGCTTCTTTTTTATGGCAATGAAATAGAACAGCAGATGAAAAAAGTTATGAAGCAATGCCACATGCTGGGCATCTAATTAGTCTTCTATGAAAAAAACTGAAGTTGGGTTATTGATCCAAAAATTTTTGGCGCAAAGACTGCGTGTGACTCTGGGATTGATACTGATTTATAAGGAAATCAGTAAGGAAGAGGTAGACTGGCATGGGGTTTGGGGTTTTGATTGGTTAACTGAGTTGGGGTATTTGGATGTGATTTATGATTGGGAATGTTGAGTGAAATTGACTGTAATTGTGGATGGATTGCTGGAATTCAGGAGGTTGACACCCAAAACCACTCTTAACTGCATTCTGGAGCAAGGGTGGAGAGGGTGGACAAGGTGACATGGGGTAATTTAAGGTGTACGGAGTAAACAAGGTGAACGGGGTAAACAAGATGCATCTCGGGTCATCTCGGGTTCGTCTCGGGTCGTCTCGGATCGTGTCGGATTGTCTCGGGTCATCTCGGTTCGTCTCGGGGTAAACAAGGTGACATGGGGTAAACAAGGTGACATGGGGTAAACAAGGTGACATGGGGTAATCAAGGTGCTGGATCAGGGTCAAGCCAGAATGGGGCAAAGTCAAGTCAGCTTGACGCTGGATCAGAGTCAAGTCAGCTTGACCAAGTCAGCTTGACCTGACCAAATTCAACTCTAATTCTTTAAAACTCCGTATAATTTTGAGAATTTTAGTCAGAATCCAACTTAATGTCACAAAGTTTACCTTGATTTTCATGACATAATGGTCGATTCAACCTCAGACACATACAAATATTCAAAAATTGATTTATCGTCTATCTATTGTAAAAATATTCTCATTTATTGTTGCTTCATCGATTTTCTTCCATTGTGAATTGTGTAACCCTTTTCACTTTCTATTGTCATTGTTGTTGTTGTTGTTGGTGCTGTTCACATATTCATCGGTTCAATATTGTCAAAAGAAAACTTGAAACTTTTACTATCTTTTTTGGGGGGACGTTCAGTTGTTATGTCACATGGAAAATTGAACTTTTGACCTTTTGACTTGACTTGACTCTGATCCAGTCTCAAGCTGACTTGACTTTGCCCCAGGTCAACTTGACTCTGATCCAGTCTCAAGCTGACTTGACTTTGTCCCATGCTAACTTGACTCTGATCCAGTCTCAAGCTGTCTTGACTTTGCCCCAGGGCAACTTGACTCTGATAAAGCCTCAAGTTCAAGGACTTGACTTTGTCCCATGCTAACTTGACTCTGATCCAGTCTCAAGCTGTCTTGACTTTGCCCCAGGGCAACTTGACTCTGATCCAGACTCAAGATGACTTGACTCTGATCCAGCCTCAAGCTAACTTGACTCTGATCCAGCCTCAAGCTGACTTGACTTTGCCCCAGACTTACTTGACTCTGATCCAGCTTCAAGTTGACTTGACTTTGCCCCAGGCTGACTTGACTCTGATCCAGTCTCAAGCTGACTTGACTTTGCCCCAGGCTGACTTGACTCTGATCCAGACTCAAGCTGACTTGACTTTGCCCCAGGCTGACTTGACTCTGGCCTGAGCCTTGTTCAGAGTTAAATCAGCCTAAGGCTAGATCAGAGTCAAGTCGGATGCCATGTGCTTTCCAGTGTGACATAATTACTGAACATCCCCCTTCTGTTCCTCTTTGTCAAACATTCTCCTTTGTCACAACCTCAATTCAATACATGAAGCATAACAAAAACGAACTTTAACTCATATCCAATATTACAAATTCCATTCAACTCTTCCAGAACATTATCGAGGGTAAGCGCAACAGCATCACAAATGATTTGGTCCATCGTAAGCCATCCCATAACGGTACGGATACAAAGATTGACATAAGGGATGAAATTCTATACGCGACCGGACATGAAATGCAGGCGGATTCAATTGTCAAGAGAATTCCGGGCGATTCGGAAGCGACGTCAGTTCTGGTCGGTGCTGTTGAGTTCCTTGAACAGCCAACAATAGCATTTGTGAGACTTGCTGAAGGAATTTGCATGCCCGGTGTCATTGAGGCACCAATTCCAGTTAGATTTATATTTGTACTGCTCGGTCCGAAGACATGTGACTTGGATTTTCATGAAATTGGACGTTCAATAGCTACGCTGATGTCTAATCGACATTTTCAAGCTATTGCTTATAAGGCACATGAGAGACAGGAGTTGTTGACTGCAATTAATGAGTTTTTGGATGATTCAATTGTGCTGCCAGCTGGTAAATGGGATCGAGAGCATTTGTTGCCGTTTGAGGAGTTGAAGGCTAAGAGGTAAGGATGGAAGTTGATGACTTTTGGGGTTTTTGAGGTTAGGATTTAATTTTTGAGGTTAGGATTGATTTTTTGAGGTTAAATTTAAGAATTTCGAGGTTAGAATTGGGAATTTTGAGGTTAGATTTGGAATTTTGAGGTTAGATTTATGTTTTTGAGGTTAGAATTGGGAATTTTGAGGTTAGAATTGGGAATTTTGAGGTTAGAATTGGGAATTTTGAAGTTAGATTTGTGAATTTTGAGGTTAGAATTGGGAATTTTGAGGTTAAATTTGGGAATTTTGAGGTTATATTTGGGAATTTTGAGGTTAGAATTGGGAATTTTGAGGTTAGAATTGGGAATTTTGAGGTTAGATTCAGATATTTTGAGGTTATATTTTGGATATTTTGAGGTTATATTTTGGATATTTTGAGGTTAGATCTGGGAATTTTGAGGTTAGATTTGGGAATTTTGAGGTTAAATTTGAGAATTTTGAGGTTAGATTTGGGAATTTTGAGGTTAGATTTGGGAATTTTGAGGTTAGATTTGGGAATTTTGAGGTTATGACTAAATTCTCACATTCCAACCCATCCAACAGCGAAATGATTCGATCTCGTCGTCGTCGAGTGCTTGAAGAGAAGCTTCAAGCAAAGAAGAATCTCTCAAATGAGGAAAAGAAGCTGTTGTCATCAACAGACGAGAAAGTACCTGACGATCCACTCAATAAAACTGGTAAGACTTAATTAAAATCTGAGACTTTATATCCAATTTTAAACTCTTTAATTTGACACCGCAGGAAGATACTGGGGCGGAATGATTAATGACATAAAGCGACGCTTTCCAATGTACAAAAGTGACATTGAGGATGGACTTAATTCTGAAACATTGGCTGCTACGCTGTTTTTGTACTTTGCTGGTCTTGCAACTTCCATTACATTTGGTGGACTGATTGGTGAGAAGACGAGAAGTTCAATTGGAATTTCAGAGACACTTGTGTCTTCCTGTATGGTTGGAATGATATTTCATGCTTTATCTAGTCAGCCTTTGGTGAGTTGCAACTAAACTTATCCTTATAAATACTGAACTTATCCCTAAAAACTGAACTTATTCCTAAAAATTGAACTTATCCTTAAAATTTGAACTTTATCATGAAAATATTGAACTTGTCCTTGACAATACTGAACTTATCCTTCAAAATAATGAACTTATCCCTCAGATTACTGAACTTATCCTTGACAATACTGAACTTATCATTAGCAAATACTGAACTTATTCCTAAAAATATCCATATCCTTGAAAAAACTGAACTTATCCCTAAAATTACTGAACTTATTATTGGAAATAATATACTTATCCTTGAAGATACTAAATTTGTCCATTATAATACTGAACTTATCCTTGAAAATACTGAATTAATTCTTAAAAATACTGAACTTATCGTCAAAAATACTGAACTTATTCTTGAAAATACCGAACTTAAAAAATACCGAACTTAAAAATACCGAAATACTGAATTTATCCTTAAGAAAACTGAATTTGTCCCTAAAAATATTGTACTTATCAAAATATACTGAACTTATCCCTAAAAATACTGAACTTATCCTTGAAAATACTGAACTTATCGTTAAAAATACTGAACTTATTCTTGAAAATACTGAACTTAACCCAAAAATACTGAACTTATCCCTAAAATTTGAAAATTTTCTGAATTTTTGAGCTAATTTTGTCCAAATTCTACTGAACTTATTCCTTAGTGAACTGAACTTATCCCTAATTGAACTGATCATATCCCAAAATAAACTAACCTTATCCCATCTCATCTCATCAATTCCAGGTATTTGTCGGCACATCCGGTCCCCTAATTCTCTTCGACGAAGCCCTCTTCCAATTTTGCTCATCAATGTCCTTCAATTTTCTCACGGTCCGCGTCTACATCGGCATTTGGCTAACAATTATTGCATTAACATTATCAGCATTTGAAGGTAGCGTCTACGTACGTCTATTTTCACGTTTTACACAAGAAATATTTTCAGCATTAATAACATTAATTTATATAGTCGAAACTGTCCAAAAAACAGTCGCAAATTATCAACGGCATCCGTTGTTATCAAATTATCCAATTGATATACCAATTAGTGCCCGTACCATAGATGAGACATCAATAATTGCTATTGGACATACAACTGATGATATGGGACCAATTAATAAACCAAATACGGCACTTTTTTGTACACTTTTAACACTTGGGACATTTTGCCTTGCTTACTTCCTTAAAGTTTTTCGTAATTCAAAATTTCTTGGACGTAATACGCGACGTGCATTGGGTGATTTTGGAGTTCCAATAGCCATTGCGACATTTGTGACATTTGATTATTTTGTACCACATGTTTATACGGATAAGCTTAATGTACCGGATGGTATATCACCAAGTGATCCAGAACAACGTGACTGGATGATACCATTTGCACCGATTCCATTATGGATACCAATTGCGTCAATTATTCCTGCTTTTTTGGTCTTTATACTCATTTTTATGGAAACGGAAATATCGGAATTGATTGTTGGTAAGCCGGAACGTGGATTGAAGAAAGGAAATGGACTTCATTGGGATATTGTGCTGTTGTGCTTGTGTAATACAATTTGTGGATATTTTGGTATGCCATGGCATTGTGCGGCTACTGTTAGATCTGTGACGCATGTGTCGGCTGTTACGATTATGTCAACGTGAGTATGAATTTTTGTTGATATTTTAGTGACAATTTTGAAGATTTTGGGGTGGAGATAGGATGGGAATTATGGATGTAAATTGGGTTATTTGTCGAATTACCCCGGGGCGCTCTAATGGATCATAGATTTGCTCTCAAGATTGGCCATAAGTTGCTTAGATGCGCTACTTGAATAAGAATTAGGATCGGAATCAGTGCCTGAGTAAGAGAAAGATTCTAGGGAGCAATCTAGTAAGTAGAAGAGTATTCAGGGGGTAGGGGGTGGGTCTCAACCTTCTTGAGATGTTTGGACTCTTAATCCGTACCCCAATATTACCGGAATCATGAGGTTGAGTTAATATTCATTAAAAACCGCTAACCAATATACAGCTTCACCCCCTTTTGTAGTGATTAAGCCTGAAGTTTGGTCGCATGGGGTAAAATCCGACTTCTGTTAGCGTTTGTGAAGTATATAATTTCTTACAAATTTCAAAAAATTCTTGGCAAATTGAAGAACTGAACGCAAATCAACTCAACCTCAACTACAACCTCCCCTATATTCACATCTAGTTAGGGTAACCATCTGCTGTATTTTTGCCGGGACGCTGCTGCACTTTTCTACCCTGTTGTGTCCCGCCATAGCCTCAAATTTTCCCGATTTTTCATTTTCGTTTTAAAAGTCCGGGTTCAAGCCCCGCACTAAAAACATCTTTTTCGGAATTTCAATTAATTTCTGCATTTTTTTGCAAGTTACTTACGTAATTCAACTAGTCCTTTAAATATTAGAACATAAAATAGTCCAAAAGTATGCAAATAGTGTCAAACTCAGAAATGTCAAGCCCGATATTTTGCAATAATCCTCTTGCCACCCAAAGTTAATCGAACTCAACTCAATCTTAACCTCCCCCAAAATCATCCCTAATGTGTCCTAAACATCCCCCAACTCCATCCTAAACCATGCTAAAATATCTAAATGAGTTAAAAAATAATTTTAAATGAAAATGGATGCGATATCCACATAAGCTAATAGAAACCCATGTCAACAAAAAATAATTTTCGTCAATCACAATTTTCAATTCTAATTTTTTTTTATGAAAACTTTTTGACGAAGCTCAATTTGAATTGGGTTTTGTTGACATTTATGGAAAATTTAATGAATCAATCCTAAAAAAAGTTGATTTGAATGAAATTTTGAAGTTGATTATTAATTTACAATAGATTCATGATTTTATGAAATAGGAATAAGGGGACTATTGTGGGCCTCTTTCTTACTCAGGGCCGGGAAAATGCTCTGGGTTGACCTAAAGCGCCCCAGAGTAAGCACTAATATCTCTATAATATACTAATCTTCTTCATAATCAACCCTTGAATAGTCCGGAGTGCCCCAAGGTGACTCGGGGGTAAACATCAATATTTCAGTCTCTTTCATTTTTGACTCCTGGATTACCCCGGGGAAAACATGAAAATTCATCTTCTTTATTATTAACCTTTGGGTCCACTGGAGTGTCCTAAGCTGCCTGGGGGTTAAAATTGAGAATCATCTCCTTTATCATAGACCTCCCAATGCTACAAAGTGCATCGAAGTGCCCCGGGGTAAATAATGGTATTCATCAACTCCTAGGTGCTCAAGGGTGCCCAGGGTAGAAATTGACATTCATCTACCTTACCATCCTTACACGAATCTCAAAACTATCATTAAACCTTGCAAATGACTTAATTTACCAATTTGTATTCCAAAATCCACTAATTATTCCTCACAGCAACCACGCACCAGGTGACACACCAAAAATCGTAGACATAAAGGAACAGAGATTATCAGGATTTTTCGTCTCACTAATGATAGGCTTGTCATTATTTGCATCACCGCTGCTCAAGGAGGTTCCAATGGCTGTCTTATTTGGCGTATTCCTGTACATGGGTGTCTGCTCGATGGTTGGAGTTCAATTTTTTGAAAGGTATGGAACCTGCCTCAACATTTAAGGCACTGCTGAATATTTATTCCATTTTCAGACTGCGACTTTTATTCATGCCAGTCAAGCATCATCCACAAGTTCCATTTGTACGTCGCGTACAGACATGGAAAATGCATTCGTTTACGGTTGTTCAAGTGCTGGCATTGACTGTACTGTGGATTGTCAAATCATCAAAATTCTCGTTGGCTTTTCCGTTCTTTTTGATCATGATGGTGCCACTGAGGGCTATTTTGGGAAAGTTCTTTACATCAACGGAATTGAGAGCGGTGAGTGGAATGGAATTAAGGAATTGAATTAATGCTTTGATGGGTTTTGGATGTTTGAGGATTTTGTCAGAATTTGATAGATTTTTAGCCGACTTTTGATAACATTGTACTGGATTTTTGACAGAATTCTTCCCGATTTTTGAAATAATTTTACCCAAATTTTAACTCAATTTTACCCGACTTCTGACAAAAATCTGACAGAATTTTATCCGATTTTTAACAGAATTTTGTCCGATTTTTGACAAATTTCTACCCATATTTTGATTGAATTTTACCCGATTTTTCAATAATTTGTGCTTGCTTACAGAATTCTACCTGACTATTGACTGAATTCTACCCGAATTTTACCTAAATTTTGACACATTTTTCCAGATTTCTGACTGGATTTTGACAGAATTTTATCCGAAATTTGACAAACTTTTATCCGATATTTAACAAAGTTAAATCCGATTTTGAAAAAATCCGATTTATTTTTGACAGATTTTTATTCGAATTTTTGTAGAATTCTATTCGAATTTTGACAAAAAAAAATTTCAAATTTATACATAATTCTATCCGAATTCTGACAGAATTCTACTCGGCTTTTGGCAGAATTTTTCATTGAAGTTAACGATTTTTTACAAGACTTTTGACAGATTTCTACCCAATTTGTGATTGAATTCTACCCGACTTTTGTATAATTTGTGCTTTTTGACAGAATTCTACCCGACTATTGACTGAATTCTACCCGAATTTTGAGTTTATTCTACCTGACTTTTGACTGAATTCTATTAAATTTATGACTGAATTTCACCAGACTATTGATAAAATTTTACTCGACAGATTATTTTGTCAGATTTTTACCCGATATTTGTCAGATTTCTATCCGACTTTTAAGAAAATTCTTTTCAAAATTTTATTGAATTTTGACCAAATTTTGACTGAATTCTTCCCGAATTTTGATAAATTTGACAGATTTCCATCCGATTTTTGTCAAATTTTCACCCGACTTTTGTCAAATTTCTACCAGATTCTCTTAAATCTGACAAAATTCACCACAAGGACACAAGTTCAACCGAAAAAGCAGAAAACTAAATAAATGTACTGAACATATTCCTTCCATTTCCTTCATTTTCAGCTTGACTGCACACAAAGGTATTCCGATTCCGAAATTGAACCCGATTTCTACGAACAAGCACCATTGCCAGCATAAAAGCTTCTTATTATTGTTAATATAGACATTAAAAGTTGACTTCAAAGGTTGAAATTTTGTTGAATTTTATGAGAAATTTTAGACTAAAAAAAGGGTTTTGTTTGTGAATTTTAAAAGCTTCTTGGAAGGTAAAATTAAAAAAAGAAATATTGTAAAATAAAATTAAAATTTTAGTCCAAAAAAAAGGTTAGTTAAATTAGCAAAATTAGCTCAAAACTGTTTCAAAATGAGACATAATTGAATATTTAAATATAAAAAATCTGCTTAAAGCACAAAGTGAATTTGAGAATTATAGGAATTAAATAAGAAATTGATTGAAATTCAATTGAAAAAAAAGTTAAAACATTGTAAATTTTAAAAAAGTATTTAACTCACGCAAATCTTTTATTTTTTGAAAGTTTTTGGATTTTTTTTTGGAATTTCTTTATTTCCGTAAAGGCCTAAAAATTATTGAAAACTTTTAAAATGTTGTTTAATTATTTTTGAAATTAAAAATCTTAAATTATTTTTTTATACAAATTTAAAGTTTTAAATTTGACAAAATTTAATTTTTTTTAACTTTTTAATTTTAAAAAGTTTAGAATTTTTGAAATTTGAAAAATTTAAGTTTTTATTTCAATTTAAAATTTAAATTAAAAAAAATTAAAGATTCTAAAATTGCAAAAATTTTAAATTTGAAATTTAATCTTAAAATTTGAAGAAATTAAATTTAAAAAATTTTAATTTGAAAATAATAAACTTTAAAATTAAATTTAAAATTTAATAAATTCAAAAAACTTGCAAACTATAATTTTAGAAAAATATTTTTAAAATTCTCAAATTTTAACAAATTTTAAAAAATTAATTGTTTAAATTAAAATTTTAAATTTTTCAAATTTATTTCTTTCAGTTTTAATCCTCTTAAAATTTTATTTTTTAAATTTGATATATTTAGAAATTTTCAATTTAATTTAGATAAATTTGTATTTTTTCACAAAACCAATCAAAATTAATTTTTATTTTAAATTTCTCAATTTTTAGTTTACCTAAATGCACTTAATATTAGAGTAATAAAATATTTTTATTAAATTAAAATAAATTAATAAAGTGAAAATAAAAATTCTAATATTTCAGCTCAATGTATTTAGAAAGTTAAAATAAATTAAAATTAAATTTATGTGAATGAATGTCTCAAAATCTTATGAAAAAATCAAAGTATTAAAGTTATAAAAAGATGCAAAAAAGTTTATAGTAAAAATAAGAAATAAATATATTTAAAAAAATTGTTTTTAATTTTTGTTGACATAAATTTAAAAAAAAATAATTTAAATATTGTTTTAAAGTTAAAAATATTTTAAAATTTAATAAAATTGAAATCAAATAAAAATTTATTCCAAAAAATAATTTTTAAATTTGTGTTAAAAATCAATTTTCAGATCGATATCCTAAAAAATTGAAGAAAAAACTTAAAAAATTCAATTTTTAACCGTCAAATTGAGGATACTTCCTTACTTACCTCCTTTAATGCTCATTTAACAGCTCAACTTTAATCCATAACCTCTCTATCACTGCCTGCTTCCTGCCAATTACTAAATTGAGGATAAAAACCTTTTAAATTTAATTTTTTTGTACAAATCTTCACTGTTGTAAGCCCATTAAACTCCTTAAACTTCATTATCAGTTAAACTGTTCTTAGAAAAAAGGTTTCAAATTAATTAAATTATCCATTTGAAAAATCTCCAAAAAAAGGTTAAAAAGCACTTCAAGAAGGCACTGTTGCTTGATGTTTTTTGGTAATTTTACTTTCAATTGCTTCAATTACAGCAATAAATAGCTGTTCCTCATCATTACCGAGGAGCACAACATGCTCGTTTTTCATTCTAATCACATACTTCATGACTCGTTCTAAAGTAGCTTAATTCTTGGTTTCCGTCATTAAACTGCTACATTTAAGATGCTGAAGTTCCTTAACTTCCGATAAATCACTAGACTGATCGTAAGATTCGAACCTGAGACTTCAAAATTCAACACCAACTTTTGTGATCTGGGGCTGGTTTCTTAATCTACCAGGATATCCAACCTTACTAAATTTAAAGTATTCTTTACCACCTTATTTGGTGGTATCCTATTCAGAGTTTTGAAACGGTCTGATTTTATTGGTCGGCCAAAAATGGCGAGCGATAAAAACAATGGCCGATAAAATCAATGAACGACTGGCCGATTCTCTCGGTCGCCGACATCGGCCATCATAACTCTGATGCTATTACATCCTATCAGGGATTTTCTACAACACCAAATCCGGATTATTCTATCCTACTCTATAGGACTAATTTAGCGTACTACAATTACCCAACTCCTCCTTCAGTCTGAAGGCCACTTAAGGAAAGGGTGAGGTGTAGTTTCATAGGATAGCTCTGCAAATTCAGGTAGGGTAGGGTTAAGAGTTTCCGATGCCGAGACTTAGACTTCCCTGAAATCTTAGATAGGACAGGATATCACGAATACGGTAAGAAATTGGTCCCAGCACCTTGTTAAATGAGCTATTAAGGCACTTTTGCTTCTTAGACACGAACACAGAAAGCCCGGTAGGTAAGGTAAGACAGGGTAAACACGATAATACACGAAGTCGTTCTGACAGCATCGTGACGGTTGATTTTGACACATTTTCACTCCGAATAATGCTCCTCAGTATGCATTCTCGCTATTGGGATCGCCATCGAGAAATTCCGGGATATCGAGAAAGCATAGGTTTCATCCAGCACCTGAGGGAGGTCATATAATCACAATTGATCCCTACAGCGAAGTTTAAGATAAGTAAGTAAGTAATTTAATTTCACCACATTGTGCCACTCGGGCTCATCTCAACAACTCCTTCAAAATCTCGTGATTAACTAAAATTGCTTTTTTAAATTCCAATTTAGGCACTGAGTCAACAAAAAAGCAGCCGAGAAGTCACAAAACCTGTCCAGTGCAAATATTTAAATAATAAAATAAAAATGAATTTTAATAACTTTGTCATGATTTTAATTAAATCGGTCATTATCAGTAAGTCAAGCTTCTCAGTTTGCCTTTTTGTGTCTACAAAAAAAAAGTTGAGAGAAATTGAAAGTAAAAATTGTGCCTTAAATTGTCAGTTTATTAAGTCGTTGGACTCGAGTGGATTGTGTGGAATTAAAAATGAATTTTTTGGTGATTTTTGTGTGCCTTTTTGGATGTGAGTAGACTTTATAGCTGCAAATTCTGAATTTTATGCTTAATTTTGACAATTTCTTCAAAGTTGCCCACTGCGGAGGACCTGGAGACCACGAATGTGACCCATTTGTATCAACTTTTGCCTCAATTGTCGACATTTACATCAAAAACATCACATTCTCAATAGAATCAGCCATTGATGAGCTATTGACCCTAAATTCATCATTTTATGAGCTGCCCAGCAAGGACTTTGACATTCGAGCCTCACAAATTGAGAACCTGTACCTGGATAATTTACTAAATTCAACAGCTGTTGTCTTAAATCATGCAGAAGTGCTGACAAACTCAAAAGATACAGAAATTTTGGATATATTTATGAAGGACAAGTCAACTGCTTTATTTCCACTGTCGTGTCTAATTGAATTGATTGCGAATGTTCATGATATGCTTAATGATAGCATGAATGAGGTGTCGTATGCATCTAAACAAATTAGTCAGGAACATCATGTGCCGTAGATGGTGAGGAAAGGGGTGGATTTATGAGGGAATTTTGGGGGATTTTTTTCACAAAAAAAGGTTAGAAAATTGAAGAATTTTTGACAAATATAGAGGAGTAACCAACCAATCCCTTGCCACTAAACCCAACCCCTAATCCCAACTTTAATCTCTTTTCGTGATCATCAACCCACTTCCTCAAACAATAATCCCTTTTTCCCAACCTCAACTCCTTCCTCAATTTCAATCTCTTCCCCACAATCTAATCCGCTTCCCCACAGCCCCATCCGCTTCCTTAAAATCCCAATCCCTTTACCCTAACCTCATCCACTTTCCCGCAATCTCGAAACATTCCCCTCAAACCCAATCACTTCTCCTAACCCCTTCCGCTTAAACTTCAACTCTATTCAAACAATTTCAAATCTATTCCTCAACCCTTTCCTCTCAGCTTAAATTACTTCATCCAATTTCCCTCAGCTCCAACACCACACTAGCCATTCATCCTAATCCGTTCCCCCCAATCTGTTCACGCCAATCCGATATTCCCCAAATCGTTCTCTGCAACCTGTATCTCAATCCGTCACCCTCAATCCCTAACCTCAACCCGTTCCTTGAAATTTGTTCTCCACAATTCGTCAACCCTCTCAATCAGTTCCCTCGAATTATTCCCCGCAATCCGTTGCCCCAGCTCGTTTACCTCAAATCGGTCCCCCCATTCCCTACTCGCAAATTCTTTTCCTCCAACCTGTTCCCCTACAATCCGTTCCCCTAAACCTTTCCCCCAACCAGTTTCCCTAAAACTGATTCCCACAAACTCTCCTCAAACCCCAACTCATTCCAACCAATTCCAACCACTTCTTCCTTCCCTCAATGCGAACCCCTTTCTTCGACCCAAAACCCTTCCCTATCGACTCTAAATCCTTCCCCCACAACCCCTCTTCCCAGTCAATACACCCCAAATTGTTGATAAAATTGTAAGAAAAAATGTGAAAATTTGAATTGATTTTTAATAAAAAGTTTGGAATTTTTTAAGAAAAAATTTAGTGGAATTTTTGCTGTTTTTAGTCCAAACCAGATGAAAGGTAAGTTGATTGTCATGAATTTCATAGAATGAAGTCACTAGGAATAAGACAAAGTAGTTCGATGGCGGAAGGCTCCTTACAAATTCAATCTCTGCCCCCAGAGCCAGACACAAAGGTAAATATCTTAAAAATTGTAACATTTTGCACAAATTGTGAAGAAATCGTTACTTTTAAGACAGTGCCTGACCCTAGACTTTTTGAAAATTCTCTTCAATTCCTCAATGAACTCCTCAATTCCCTTCCACCTCAAAAAACCTCCAATCCATCTCCAAAACACGTGCTTTAAATTGCCCCACAAAAAAGTTTTTTATTTATCACCTATAATGTCCTTCAAACTAAATATCCATTAATAATACATTAGAGACGAATTCCATCTTTTATGTTTACAATTGTCAAAGCTATAAAAAGGAGATTGTCATCTTGTCAACCCTTTTGTTTGCCACAAGAAATTCTCAAGATTGATGGCCAAAAAATGAAAAAAATATTCAACCTTAGTCATGGAAATTTTTGAGTGTATTTTAAAATAATGACTTGACGCTTTTTTAAAGAGGAAAATTGGGGGAATTAAGGGGAAGGAGGAGTAACGGGGGGTGAGGGAGCAGGGGTGGGCAACCTGTTTTGTGGCACGGTATTGTTCGGTAGTAAGCCTCGACCCAAACCACGTCACACAAATGGCATTTCCAAATATTGCTAGTGACACTCTAATGTGCCGCAGCACATAGGTTGCTCACCACTGAGCTAGAGGGTTTTGAATGGGGAACGTGGGCTGTCAAGTGAAAACTAGCAATAGAACCATCTTCAGGTGGCACGTGTGGAAGGTCATGGATCACAATTGATCTGTACGACGGGGAGTGGATCAACTGGCAGAAACTATAGAGATTCCATCGAATCCATGGAATTTTGGAATCCATAGTTTCTCCCAGATGATCCAGACTCTGTATGTCCAGCGAAGTAAGTAAGTAAGTAGCTAAGGTTAAGTCCGCACCCTTTATATTGGGAACTATATCGAAAATCCCAAAAAAAATGAAGAATTTTGTCAAAACAAGTCTAAGAGCTTGACTCACCTGAATACACACCTGCCATAAGGACTTGAAAAACAAAACAGAAGCTGAATGTGATAAAAGCAATAAAAGTATTTTGAAACAATGTGTTTATGGTTTTTATTTCGAGGAATTTTTACTGTTTTATTTTTGTTCATTTTCATGATTACTGTGATCATTTATTATTTTATTATTTTACATCTGCTGAAAACAGCCCTTTTGATAGGCAAACAAAAAACAGGAGGTCATATAATCATGAGGAGGTGTTTACTGATTAAGTAACTCTCTAAGAAGAAGGATAGATAGAATAAAGATTAGGGTCCGTCGATAACGAAAGGGCACTGCGATCTCCTTGATAAAGTAAGCCGATCTTCTTGATAAATTTAATAATGTCTGCGTATAGTTGCTTCCTTAAATCCTAAAAGTTGACCTTTCCATCATTGGGAGAAGGAAGTGGGAAGTTTGAGATTTAATTACGTCTCGAAAAATGAAAAATTGAGAAATGCAGGATGAAGTGGTTCAAAAATTCAATTTGTCAATTTTATTATTAACAAAAATGTCTTTTGGGATCAAAATTAAGGTTAACAATCCCTTTGCGGTTTTTCAACAAATTTACATCCTGTATTTAAATTTTATTTCAAAGTAACATGCAAACTACTCCTGGACAATCTACACAAATTTGACTTCCACCAGAGATTCTCAAACTGTTGTTCAGCAAAATGTACATTTACAGCTCAGTTAAAATTACTTGCTTGCCACATTTTCCTTTATTTTGAAATTCATGAATCAGGGAATCAGGGATATGACCAAAAATGTTTTTTGAGAAGGAAGAAGCTGAACATTTGACATTAGACCTTTATCTACCTTCCTTTCCAGAATCAAAAAAGGAATTAATGCATTAGAATCAGGTTTAATTGTCATTTAGAGCGCAACATGATGTAGGATGGTAATGAAAGTGTATGTCAGTTTGATGTCAAAACTGAGTATCTGCACAAGCTTTGTGATTCGACCAGCAGCAGATTCAGATGGAAAGCATTTCGTAGCGACCTAGACTCCAAGTCGGAGCATTGTTCCAGGAAGCAAGGGATTAAGTAATTTAGAGCTCTTAAGACTAGGACCGAGACCCTAAAGCATTAAAAGGTGATTGGCGGCTTTAAATTTTTGTTATGGAGGTCACATTTTGGTTCATCATTTTGATGATTTCCTTACGGCACCATGACTGCTAATTATGAATCAATTTTACTGCAACAAATACGACCAGCTGCATTGTGCTGCTAGTTAAACAACTTAACAACTCTTTCAAGATCCTTAACAACTCGTGATTAGCAAAAATTGTTTTTTAATACCCAATTTAAACGCTTTTTAACAAGGATAACATTATTTTAGATTTAACAACTTTGTCATGATTCTAATTGCGGAGGTACTAATAATGACCCTGAATTCCTAGTTCGTTTTACTATAAAAGTCGAGAAAAACTGTTAAAAATAGTTAAGAGTTTGTTAAGCCGTTGGACTTTAAAGTTACTTTTTGTGTGAATTTTAAAAATTTGTTTAAAAATGATAATTAATTTTTTGGTGATTTTTGTGTGTCTTTATGGATGTGAGTAGACTTTTGACAGCAAATTCATGCTTAGTAATCAAATTTTTCTCAAAGTTTCGCACTGCGGTGGACCTGGAGATCACAATTGTGAACCATTTGTATCAGCTTTTACCTCAATCATCGACATTTACATCAAAAATACAACATTATTACTAAAGTCAGCACATGATGAGCTCTCAACTTTATATCCACTAATTCAAGAATCACCAAGCGTAGAATAATTCGATCGATTGTTAAAAACTCAAATGAGATACTTAGGTCAATTATCTGATTCAGCAATGGTCGTCTTAAATCATGCAGAAGTGCTGACAAATTCGAAAGAAACTGAAATTTTTGATATATTTTACACGAATAAAACAACTGCTGTATATCCACTGTCATGTCTAATTATATTAATTGGAAAAGTTTATGATATACTTTCTGATAGTCAGCATAAAGTTTTATATTTAATTGTTTAAAATGGTACAGAACAATTTGTTGAGATAAGAGATAAAAGTGCATCCAGGGTGGATTTGGACGTATTCCTCCTATTCCTAATTGTTGTAAAAATTGAATTAAATGTGAACATTTTAATTGCATTTAATAAAAATTTGAAATTTTTTGAGGAAAAAAATTATTGGAATTTTTTACTGTCTTTTTTCATTTAAATCAGATATAATGTGACCGCTTTTAAGTAGAATCCACAAGACAAAAGGTGTCCTGGTGCAACAAAAGCAACATGACGAAGAGCAATAATGCAGTAATGTCAATTAGATGTCAAAACAGCGTGATAAAAAAACTGTTTTTGCGGCTAATAAATTTTATTGAAATCTTAAAAATATTGAATTTTAAAACAAACTTGAACTTTAACACTAAAAAATTATATTAAACAGAAATAAATTGAATTAAAATTATTACAAAAGAATCAAAAAATTTACAAAAATTAAATATTTTTACTAATGGAAATCTTGATTTTATCTCAACAACTAATAACCACAACAACTTATTGTCAACAAACCTATTCTTCTCAACCCTGTTAAGTAATAAATGAATTAACCTCTGTCTACAAATCTACAACCTGGAATTAAGTTCTTATTTAAAATAATAAGCAAGTTACTTCTCAACAATCTTTACAGAATTGACTTCCACCAGAGATTCTCAAACTGTTGTTTTAAAACTCACATAAAATTAAGTGCTTACTCATTTATTTTCAAAAGTTTGATAGAAATTAGGCAAATGATGTGTTCCTGATGAATTTGAAGAGCTTTTTCTGGCACTTGTGTCTAAATATTGAATAAAAATTAAATATTAAAAATTATTTTAATTTATTGAAAATTAAAGTCATCTTGTAGGAGGCCATTAAGGGTTCTTTTACTCACCACCAACATTAAAATTGTCACTAAAAGTCTTCAATTCAACCAAATGACTCTCATTTACTACTGATCGTCTATGTTGTCCATCGGTCATAAGAATTGTTGAATATTCATGATGTAAAAATCGTTCAGATTTCGGAGAACATGATGTCTCATTCAGGATCATTTCTGGAACTAGAATAAGAAGTTTGTGTGAAATTTGAGCTTTATATGATTTTTTTCAAGGCTGGTAAATTGTCGGTCTTGGTTTCGGAATTGATAATTTGGGAATAGGTCATGCACTTATTAAGTAACGTTAAAAATCGACTTTTGGTCCCTGCCATCCGTAACAGAATGCCTATATGTCACTTTGTGTCACTCTTAGCTTGGACCAACCTCACCTTCTCGCAGTAAAGATAGTCAATCCAAAACACATAGTTGGGCTATGATTAATGCAGTCAAACAATTCTCTGATTCAGATTTGTGATGGCCGAAGTCGACGACCGAAAAAGTTGGCTAGTCGTTCATTAGCCGTTTCACAACTCTGTTCTGATTAATACAGGAAGCGTTAAACTAGCACGCCGCATTCCCTAAGTCCAAGCTAATTGAACAAATAAGGCAGACAGACTGGATCTAATAATTGCATCCAAGGCTAAACCGAAACAGTCTTAAAAGTAAGCCTCCGTCGCCCTAAGAGCGTCAAGCAATAAGTAAAAGGCCCCTTAATTGTAACTCACCTTCAGGCATTGGATTTAATGGATACAATGGCGTATATTTCATCTCAGCAGCTTCAAAATTTGCATCTGCAATTTCTAAAATTCAGAATAAAATGGCAATAAAATTGAATTTTTGCCTCAAAGTTGGCAGGACTCATTTTGGAGTTTGATTCCAATTAAGTCATGAGCTGAGCTTGAAGTTGACTCAAGTCAACTTGACTCCATAAGAAGTTCAAGTCTGCTTCAAGCTCTTGTCCAAAATTCACAAGAATCCGATTTTAGAGTCAATTTCTCACCTCTGTTCCTCATCATCTGTTGCTCGACAACATATCCATAACTTTTCATCTCATATCCATTAATAGAGTCATAAAAATTTTCAGAACAACCATTTTGTGGTATAAATGTGCAATTTTCAGCTTGATGATATCTATTATATCCATTTGTGCTAACGACCGGTTCAATTGACAATTCAGATGGAATATTTGAGTGCTTTTGAGTCCCATTTGGATCATTATGGTCAATTTGGAAGTGATTTTTGATCTCAAAACCTGGAATTTTTTGTGAATTTTTGAGTGAAAATTTTGAAAAAAATTTCAAACTTTTTCGTACCTTTTTCAATCCATTCGACCACCAGCCTGCTGAACTTTTTCTCATTATTACCACAAAATTCACGAATTCCTTTCATGACGTCCAAAATTTTCTTCTCAAAACCAAGCAGCTCAATCAGTTCCGTCGGTAAAGTCAACGTACGTTCGCCAACGGGTTTTCGGCTATTTTTTGTATTTGCTCGATTAAATCGCTGACAAATTCGAGTCTCTTCACAGCATTTACAACGGCATGTCTTGTACGGACAATTTCTCATGTGATTCTTGATGCCGACGCGGATTGCGTGCTTCTTGCAGAATGTACAGAGTTGGATTCGACGTGGTGTCATGATTTGGGTTCTTATTTGGGTGGGGATGATGGAAAAAATTGATAAAATTGTTTATTAGAGTTGGAACTTACAGTAATAAAAGAAGATGAGGATGGAAGGGTTTGGAGGGGTATTGACCACCTTCACCCCGCTTCTATGTGTGATTTTTGACAAAATTAGTCGATTAATTCATACAAAATCATGCAAAACTTCAATCTTTAGTTAGGGGTCATCCAATTATTGCAAAACCCTCATAAAATGTAGTCATTTGAGATTATCAATTGGCAGGCGGTAGCCGGCGATAGAACCAGCTTTAGACGACACCTGAGGGAGGCTATGGATCACTGCTGATCTGTCCGGCCTTTGAAGCAAGTAATTAAGCTCTTAGGAGGGGTTAAGGGGTTCAAATCACATAATAAGCAAATAACCCTTAAGGGCACTAAAGCAAAAATTGAGAAATTTCTAAAAATTTCCAGAAAAACAACAAAATTGTTGAAATTAATTCCAAAACTCAATTATCAACTTGACCCCATCAAAAGACCTGATTTAATTTAATTTTTCAAGCATCTATTATTGTCTCTTATTTAATGCCCATATGCAAAAAACCTTCCGTCATAAAATGACACTTAATTCTGTCTTGCGAGATAATAACACTTACAGTAGCAATATGCCGCAATAGCCTTAATTAAGATCATTAAAATTGAAATTGATAGCTTAATGTTGTGATTGTGATTGTGTTGACCCCGAAATCAAGCAAATTGGTTAATCGATTTGAAATTTGGGAGCAGCGTGGGGTGATTCTGGAATCGTGGTGAATTTGAATTGAATTTTAATAGAATCTAAGTTAAATCTGGCATCAAGTTAGAGTCATGTCGGATTGGAATTAGATTAGATTAATCGACTTGTACTATTCGGGGTCCTTAAAGGGCCTATAGTCACTTTTGAGTCAGAGTTGACTGGACTTTGAGATATTAGGACTCCAAAAAAGTTCAAAAAGGCATTTCCACTGGAGTCCGGACTCAAAAAAAGGAGTTAAGGCGTCTTCACTTTTTAGTCATGTTATTTCTGGTTTACACGGAACGATTGTGTGCCGTTGAACAAATTCAGAAGTACCGCAAAAAATTAAAATTAAAATTCCAAAAAATAATAAAAATTACCTTAAATAATGTAATAAAAAATCCAAAATCTGATCTCAATTTCAAATTATAACAAAAAAAAATAAATCCAAACTAAAATAAACGCAACTGATCGCAACAAAAGTCAGATTAAAACATAAAATAAAAATTAGTTCGTTTTTTTATTCCACCCTTTTTTTTTAATTTAAATCAACTTGACAATCATATCAGCAAAATTAGAGCACTTGTGAGAGAAGAAAAATCGGATCGGGGAGGAGTGAACAAAATAAAAAGAAATCTCAATCCGCACGTGCTCGATGAAGGGTTCTCGATGTCCGGTTAATTTTAATTCCGATTCCGTTCTCGATCTTGGTCGATCTTCGAAAAATAGAACGATATCAGCCATAAGGGCAATATTATAGTGACGTAGCGGAGCCCTACATGTCCAAAACGCGTGTGCTGTTCAGGATTACATTAAAAAATTGAAAAATCCAAAAATTTGATGAATTTTCGGATAAAATTCATCAAAAACCGAGACTTCAAGAACCCCTACTGTTCGCGACAACTTAAATAATTTGCTGTGATTTTGGCGGCTAATTTAAATGACTTTTTGTGTAGAGAATTTAGAATCATTTTGATATTATTAGAATTTATGAGAATTTGTGCAAATTTTAATAAAAATTTAGATTGATTTGAAAGATAAAATAAAGTAGCAAAACTGTACTAAGATGAAAATTATATTTGATTAGCTTTGCTTTTTCTTATTATTTTGGACATAAAATTTCTCATAATTCTCTTAGAAGTCGCTTACACTTTACGTAACGTAGAAAAGATAATTTTTTGATTCCTTTCGAGGAACTCCATAACTCTCTTTGACTAATCGGTGTTGCAAAATAATATCCACGTCCTTCCTCTCTTAAGAGCCAGATGTGGACATAAACATTTTTTGAGTAAGGATGTGATATTTCTTTGTATGTACTGCAGACATTTAGGAGAGAAAGATTGTGGGACACGAAAAACCCTGGCAAAAATTAACAATATTTTCAAAAAGATGGGTTGTGAGAAGGATTTAGGGAACCCCTGAGCACAGCCCATCTAAAACTGTTACGCAATTAGTGAACGTTCCCCTTTAATAATCATTTGATCCATCACATCTGAGGTTGACACAAGAAAAAAAATTAATTTCCGTCAGTCAACGTTGAGATGTGATAAAAATATCAGACATGAATCTTACGCTTGTTATTTACTCATTAAAGTTTTGGAACAAAAAATATAGTTTGGAATTTCATTTTAAACGTTTTTTGATAGATTTCATTAATTTGTGATTTATTGCTTAAATCAGTAAAATTAATTAAAAATTAAGAGACAAAAAAGTTACGGTTTTTTGTTGATAAAATCATGTTTAAATTCAAATTTTGTATCATATTTTGTGATTGTGAAATTTAAAAAAGTAATTTCAAAAAATTGTGTATTTCTGTGTATGAATCAGACAAAGATCATTTTAAAATTCAATTAAACAGGAAAGCACATGGCGTAACTCCAGACCCTGCATAAGAATTAGAACAAAATCGATGAAATCCAGCATCAGATGAAAGATAAATTGATAGATTTATCCAGATTTACCCAGGCTCTGGACTTACGCCATGGGTAAATCTAAACTTTAGGGTGGGCCAATATATTAATTTTCATATAGAACCGGATTTTTTTGCCAATTCTATGCCATGCAAAACCTTTGCGAATCAGTTTTTAACATGATTTAAACATTATTTCAGAATTGGCAATATTTTTGCTGATTTAGCATTCTTTTAGATAGTAAAAGAATAGAATATGATAGCAAATTTTCAATTCTTATCGCATTTTAAATTAATTAATTAATTTTATCTCAATTTATGCATCTTGAAAGTCCTTAAGCTGAAGAATTTATTTGAATATCTTTAGAATTGATCATTTCAGATTTGAAACTTGTTGAATGACTGTATCCAATTTTAACATTTCCCCTCCATTTATCAAAACATGCGCGGTAGTCCTTTTGGAGCAATTTGAAATGTGTTCACGTGCTTAACGTTTTTTTTTCTTCTGAGGGATTTGTCAGATCTAAATTTGTACTCTTACTTACATCGCTGGCCGTATAGATCAAATGTTATCAAAAGGGAGCAACAATCGGGTGCAGATTGAAATTTTGTCGTTTTGGCGAGATTTGTTTTAAAAAAGCCTAGAAAATCGAAGAATTTTGTTCAAAAAGAGAAGGGGTTGACCTTAAACAATTCCAAACTTCAAGAAATACGCTCCTGTCCTTATAAGGAACTGCATGAAATAGCTGTCACTGTATTGTTTGTCTACACATCAAACTGACATTCTTCTTCACTGTTTTAGGCCTTGTAGTTCAAGACAAACGTCAAGATACTGTAAAAATACAAGGAAAATGCCCGGAAAAATGCAAAATTAATTCATAATTTATTAGTTCCTTTATTCAATAAAATCCCGCCTTACACAATTCACATTGACCCTTTAAATTCCTTACAACTAAAAATTAATCAACATAATTCCTTTCA
This sequence comes from Chironomus tepperi, assembly GCF_022539635.2. Taxonomy (NCBI): domain Eukaryota; kingdom Metazoa; phylum Arthropoda; class Insecta; order Diptera; family Chironomidae; genus Chironomus; species Chironomus tepperi. The sequence continues at coordinate 385,969 of NW_027226129.1, read as the reverse complement.
AATTTCACTCCCCAAAAAGTCCCTCAAAAACCCATAAATCACAATAAAACCCAAAACATATGCCAGCATGCCCATTTCCTCATGTCCACCCAACTTCCTCAACATTCTCAAAATTGGAAAAATTGTAAAAAAAATTTTCAACCAGCCGAGACAATTTTTCCACCCCAATGAAAATTCGCAGTGCGTAAAAAAAGAAAATTTTCCTCTCCCGTTGCGTAGACCAAAAAAAAATTTCAGTTCCAGATGCTTTTTTACATCCTTTCGAATCTATTTTCCATTTACACAAACACATTTGCATGAAAATTTTCCTTTTTTTGGGTTCATTTTTCAACTCTTCAATTTTTTTTTTGTGCTTTTTTTTCCTATTTTTTTGTGTCATTTCTCTTCTGCTGTGTGCTGTGTGTGTCTTTTAAGTTGAGCTGTACACACAATTTTTATTTTCTCTGTTGTGCCCTTTTTTGTGCTGTTTTGTGAAGAGAAAATTTTTTTTGCTGCCTTTTTCAGTATTAAGTTGAACGCGTTGCTGGTCGTTTGGGAAAATGAGAAATGTGCTGTAAGTTTTGGACGATTTTTGAAGGATTTTTGACTAAATTTCTTGGATTGAGTTGAGGATTTTTGTGGAAAATTTGAGGAAAATTCAGGATTAAGTGACAAAATTTGAATGCTTATTTTTGGTGTGAATTAATTTGAGTTTTTTGATTGAGTACGTCCAGGAAAATTATTTCTTTAAAGCCTTTAAAGCCTTTAAATTGAAGAATATTTTTTTATGAAAATCACAATTTTTACTGAAATTGAGAATATTACAGACAATTTAAAGACAAATTGTGATAATTAAATGCAAAAATCAGCAAAAAATATTGCGAAAATCTCTTTGAACTTTGGATATTTAAGGCTTGCTCACTATTTTAATTATGGATTTTTTAGAGAAACCAAATCTGGACTGAATGTGGAATTTTAATCGATTGACCGATTTGTGTTGTACGGGTGTTGAGTTGAATTCAAATTTGTTGAGATGAACTAAATCATACCAGCTAAGTTACCTAATTGAGATTCTGTCCATTTTTCTACTTACTTTGGCAGTATTATTTACATAGACTCCTTCTTCCCAAATTTTTGTTTTGTTGCTTTCCTTAACTGGCAAAGAGCATGCTTTCAAAAGCACAATTTAACTAAATATACTGTGAAATTTGTGTGTACTGTATAAGTAAAAAATTTAAGAACAAAAATTACCCAAATAAAGTCAACAGACAACTACTATGTTGTCGTGTTAACGCTATAGTATCAAAATGACGTGAAGATGCATTTTGAAGGGTTAGGGTCGTAGTTGCTAAGACTTTGTGAGTTTAAACTAAAAAAAAAAATCGAAAAACCTTCACAGGCGTACCTTGGAGTTCAAACACCACTTGATTTGTTATCACATGTTTTGGAATCAAGTAATACCTGAACGGGGTCCTGCTAACTCTGGTTAGGGTTCCTTGTTGAATACAAATGGATTTGATTTTTATTAAATTAAAATCAAAAATTTACAATAAATTTAACAAAGTGTCTAAGCCTACACATTTTACTTTTCCTATGTCCTGTGAGAAAATTGCCAGCAATCTGTTAGTTCCCATAAATAAAGCAAAATATTCAATTAAATGGTTTAAAATTTTATAAAAATTGTGGAAAAAGCATTAAATATTAATAACAATTTTGACATCGAACTGTGCAATTATGGAAAATATTGTGAATTAAAAATGTGAGAAAAATTATTTTTTTCAAGTCAATAAATTGAAGAAAGTTGTGTGAGTGTTGATGAAAAAAGGCTGCAATGGCAGTGCCAAGTTACTATATTTGAATCATATTTAATGAAAATTGTTGAAAAAATTAATTAATTTTAATGAAAAATTGTGAAAAAAGTTAAAATTTTTGGAATAATTTATGGAAAATTTGTGAAAATGTGTCAAAATTAAGTTAAAATAAATTTTTTAAAGATTTTTTCAACAAAGTTCAAAATTAAAGACGTCATCGATTTTCTGAAGTTCAAAAATTTTTTTCAATGTTAAATCGCAGACATTTTTATTCATTACTTTGCAAAATCTTGCATAATTTTGGTGTTTTCAACTTCCTGTGGTGTTTAATAATTGTTTTAATTAAAATAATGTGGATTTAAAGGTTTCAAAAGGCAAGAAGATTGTAAGAAAATTGAAAAATGGTAAAAATGGATTTTTAAATTGGCAAAAAAATTCAAAATTGACAAAAAATTCAAAATTGACGAAACAAATTGAAATTTTGTTTAAGAATATCCAAAAAAAGCCAATTTATTTTAAATTCACTTTAATATTGTAAAATCCATCAATATTTATTAGTTTAACTTAAAGACTTTATAACTCAGACAAAATCTATTCTGAATATTAAATCATCAAATAATGTTAAAGTGATTTAGTCATTTATTCAATTTTAATTGGAAAAAAAATTCACATCCTAGTTACATAAAATGATTAATGTATTCAACATCCGGCTCTAGACAGGGATGACTCTGACTTTAATCAGAATTTCGCATTATAACAAGTTTGAGTAGTTAAGCTGGATTTTTAATTGATTTTACGATTTGTGCTATTCAGTAATGTTTTCTGAAATCTCGGTCTTGACAAATTCTTGAGACCGAGATCGAGAATACATTGGAAATATCTGACTCGGTCTCGACATTGGGAGTCCTTACTATTCGGGGCACTTCATAGTTTATTTCAAGTTTAATTTGAGTCAATATTCTGTAAAGTAAGGGAACGTTAATTATTTATAAAGTATATTAAGGGATGTCCACTAGTGTTGAACTCAATTTGATCTACAAGTCCCATTAAGCTCCAAAACGGAATTTACTACCCCATTTAAATTCAGACGAACCTGTTAGTTTTTGGAGAAATTAAGTAATGTTTATTTGGAAATCTTCCTTCAATTTGACTGTAGTCAGTCAATGAGAATACCATAAACACTTAACTATCTATAAATCATACACCAATCATCCTTCATCACTCTACATTTTATGCAATTAAGATGTTTACACATTAAAATAAACAATAAAATGTTCCATCCATTCACCAAAAATAGACAATAATCAATATTCAGACCCCCCGACACCCTCTCACCCCAACATTCCCTTCTCCTTTTCATCCATTCCACACCAGTTGCCTAAAATATGCAAAAAATTCATCTCCAAATATTTTTAATCAATAATTAATGCTGAAAATGCTCCGGAAACAATTCGACTGTTAATAACGTCATTAACATCAAAAGAGCATTAAAATTCCTCCTTTTTTCTCCCCATTTTAACAATTTTTGTGTCATTTATTAAGGCATAAAATGCGACTGAAAACAATGAAATTTTTCTGAGCAATTTTCATGTCATAAAGTCGAGAATTTTTATTAGTTTTTTTGGGAATTTTGCTGTCGGGATGGAAATTTTGGGAGGGGATTGTGATGGGATTGGGGATGCTGGAGGGCAATTGGGGGTAAATTGAGGGTGGATTTTGGATTTAGTTGGGAATTTTGATGCAATTTTGCCGGTTTTGTTGAATTTTTGTCAAATTTTTAAGATTTTAGCCCAATTTTGATGAATTTTTGGCAATTTTTGTTGATTTTTGCCAAATTTTGAAGAATTTTGATGAATTTTTGCCAAATTTTGATGAATTTTTGTGGATTTTTGCCAAGTTTTCAGTCAAAACGTCAAAATATCCCCAAATGTTGCAGTTCATAATTCACAGTCAATCCTTAATTTCATTACCAATTAAAATTCCTCATCACATTCTTAACCCATTCACAACACCCAACTATCCACTTCCATCTATTCCAAAATACAAAAATCCCCAAAAAAATCCACAGCAAAAATCATAAAACTTTATTACACAGCAGTGAATTAAATCCAAAACAATTTTATTGGCCTCCAAAACTTCATACATAAGAACTCTATGTCCATTCAGTTCCGCAAGAGTTTCACATGACCGAGTCCATATATGACATACACAAAAAGACTCTCAGAATTTCACAATAAAAATGTGAAAATTGGATTTTTTTTTGTGCTGCTTTGTTCCTTAATCAACATACGAGGCGAGGATATAACTTTATTGCGTGCAATCGCTGAATTTAAAATGAAATTGGAGAGAAAAAAGGGATGGAAAAAATTATTGGGAAGGGTTTTTTGAGGAAAAAGGAAGGAAAAAGTTTTTGGCAGTAATGTGAAAAGGAATAGAAGAGATAAAAAGTATTTTATGATGCTACAAATCTTTCAAGTTTTTCAATTGTCTTTTGTACTTTTTTTGGGGGATTTTTGAATGGATTTTGGTAGCTTTAAGCTCATGCGTGTGGAGTTTTGGGGTGGAAAATTTGGCAAAAATCCTCAAAAATTCATCGAAATTTGGCCAAAATTCTCAAAAATTTCATCAAAATTCGGCAAAAATCCACAAAAATTCGTCAAAATTTGGCAAAAATCAACAAAAATTCAGCAAAATTTAGAAAAAAATCCACAAAAATTCATCAAAATTTGGCAAAAATCCACAAAAATTCATCAAAATTTGGCAAAAATCCACAAAAATTCATCAAAATTTGGTAAAAATCCACAAAAATTCAGCAAATTTTGGCAAAAATCCACAAAAATTCATCAAACATCGGCAAAAATTCAGCAAAAATTCATCAAAAATTTACAAAATTCCATCAAATTTCAATAAAATTCACAATTAAATCCAATCCTGACCTATCTGCACCACACCCCATTCCATCTACTTTCATTCCACTCCCATCCTCCCCCCAAAAAATTCCATTTAATTCTCATTAATCCTTGAACTGCACGACATCATCCTCTGGGTTGGGAGAAGATTTTACTTTAATGGAAGTCAAGATTTATTAAAGCATTTAAACACATTCACATGAACTACAACTTTACATCACATGTGGTCTCAAATTATACATTATAAAGAGCTTCACTAAGAATTCTCCCCTTTTGGATATGCCAGTACAGACTTGAATTACTGTTATTGAGAAAAAATGAAGGAAAAGTTGCACTAAATAATTACAGAGTAAGTTACTGGAAAGGAACTGTTTAAAGTGGAAATTAATGGAAATTTTGATGCAAATGGTCAACTTTTAAGGGTGTAATTAAGTTCTTGTAAGGAATTGTTGACATGATTTACATCAGGAGCATATCGAGAATTATTTGAAGGGGAAAAATCGAAGGAGTTGCAATCAAATAATGGCTGGGGTGCGTTAGATCCTCAGAATCGCTATCGGATAAAGTTTCGATGGACATACATTAAAGGTTCGATGTTTCAGTGTCGGTCTCGTCTTCGGTCCCGTTTTTAGCCTTTGTCTCAGTCTAAGAGCCTCAAAAACGTTCAAATGTCACCGAACAGCACAAATTTGGGTTATCGATCAAAAATCCGGTCCCAATGAGCCATGATTTGACTTATTGCCAGATTTGAATTAATTCCCGACAATATATCAGAGTCACGATGACCTAGTGTTAAATTTTGGATTTATTAACCAACTTGGACTATTCGGGGTCAATTTGAAGTCCACATGGAGTCTATTTGATTAAAGTCGACTAACCCATACTCAATCTTGATTGACTTCATCACTTTATCCTGAAACCAATGAAAAATACAGCCTATTCACTCATTTAAGAACAACCAAGTCAGCTTATTCCTCCCAAAATTCTACAAACTCATCACATCACAATTCCTTTCACAAAATTCCCAAAAAAAAAACATTCATGAATTATTCATTCATTCCTGAATTTCATCTCCATTTTCATCACATACCAAATAAATGACATAATGTGATATGAAGTGATGCATTACATATTTATATATGTACACGAAAAACACTCACAAAAGTAAAGATTAGAATGTATGATGATGGATGACGGATATGTTCATGTCCTTGACTTTAATTCACAATTGTTTGTTCTATTTTTGGATATGATGATTGGATTTTGTTTATTGTGGATGATGATGATGGGGAATATTGATGATTTGATGGGATGTTGTGTTGTATTGGGAGTGTACATTGTGTCCAAGATAGATAGCCGGACAGCACAAGTCGATTAATCGATCCAAAATCTGACACCAGGATGAGGTGTCTCTGGTATGGTGCTGGAATTTGATGAATTTAAATCAATTTGAAGCTAGTTGAGCCGAATATAACCGAATTAAGCCGATTTGAATCAAATTAAACCGAATTAAACCGAATTAAGCCGAATAAAACCGAATAGAACCGAATTAAGTCAAGTAGAACCAAATGGTACCGAATTTTGGCGAATTATGTCGATTTGGACCGAATTAAGCCGAATAGAACCGAATAGAACCGAATTAAGCCGATTTGAACCGAATAAAACCGAATAAACCCAATTTCAACTGAGTTAAGCTGATTTGAGCTAAATGAAAGTGAATTGAGCACCAAATCAGAGCCACTTTGGCCTGTGACTAGATTTTACATCGATTAACCGATTTGTGCTGTTCGGGATTGTATATTAGGAATAATTCTAAACATATTACAACATAAACTGACCAAAATATTAAAATAATAACAAAAAAATCACCAAAATTTATAAAATATTGTCTAAATTCTTAAAAAATCAAATTACTCAACCACATCCTTAACTCATGTCCAAAAAAAACTTTTATTTAACTTTTAATTTTCTCATTTTTTTCTACATTTTTTAGGAAATTCAACATTATTGAGTGTCAACACGCACGAGTTTCTTAACAACTTTTTACATTATTATTTCATACTTTATACTTAGTTTTTGCCTCATCATTTCGATCAATATTGAAGAGTGGACGATAATAAAAAAGATAAGGAATTTAATCAAGTAGAAAGAGAGAAAAGAAGAAGAAGAAGAAGAAAAAATACAAAAGAAAAAGGCAAACTTGAGGAAAATCCAATAATTTTTAAGGCAATTCATTGAATATAGACATTTTGGGATAGTCGTTAAAGATGGCTATGGCTCTTACGTCAATCAATATTCCATCATTCTTTGAGAGTCCTGAGGTAAGATATTTGGGGATATATGAGAAGAAAATGAAGTTTTATGTGCGGTTGAACTGCATATAGGAGCATATAGTATTTAATAGAACAGCACAAATTGGATGATCAATTCAAAATCTGGTTCCAGACCGGCGTAACTCTAACTTGGAGCCGAATTCGATTTGAATCGGATGTAATCCGGCTCAAATTAACTTAAATCCGGCACAAGCCATATTAAAGTCATCCTAACCTGGTACCAAATTTTAGATCGATTAAGCGACTTGTCCTATTCGGGTCAATGTGGCTAGACAGAAGTCAACTTGAGAATTTCTATGAAGCCTACCCAAATAGAATAAACTGGAACTATTCAGTTTACAAAACTGATATAAATGCTAACTTTTTAAGAAATGTCAAGTTTATTATTGGACATACGATCAAGGGTTTTCGATGTCAAGACATGTCAGGTAGTCTCGGTCTCGGTCTCGAGATAATCGAGTTAATAAATCATCTAGATTGGAACACTTTTCCCGCATAGATAAGGAGCATGCTTATGATTATCAATTATATTGAATTAACATCCGAGCAACACAAATGAAGAAGGCTCGATTATGGAACTTTAAGGGCTCCACTAAACCTTTTTTATTAACATCAAATGAAAGTTATTCAAAATTGGTGTCCATATGACTGCCACATTTAGGGTCTTAGCGGACCATTTAAAGTTCTGTGTCCGAGCCTTCTTCATCGATGACGCAAGTTATTCTCATAAGCAATTACATTTAAATACTTGGTTAATTATTGGCTTACTATCTGTTAAGGAATTAACACAACAATTTTGTATTTCAATTTCTCTTTTCAGAACGCCCTTCACGATGCTTTCAACAGAAAGAACTTACACGACTTTAAATTTGCTCTTGAGCGACTCAAAGCTAATCCAAATGCAATTATTGATGACCGAATTGGAGCTTCAATATTCAAACTGATTCTAAGAGAACCAAACTCATCAGAATACATTGAATTGTGTATCGAACATGGAGCTGATTTGTATGAAGTGAGTATATTGGATTAAGGTGTGGTTAGGGATGGATTGATGAGGTTGATTTCTATGAATCTGGTATGAATGGTTGTTAATGGCTCTAGTTAATTGATCAAAAATCCAGCTACAGATCGGTTAAAAGATGCAAAATTCAGCAACAAATCGGTGTGATTGTGTCTTGATGTCGGGTATCTGTTTAAATCGGATATTATGCCAGAGTCACGCCAGGCTGGTGCCGGGTTTTGGATCGATTAGTCGCAATTCTATGCTATTCTGGGCTAAAGTAATGGAATTTAGGGATTTGGCTTGAAAATAAAGCCGCGGCTCTAGTCTGAGGCTGTGTTTCATCCAGTTTGCCATGTGGCTAGAGCAAGAGTCAGACACTCCAAAGTACAGTGCTGTACTCACTGTACTTGTTAAATTTATATGAAAGTACAGTAAGTACAATAAGTACAGTTCTGTACCACTGGAGTGTCTGACCCTTAGGATAGAGTCACGCTGACTTGGAACCGTATTGTTGGCCTTCTATGCGCCGTGAGCCTTCCGGGTACCATGTTCTAACTACTTACTGCACTCATTCTGCAATTTGGAGCCTTAGTGACTACAAAAGGCTTTCAATCCGACCATTAATCATGTATTGTGTACCAATTGACCCAAATTGATATCCCATGGCTGTCCTAATACCAAAGGAATCGGTCTCTTTGGTTCTTAATGACTTCTATACCCTAAATTGACTCTAGACAGACTCTAGACATTGAAAATTTATTTTAATTAATTTTTTTCTCCATTTTAGAACAACAAAGTCGACCTCCGACCGCCAATTTTCTACGTCATCGAGTCATTTTCACCGGAAAATCTTGAAATTTTCTTCAAAAATTTTGACTCAAGTCGATCAAATGTCAAGTACGGCGACAAGAACTCCTTACATCTGCTAATCAAGGAAGTCACAAATGACAACTTCTCAGACTTATCAGCCTGCATCAAGATCCTCCTCGAAAATGGCGTCAACCTCAACACACCCGACGACCATTCCCGTACGCCATTCTTTATGCTGCTTAAAGTCCAACAAAAAGTCAAAAAATGTCAGGAACTGATTGAATTTGTCGTGGACAATTATGCCGTTGATGTCTACAGCTACAAGTCTGACGAGATGCTGACAATGTTTAAGGCACAAAATCCAAGCCTGAAAATACCCGAAAAAATTGAGGCTGACTTGACATTTGACTTTATGAGGAACTTGCTGCTCAAAAGAAATGACGAAAAATTCATCAAAAGTTTTAAAAATTTTAAGTCAAAAAATTTTGACGATGAAAATTTTCATGAATTTTGTGCTGAATTTGTGTACGAGGCAGTCAGGAACGGAAGTGACGAAGTCATTGTGGCACTAAATTCTGAAGGAATTAACGTCAACCAAACATTATCCACAGCTGTCAAATCCCCAGCGGAACTAGCTTGTTCCTACGGCTACCACAAAGTCCTTCAAGCCATGATCAAGTCAGTTCCAACGTCCGAAAATTTACTGCACCAGATCCTGCATGCCAGCTACCAAAAATCATCAAAAAATTCAAAAATTAATCACCAAAAGTGCTTTGAAATTGCTTTGCCTTACTGCGATGTCAACAAGCCGGATGACTTGGGGTCGACGCCACTCCACTATGCAGCACATCATCGGAACTCAACGGCCGTACTCAAATTACTCGAAATGAATGCATTTTTGGCGCCAAAAAATAAATTCCATGAAACTCCACTGGATGATATGAAGGCAGACGTCCTTGAACAGGCACTGGACAGCCGTGTGGAAGTGATTCAGGTGCCAAAGGACATGGAACAAAAGGAACTGAATATATCGATAGATTTTAACATCCTTAAGCCACCTGGAAGTTCAGGCGAGGCTGAATCACTTGAAATTATGTCCAAAAATGCTGAATTACGTCCATTAATTGCTCATGTTGTAATTGCCACATTTATATTCCTTAAATGGAAGCGATTAAGCTTGATATTCTACACAAATTTCATCATGTTTACAGTCTTGATGCTGACATTCATCCGGTACATCATCATGTCCCATACGATGTCCGATGATGAAAAATTTGAAAGTTTAAATTTTAAAATTTTTAAAATTTTATCATTTTTTGGGATTTTTATGCTGTTTTTGAGGGAGTTGTTCCAACTGTTGCTGTCTATGTCATCTAATGTCAGCTACTTCAAGTCACCGATCAATATTTTTGAGATTATTTTCATAATTTTGGCATTTTTATCACAAATTTTAGAAAATTCAATTGATTTTAATGAGATTCGTGTGCTGCGTGCCTTTACGATCTTGTGTGCTGCATTTGAGTTCCTGCATCTGGTTGGAGAGCTGCCATTTTTATCGATTTCATGTCATATGGTCATTCTGCAGAAGGTTGCATTTACTTTCTTGAAATCATTGCTGTTGTACTCGATATTATTGGTGGCATTTGCATTGAGCTTCTTTGTGCTGTTTGGTGGTGATAATGAGGAACAGAATGGAGTGACTGGTAAGTTTTTGGAGGTTAAGGGTTCGGATTATGGTTCGAATTAGAAGTTTGGTTAAATGTCCGGATTATGTCTCTGTTTTGGATTTGGATTAGTGGATTTGGTATGATTTTGGACTCAGATTAGAGTTGCGGATTAGGGTTCGGATTACCGTGCGGATTAGGGTTCTGATTATTGTACGGATTAGGGTTCGGATTAGATGGAATTTGGTTAAAGGTTCGAATTAAGGCTCAGTTTTTAAATTGGATTATTGGATAGTTTAAGGTATCATTTGGGACTCAGATTAGAACGTGAATTTGGGTTCGGATTGGCGTGCGGATTAGGGTTCAGATTGAAGTACAAATAAGTATTCGGATTGACGTCCGGATTAGGGTTCATATTGTTTGATTATGTTTCGGATTAATTTGCGGATTAGGGATCGGATTAGTGTGCGAATTAGGGTTCGGATTAAGGTTCGGAATAATGTGCAGATTAGTTTTCGGATTAATGTGCAGATTAGGGTTCGGATTAATGTGCGGATTAGGGTTCGAATTAATGTGTGGATTGGGGTTCAGATTGACGTTTGGATTAGGGTATATAATTGACGTGTGAAAAAGGTTCAGATTGACTTGTGGATTAATGTTTGGATTGACGTGCGGATTAGCATTCCAATCAGCATTCGGAATCGGATTTGAATTATTACAGATTAGGGTTTTGATCTATAGCTTGATGTAGGATTAAGTTAAGGGTTCAACTCATGAATTCGGATTAGAGTTCGGTTTATGGATTGGCTTACTGTTCGGACTAGAGTTCCTAATCTTAAATGATCTCTTCCTCAACATTCTAATAATTCCATACCTTTTTTTTTAGAAAAACCAGTCCCAGAATCATCAGAAACCACAAAAGATGACTTCACAAATTTTGCATACCCTGGAATTGCAATAATCAAGACATTCGTGATGCTGACCGGTGAATTTGATGCAGCAGCAATGTCACTACACTCCAAAGGAGCTTACTACTGCATAATGTTCCTGTTATTCATATTTGTAGTCACAATTGTCCTATTTAATCTCCTCAGTGCACTTGCTGTTGATGATACACAAAAAATCAAGGCTGAAGGTGAGCTGATTGACTTGTGTGCCAGAATCAAAGTCTTAAGAAAATACGAAAAAATGATTATGGGAAAAATGCGAGGTTTTGGATTTTGGAAGAGATTTGAACATTTTGTGACTGTTTTTCCGCAAGCAATGCCAGATGGAAAGATTTACATCCAGCCAAATAAAGGCTACCTGGTCACATCCAAACAGATCAAGCAGTCACCAAGTGAAACATTTGTTGAAATTGAGGATGATGACGGTGACTTTGGATGCATTAAAAGTAAATTAAAGATGACAAAAGACTCAAAATGTTGTCTGATTTGTAATAGGCTGGATAGTAAGATAGGCAAGAAGATAAGGAACATTTTGGATGCTCGGAAGGAGAAGGAACTGATGGAGAATGAGAGGAACTCGATGGCACAGGAAATTAAGGATATGAGAGCTGAATTGAGGGATATTAAGGATATTTTGAATAAGAAATGTTTTGTTAAGAATTGAAATGTAGATTTTTAATATTAATAAGGTTATATGCTTCATATGAGATGGTATATGGGGAGTTGATCAGTTATTAGGTAACCTATCCTCTGTATTAACCTTACCGTGTACTAATCCATCCCTTTGCACCAATCCATACTCTGTAACAGCCCATCTCCTGTATTAATCTGTTCTCGGCATCGACCCATATACTGTACTAGCCCTTACCCTGTATTAGCTCTCACCTTGTATCAACACCTTACCCTTTACCTACCCACACCCTTTATCCACCCATCCCCTGTATGAACCCATCCACTGTATCAACCCGTATCCTTTACTAATACATACTCTGTTCGAACCCATCTTCTATACCAACCCATAGACTGCATCAATCTATACCATGTATTACCCCATTTTATCCACCAAATGATACCCAGTAACGGCTTATGCCTTGTACCAACCCATACCGGGTACCAACCAACACATTGTATTAACCCTTCTCTGTATCAACCTATACCGTGTATCAAGTCATCCTCTGTACCAACTTATACTCTGTGTCATTCCACTCCCTTTAATTTCCCGCCCTTCCCTTATTTTTCCGAAGTTTGAATTGCTGCAAGCATGATAAACCCCTCAACCCCCAACCCCTCTAAGAAGGTTACGTAATAAGTGAATGGCCCCTTTTAACCTAAAGTTATAAGTCCACATAATAATCTCAGACAGTGTTGTCCAACCTGTGTTCCACGGCATTCTAGTGTGACCACTCTAAATTCATTCAAATGTCATGAAACTCATGTCGTGTGCAGTTTCAACAAGGGTCAGACACTCCAAAAGAACAGTACTGTACTTTCTGTACTTGTTGAATTTATAAGAAAGTACAGTAAGTACAGTACTATACCATTGGAGTGTCTGACCCTTGAGTTTTAGTCGTGACTTACCACCAAAATGTCCCATTACCACAAAACAGCATGGACAACACTGTTCGGATCTAGGAAGTTGAATAAAAATTTCACAATAAAATTTTGCAATAAATTTTGAGGATAATGACTTAACACGATGTTAATAAATAAGTCTAGCCTTATTTGCTATCAATGCTTTATAATTACCGGAAATTTTAGTTAAGGTGATTAATTTTTTTTATGGCTTTAAAGTATTTAAAAATACCTCAAATAAAAAAAGTATGTCAATGTTTAAAGAAATATGTGATTTGTCAGGTAGTTTTATTATTTTACAGGATTTTGTTAAGGTACAATTATGTTTATGATGAAAGATTAATCAGTAGCCGACGAATGTTTGAGATTTTTCAAGAAAATTTGTGATTTGAATTTGAAAAATCCGTTATGGAATTTTAGAATTGTCGGTAAAACAGATTTATAAAATTTGGAGATGTTTGCTTATTCCAAGCTTATTCTACTGATAGAATCCCGAAATTCACATTTTCTAGGAACCTGATATCAAACCTGCATCTACTTAGTGTCAATCTAGAGCATGTGAAGTGATGATGTCAACTGAAATTGACTCTAATGATGGCTATTAATTGCCAGTTTCGGATAAAATCGACAAAAACCTGTAGAAAAATGACTTTAACATGCTGTCGATTATGAATACTTCCATACATACTTACTTAATTCGCTGGTCACACAGATCAATTGTAAACCATGGCCTACCTCAAATGGCACCAAAAGCTGGCTCTATCGCTGACGTGAGTTTGTCAATTGCCAACACCATATGCAATATTGTCACTATCGACAACTTCTATCCAGGGGTTCTTTTGGTCTACCACGAGCTTTTTACCATCCACAAAGTCGGATTTAAAGAAATTATTTAGTGGAGCTTCTACAGGTCTTTCGAAGCATATCCTTCCATAAGTAACTACTCTCAAAGTCCTGTCGGCTTTGATTTAGTCTATAACTTGATTTGTGGCCGTCTTCAAATTAAGACTTGTTGGGTTGTTGGTTTGTTTCAGCTATGTATCCTCATAAATCTCAATTGGCCATAACAGTCAACAAATTAAAAGGGCGTTCATTTATTACGTAACACTCTTAAGGTTGCATAGAGTGGGTAAAAAGGTCAGGAAGTTCATTTTATACCTTAAGAAATTCTTGAAGGGTCCTTAATTTCTAAGTAAGTACAATAAACACGTGTACCTATTTACCTTGTTTAGTCTGCCACTTAATCTATCAAAAATATTATTATTAACGACATGAATTAAAAGAAACGTTTTTGTTATTAAAAACAATATTTATCGGCAGTGATAATATTTGATATTTTATATTTTATTTAAAATGCATTCGGGCAAGTTTTATTCACGATTTTTTTATTATAGCTCTGAATAAGCTTATTGTTGGCTTATTGTTTTCAGTTTAAACTCTTGTTAATTATTATTTATGGATAAGATTGTTGTAAGTAGGCTTGGACAAAGAATGCTCAGACTTAAAGTTTTTGATTTTAGCTTATCGTTCGTCCATAGCTGCTGTGGCCTGAGTACTAAGGAGAACGATGTCAGGATTTGTTAGATCCGTCGAGTTGTCTAAGAATTGCTTTGTAGTCTCAGTCTCGATTTCGGTCTCGATAACAGTCACAATGACTTTTTGCCAGGTTTTCAGTTTGCTGATATAGCTCTACACATACTTGACACCATCTTGTTGCAGAATTTTATGATGCTCAACATTAATAATAATAATTATGAATTCCTCGCGAGAAGTTCAATAAGCTACCCATATGGCATTGCGATCCTTATCATCACGTGCAAAAAGCTACAATGAGAAAATCTAGTAAATATTAAATTGAAAGTTCTCAACAAAAGCTAAAAAGCAATTAAGTCTTCTTTTTCTGTTTGTATTGCCTTAATTGCTCAAGATCATCCATTTTTTTATCTGTGTTGTCACGTAAACTTGAAATGGAAATTAGTTTTTAAGGTTTGTAGTCAGGTTTGTTTTGCTGATCCTCGTCCTTAAAAAGCTAATGTAAACAGTATTTAGTAAATAGTTTAGGTCATTTAGAACTAAGTAATTACAACTTAAATATATTAATAGACAATTGTTCCTGTAAATTATAAATGACAATGCAATATGACGTAATGAAAAGCAAAACCTATTTTGAATCGTCGATTCTATTTCAGTCCGTCGTAGTTTGTACCAACAACCTTGGAGACAATACATGAGTAGACTAGCTTGTGTCTGCTTACTTTACAATTTCATTAGAAACAGAAAATGCTATTCTGCTGTTTTAAAAGATAAAGGATTATGTGACTCATGGTGTCAAAATGGAAGGGGGTTAGGGTTGGAACTGAGGTGTCAAACGTGTACCAAATTCTTCAATTTTTTAATGGGTTGCTTGATATGCTTTCCCTAAATTTGGATCAGGATCGATATATACCGGGAAAGTCCAATCCCGAGTCCCGTGTCCTGAATATCCGTAATACCGTAATTTCGGTAAAGTATACACTCTTCGAGACAAAATATCCACAAACTTAACCTTCCTCCTTCCCTCTCTTTAAACTTTTCTCTGCTTCAGCTCTAAAGCACTTTGATTACCTTGCATACCATGAATACCCCCTAACAGGCAATGAGACCGCTTTTAGGTAACGTAGTGGTCTTTCTGGGACGTCATGGATCACAATTGATCTGTTCGACCATCGAAGAGGCAAGTAAAGTGACATTTGTGAAATACGATATCATACTCTTTGTCTGTTAGGGACCTTGAGTACCCAGAGTACTTGGAGTACCTAAAATAGGAAATAAGGACGTGTTTATCAGATAGGGAGTTAGGAGAGACAGTGGTGTAACCAGAGAATTGAGGGATTTTATCCCCAAAACTCACTCCTACACACATCATTGCTAGTCATGCCCTGATCACTGTTATTCCTTCTATTGTCACAACCTGTCACTACAACTCATAAATGTTCCACAAAATCACCAATATTATTTTTCATATCACAAACTTTATTCACTAAATATAACAAAAGAAGAAGAAGAAGGAACTTAACCTAAAAAGTAAATTAAACAATTGTTCTGTTAAAGCTACAAATAAATGAAAATTCACTTTGACAGTCACTACTTGATACTTTATACTGTCCATTACTATTTGTCACCGTCATACAATTGCCTAAATTTTGTGCTGTCGAATTAATCCACGCAAGACGTCCCGTCCAATGATATTTATATGTATTTGTGCCTGCTAATATTGTCCAATTTCCCGTAGCTTCCTTATTTCCATTAATCCAAATTGTCTTTGGACTGTCGGTGCCATAAACTTGTCCCGATGTCCTGAGTATGCTGTCCTGTACAGCAACATTAAAATTTGGCATTAAAATCATGTTGTTGGCTTCACAGATCTGCTTTGCTGTGTCCCAATTGACTGTTATGTCCACAAAACATGATGACTCAAAATAACGAAAATTTGTGTCAAAAATGTCAAAATATTGATGACAAAATGACAAATATGCATCGGGTGTGCCTGATAATGTCAATTTTATGACACAAATTAGAAAAATTATTAAAAATTTCATCGCCTTTTTGCAGCCTTTACTTCACGACATTTAAAGTAAGACTGGATGGAATTTTTACAATATTTTAATTTTAAAAGTCAGGCTTTTTGTGTGTCGGCGTCACGACGTCGAACTTACATTGTTAAATTGATATGACAGGAATGTTGGAATTTTTCGATAGGAATCGTGATGGACTTGCTGATCATTTGAGTCAGTTTTTTGGTTCGATTAATTTGGAAATAAATTTTAATTTTTATTAAGAATTTCGCAAGATTTTTGAGGTTATGTTTGTAGTCTGCAGTCCAGTGGTGGGCAATCTTTGATTTTTTTGGCACACTTTTGTGGAAGAAGTTAAAACCGCATACGACATGCGCCTACACTATTGTACCGTGACACACAGGTTTCCTACGACTGCTGTAATCAGAACCCTTCAGTGGGTGATAGGTGGGGTTAAACCTTCCTATTTTGAAAACGACCCTGTATTGACTATCCTAAAATCCATCTTCAATTCAACCTAGGGATTTGAAATCCTAGTTGTGATCCATGACCTCTGTTAAATGGAGTCTGAATCTTTTGTCAATCAGTTTCGGTCTGTTTCGGTCTGTTTTGGTCTATTTCCGTCTGTTTCGGTCTATTTCGGTCAATTTCGGTCTGTTTTCGTCTAATTCGGTCTATTTCGGTCTATTTCGGTCTATTTCGGTCTATTTCGGTCTGTTTCGGTCAGTTTCGGTCTGTTTCGGTCTGTTTTGGTCTATTTCGGTCTATTTCGGTCTATTTCGGTCTGTTTCGGTCTATTTCGGTCTATTTCGGTCTATTTCGGTCTGTTTCGGTCTGTTTCGGTCTATTTCGGTCTATTTCGGTCTGTTTCGGTCTGTTTCGGTCTAATTCGGTCAGTTTCGGTCTATTTCGGTCTGTTTCGGTCTATTTCGGTCTATTTCGGTCTATTTCGGTCTTTTTTGGTCTATTTCGGTCTTTTTCGGTCTATTTCGGTCTGTTTCGGTCTATTTCGGTCTGTTTCGGTCTATTTCGGTCTGTTTTGATCAATTTGAACCTGTTTTGACAATTCTTAAGTTTTGAGGTTAAGATACAATTTTCGAAATTGTGAGGTTATGTCAACATCTCTTCTGCAAATTCAAAAATTAATTCAAAATTCATTTCAAATTTTTAACCAAATTTTATTCTAAAAAATACCCAATAACAAGACTATCCTCATTCTAGAGTCAAATCACAAATTTGTACAATTAAGTCTGCCAAAAAAAATCACAAAATGTCAAATTTTAATTCCTTTAAAAATCATTTCACAAATGACGTTCCTTTGCCTCGCACTTAATTCCGACAATTTTACACTTTTCTTTAATTTTGTTGCCCGTGCATGATCAGCTATGATCCATTCATTATCTAAAATATTCACTGGTGTCCATCGGACAAAATAATGTAAATGACTGCTGTCGTAGTTCCGCCACGAATGCAAAATTAAGCC
Source organism: Chironomus tepperi (assembly GCF_022539635.2). Taxonomy (NCBI): domain Eukaryota; kingdom Metazoa; phylum Arthropoda; class Insecta; order Diptera; family Chironomidae; genus Chironomus; species Chironomus tepperi. Next base: position 367,904 of record NW_027226129.1, on the reverse strand, counting down.
TTGAAATTGAATTGAATTTGGAAAATTTTGAATTTTTGGAATTATTTTGCCAAATTGAAGTCTTTTTGTGATTTCATAATTTGTGAGCAGTCGGCATGGAACTGATGGATTGTAACGACTTAGGGCTGATGTGACTGTCTCTAATGGATGAATTAAATTTTGAATTTTTAACGTTTTTTGGAGAATTTTTTCAATTTCGGTCAATTTTTCGTCATTTTCGATGATTTTTGCGATCCTTTGTGAGCCTCGGGAATGGTGTGAGGTTGGGGGCTGTTTTGGTGTGGTTTGGACGTATTTGATGGATGAGGTGGTGAATGAGCTTGGCTCTTTGAAGCCGCTGTTGATGAAAATAATGAGAATTGTAAGAATTTTTGAAGAATTTTGGTGAATTTTTGAGAAATTTTGGTGAATTTTGAGGAATTTTTGAGGATTTTTGGGGAATTTTTGAGGAATTTTGGGGAATTTTTGAGGAATTTTGAGGAATTTTTGAGAATTTTTGAGGAATTTTGAGGAATTTTGAGGAATTTTTGAGGAATTTTGAGGAATTTTGAGAATTTTTGAGGAATTTTGAGGAATTTTTGAGGAATTTTGAGGAATTTTTGAGGAATTTTGAGGAATTTTTGAACAATTTTGAGGAATTAACATTCTTACCTGTCAGCAGGACTCAATTCCCTCTCATCGTCGTCACTAATTTCAATAATTTCATCAATTTGATCAAAATAATTCACAATTTTGCACTTTTCAGTCGACAGTCTTCGTTTCTTGGCTGAATATTGTGAAATTTCGGAAGTTTTTCGCTTCATTTGCTTCTTTTTGATGATCATTTCGTCAATTTTGTTGATTATTTTGAATATTTGATCATAATTTGTTGATTTATTTGTGGAATTGTTGAAATTATTCATTTTTTGATCAATTTTTTGTGATTTTTAGTTGGAAATTGAACTCAAATTTGTTTTTTTTTTTTTAAACACTTTTTACATTATTAATGAAGTTTTAAAAGCTGCGCATTTGAACATGACTAAAATCAAGTTAAATCTAAATTTAAGAACATAAAACAATTTAATTTAATTAATAAAACCAAAAATTTAGTGAATTTGTTGATTTTGTTGAATTTTGATGAATTTTGCAATATTTTGTTGACTAATTTTTTGAATGTTTGAGTTTTTAACAATTTTTAACAATTTTTTTGATTAATTTACAATTTGCTCAATTTTGATTATTAATCTTGTAATTTAATTGATTTTTGTCATAACTACCTCAATATTGATGAATAAAATGCTAAATTCAGGCATATAACGTCAATATTAAACCATTCGAAGAATTATTTTAAAAAAATTTATAATTTATTATAATAAAATTAAAAAGGATTGTAAAGTTTTTTAATTATTTCTTTTTTCAAAAAAATTTTATTTTTCTAAATAATTTTTGAAAAATTTTAAACAATTTTTAAATTTTTTATAATATAATTTTAAACTTTATTAAAAACGTTATTGAAATTATTGAACTTTTATTACTATATAAATAAATATTAGTATTTTTATAGTAAAAATATTGAATTTTATTTAATTTTTTTTAAAAATTTATAGAAAAAAATAGTGAAATTTTGTAAATTTTTAAACGTTTTAAAGAAACATTGAAATTGTTTTGACAATATTAAAAGTTTTTTATATAAAAACTTGAAGAATTTTAATTAAAAATTAACAATCACTTTAAAGAATTAGAAGAGTTTTTAAAAGATATTGAATAAATTTGCTTTAAAACATTTAAATTAGATTTTTAATTCTTTAATTTAAAAATAACTATCTTTATTTTAAACTTTATTAAAAACTGCAAAACAATTGCAAAATCCTTTAAAATTTCACAATTTTAAAATAACTTTTTTTTTATTTATTTATTTTTATTTCAATTTCCCTCCAAAATTCTTTACGTTAATCGTCCAAATTCACAACATTAAAAATCTTCACAAATTATCCAACTAAATCCAATTCCAACACCAAAATCCAACTCTAATTTCCACTTTTCACATCATTTTCACAATTTCCATCCATTTCCACTTCAAAATCATCCCCAAAAAGTACAAAAAAATAAACAAAATAAAATGCTCAACTGTCAACAAGTTGAAACGTTACCTGCCCGACGTAGCACGTAAAGTCACATCCAAAAAACATTTGTACATCTCCGGATAGTCGACACTGTTGGGTACGCCACATCCAGTCGACACTCACCCACACATGCACACCAAATCCAAACAGTGTTAAAAAAAAAAAAAATTTTTTTTTTGTTCAACCGAGTCAGAAAAGAAAAAGTTTTCATTGAGAATCGAAGTTGGACAGGCAGTGAAAAAAAAAATAATAAAAATTTTTTAATTTTAAAAATTGCGGAAATTTGGCCGACTTTTGAGGAGCTTTAAAGTGTGATTAAAATTGACAATGAATCAAGTCGCGTTAATTGAGTGAAAGTTAAGACAAATTTTGACCAAAAATCGAAGAAATTTAAAAAATAAAAATTGAAATTTGAAAAATTTTCTCCCACAAATGTGAAAAAAAAAAATTTGAAAAAAAGTGAAAAAAAAATCAGCAAATTTTTGTGGAAATTTTTCAACGAGTTGGAAATGTGAAAAAAAGAAAAAAAAATTAAAAATTAAGAAAAAAAAAATCAAAATTTCGGTGAAGTGGAAAAAAAATGAAAATCAGCGGATTGTGAGAGAGAGGGAGAGAGTGAGAGAGAGAGAGTAAGAAAAAAAAAATGAAAAATCACAAAAAGAGAGCGGAAAAAAAAAGTTTTTCAGTCCAGAAATAAAATAAAAAAATTTTCAACTTTTTATTTAATTTTTGCAATATTAAAATTGAATTTTGTGATGAAAATTGAACATTGTTGTGGATTATTGATCAATAGTGAGGCTTAATGTCTGGAAATGTGAGTGAATTTGTGGATTTTTTTGTGGAAAATTGAGAATTTTTTGATTGTGAAAATTTTAGGGAGGAATTTTGTGAAAAAAATTTTCATTCAAGGACTGATTTTCTCCGGCATTATGTGCAGCACCGAGTTTTCATTTTCTAATTCAACTTCCTGGTCCAGTGCTTAGTCCAAATGATGCCAATAGTCAGTGAAATAATCAGAAAAAATTCAATTTAATTTAGAATGAATTATTGAATTTTTTCACGAAAAAAGTCAAATTAAATTGAAAAATTAAAGATTTTTACTAAGGGGTACCGATCTTCCATCCTCAAATACCTCGCAACCTTGGTTCACATTACTGTCAGTGCTCTTGCCAAGTATCACAACTGCTGAAAGCTCCATAAAATGTTCAATTTTTATTCCACATAAAAAAAGCGTGTAAAAACTTCAAAAAATTGATTATTTTGATCCAAAATGAGGAGCTTTGAGCCCCAAAAAGTGACAATTATCAAGTTATGATGTCAAATTTTAGTCAAGTGGCTTCACGATTAATTCATTATTGGAGTCCATTGGAGCACAACTCCGAGAATCCTATCAACTGTGTCTCAGAGTCACATAACTAAGGATCAGATACTTCAAATTGTACAAAACTTACTTAAAAGTCGTGAGAATTGTGAGAGTCTTTGTCATATTGGAGATACTCTATGTTTAAGACAGAATTGACAGCCCTTTTTTAAGATTCTGACTACAGTGGAATCCAATTCCGATCGAGTCCTCAACAGTGTAGTCCACATATCACTGTAGTCCGACTTCAGAGTCCATTTGTAGCTCTAATCCAGAAGTCTTGTCAATTCTTATTTGAAAGTGCGGTTTCTGATGAGATTTACTCACAAAAGTGTGACACAGAATTCCGGCTTATTGTCTAACCACTTGACCACAGAGGCCTCACTCTCGTACTGGTAGATAAGCCTTTATATCTCAGATTGCACTCTGATGAGACACCAATACAGCTGACTCGAATGATAATCATTGAAAGCTTACAATGTATCTCGTGAACAGCGATTCTAGACTAAATTCTATTTTCCACTAAGAGCTACATTCCAGCCTAGTGTCGGAGGATCATTTCTACTTATAACTACATACCTTCCGGATCATTAAACACGAAAGGCTCACGATGTGAAATTGTCCGAAAATTCAACCATAGGCTGAGTTCGACTTGACAGACTCACTAACCATATAGGCTGACTTGACTCTAGCCTGAGTTCGGATTTCATGGATTACCAAACCAGGCCAAAGAGACTCTGGCTTAAGACTAGAATCAATGAAATCAATCCAGAGTTGCAAAACAGGCACCTTCAACAGACAAAAAGCGTGCAAATTCTTGATAATTTACACGGTTTTTGCCTGTCACTGGTGCTTTTTTTGCAACTTTGAATCAATCCATTCTCAAACCAGAATCAAGTCAGTCTTTAAGCAAATTTCCCAACAATTCTACGCTATGTGCTTTGCAAAAATAAAATTCTCAACTTTACATATAGAATGTCCAAGGTCGACTCTTTCAATCAACGTCATTAAAATTAATTTATAAAAATTAGATTTAATGATGTTAATACAATCCAAAAGTATTACAAAAATTCATAGAAATACATGCAAATGTTTATAAAATGACTGAAATCTTGTGACATTCATTTCCGTAATCCAAAAAGTTTTGGATTTAATATTGAGTCAAATTCACTAAAGTCATATTCAGAAAAATTAAATCCACTAAAATTAGATCTACAAAAGTTAAATCCACTAAATTTGTATCCAATAAAGTTAAATCCAATAAAATAAAATCCACAAAAATCAAATCCACAAAATTCCAGACCTAAGCTTGACAATTGATCAAAAAATCTAGACTTGACCTACCCGAATGTCCCAAATTGGTCAATTGATCCAAAATCCGGTCCCAAGCCGACATGGCTCTGACTTGATGTTAAATTCAGTTTGAATCTTGAGCAATGATCGCAGTCGACTCTGATTTTGTATGAAAAAAGTCGACTGAAGTTGATTTGGTTTTATATAAAATTTGAGCAGAATTCGAGCTTTGATCCAGATTCTGACCGAATATAACAGCAAGTCAGTCAAGAGTCACACCAGCCTGATGTCAGATTAAGGATCAATTAACCGACTTTGTGCCATTCAGGCTGAATTTATTGAGTACAACAACTAGTTGATATTGACAACTTAATGTCCAGTTATGAGGACGACAACTGTCATCTGGCTACATACAGACATTAAATACATCCAATTCAGCTAGTTGTAGACTTAAAGCTTGTTATTCTTCAAATCAATAATCAATAAATAATTCAATTTTTATAGTTAAACTTGTGAGGTTCTAATAGGAATTGAGTCAGAATTAGACATAAAAAATGGAATAAAAAGTGTCAAAAAAAAGTGAAAAAAAGTGAAAAAAATTGTAAAAAAATTTAATTAATTTATCGAATTTATGCTATAAAATTAAGTCACAAATGCTGAACTAAAGCCACAAAAAGCAGCAACAACAACAACAAAAAAAGTTAAAAACGTAAAAGAATTTCTTCTGAGAGATCCAGGTGAGTCAACTTGTCTTCTTATTGTTCTTCCGCTAGTTCATATCCACATTTTTTTTTTATATATATACAAAGTATATCCAATGTACCTACATACATTGAAACACAAAAAAAAAACGAGAGAAAAAAATTACAACTTTGCACTTATTTAACAATTTTTTTTTTATATTTTACTTCTTCTGCTTCTTTACTTTTTGACGTGCTTGTGTTGAGGGAAAAAGTGTGAATTTTGGTGGGTCAGTATGGGTGGCTTTGGGATTTTTTGATGATTTTCTACTTGGGCTAGTTAATAATGAAGCTACAGACTCAGAGATTAGAGTTAAAAACTAATTGGAGTAGTGTCTAGTACTACAATTCCAATCTAGTACTTCAGCAAAATTTGAGTGAAATTTTGGTACTCAAACAAAGTTCAAGCACTTCATCAAAAATCTAGTACTTCATTTTAATTCTAGTACTACAGTAAAATTCTAGTACTTCATCAACAATTCTGGTCTTTTAGAAAAATTCTAGTACTCAAGTAGATTTCTGGTATACCAACAAAATTTAGTACTTCTGCAAAAAGTCTAGTGGTTCAGTAAAATTCTGGTACTTCAGTACAATTCTTCCACTTAAATACAATTCTAATACTACAGTTGAAGTTCTAGTACTTCAAAAAAATTCTAGCATTTCAGCAAAATATCAGTATTTCTGCAAAAAATTCCGAAAAATTCTAGTGCTTTAGCAAAATTTTAGTGCTTCAATATAATTCTAGTACTTTAGTGAAATTCTAGTATATCAGAATAATTCTGGTATTAATCAAAATTCTAATACTTCAGTAAAATTCTAGTACTTTAATCAAATTCTAGTACTTTAGTAAAATTCTAGTACTTCATTAGAATTTTAGTACTGATTCAAAATTCTAGTACTACAAAAAATTCTAGCACTTCATTGAAATCTTGCACTTCAGTCGAATTCTAGTACTAAGTAAAATTCTAGTACTACAGCATAATTCGATTACTACCACAAAATTCTAGTACTTTAGAAAAATTGAAGTACTTCAGCAAAATTCTAGTACTTCTACAAAATTCTAGTACTTCACCAAAATTCTAGTACTTAAGTAAAATTTTAGTACTTTAGTGAAATTCTTGTACTTCTCCATCTTCTTCGATTCCTCCAACTTTTCCTCATTTCCATCCAATCCTCCATTCCACACCCAAAAAATCCACCTCAAATGCGCCTCAACCTCATCCCATTCCTCAACCATACCTCTCATCTCTCTCACATCCCTTCTTCGTTATCATCAATTTCATTTTGCTGTCCATTTCGTCACTTCTTATTGCCGCTTACTTAACCATTACACTCGAGTGAGTAAGAGAGTCTTGGATGTACTGCAGAGAAAGAGTATAGAATTGAATCCCATAGACATGAACGAACAATGTGTCTAACGGTGAATGGACATACATGGTACACACCATTAATGTTTCTAGTATTCGACTTGCTGTTCACTTCTTGGATATACTTTTTTTTGAAAATATAAAGTAAAGAACTTTTTAATGATGATGATGCGGAGCAATTTAGATAATTGTTTTGAAGTTCTGACTTGAAAATTGCTCTGCGTGTTCTCATCGTGGTTTGTCTGTGCTGGGGTTTGATGATGATGAACTATGGAAAGTGTTAACTAGTCAAGCGAAACAATAAAAATGGGAAATTTGTGTGAGTAATTTAGAATAAAATTGTTGGATTTTTTGTGGGAATTGTGAAGGGGAATGGATGAACAGACACCAAACCCCATCAGGAACGTATCCAGACACCCAACCCTCCGGATACACCAGATACACCCTCTGGATTCAATCTTCGTGGAGTTTAAGAGTGAATCCAAAGGGTTGGGTGTCTGGATACGTTCCTGATGAGGTTGACCTTGTAATTCTTATTAATCCATTATTTCAAAATTTCAAATTTAACAATTTTGAAAAATTCAAATTTTAACGGTTTTGAAAAATTCAAATTTAACAATTTTGAAAAATTCAAATTTTAACGGTTTTTTTAATTCAAATTTTAACTGTTTTTCAAAATTAAAATTTTTTTCTCCTTTTTATTAAAAAATTATTCAAATTTAATGAATTTTAGCTAATTTAATTTAATTTTTTTTACAACTTCCTGAAAAAAATTAAAAATTTCATTGAAAAACGAATAAAAAAATATCGAATAAAAAGCAGCAATTTTGAATATTTCAATGAACATTAATGAACATGCTCAGTTTTGCAAATTCCAACATGCTTTTTTGAATCAATGAATAAGATAAAAATCGAGCATTTTGAGCTTTATTCTCTGTGGATTGTAACTGAATATAAAAAAGTAATTTTTCAACTTGAATTTTCGTTTTTTATTTTCAAATTTGAAAAACTGTAAAAAAATTGAAAAAAAAAAGTTCTTAAAAATACACAATAAAATGCTTAATTGGAACTAATTTTTACAGTTTTTTAAAAAGAATATTTCAATTAAACAATGCAAAAAAAAGTAAAAAAAGTTCTGTTAAATCTGATTTGTTTGGGAGAAAAATAGCTTTTTTGATCTAAAGATTTGAATTAGATTATTGAGAATAATTCAGATTTATATTCAATTGTATTTGAAATTATTGGAAATTGGTAGAATTTAGAATTTTTTAAAAAAAAAACTGTTAAAAATTTAATTTTTTTTAATTTTTAAAAATTTAAATATATTTTAAATCAATTAAAAAAATTTTAAAAAATTTTAAAAAATTTAAAAAATTTTAAAAAATTTAAAAAAATTTGAAAATTTTAAAAATTTTTAAAAAATTTAAAAAATTTTAAAAAAATTTAAAAAATTTGAATTTTAAAAAACCGTCAAAAATTCAAATTTTCAAACATTTCATAAAATTGCTTAAAATATAAAAAATTCAAATGAAATACAAAAATCCGTTAGAAGTTCAATTTTTCAAAATTTCAAACATTTAAAATTCATTAAAAATTCAAATTTCTCAAAATGAAAAAAAAAATTTAAAATTCGACTATAATTTAAAATCCAAAAAACCCGTAATTTTTTAAAATTCAAAAAATTGCCAAAATCTCATTTTTTCCAAAATCATCACAAAATTCTTCACATTACTTCCTGCCAAATCTGCCAAAAATATCCAAAAACAATCACATCCATTCATATCCACAAGATGTTCTCAATTAATTCCCAATCAATTACTGCTTTTAACATTTTTAATTCTCCAATATTCATTTTGAAATTTCAATTAAAAAAAATCATTTGAATCATGATTAAAATTGAACATAAAACTTGATACCGTAGGTGAATTTTCTATAGCAACACAGGAACAGTCGGCTTTATCCCACATGACGTATGATATTTTTGTATTAAATTTATTGGCACATTGATCTGGATATTTTCTTAAGGAAACAGACACAATGTTGACATGGAGAGTTAGGCATGTGTGGGTGGATGTTCAATTTAATGAATGGAAATTCCTTGCAATAAAATATTGAAATGAACAATTTTTTGAGATATTTATAGAAAATTGGAATTAGATTGCACTTTAGGGCATTCCAGGAATCATCCAGGGTTATGGATAAGTCATGGCTGAGGATAGGTCATGCCTAAGCATATAAAAAAGCTTAGACCATGACTAGCCATAGGCCATTGCTAGGTATACGCCTTGGGTAGTCATAGGTAATGATTGATCACATTCTACAGCTTAGTATAGTCAATAACCAGTTTGAAGCAATATAAAGGCTCATTTATTTATTTAGTTCCTTGACTGGAACGTCCATAGATCCATTGTCATTCAGAGAAAACGTCTAAAGCTGGAATCTTCCTTCGAGACCTTTGTGTATGCTGAGAGCTTTCCAGTTTCAGGCGGCATCTGAGGGAGTCCATGAGTCACAATTGATCTGTATGGTACTAAATACACCTTGACATCATCCCCAGACGCACAGATTCAATCCAAAAAAATGAAAGTTGAGATTTTAGAAAATTTCAAGGCAATTTAAGGCACATAAAATGATGATAATGATGGCAATAAAAGTACACAAAATAATAATGAGCAGCATGCATCCAACGAAAGCATGTGATTCCATCTATTATTATGCTGCTTATACAATGATGAATGCCATGTGAATGATTCTGTAAGATCTGTTGCTGATGCTTATGATTAATGAGGCTGAATTTTTTTTTTTGCTAATTTTTAATGAGTTTTTTTGAGGTCGTCGAACTGTATTCAGCCTTAATTCTACCTCATAAAATGTCTCAGTCCTCCCCAAAAGTTTCATCCCATATCATAATCCATGAATATTCATTGACCAGCATAACCAGCACACAGACATATGCTCATGATATTGCCATATTCAGTGACTATCAAAAGCATTTTCATTTATAGAATTAAACCAAAATTGGCATAAATAATGCGGTAGAACTGATAATTGGCCTAATTTGGTCTTTAACATGTGAGATTCCCGGGCGACACATGTGATGCTGTGACTGAGACACATGCAACGTTAATCGATACATGGTCAAGTGTAGCTTATATGTTGCAGTGATGTTGCGTCAACGTTGCAGCGACGTTGCAATTACTTTACAGCGATTCTGCAGAGATATTGATGTAGCGTCTCTGTGACATAGCAGTAATGTGATAGTGACGTTGCTGTGACACTTGAACGATATGTGGTCAATTTGAGCATTTTGGTCATTTCTGGCACTTAATTACTTCTAACCGACATTCTTATTATTGTAGATCCTCAATACTATCGCTTGATTATGTGTTGCTCGGGTGATATAAGTCGAAATGCTAATTTTATCTGATGCGATAATTTTTTTTATGTGATTATTATTAATGCGGAATCGAATTTAATAGGATTATTATTATTGTGTGTATTTCTGTAAATTCAACAGTCTTCCATCAATATTGACTTGTTTTCATGGTAGACACAACCATAACTAAATATGAGCGAATTCACCGGAGAGAGTAGTCAATGTAAGTTTAATTTGGTCAATTAGAGCCCAAAATGGGTAATTAAAGTTGAATAAAGTCCCGTAGTCTTTAATCAAGTACACTAGAGTCAAGTCAAATCAAATAGAGTCTAATCAAGTCAACTAGAGCTTAGTCAAGTCAAGTACATGCCAATCCAGACAACTTGCGTTAAATCAAAGCAAATAAAGTTCAGTTAAGTTAAGTAGAATCAAATAAAGTCTAATGGACTCGAATCAAGTCAAGTAGCGTCAAACCTAGCCAACTAGAATTCAATCAAGCCAAGTAGAGCATAACCTAGTCAAGTATAGTCCAATTCTAGTAAAGTTGAGTCCAATCTAATCAAGTAGAGCTTAACCATGTCAACTAGAGTCCAGTCAAGTCCACTTGAACTCAACCAAGTCAAGTAGAATTCAATCAAGTCAACTTGAGACTAATCAAGTCAAGTAGAGTCCAACTAACTCAAACAAAATCCAAAAAAGTCAAAAATCTTCCAATTTTCTCAATTTTCATCACAATTTCACCACAAATCCCAATTCATATCCCCCAACAACCCCACAACTAACCAAATTTTATTGAATCTTCAACACCTAGTGACTGACTCGTAACTACAAAATAAATTAAATAATTTTATTTTTCACTTCATTGCATTTAACAAAACAAAACAACAAAAATCTGTCGATAAAATTATTATATTTATTGTGTCAGTCGTTTTGGATAATCAGATCGATAAGTTTATGAATTTTCATTGTTTTTTGTTGTTGTTGTAGCTGCTTATGTCTGTTATGTATTTTATCTCAGTCGGATTCATTACAATGACTTTTTAAAATAATGTAAAATGTTTGGCAATTTTTGTAAAGTAATCCGATGAATGGTTTGAGGTAGTTTGAGGTGTTTAGCGGTTTAGGTTGGGTTTGATTTTGGGGAAATTTAGGCTGATTTGGATTTTACTTGACTATTTCGGACTCCACTTGACTAGATTAGTCTTAAGTTGACTAGATTAGTATCTACTTGACTTTAATTGACAAAATATGATTCCACTTGACTAGATTGAACCTTATTTGACTATATTGAGCTCTACTTGACTTGACTGGCTTCTACTCAACTTGATAATTTTCTGCTAGACTTGATTATACTCTAATTCACTTGATTTGAATCTTCTTGACTTGGTTTGACTTTACTTAATTATAACTGACTCTTGTTGACTAGACTGGACTGCATTTGAGTATATTAGAATATACTTGACTAGATTGTACTCAAGTTGACTTGATTGAATTCTACTTGACTTGATTACACTCTATTTGTCTACATTGTAAGCTACATGACTTGATTAGGCTTTAATTTGCTACATTTTAGTTTAATTGATTATATTGGACTCTACTTGACTCAATAAGGTTCGAATTGACTAAATTGAACTCAAGTTGACTATATTGCACCCCATATCATACCCCTTTACCAATTTCAAACCCAATTCCCCAAACTTAAATCCTCAAAACTAAACAATAATCATCTAAACATCCACAAATGTTCAAAAACTATTAAGAAATCCACCGGCTAGACATGCCCATAAAACCCAAAAAAAATGCCAAATCCAGCAACTATCCATCAATAACTCATCAACGTCATCAACTGTTCACGACTCAATATCTCAATTGCAATCAGCCATAAAGTCTACTCTTGGGCATCTTGGGCTTCTGAGAGCTCTTAAGAAGTTCTGATGACACTCGAAATATTGGACATGATTCCAAATTCTTATCTAGTTCCATAAAAAGCAGTTCCTCAATTTTTTTTTTTTGCATTTCAGGCACAGATAGAAAAAAAAAATATTCAATTCTGTGACCTCAGCCGTATAATTATCATGGTGCATGGTATAATCTATGCATGTATTAGTGTCAAATTATGTCAATGTATGTGTGTCGACACACAAATACAGACATAAAATCTATAATTTTTTCTGCAATAAGGAAAGCCTTTGTTGATGTGCGCAAAAGCAACATTTTTTGTTGTTGTTGTTGTTGCTGTATTTTGGATGTAATTGTGTTATGTGACCATTGTTGTATGTCTTTTTTTTATTTCTATTATGAGACACAATCCAGTCTCTCTGGTGTGTGCTGTAATGTTTTTTTTACTTCTTTCTTCCTCTTCTAGTTAAAATTTATCGCTTATTATTTTTTTTTTCTGTGTCTTTTTTTTTATTTTAATGAATTTGCCACTTTTTTTTCACTTGAATTGAGTTGGATTTTTGTGGAGAGAAGGGGAGGGGATGGATATGTTGTTGGGATTTTTGTGAGAGATTGGATTGAGTTTTGAGGTGGATTTGTGGGAGTTTTGGTGAAATTTTGGATTGATTTAATCTAAATTTGGACTAGATTTACCAAATATTGCACTAGATTGTATTGAAATTGAACCAAATTCAATTAGATTGTGTCTAAAATTGGACTAGATTGATCTGAAGTTGCAATAGATTGAACTAAATTTGACTAGATTTGACCTGAGATTGGACTAAATTGTACCCAAAATTGGACAAGACTTCATTGAAATTAGACTAAATTCAATCTGAAATTGAACTAAATTTTAAATGAAATTGGACTAGATTTGTCCTAAATTTGGACTATATTAGTCTAATTTTGTACTAGTTTGTATTAAATGGGACCAGATTGTCACAAAATTGAACTAAATTTTAACTTTAATTTAACTAGATTAAACCGAAAATTGGGTTAAATTGACCTAAAGTTGGACTGGATTGCACTCAAAATGAACTATAATTAACCTTTAATTGGACTTGATTATCCAGAAATCTGACTAGAATCAACTTGAAAATGAACTAGATTCTACTTAATTTTATTGGAATTGCAGTTGATTTTACTTGAACTTGTACTAGATTGTACCCAAAATTATACTAAAATCAGACTAAATTGTGATGAACTGGACTAGATTTTACTATAAATTGAAATAGATTTTACTGAAATGTAGACTAGATTGCAATAAAAATGACATAAATTACATCCGAAATTAGACTAGATTGAATCTGAAGTTGCATCAAATTGAACTGTATTGTATCTAAAAGTGGACTAGGCTGCACTGAAGTTGGACTAGATTTTGTTGAAAATAGATTTGATTTTATTTAAAATTGTACTAGATTGTACTCAGAATGAACTAGATTTAATCTTGAATTGGATTAGTTAGTACTAAAAATGGACTAAATTGGGACTTGATTGAGCTAAATTTGGACTGGATTGTATCTTAAAACAGATATGATTTGACCTGGGATTCGACTTGACCAGACCTAAAATTGAACTAAATTGGCATAAATTAGACTAGATTTTATTAAAGTTCAACTAGATTGTACTAAAATTTGACTAAATTGTCCTGGAAGTGCACTAGATTTATCTTAAAATTGGGCTGAATTTCAATTCGATTGCCCTTGAAGTTGGATTAGATTGTACTCAAATTGGGCAGGATTTTACCTCAAATTTGACTGAATTTGGATTAGATTGTCATTAGTTGGACTAGATTTTTAATGAAATTGATATAAATTGTACCAAAGATTAGACTAGATTGTACTCAAAATGGAGTAGATTTTACAAAAAGTTGGACTTGATTGGACTAGATTGACATAAAATGGACTAGATTGTGTCAAAAAAACGTACTAGATTATATTAAAATCTGGCTTAATCATCTAAAAAGTCTCAAAAATCTCAAAAGCTAAAAATAATCCAAATTAAGCTCAAAATTCTCCAAACTCGACGGATTTTCCCACCAATTGTCAACATAAAACGCCCTAAAAAATCCAAATTCCCCAAAAACAAACCAACTCAGCTCATCAATAATCAAAATATTCCACCAAAAAGTCTCCAAATTCCCCACTCAAAGTCACAATTTCCCATCAAATTCAATTTTCATATTCAAGAATGTCCACTAAATAATTCATCAAAAAAATCTGCCAATTTAGTTGTTTAATCTCAATATTCATTTCTAATTTGTTAAATTCCATTTCAATTTCCATTCGATTTGCATTTTCGACAGCCAAGGCAGCAACAACAACAACAAATAATCTGTAAAGGTTTCCCACAAATGTGTTCGTGTGACGTAATCAGAAAATTTATCTGTATATCAAATTTTACACAAATACAGTCACACATCCACCAACACATACAAACCTTACTTCTGTTGCAGGTGAATACAGAGACATAAATGGCAAAAAAACTGCTGGTTATGTCTTTTTTTTGTGTATTTTTGTTGCTCTAATGAGCCAGCAGGTGAACTTTGTAATTTGATAAAGTTGAGCAAAAAATTAAATTTTTTTGCCTTCTTTTCATCGTTGGCTCATCAACAGATGCATGAAATTGGGTTAAGCGATAGCTTGTCCTGCAGTTATGGATATACAAGTTGTGTGCTGGATATTTATAGATTTTTCAATGTCATTTACGTTCTGGGGAATGATTTTATAGTTGGATAATGTTCAGGTGTCTTTACAATGGAATTTTGAGGTTCAGGTGCCTTCACATTTGAGTTTTTGAGGTTCAGGTGCCTTCACACTTGAGTTTTGAGGTTCAGGTGCCTTCACACTTGAGTTTTTGAGGTTCAGGTGTCTTCACACTTGAGTTTTTAGGTTCAGGTGCCTTTAAATTACAATTTTAGGATTCAGGTGCCTTCACACTCAATCTAAATGTTTCAGGTGCCTTCACATAACCACAATAATCATTAAAAATCGATCAAAATTCACCAAAAATTCACAAATCTCCAATTAACTTTACAAATAAATCACAAAGCAGTGACACAAAAATGACAAAAAAAAATATTTTTCAGCCTTTCGCTTGTTTCACTTTTTGTGGTGACGAGAAAAAAAAGCCGCGAAATGTCAATAATCTGCGCAAAAAAAGCTTTTAAAATTGTCCAACTAATGACAAACTTTTAAATCTTGTGTATTTTGTTGTCATTTTGAGACTTTCTTAAAGGCAGTCACAATTATGAAATTAGAAAGTTTTTGTATTGACAGATTTGCTTAATATTCAGCATCCTGTGGCTGTTCCAGCAATTAAAAACACATTTGTAGGCATTTTACCCTCAAAAACTCAAGTGTGAAGGCACCTGAACCTCAAAACTCAAGTGTGAAGGCACCTGAACCTCAAAATCTTTATGTAAAGGCACCTTAACAACAACAAGCCCATCTGATTCCATAAATAAATCACAAACACACTACATATGTGCTAACTAATCCAAAAAGGCAGACCACATCCAACAATTATAATTGAATTGATTCTAAATTTAACTTTGACATTTTAATATTGTTCACTTACACAAGCGTGAAGCCTTAAAAAAGGCATTGACTGTGTCACAGTCATCGACAATAAAAATCGATTAATTAATGCAAATGTTTAGGGATTTTTTGGATGTCTATAAGGCAGGCCATGGATTACAGTCGATCTTTACGGCCAGCAAAGTAAGTAAGGCAGGCAGGTAGGCATTCCTACATGTCTGAAACTTCAACTTTATGTCTAGTTCCTTCATGATGAGGACATGCAACAATGAGTGTGTAAATATTCATATTGTTCAGCAACAGTCGTGAATCATCAATTTGCAGTACACTAAAAAAACAGCAAGGCACAAATGACAGTAATAATCAGAAATAATAATTTGTAATTTGATATAAAAAAGGTTAAAAGATGAGTGTTGGGGAAGGAAGAAGAAGAAGTGAAAATGTTAATTTTTTGGTGATTTTTGTGGTAAAAAATAGGCAGAGTTTTGGGAGGACTTGATGGCAAAATGATATGTAACCTTGGATAAAGGGGGAGTCAAGAGCTGGTGATGGGTAGGAAGGAGGGGTTGTCTTATGTTTAAAATCTACTCTGACTCTTTTTAATGAAGCTCTTTAATACAAAGCACTTTAAACTCTCTCAAGAGACATCCTGCCTCCTCTTATTGCTACACTCCTAACTCCCCGACCAACAGCTACTCCGTCTTCACATCTGGCTACTCCTCTGACTCTCAATGCTAGTCTGGTCGTCTTGAATATAGTTTAGCTCTAACTAAACCTCAACTTAGTCAATAAACAAAATAAAGTCAATTTTAACATGGAACTGAACCTCAAAATAGATCGGCACAAGTCGGTTAATTGACCAAAAAAGAAGTCAGTTAATGATTTGTAAGGATTAATGTGATGCACTAAACTATAATGTAGACTAGAATCTAATTGGAATTGCTACAATCGATCATAAATAGAATTCAATTGGAACTGCTCAAAAATCTGAATTCATCGAAGTCCAGACCTCATAATTTTTAGAATCCTGCCAACTCTGAATCCAAGTCTCAATCAACCCCCATCCCTACACTCAATCCCCTTTACTATCCATCCAATCCCTAAAAAAATTATCAATTAACAACTACAATAGACACACACAAACACAAATTCAGACAAGCCCAAAGCTTTAATTATCTCATTTATCATAATAATCTATATCCAACCCCTCAAACAAACATTATCATCAACAACAAGCTATTATGGACACGGTGGTGGAAGTAGAAGAATTTTCCATTAATTGAATATCCACTCCCGTTGTGATGACATCAAATTATCCACAACACATACTTAATGTCGATTTGTTAAATATTTACTTTTGCACATCTTGACTTCCTTCTTATTGAAGCTGGGTTGAAGGTAACAGAATGAAAAATGTCAAATCTAATGAACTTTTGTGATTAAATGATTGTTGTTGTTGTTGTTATGGATAGGATTTGTAATGTGATAATGGTGTGGATTGCTTGGTTACTTACTTCGCTGGTCGTACAGATCAAATGTGATCCATGGCGTCGCCCAGTCGGCTCCTGAAGCTGGTTCTATCGCTAGCTACCGCTTGCCAATTATCAATTCCAAAATAGTGACACTGTCTCTATCTATGTTGTGGTTTGGAGGTCAATTTCTTGGTTTCCTTACTTCTTCTTATGACTTCCTTGGCTGGAGCGCATGTGGGCCCATTGCCGTGTTTGAAGAACGTCTGTAGACAGCTCTATCTTTCGAAAACTTCTGCCAATCCAGGACATTTTCGGACTTCTTCTTGATCTTTTTGCAGTCCTCAAAGTCTGCAAAGGATTGCAAAGGATAGTGACGCATAATACAGGTGTAAAACGACCTTCAGCCTATCCTACCCAAGTATCTACTTCCACCGCCCCGTGGAGTATTCCTGGCTATTCCAATCCGCTCAAGCGGATACCCACCCTGGTTTTGGGTGGCTGTGGTTTGCTCTGAGGTTGAAATCAGGATCTTAAGCTGGTCAAATGTCTAGTTTAAGTCAATCTGAATATCACAAGTCGGTTAATTGATTCATAATCCAGCTCAAGGTTTGTGTAGCTCTGGGATGATGCTGGAACCAATTTCAATTTGAATCCAGGACTATATGAGAGTCATGTCGTCTTTGAGCCGGATTTTGGACACTTATGCAATTTGAATTGATACAATTAAGACATTTGGTCAGCTTTACATCCAGAATTCAATCTCAGACTCAAACTATAGCTTTATAAATCCAATCACATTGACTACTAAATGTTCATAATTTGAATAATTTAATTCAGAGTTGGAAAACAGGCACCTGTGACAGGCAAAAACCATACAAATTCTTGATAATTTGTATGATTTTATGAGAAAAAAAATCTGTCTTTTTTCTTACAAAACCATACAAATTATCAAGAATTTGTACAGTTTTTGCCTGTTACAATTTCCTGTTTTCCAACTCTGTCATAATTTTCATCAAATTACACAAAATTTATCTACATTTTTTCAAGCTCAAAACTCATTTTGTAATTATTCATATTAAATTAAATCATACAGCAAATATTTAATCAGATTATTGCAAAAAAACAAGCAGCATTTGTAAAGCCAGTTTCACTGCTTACGTCTCGTTACATCATCATCAAAAAAAGGCTAACTTCATTAGCATCTTTATTAAAAATTTCAATTTTTTTATTGTTGCATTCGCATCTTTTTTTAATGTTTTAAAAAATGAAAAGAAAAGCAAAAAAAAAAATTATGTTGTTGTTGTGAGGTGCAGGGGTGGTCAACCTGGGTGCTGTGGGACAGTAGTTCAGTGCTGGACAACCTATTTTGTGGCATGGGACAATTTGGTAGTGAGACTTGGTTGAAGCAGCACACGACATATGGTTTAGTGCATTTCCAACTAAGTACTAGTATGTAAACTCTTTACAGCAGTTGAGGGCAACCTGTGTGCCGTGGTACACTAGTACAATGTTGGACAAGCTGTTTTGAGTCATGGGACAGGTTGATGGTCAGTCTTTGAATACAAAGGCATATGACATGCGATTCATGACATTTTCAACCAAGAACTAGCGTGCCGCGTCACACAGGTTGTCCACCACTGGTCTTAGACTCTTTACAGCAGTTATAGGCAACCTGAGTGTTGCGATACAACATAAATCGCACTAGATATTGTCCAATATCATGTAGTATTGTCCAAAATTGTTATAAAGAGTTTAAGACCAGTTGTGGACAACCTGTGAGCCTCGACACACTAGTATGTTCATTGAAAATGCCATGAATCGCATACTGTGTGCGGTTGTAGTCGTGTCTTATCAACCAATGTGTGCCGTGACGAAAAACATATTGTAGAGCAATGTCACGTACCACACATGTTGTCTACTACAGTTGCAAATAGTTTGAGAGCAACGTTGCATTACCTGTGTGTCACGACACCCTAAAGTGTTCATTGAACTGTCATAAACCGTATTCCATGTGTGGTTCCAGTCAGGACTCACTAACCAGGTGTGCTTTTACCCAAAAAAGGTTGCCCAAAACTGAACAAGTGTCCCGCAGCTCACAGGTTGCCCACCACTGCCTTAAACTGTATCATTTCTACATCCATTAACATATTATTTCTACTTCTTTTTTTTCTGTTTCACAATCGAAATTTTTTTTCATTTCTTTTTCATTTTGGATTTCTTGTATTTATATTTTTTACGGCATTTGCGCTTGATGACTCACCCAATTGACTCTGGCTTGAGAGATTTGTTGAGATTTTTTTTTAAGACAGACAAAAAAAGTAGTAATACAGTTGTGTGGTGATGATTGAGACTCACACATACAGTCTTAGGTGTCTGATTTGGATATTTATTAGTCATAGCTTTACTTGGATTGTCTGAATGATGTGGACGGTTAGTAATTGGGTATTTTTGGGGTTCAGGTGCCTTCACATTTGAGTTTTGAGGTTCAGGTGCCTTCACATTTGAGTTTTTGAGGTTCAGGTGCCTTCACACTTGAGTTTTTGAGGTTCAGGTGCCTTCACATTTGAGTTTTTGAGGTTCAGGTGCCTTCACACTTGAGTTTTTGAGGTTCAGGTGCCTTCACACTTGAGTTTTTGAGGTTCAGGTGCCTTCACATGACTCCAATCATTCATCAAGCAGTCACATTAGCTCAATTACATGCCATAAACCGCCTAAATCTCGACTTGATCCACATTAAATGATAGATTAATAATTTGAAAGTTATATGTCGATGGCTTGATCTTGATCATAACTACATAGCCACCCAAAAAAAGAGCTGCAAAGGCCAACTGGTTTTTAAATAGCTTTTTATTATTTGCTAAATTTTTATTGCTTTATTTCATCATATTTGGAATAATCACGTGTTATAGTTTCACAAAAGTGTTGATTTGGCAGCATTTTTACTTCTTTTTTTTGGACTGGAATTGGAAATTTATGAGCTTGCAATAATTATAGTGAAATATATGATCGAAAACATATTGCCGGTGTGGCTGCTGGTTTTGAGAGTGGAAATTTGGGGATTTTTTGAGGTTATGAGTGAAAATTTTTGAGGTTTTAACTTAAATTTTGAGGTTATGGATGAAATTTTGAGGTTAAATGACCAAATTTTAAGGTTATGAGTACAATTTTGAGGTTATGGATGAAATTTTGAGGTATATGACCAAATTTTGAGGTTATGAGTACAATTTTGATTTTATATGACCAAATTTTGAGGTTAAATGACCAAAGTTTAAGTTTATGACTGAAAGTTTGAGGTTAAATGACCGAATTTTGAGATTATGACTAAAATTTTGAGTTTATGTTGCTTAATTTTGAGGTTATGTCACTGAAATTTGAAGATATGCTCCCAAATATTAGGGTTAGTCAATTTTGAGGTTATGCTTGACATTTTTGAGGTTATATTGAACAACAATCATAGCATGAAAGGCCAATCCACACCAAATTACACAACTTTGTTTCCATTTCATAATATCTATCACAATTATCACCAAATGGAACCGAAAATTCTATCAACTAAAAAAGTCCACAACAATTCAATCGTGACAAATTCATTTCACATTGAATAACATAAAAAGATACCGAATCAACCTCAATTTTGTGCTCCGAAATCCATTTTATGTGTAGCACAACAAAAATTATTATTGTCAAATCAATTCGATGATTTATGAGTTTTTATCGTAAGGTGTTGAGGTCAATAAAGCACGACTTGAGATGAGAAAAAAAATCTCAATTTGTCAATATTCGTTAAAGAATGAAGACATAATGGCTTTGTGATGTTTTCTTACGGTCAATGTTGTTCAAGTTTGGAAAGAAATTGGTTTGATGAGGTGTGGAAGGTGAGGGGTGGATGGGGTTGGCCGTAAAAAATGGGAATTTTCGTGAAAAGTTTTGATTATTTTGATTTTTTCTATGCAATTAAAAGTAAAATTGCCTTAAAATTGAAAAATTATGGTGGGGTTGGCCGAAAAAATTGGGAAGTTTTGCAGAATTTTTGAAAATTTGGTTCATTTTTTGATGATTTTAATTAATTTCTATGAAAATGTAAGTAAAATTGATTGAAAATTGAGATGTTAGGTTGGGGTTGGCCGTAAAAATTGGCAAATTTTGTAGATTTTTGATAAATTTTTCAGAACTTTTGATAGTTTTCATAATTTTTTGTTTTCTACAAAATTGATAGTAAAATTGGAAAATTGAAGTGAGGTTGGCTGAAAAAATCGGGAAATGGTCGTTGCACCTGTGATGACTACCTGAATAGCATGCAATTCACCATCAATACTCCAAATCAAACCAATTCTGCTTACTAAATCTATAACCACCTCTAATTCCAACAATCTATACCAAAATCAGTTCCCCAACATTAATTACCTAAATTGGCATTAATTATCATCAATCCTACTTCCTTCATACCACCAAAATATCAACCCGGAAACACACAAAACTCAAAAAACATTAGTTGCCATTGCACAATCGAGTAATACACAAGAAATAGATCAATAAATTGATTGAAATTGCGCAACCCCAATAGCAGCATTTCCATTTTTCTGGTGAATGTAGCCGAGCGCGTATGAGGAACCGACAAAAGAAAAGAGCTTCGGATACTAATCACACCCTTGTTGAGTTATAATTCTGTCGACAGTTCAATGAACCATGAAAAATGTGCTGTTTTGTGTTCCTGACAATGCTGCATGCAGCATGATGATATTTTGGGAAAATATGCGGAAAATTTTCGGAAAATTTATTTTTTCTAAGGAAAAACATTCCACAAAGATGAGCAAGGCATGCATGTGAGTCAACAAAATTCTTCAAATATTGTCAATAGTCATCACTGTGCTGTACCAAGTCATGCTGTATTTATCATTCAAATGACATCAATCCATGAGACCAGTCACGAGATGACACATTGAGCCGAAGTCGGAACATGGAGCCGAAGTCGGAACATGGAGCCGAAGTCGGAACATGGAACCGAAGTCGGAACATGGAGCCGAAGTCGGAACATGGAGCCGAAGTCGGAACATGGAGCCGAAGTCGGAACATGGAGCCGAAGTCGGAACATGGAGCCGAAGTCGGAACATGGAACCGAAGTCGGAACATGGAGCCGAAGTCGGAACATGGAGCCGAAGTCGGAACATGGAGCCGAAGTCGGAACATGAAGCCGAAGTCGGAACATGGAGCCGAAGTCGGAACATGGAGCCGATGTCGGAACATGGAATCGAAGTCGGAACATGAAGCCGAAGTCGGAACATGGAACCGAAGTCGGAACATGGAGCCGAAGTCGGAACATGGAGCCGAAGTCGGAACATGGAGCCGAAGTCGGAACATGAAGCCGAAGTCGGAACATGGAGCCGAAGTCGGAACATGGAGCCGAAGTCGGAACATGGAGCCGAAGTCGGAACATGGAGCCGAAGTCGGAACATGGAGCCGATGTCGGAACATGGAGCCGAAGTCGGAACATGGAGTCGAAGTCGGAACATGGACGGAACTACTCAGTTCTGATTTTCAATCTCCTTAAGTTCTTTTCATTTCCATTTCTAATCTCCACAAATTACACACAAAAGAGAATGACAATGTACAGTACAAAAGACATCAAGTTCTCATCCGATTACATAAGCATACAGTCACACATCCATAGATGACTACTTGAATTGTGAGACCAAAAGCTGCAGACAGAACAAAACACAAAATTTATTACTCTTTTTTTCCCCTAACTGTAATTATACTAATGCACAATTTTGTTCTCGTCATCATATTTTCCATTGTACTATTTTGTGTGATATTATGAGTGAGATAAGTTGTTGGAATCGACTAAAGTGCTTTAAGCTATTTTTAGAAAATAATAAATGTGATGAAGAAGCTCTTTTAATGTGCTTTTTTTTTGAAAAAATAAGAGTTGAATGGAAGTGATGGGAAATGTAGAACAAGTTATGAGGAATTTAAGTGAAAAGTTTTGAGGACTTTGATAATTGAAATGTTAAGGAGATTAGGATTGGTAATTAAGATGATGTAGCCGACATCAACTCCATGTTCCGACTTCGATTCCATGTTCCGACTTGGACTCTCTTTATATCAGTCATTGGCAACCTGTAAGCCACGGCAAACTAGAATGATTTTGAGTGTTATTTAATAATCGGCCAACCCCTTCCCAAAATCCAATCTAAATTCACACTAAACAGCAATAAAACTTTAATTAAGCACAGAATTAATTGTGACCTTCCAAAGCAGGTGAAACTTGACCATGGATGCATTTAATAGTATTAACAATGATTCATATTCTGTCGAATTAGCTACTAATTAAGCATGAATAATCTGATCAAAGTTTAGACTTTGTTTATAGTTTACGGATATATGAATATAGATGTGGATTTTGTAATTTTTATTAAATATCTCTGAATGGCAATGAATTTTAAGAATGATTGTTTGATTGCGTCTAGAAGGGGCAGGTGACTTCATTCCATGATTCACGTTCCATGATGAAGTCATTTGCAAGGTACAAGAGGATTTCAAGTGAATCTAAACTTCCAGGTGGATTAAAGATTGAATCTTTTGAGTAATTTGTGAACATATCCAAAATTTCAAGAAAATCTGGCAACATAGCTCAAAATTTCAAGAAAATCTGGCAACATAGCTCAAAATTTGAAGAAAAATTGGCAACAAAGCTCAAAATTTGAAGAAAATTTGGCAACATAGCCTCAAATTCCTAGAAATTCGACAGCACTACGCAAACCATTCCATTCAATTACGCATTAGATGTGACATGATCTTTAAGGACACAATTTCAAAGCTCCATTCTGACATCAAACAAAAACGAAGAAATAAAAGCTTTAGAAACAGCAACGCACATTTTGCTGCGTAATTTTGAGATGGAAAATATTCTTCTTAAAAATTTTCATTTTGTTGAAGGTTTTCTGAAGAAATTTTGTGTCTTGTGTAGCTTCATAAGATATCAAAGCTTGAATAAAAAGAGCAACATTTTAATGAATTTCTAGAGAAATCAGGAAGGAGCTTGGAGTAAATTAATTAAATTAAGAAATTGTTAAAGATCAAGATGAATAAAATGCTCTGTTGCCAAATTTTCCTCAATTTTTGAGCTTTGTTGCCAAATTTTCATCAAATTTTGAGCTCTGTTGCCAGATTTACTTCAAACTTTAAGCTCTGTTGCCAAATTTTCTTCAAATTTTGAGCTCTGTTGCCAAATTTTCTTCAAATTTTGAGCTTTTTTGATAAACTATCTTCAAATTTTGGGCAGTGTTGCCAAATTTTTCTCAAATTTAAGGCTTCGTTGCCAGATTTTCTTTGCCATTTTGCCAATTTTTGTTCAAATTTTGTTTAAGATTAGTGAAATTTAGGCCTCAAAATGAACAAAATTGGCAACAATGCTGAAATTTAGTGTAAAAAATTGGCAACATCGCCCATAAAATTCCCAAAAAAATCTAACTTTAATTTAAGATTCATTCAACCACCTGCCAACAGTACTTAAAGCTTCCAAAACAATCAACGTTTGCCTCCATTTACATTTCAGATTTTTCTCAAAAAAATCTCGCAACATTTTCGGCTAAAAATATCTATTTTCATCTTATCGGCAACAAAAAAAAAATTCCTTCATTTTCTTCCATTTTTCATCATTTTTCGTGCGCTACATTTACGACATGATTGCTGCCACAGCCCTTTCTTCTCTCCACGCACACGAGCTTTTTTCATCTCTCAAAAATATTTCCTTGCTTTTGCCTCGTTTTGAGGCAAATTTGAGAGAAAAATACGAAGCAAGAAAAGCTTAAGGAAGAGATGGAAATTGCTGTCGATGTGATGAAAAATTTGTGGGATGAAGCGCAGTTAATTAAGAAATGAAAGGTTCAAGGTTAAGGGGAAACTATATCCATGTTGAGGATATTCTCATGGGAATTTTGGCACCTTTTTAAGCATTTAATGAAATTAATGAAAATTTGGCAACATAGCATACAGTTTTGATATAATTTAGGAATTAAAGTGAATTAGAGTTCTGAAAATTTGGCAACAAGACCTAAATTTCCTTTGAAAATTTGGCAACATAGCACAAAATTTAAATTGAAAACTTGGTTACAAAACTCAAAATTTGAAGAAAATTTGACAACAAAGTTCAAAAGTTAAAGAAAATTTGGCAACAAAGCTCAAAATTTGGAGAAAATTTGGCAACATAGCCGAACTTTTATTTGAAAGTCTGGCCACATGGCCAAACTTTTATTTTAAAATCGGGCAACATGGCTAATATTTCACTGTATACTTAGCAAATTGACTAACATTTATCTTGATAATCTGGCAACATAGCTTGAAATTTCTCACAAAAATCTGGCAACGCTGCCTTTTTTCATCCAAAACACTTTCAACTAAACCAAATTCGTCTAAAATGAAAACAAATTCAATTGTGTAAATAAATAAAACCTTTTTTTGCTCACAATTTCATCTACAATAGAAGTTCAAAAATAACTCAATCCCCCACCACCTACATCAATGCTTCATCACATAAAGCCATGAAAATGTTGTCTTAAATGCCAAAACATTTTTCAGTCTTTTTTTTTCCTTTAAAAAGTTTTCAATCATAAATAATTGATTAAACAAAGCATGCCTGTCAATTTTTATTATGAATTCTACGCACAATTTTCTATTTTTTTGGATATTTATGTAGGACGAAGCAACCCTCTTCGTTGTGTGCTGGAGTTCCTCTTTTTATTTGGATTGATAGCAATTTGATAGATCAACTGAAATATTTAGGGCAAAAAAAGGGTGGAATTTTGAGGTTATGTTGCTCAATTTTGAGGTTAAGTTGCTCAATTTTGAGGTTAAGTTGCTCAATTTTGAGATTAAGTTGCTCAATTTTGAGGTTAAGTTGCTCAATTTTGAGGTTAAGTTGCTCAATTTTGAGGTTAAATTGCTCAATTTTGAGGTTAAGTTGCTCAATTTTGAGGTTATGTTGCTCAATTTTGAGGTTATGTTGCTCAATTTTGAGGTTATGTTGCTCAATTTTGAGGTTAAGTTGCTCAATTTTAATATTAATTATTTACCTTTTCTTCAGTCAATATTTCATCAAGTGACCTCAAATAACCTCTTCAAACATCCAATCTTGATAACCCGCACAAAATCAACTCCACAAAAAAATATTCTCATTTATCCGCGCCAGAAGCCTTACTGTCGCGACTGTTGACAAAAGCACCAAAAAAAAGTTAATTTTATTCTGAAAAAAGACAAGTCAATACACAAAAAAGAGGAAATGTCAAGAAAGGATGCAAAAAAAAGCTGTTTCATGATAAATTCATCATCCATTTGTGGATCGAGACGTAGTGGGAACAATAGAGGAATTGGATGGAAAAAGTTTGCAGTTGAGATGAAAATTGATGGGAAAAAAGAAGAAAAAATTCAGTTTTTGCTCAGTTTTTGAGGTTATGTTGACAATTTTGCTCAGTTTTTGAGGTTATGTTGACAATTTTGCTCAGTTTTTGAGGTTATGTTGACAATTTTGCTCAGTTTTTGAGGTTATGTTGACAATTTTTGCTCAAGTTTTGAGGTTATATTTTGCTCAAATTTTGAGGTTATGTTGACAATTTTGCTCAGTTTTTTGAGGTTATGTTGACAATTTTGAGGTTAAGTTCACAATTTTAATCAATTTGAGTCAACAAACCTCCAAAATTCCTCCCAAACACCCACAAACTTCTCCGTACGCAAACCAATAATTGAATAACCACAAAAAAGTTTTCAGTTCCTTTCAAATCACAATAAAGCCGCACCCTGTAATAAAATAAAGTGCAAAACTTTTCACTTTAGCTTCTTTTTGTCCATGAAAAAGCTGAATTTGCCCTTATGGAATTGAATCTTTTTGTTTTTCGGTCGAATTAAGCTATGCTGGATATAATTTCTTATTTTCAATGCTCACAGCTAATCCCTCAAAATCAGAGCTTGACTAGACAAAGAAAATATCCAAAATAGAGCCTGAATTGGCATTTAAATATTGAGCATCAAACTGAACTTCTTGGAAGGAACCAAATATTATTAAAGTAAATTATGCAAACAAACATTCGACAACGGATTTGGATGTGGATTACATGTGGAAAAATCAATAAAATTGAGGGAAAAATTTTCTTCTTTTTTTGGGTTGAAAGAAAAAGAATGCAAATGGAAATTGTGAATGTAACCTCAAAATCTGAGCAAAATTGTCAACATAACCTCGAAAACTGAGCAAAATTGCGCAACATAACCTCAAAAACTGAGCAAAAATTGTCAACATAACCTCAAAAATTTGAGCAAATTGTCAACATAACCTCAAAATTTTTCAAAATTGAGCAACATAACCTTCAAAACATCCATAACCTCAAAATTTTGCTTGAATTTGAAGTCAAATTAACTCAAAATTGATCAAAAAAGTTGCTATAAATTGTAAAAATAACACAACAATTTCTCAGCACGTGTCAGCGATAATCATAACGTGAACCACAGAATGTTGTCAATATTTTCAGCATTTTTGATCATGTCAATGCACGTGAGTTTGGATCTAAAAGCTCAATTCAGTCATTTGAAGTGGTTTTTGATGACAAAGCTTTTGATCTAGCCTCATTTGAGTTCCTGAAAGCACAATGTTCAGTAAATTAAGGGAAATGTATCCTCATTTGCAGCGGTTGAGTTTCCTTACCCAGATTCTGGGAATTGTTGTCAGTTTTGGCCCTGGGGAATTTCCAGGTATTAAAGCCAAAATAATTCCCAGAATCTTAATAAACTCAACCGCTGCAAATGAGGACAGATTTCCCTCATTTTATGCTGAACATTCAGTTCCTTTTAGGCTATCAATGACTATATAAAAGCTTTGTTGTTGTCACTTAAATTTGCTTCCTTTTTTCTTCATTCTTTTGTGCCTTGCGTCTAGATCAAAGGAAAGAAAATTTGAAAGGTTTTCATTTGGGTGGGGTTTGAGGGGGAGGTGGGGGGATGGGAACTCATTAATGTGTCTTATTTATGAATACTTTTTAAGGTGTGTTAAGGCTGTTGCTGTTGTTTCTGGGGATTCTTTTGAGGCTATGGTTACAATTTATGGCAGCAAATTTTGTTCCATTCTGAGTCAATTCGGCTTTTGAGGTTATATTGACAATGTTGCTCAGTTTGTGAGGTTATGTTGACAAATTTTGCTCAGTTTTTGATGTTATATTGACAATTTTTGCTCAGTTTTTTGAGGTTATGTTGACAGTTTTGCTTAGTTTTTGAGGTTATGTTGACAATTTTTGCTCAGTTTTTGAGGTTATATTAGCAATTTTTGCTCAGTTTTTTGAGGTTAAATTGCTCAATTTCGAGGTTAAGTTACCAAATTTTGAGGTTATATCAATAAAATTCACAACAATTCCAATCCATCCTCAAATTGTCATCCTCAATCCTCAATCGATATCAGATTCAATCAATAAATTCCACAATAGACTCAAAATTAATCTTCAAAGCCTCCTTCGACATCAAAAGCACGAATAAAAATCCTCAAAAAAGTCTTTATAATTTCACTTGAACTAAACTCATCGCATGACTAAAAATAGTCATCAAAGTCAATCATGTACTTTACTTTCATTTGAATGGATTTACCACCCACATGTATAGACACATATACAGGCACACATGTTGATGTAAAATGACACATTTGTTCTGCATGACACACTTCCAAAAATTATTGTCATGGAAATAAGCTTTTATCCTATTTGATGATGATTTTGAGGTTATGTTGTCAAAATTTTGAGGTTATGTTGACAATTTTTCATCGAAATTTTGAGATTTAGTTCTGTATTTCGTTAAAATTTTGAGGTTATGTTCAGTTTTTCGTCCAAAATTTTTTAAGGTTATGCTCAGTTTTTCTTCAAAATTTTGAGGTTATGTTCAGATTTTTGTCAACATTTTGAGGTTATATTCAGTTATTCATCAAAATTTGAGGTTATGTTCTCAAATTTTGAGGTTAGTTTGCCAAATTTTGAGGTTATGTTTCCAAATTTTGAGGTTATGTTCACAATTTGACAAAGCCGTCAGCTGTATGTCGATTTTACATCACAAAATTCCATCAAACCCATCAGCACCCCCTCATTTCCAAAAGTAAACACTCAAAAAAAGACAGAAAAATTCACGCAATAATGAAATTTAATTTAACAGCCATCAATTCGAGTCGTTCGTTTCCATTCATTAATTTTATTTTTCCTTTTTTGCCACTCGACTCTGAATATTTTCCTCATTCCACCGTCACTGCCATTAAATTTGAAATATTTTCCTCGTTTCTTTGGCAATTACAATATTAAAACAGAACTTTTGCCTGCTTATCGGGCTACAAAATGGATGTCCTTGAATATTCTTTTGTTGTTTTTGTGGATATATGGCACATTAAGAAGACATTGTCTTGTTGTATAAGCAGCAGGATCACATTTTTATCTGTCTTATTGCGATGGTCTGCGTCGTTCTTTGCGTCATTGAGAAATTATGAGCTTTTGTTGTTATTGAATGAGTTTGTGTTGTAGTAAGAAGTAAGTAAATTGAATTAGGGCAACATAAATTGACAACATAACCTCAAAAGTTTGGGAACATAACCTCAAATTTGGGAACATAACCTCAAAATTTTTGACATAACCTCAAATTTTTAACAAAAAACTGATCATAACCTCAAAACTTTGACAAAAAACTGAACATAACCTCAAAATGTTGATGAAAAATTAGACATAACCTCAAAATTTTGAGCAAAATACTGAACTTAATTTATAAATTTGACAAAAAAATTGAACATAACCTCAAAATTTTGAGCAAATTTGAACAATTTTGAGCAAATTTTGAGAATATGTTCAAATTTGAGGTTAAGTTGCAATTTTGAACTTTGAGGTTATGTTGCCAAATTTTGATAAAAATTTGACACCAAGTTGAAATACAAATCTCCCATAAGCCCATTCCAACCCTAAACAATCCCCAAACAAGTTTAAAATTTTTAATTCCATAAAATTCACACTTTTTTTGTTTATTTTTATTTCTTTCTTTATTTTTTTACTCTTTTTTTGTCTCTCTTTTGTTTCAATAAATTTCGCACAATTGCTTATGTGACTAAGTGACATAATCGAACACCAAAAGTGCTACATAACGGTTGTATCATGACTTGTAGCTGTTACAATGTTGATAAATAAATAAAAACAGCTTAATACGTAAGATTTGGAATTGGATAGTGAGTGCTGATTGGGGATTTGGGAGAGGGGATGGTAGGGAGCAGGGTAGTGAGTCGTTGACTTATTATGGTAGAGTATTAGTGGGACGGGGAGGAGGACTAACCAAAAAAACTAGTAATTGAAGAGAATTTTGAGGTTATATTTGTAAATTTTTCCATTTTTCTTCCAACTTTCCCAATTTTCCTCCAGAATTTCCACTTTTTTTTGCAAATTTTTCTTTTTTTGTCCGAAATTTCGAATTTTCTTCCAAAAAATTCAATTTTTTTTTCAAAATTTTGAGGTTAGAATCTAAATTTTTGAGGTTAGAATTGAAATTTTTGAGGTTGGAATTGACATTTTTGAGGTTAGAATTAAAATTTTGAGGCAATGTTGCCAAATTTTAAATTTAAAATGCCAAAGTCGAGGATAATTTTCCAATTTTGAGGTTAAGTTGTTGAATTTGAAGTTTTGTTGCAAAATTTGAGGTGCCAAATTTTAGATTAATTTTTAGGTTGTTTTCAAAATTTTAAGGTTATGTTACCAAAATTTGAGGTTATATTGTCAAATTTTGAGGTTAGATCACCCAAAACCATTCCTATTGGATACACAATTTCACACCTAACCAGCCACTCTATTCAATTACATCCACAGAGTTCCCCACTTCACCCAATGCATGCTGTCCAGTTTTGTAATCAAAATGACATTTTAATCGGATTTTAGTTCCTGATAATTTGTAACTCCATTTCCATCCACAATAATTCCATAGCTCGTTCCACTGATTATTTCCTACAATTTTTAAGCTTCATGTCGATAATGTTTTAGTTCCTCAGCCATTGCTTTACACTGTCCGTAATTGGAAGTCTGTGTAAGTCTACTTAACATTGAAAGTTAACATGGAACTGACGTGACTGTTGGAACTGACTTTGGTCTTGGAATTTTTTTGTACTGCGATTATGAATAAAATGGCACATTTTTTTGTGTAACTGAACTGGACATGATTTGGATTTAAAGAAATAAATGAAAACATTCCGTGGAAAATTTTAATTGCAGAACTGAATTGTTTGGTATGAGAAATGCTTTGTTGCTGTTGCAGGAAGTGACGGAATGAAGGCTGGAATTCTTTAGATTAATTAAAGTCTTATTAAAGTTGAAATTGGATACTTAACCTCAAAATTATGAAAGTTAACCTCAAATTTGAAAACATAATCTAAAATTTGACAACATAACATCAAAATTGAGCAATTTAACCTCTTAATTTTGAGCAGCTTAACCTCAAAATTGAGCAACTTAACCTCAAATTTGAGCAACTTAACCTCAAAATTGAGCAATTTAACCTCAAAATTGAGCAACTTAACCTCAACTTTGAACAACATAACCTCAAAATTGAGCAACTTAACCTCAAAATTAAGCAACCTAACCACAAAATTCATCACATAACCTCAAAAAATTTGAAAATTCTAACCTAAAAAATTCTCAAAAATCAATAAGTCACTCCATAAATTCAACACAATGGCCCGCCCATCTCTAATGACTTTACCAATGTTTAAAGTACATCAAGACATGCATTTCTATTAATCACGTAATACCAGCAGCAGCTCATATTCCTATCACGTTCTACATTTAATGTAAAACTACCGCTGCTTTTTTTGTGTTGTTGTTGATGTCATTTGCTGTACTGTACTGCACATGCTGAATATAGTCATCGCTCAAGTGTATGTGTATGATGGGCTTTTTGTACCAATGTTAAGCTATTGCTATAGACAGTTAAGTTTCAAAATAAGAAGATTTTTTGCAAAATCTACAGCGTTCCGCTATGTGCAGAATGGAATGCCTTTGTTGATTGAGTAAGCCGGTAAATCTGGTGAGATGGAAGGAAGTGATGAAAATTTTGAGGTTAAAATTTCGAAATTTTGAGGTTAAAATTTCGAAATTTTGAGGTTATGATTCAGAATTTTGAGATTATGTTGCTCAATTTTGAAGCTATGTTGCTCCAATTTTGAGGTTAAGTTGCTCAATTTTGAGGTTAAGTTGCTCAATTTTGAGATTAAATTGCTCAATTTTGAGGTTAGGTTGCTCAATTTTGAGGTTAAATTACTCAACTTTGAGGTTAGAATCTCAAATATCCACAAAATAACTTCAAACTTCCTCCAATTGCATCCCATTGCAATCCATTCCACACACAAATGCCCTTCAAAGTTCATTGATACTTGTCATGAGCTGAATAGTGGAAATAAAGAATAAAAAAGCATGCAAGGACGTTCAAAGGAAAAACTTTTTCTCATTTTCAATGAAAATGAAATTAACTGATAAGATTTTATTGCTATGCTGGCTCCCCACAAGCTTCCCATTCCATGAATATTTCTATTGAAACTTGTTCCTTTTTTTGATAATCTAGACACAATTAATTTAATTGAAATCAGCAATATTGTTGCCTTTGAATAAATATTGAATGGCAATGGGAAGTCAATAAGAAGTTTATGTGATTAAGAGTGAGTGAATGGAAGGCTTGATGAGTGCTGTCTACGTGATGAGTCTTGGCTAATCCAGAGTTAGCCGTTAATTTTTTTCAAAAAATAATATAAATTTTCAAATTTTTTTTGACCGTTACTTTTATTTTTTTTTCGTAACGGAAATTTGTATCTTAAAATAAGTTGAGTTCGAAATGTTCGAATTTTTCGATAATCTAATGTCGAAAAACTCCACCATTGCTGTACCCCAATCCAATTCCCCACACTCTTCCCTTAACCCCTAGACACACATCAATTCCATCTTCTCATTAATTCCCTTCAAATTCCAATCAAATCCATCTCAAAACTGAAATTCCATACACAATAATTCCAAATCAGACACAGTCAGTCTGCGTTCTTCATACATCATATAATACAATTTAGAGAATGAGTCACACGAGCGAATTATTCAGATTTCACTCTCAAATACGCGAAATGAAATGAAAGAAAACATCTCGAGTGGGATGGAAATAACAACAATAAAAAATTTCTAATTTCTTTTTTTAAATGTACAAAATTAAGATCAGGAGCTGTTCAATTGTTATGGAGCGATATATATAGCTTCTCTACCACGAAAGCTTGGCTATGCTAGGTTACATGACCTATCCTAGCTCTACCTCAGCTCCTGTTGAACCTAGAACCCGGTCTACACGAGCCCCAAACAATGATACAGAGGCATATTTGATAATTGACCTCTAGGGTAACCCTCTGGATACTTTGGGATGATCAAGAGTCCAGAGTTGGCAAGACTTTGGGAGTCTGGACTGTATTTGAGGCGTGTAAAGATAGCAATGCTGCAAGCTCTATGATTAGACTCCATTGAAGGCTCTTAATAATAGAATTGACAGAATTGACTCAAGAATTCTATGTTTAGGCGCCTTCGATGGAGTTTATACTCCCATATTCCTTCCAACTCTGACCTCCACCATCCAAACTATCCAGAGGATCACCCTCCAGATCATCCAAATCACCATCATCAAATTGTCTTTCCCCTACATTACTGCCACTGCCTCTGTCCCCCAAATCCAAATCTACATCCACATAAATCCAACATTATCATCACATCACACAGCAATTGACCTCATTCGATCTTGAACTTATTATTTATTTGCAATATTTTGTTGTTATACATTTCCATCATGTCTATGTCTCACTCGATAATCATCTCAATTTCTTTCCATTTCATTCACAATTATTTACTACTTTTTTTACATTATTTGATTTTCATTTTGTTGTGTGTTATGTGTGTCTTTGGATAATGATTCGATCTGGAGAGAAAGTTTTATGGGATTATGTGAACTGTTGGGGCTTCTCCTCCTCAATTTACCCTAGAGGTATTGTTGTTGGAGGAGATTGAGAAAATGGAGCATTTGAATGACATTGAATAGTTAATGATGAAGAAATGGTTCCAAAGTGCCAATGTGAAGGGCTTGAAGGCAATGCAACCACGATAAACAAGAGCACAAATACAAGGGGTGACCCTCAGGACAGATTGGTTGATGGGGATCAGAGTAGGCTGGATTGCAATGTGGAAGTGCCTCAATTGGAGTCTAGACTTCCAAAACTCTTTCCAATTCTGATATTCCTGATTCAAACTATCCAGAAGGTGACTTGAGGGATCATTAATGATACAGAAGGGTATTTAGTTGATCCGGAGGGTCACCCTCTGGATACTTTGGATCATGAAGAGTTTGTAGGACTTGGGTAGGACTTTAGGAGTCCGGATACCTTCAAAAGCGCCTTAATATTGAAGTCCTATCAGTTTTGGACTACTAAATCCAAATTATCCAGAGGGTGACCCTCCGGATGAACCAAATATGCCTCTGTATCATTCATGATCCCTGAAGTTACCTTCTGGATAATTTTGATACTTTGGATGATACAGACCAGAGTTAACTTGATTTTTGGATGTCCAGACTTTAGTTGAGCCTTCTCCACATTGAAATCCAGCTTACTCTGATCCCCACAATCCAATCTACCCACAAGGTCACCCTCTGGATCCACCAATCCACCATTCTCACCTCCCTAACCTCCCACAACCTCTCAAACATTCAAAACATGTCAATTTTAAGTAACTAAATCAAATTAAAAAAACTTCTGACATTCAAAATAAGCGATTCCATCAAGTCCATCCGAGTGTCCCCCATCATCATCAATTTAATCAAATTTTTCGACACTTAAAATGTCACAATCATCGCCATAAATTTTTATTATCGATTATTTCGGCTCGAAAGCAGCGCTTTGTTTTGATTTAGTCGAGAAATAAATGTTGACACAGCACGAGAGGAACATAATCAATGACCGAAAGAAGTAAGAACAATTTTTCTGTTGACATTGAAGATTTTTTTTAGAGTCGATTGAGTCTTGATGTGCTCTTAATCTGGTCATTTGGATTTTGTGGATAAATGATGATGATTGGGGAGTTGATGAGGAGGAGTTGAGGATGGGATTGATGAAGGGGTGTCCAAATGGGAATCAAAAGGGGCGTTCAATAGAGCATCCAAAGGGGCGTCCAATAGAGCATCCAAAGGGGCGTCCAATAGAGCATCTAAAGGGGCGTCCAATAGAGCATCTAAAGGGGCGTCCAATAGAGCATCCAAAGGGGCGTCCAATAGATTTCCCAAGGGGGTCGGATGTAGGATTGAAGGATTTTTTTGGGAATTTTGGACAAAATTCTTCAATTCATTAGGATTCTTGTGACCAATTGGATTCATTGATCCTGACTCTGACTTCAATATTGGTTCGAAAACAATCCAATCCCATGCTAGTGTAACACTGACCATTGTGGATGCTGTGTCAATCCCTCCCTACTCCCCTCCTACAATTCCAAATAAATTCAATCAAATTTTCATTAAATTTCCACCCATGTCCCTCATTTAAACTCAATAAAATAAGAAATAATGTCTAAATAATTCTCAAATACTCAAAAAAATCCATAAACACCCACAAGAAAAATTTTCATCAAATGATGAGCTTAAAAGCTTCCGCTTGTGTTGCTGCCTTCGGTGAAATTAATTATTTTAAATGCTAAAATGGCAAAAAGTCTAAAAATAAAAAAAAAATTGCGAAAATATCCTCGAGATTCTAAATCAAATGAAAAAATTGGATTCGATTCTGAGAATTCTTCAGGGGTTCTTAACTTATGTTGTGTTTTACGTGATTTTGGGAATTTTTTGGTAAAAAGCGGAGCTTTAGGTCGACATCCTCATCTACCTACCCCCAAACCTCCCAAATAGGTAGGTGCCTACCTTCATTCCCTATAACAACTCGCAACCCTCTACTCTCAATCCTACCCCTCTTACCATCTAAACCCACTAGCCCTACCAACTACACCTTACCCTTATCACCTACTAACTACTCACTACCCTCTTATCCCTTTTATGCCAAGGCACATCTTTGGTGATAAACCACGACTTAATCTCCAAACGACATGCGGTTCATTGGTATTCAAAAATGTATCAGCAACACATTAATCACTAGCCGCTGCACACAATTTAGACTAAACTGGTCATATCCTTCACCTTACTAAAATATCTTGAGACAGAGCTGCCAGGATTCCAGTATCCTGACTCCACTGGACTATAATTAGACTCTAAAGTATGCTTTCTCGAAATCCTGGTCTAAGAAGATTATCAGAACACGGAACTGAACTTTCCTGAGATTTCCAGGTCCCTGTCCCAACACTGAGAATTCATAGTCAAAATCAAAGATCCCAAAGAACTCCAAAATCGAGTCAATCCCAATTCTAATTCAAGAACCTCTGCACTAGACTAAATCGGATGTTAAAAAGAAAAGTTGATCGAAAATGTCGAGTTTGTTTACTTTTTAAACATTATTTATCTTTATTTGCTTTATTTGTGATGCTTAAATTAAATTAAAATGTATACAGCATGATTATATTGAGATTTGATCCCGAAGGGCAGGAAATAAGCAAGTTGAGGGAAGCTGTCATGGAAGTCTATATAGAAACTTCATGAACTCTAAACCAGAGTTGGCAGGACTCCAATGTGGAGTCCGGACTCCACGGACTTTCGGAGTCCGGACTCCAAAGTCCTGCCAACTCTGGTCTAAATTTTAAGAATTGGAGGCTTGTGGACTTGGAGGGTAGGATGAGGTTGTGGGGAAGTTGGCTGTAGGAATTTGGATGAATGTTAAGAGCCAGAGTTGGAAGGACTGTAATTTTGGGAGTCCGAATCCAATGGCATCCGGCAGCATGGTCTCCTCTGGTGTCCGAACTCCAATGTAGTCCTGACTCCAATGGTGTCTAGGGTTGGGCAAATTCGTATACGTATATATACGTATATTTGCCCAACCCTAATGGTGTCTAGATTTCAATTGAGTCCGGACTCCAGATGGACCCTGTCCTCTACCTCTGGACTCCTCTAGAGTCTAGTGGAGTCCGACTTCCGGTGTCCTGCAAACTCTGAATAGTGGGATGGGGTAGGTGTTAGGGTGTTCTAGTCGGAATTGGCAGAACTCTCCAGACGTCCGACTCCAATGGACTCCAAAGTCACCGGATTGGAGTCGGACTCCAAAATCGAGTCCTGTCAACTCTGGTTTTGACTACAATACTACCAACTCCCATGCAACCCTCTGCCTTTAAAATACCCCTACATCATCCCCTCCCTCCCAAAAATCTACACCTTCCCACCTTTACAATCCATAATTTTCCCCAACTTTTCATCCAAAATTTCCTCAATTTTCCTCAAAATTCTCTTCTCAATTCCTTTAATCTTCTCATCCAAGCTTAACTCCAACTTGTGCCTTGTATTGATGAACTCCTTCTCCATTTTCACAAATTTCTCAGCATTTTCAACCTCAAAATATGTAAAATTAGTCATAAATGTCTCAATCTGTTCCTTAATGTCCACCTCAAATAAATCCTCACTTTTGCTGCCTTTCAGCTCATTTATCGTCACTGCCATCTCATTTTGTGAATTTTTCAGCTTATTGATTGATGTTTTGAGGTCATTTTGTGATGCTTTAATGGAACTAAGTGCTGTGTCCATGTCACTTATGGCACTTTTGATATCATCGCTTGATAATTCTGTGTTGAGTTTGTGTTCGGTGAATTTTGTGGTGAGTTTGGTGAGTGACTGAATGACTGAGTCGTGGGATGACTTGAGGATGTCGGTGATGTTGCTGAGTCCAGTGGGAACTGATGAATTTGGTGTTTGTGGATTTTCTGGAGCTTTTGGGCAATTTTGGCCCACCATGGCGGAACTGGTTCCGACAGAATTGGTTCCGACAGCATTGGTTCCGACAGCATTGGTTCCGACAGAATTGGTTCCGACAGAATTGGTTCCGACACCACTGGTTCCGACAGCACTGGAACTACCCTTAAGCTTCTCAAACTTGTAATTTAA
Source organism: Chironomus tepperi (assembly GCF_022539635.2). Lineage (NCBI taxonomy): Eukaryota > Metazoa > Arthropoda > Insecta > Diptera > Chironomidae > Chironomus > Chironomus tepperi. The sequence continues at coordinate 329,642 of NW_027226129.1, read as the reverse complement.
TGGACGGAATTTTGAAAATTTTGAGGTTATGAAGCTTTTTTCAAAGCTTTCCAAGCTTGCCTTAAAGTCATCAGCATTTAAGCTTTTGGCATCACTTTCAAGCATGTCAAGCTTCATGTCCAGCGCTGTAAATTCATTATTAACACAATAAGCCTTAGCGATGTAAATTGCAGCCTCAACTTTCTCCCTGGAACCGTCAATTGTCTTTTTAATGCACGGCACATTCGTGAACCAAAAGCTCTTAAGTCCAGTCAAGTGATCAAAGACGTGTGCATCAATGTGGATCAGCTTAGCTTCATTGATCCCGACCCAAATTAAATTTGGATTATAGTCAAAAAGTCCTTCCTCAACGACCTCAATCAGGTTCTCGGTCAAGTAAAAATGCGTCAAATTTGGATGCGCTTTAAGGTCCGATTGATGGACTTCCTCTAACTTGCAGCCATTGATGTTAATCCTTTGTAGATTTTTAAAGACTTTTAATAAATTTTGTGGGAAAAATTTCATTGTTTTGCGTTTTGCATGAAAACCGATGACGTCATCGTTGGATCTTGTGCCTTTATGGATGCCTTTGGCTGATGTGATTTGTGCTGCATCTTGTAATTCTGGAATTGTCCATACATTACAATAGTATGTACTGCCATAGACAATATAGTCATTCAATACAAATTCACAGTCAATGTTTACTGATAATGATGAGTCACTGAGTGCGATGATGATAAGGCATGCTGTGAGGCTACAAAAGAAGAGGAATTTATAAGAAATTTGAAAGATTAATATTTAGAATTGTGAGAATGTGTGAATTGAGGAGTGAATTATTAAGGCTTGAGGAGGATAGGGAAGTCAATGGGAAACAGTGATGGGCAACCTGTGTGCCGCGGCTCACTAGAGTTCATCTAATAATTCATAGAAATGCTATGAATCGTATGCCGTGTGTGGTTTCGATTGAGACAAGCACTTTCGAGTGCCGCGGAAAATAAAAGGTTGAGCAGCACTGCATAAGGTTGTCGCTAAGTCACTGTTTGGAGTTTTCAACACCGGCATTGATTTATGAACTATTAATACGGCAATGAAACGGTGCCTTAGCAAATCCGTTGTGCTTTTTGAGTTAGAGACACTTGACAGTCAAAAGGCAGTCCATAAGGAACAATTTAGTAATTAATGGAAGCAATAGCTGCCGTGTAGACAGAAGTTGGTTGAAAATCTAGAGTTTTGTCTCAAAAAGGCGCCTCTTTTCGAGTTCAGACTCCCAAAAATATGGAGTCTCATCCACATTGGAGTCTAGCCAACTTTGGTATAGGCAACAGAAGGCAATGATCTGTTTAGATTCAATACTTACTAGATTAATTTCCCCATTTTGACTGATTTTACAGCAATAATCCAGCAGAATCCTCAATCTTCCAGTCCAACACCTTCAAAAGTTGGTCACAGAATGTTCTCAGTGAAGTCAGAAGAGAAGATCAAAGAGTCTCAAGATTGAGAGAATTTCATATTTATTGAGAATTATTAAATGAGAACCTGAATGAGAATGCTTAATGGAAGAAGAAAGTTGTTTTTAAATCTGGGTTTATTGTGTGACTTTTATTATCATTTTTAGCAGAGCTTGAAGTTGACTTTTCTAAGGAATTGGTATAGAGCATGATAATCATCTGGCGTGACTCTGGCGTATAGTCGGATTTGATGTGAATCTGGTTTGAATCCGGTACCAAGTCACAGTCACGGCATTACCTTTCCCTGACCTTCCCTGAGCCCAGTCTCTTCATGTCTTGCAAGCTCTACTTTGGCATATATTAAATTACTGCCCCAAAGAACCCAACACAGCCTTCAACTTTTCCTCAAGAATTTTCCCAAATTTTTCCTCAAAATCAGCAAATTTTCTTGTCAACTGCTTCTCAATTCCTTTGACTTTCTCATCAAATTTCACTTCCATTTTGTGTCGTGTATTGATGAACTGCTTCTCAAGTTTGTCAAGCTTGTCTGCCTGCTTAGTCTCAAAGTCAGTCCAGTGACCTTCAAAGTTGTCTAATTTTTCCGAGATTTTTCCAAATTCATCTCCAGAATTTTCACATTTGCAGCCATTCATCTCATCCAATGTAATAATTATGTCATTTTGGGATGTCCTTAACTTCGACAGTGTCGACTTGACGTCATTTTGGGATGTCTTGATGTTGCTGAGTGTCACTTTAATGTCACTGATGGACTCTAATGCATTGTCCTGGAATGATTCTAAGGAATTGAGCTTTTCGTTGATGGAACTGGCTGAATTAGCATGTGATGTTGTTAGCTCAGCCTGTGATGATGCAATGGAACTGATTTTTGAGGTTAGGGTTGCTATGGATGCTGTCAAGTCTGAAATTGGACTGTTTTGTGATGATTTTATGTCTAGCAGGACATTGCTGATGTTCTTTAAGTTACTAATTAGATCTGCTGGACATTGGTGACTTTCATGGTCAGTCAGATTGACATCTGAGCCTGCAGACACTAAAGTCTGCCCTAAATGTCCTGTTTTGACTTCCTCAAGCTTGTTCCTTGTTGAATTTTGAAATTTTGGACTTGTACATTGACTTTTTACCAACTTGATGACATCCTCGACATCCTGTCTGGAACTATGAGCTTCCTTCCTGACACATGGAACGTTCGACAGCCATAAAGTCGTTAATTTTGTCAAATGATCAAAGACTTTTGAGTCAATATGAATTATTTTCGATCCAGACAGTCCAATCCACTCTAAATTAGAATTGTAGTCAAAAAGTCCATCCTCGATGACTTTAATGGAATCGACAATATAAATGTGAGTCAATTTTGTGAATGGCTTAAGGTCCGATTGATGAATTACATCCATTTTACAGTTGTCGATGTAAATTTTTTGAAGATTTTTAAAATAAAAATTTAAACATTTTGGAAAATATTTCAATGTCTTCTGTCCAGCATAGAAGCCGAGGACTTGATCGTTTGTCTTTTGATTGACTCCGCTGACTGTGCAGCTTTCGGCTGATTCTGGTGTTAAAATGTTTGGATCGTTGTTGACTCTGCAGTAGAATATTGGAACTGATATGAGGAAGCCGCCTGTTATGTATGAACATTCGATGTTTGAGGAATAGGATGAGTCACAGCATGTGATGATAAGAAGCATAGAAATGCTGAAAATGGACATTTGAAGGTTAAAATTAGAGTTGCAAAACAGGTGCCTGTGAAAGGGGAAAACCGTACAAATCTTGTTAATTTGTATGGTTTTGTAGGAAAAAAACAGGCGAAAACCGTACAAATTATTGAGAATTTGTATGGTTTTGTGAGAAAACCCATATAAATTATCAAGAATTTGTACGGTTTTTGCCTGTCACAGGCACCTGTTTTGCAACTTTGGTGAATTATTGAGGAATTAATCGACTTACAGACTGATTTTCATGACTTTTTGAAGTTGAATAAATTTGAAAATTTTGATTAAAATTTTGAAGAATTTTTGAAATTCGCAAGCAATTAAGAGGCAAATACAGCACGACTTGATCGTTGTATGATCCTATGTGTACATAAAATAATCACAGAATGCTTTGAAAAATGAAATATTTTGAGAGAAAATTCTCAATTTTTTTTTGTTTAAATAATCTCTCGGTGATTTCCCATTCAAATGAGTCAGAAAGCTATGTAGGTAAGGATTAGGAGAAGCCGGGATGTATTTAGGGTAAGGGGAGGTCAACCACACCCTCTCTTAACACTTCTGGAAGCAAAATTTTTAATTTTGATGTCAAATTTCTCTTTAAATTTTGCGATTTATCCAAAAAGACTTCATTTTCTCACATTATCAGTTCCCCACCTTCTTCTACCTATCACTACCTATCCCTACTTAGCTCTACATATCCCTACCTGTCTCTACCAAAGCCTACCTATCACTCCCTGTCCCAAACTATCCTTATTTGTCCCTGATTGTCCCTATCAGTCCCTATCAGTCCCTATCTGTCCCTATTTGTCCCTATCTGTCCCTATCTGTCCCTATCTGTCCCTATCTGTCCCTATCTGTCCCTATCTGTCCCTATCTGTCCCTATCTGTCCCTACTTATCCCTACCTGTCTGACTAAGCCCCTGAAAAGCAGATTAAATACTGTTAATGATGTATTTGGCGAATTTGAGATGAGAATGGATGGCCAGGAGTGGTATGACATAGTGTGGCGTGGTGTGACGTAGTGTGGCGTTGTGTGGCGTGGTGTAGGATGGTGTGGTGTAGAGTATGTTCGATTCCTTCAATATCCAAACAACCTGATATGAACTAGCAAAAAATCATTAAAATTCCTATAAATAATCCAAAAATTAATCAATAAATCTAATCCAAATTTTTCCCATCAATTTCCAGACTTAAATCAACAATCAAGTTCACAAAAACAGATTCAAAATCAGCATCGATCGTGACAACGTGTGTTCAAGTCACTCAATCAACCATTTCATCACAAAAACAATTCAACAAATAAATCAAGTCTCAAATTTCACAATAAATTAAGAAGAAAGAAATGTCAACAACGATGCGTCCGACACTTCAGACAGTACCCGAATCATTACCAGCGGATCATGTGACGCAACCAGCTCAAGCGACACCAACGACACCAGCACAAACGACGAATGGCGAAAAGAGTCATCCGACAACGCAAGCGAGTGTTACTGGACCGACACCGACTGTAAATTTGAAGCCGAGAAGCACAAGCTCAAGGGTGAGTCAATTTTCATTATTTTGGGAAATTCGGGAAAATTTTGGGAAAATTTTTGTTTATCGTCCTGCGGTGATGGATGAATGTCGTGACTTTATGTCGTCCATTTTATTGTCATCTTTTGTAAGCTATGGTAAGATGATTTGTGGATGGTTAAGTGATGATTTTGGGGGTGGAATGGGGAGGGGGAAGTTGGGAAATTGAGATGGAAATTTGGGAAAATTTTCAAAATTTTGAGGTTAGAATTTCAATTTTGAGGTTAGAATTTCAAATTTTGAGGTTAGAATTTCAAATTTTGAGGTTAGAATCCCAAATTTTGAGGTTAGATTCTTAATTTTGAGGTTAGACTTTCAATTTTGAGGTTAGAATTTCAATTTTGAGGTTAGAATCTCAATTTTGAGGTTATGTTCTGAACTTTTTGGTCAAATTTCACTGAAAAGTTGGAAAATTCTCAAAATTTTGAGGTTAGAATCTCAATTTTTAGGTTAGGTTCTGAACTTTTTGGCCAAATTTTACTGAAAATTTTCCAAACTTTCATCTCAATTTACCCCCCAAATCTTCCCCTTTACCCGCCACACCCATCAAAATCATAAAATCCATCAAAAAATATGTAAAATTGTAATTCAATATAGCGTGAAAATGGCACGCATCAATCAACACGTAAATGACGTTGACACAATATTTACACCGTTTAATGTTTATGTGATGCGATAATGATCAAGAAATTACAAAATTCGTGTGAATGTGGACAATATTTTTTAATTTGTATGAATTTTGTATGAAAATTAATGGGGGGTCGTTCAGTTGTTGTGTTACAGTAAGCAGTCAGATGCTGTTTTGTGGAAAGTCGTTAATGTTGCAGCCGGAAGACTGGATTAGACTGTAAAAGAGCTTGAAGTCAACTTGGGCTTTGTGTGAAGTCAACTTGAACCAAGTTAAGTCAAGTTGATGAGCCAATTTGAGTCAAGTTGAGCCAATTTGAGTCAAGTTGAGTTAAATTGAGTCAAGTCGACTTTACCGTACAAAAACCGAAGACAACTTCAAGCTCTGCGACAATAATTAGGTATTTTCACATTGATTAAGCAAGTGATGAGCAACCTATGTGTCATGACACATTGGTACCACGTCACACAGGTTGACCACAACTGCACAATGTCTAGAAATTGCCTCTATTGGTGTCCAGACTCCAAAAATTGGAATCCGAACCACTTTAAAGGCAATTTTTGGACTTTTTGGTGTTCAGACTCCCAAAATCATGCTAATCATGCCAACCCTGACTGTATTTGACTGTACATAGACTCATGATCGACCCCTGAGTGTGATAATGCTTGTATAAATGACAAAATGTGTGATTATCAAGATCCTGATGATCCTGATTATCATGCTGCTGAATTACATCGAATCAGATGATCAATCCTATTCATTTTGGATCTTTGGACCCAAAAGTCGAGGAACTCCAGTCAATTTTGATCCTTGGATTGAAAATTCTTGTGGATTCCATGAAAATACCAAGAAAATACATCAATTTATCACCGAATTATTGCCAAAAATATCAACAATTTACTTACAAAGAGCTAAAAAAGCATAAATTCAACATGCATTCACTTAATGCTCAACTATCAACTTTTATTGACACTAAATTGAATAAATTCTTGATAAATTCCATCGTAAAATCTCAAAACCAGTGAAAATATCACCAAATTGGTATTGAATTATTGAATATCAGAGCAAACTGAAATTAAATAAAATATTACAATAAGTTTGAAATAATGTCTAAATATGACCAAAAAACTTACAAGCCAGGCTGAGAAATTATCGACGGTATTTATATGGATACCTCAGTACTACCGCCGAGTTTCTCAGCCTGGGTTGTAAGATTGTAAGCATTTATGGAAGTTTTATTGACAAAAAATCACAAATGTAGTAAAATTGCCAATATAAAATCTATTTGTAATAAAAAGAGACTTTGATTGAGTTGTTAGACTTGTCAAGGGTTGTAGTTAGGGATGAGTCGAGTTGAGGGGGTCACCCTTGAGGGTATCTGAAATGGATAGCAAAAATTTAAAGGATTTTAGGATTTTTTTCATGAAAAGTTGAATAAAATTGCAAGAAAACTTCCAAAAAACGAAGTAACCCCATTTGACCCTTCAACCCCATTTACTCCTAAATACACCTCTGGACATGTGAATCTGAAAGTGTGCAAAGGTGTACGATGAGAGCTTTTTGCTTATGCTTAGTGTAATGTCGTGAGTATTGCGATAATCCTTGTCACATCGGTAACAATTTATATAATCTTTGAGACAGAACTTACAGGACTCCATTGTTGAGTCCGACTCTAGTAGAATCCTCACGCGCTGTCCTTCATTACCGTCCGCTCCAAATAGGAACATGGTTACAGTAAGTTACAGTAAATCGACCTCTGAAAGGCACTAAACTTCCTCATCTTACACCTTGTACATCCAGATGACCTAATAAATCACCAAAAGTCTATAAAACAACATCAAAACTAGTTTAAAGTTCTAAAAAAAAATTTTAAATAACATTTTCTGAATCCTTTATTCTTTGAAAAAATACTCAGCACAAATCTTACAGCAATGAATTTCCTCAAATAACCACAAATTCCATTACATAAAGTCAATAACAACTTTTTTTCTTCTCCATCGCAGTAACAGAAAACTTTGCATTTTTATTGCATAACTGAGAATTTGCAACATGAACATTATGGAGAATAAGTGAAGTTTCTTGTCAGAATTCAGTGTTGGGGAAGCTTTATTAAGTTGAGGGACTATAGAGTCAAGGCTCTAATGATGTGTAAATTTATAACGAAAAGTATAGCTTCTTAAAAGCCAATGGGGGGAACTTGTGCATGTGAGCATGTGATCACTATTGAGGCTTCTTGAATTTTCAATCTTGACAAATCTGAAAGCTGGGATTGTAAAGACTTGGTCTCGACATTATGAAGCTCATAGTACCATTCTGGAAGGCACACGGAGTAAGAATGCCCGAAAATCTAACGCCAGGTTAGTGTGACTCTGTCCTTAGACTAGATTCAAAGCAATCCAACCTCAGGACAGAGTCAATTCGGTCTATGGTTGCATTTTCGGTCAATTTCATGCCGTATGTCTTCCAAAGATGTGAATAGAGTCACTGTCTATTAGGGGGACTAAAATGAAAACAGGTGCATAATCATCAATGCCTACCACTAAGATCTGTCTCCCTGAAATCCCCAAAAGGTTATCCACAACTGTCCTAGATAATCACTAAATATCTTTTCAAAAAGAGTTCAATGTCCTTTGTAACACTAAAAGCTATATAAGCTACATAAAAAAAGTTCATTGAATATAATCGCACAGAAAAAGAAAGAAAAAAGTATTAATTTTAATAATAAATAGTTCCATTAGCATATCTGACATGTATCAAAGAGAGTAGTAGCGATATATATTGGAAATTTTACATTTTATTAGCATTTATTTGCTCCACATGTAATGCCTGAGAACTATTCGGAGATGCTGTGTGAATTTTTATTTAAATTATTTTGGGGATAATTTGGAGTTTTGGGAATTTTTGAGGGAATTTAGGGGAAAATTGAAGGGTGTGAGACTAAGACCAAAGACTGAAGGTGCACGAAGATAACCGAAGATAACCGAAGACAACCGAAAATAACCGAAAACGACCGAAGATAACCGAAATTGACTAAAGTTGACCGAAGTTGACCGAAATTGACCGAAGTTGACCGAAGCCGACCGAAGTTGACTGAAGTTGACCGAAGTTGACCGAAGTTGACCGAAGTCGACCGAAGAAGACCGAAGTCGACCGAAATTGACCAAAGTTGACCGAAGTCGACCGAAGTCGACCGAATTTGACCGAAGTCGACCGAAGTTGACCGAATTTGAACGTAGTTAACCGAATTTGACCGAAGTCAACCGAAATTGACCAAAGTTGAACAAATTTGACAGAAGTCGACCTAATTTGACCGAAAGTCGAACGAAGTTGACTGAAGTCGACCGAAGTTCACCGAAAAAGACCCAAGTTGACCGAATTTGACTGAGACTGATTCTAAAACTGATATTTAGCCCAAGACTAAGACTGAGAGTAAGTTCAAGACAGATACCAACTCATATAAGTCAAAAGCTACTCCACTACAAGCTCTATGCTAGTCTATTACTTAAAAGCTCATCAGAAGCTCTTCAAAAGCTCTTCAAACTAGACAAATATTTCAATTTAAAATCTCATTTCTCACTTACTGTTCAAAACCTCATACAGCAAAATCATCTCTCATGTCTCATAAAACATTTGTAAGGTTCTCAGTCTATAAACACAGCAAACTTGAATCTACAACAGCTCAAAAACATTTTCTTTTCCACACATTCAACAGAAAAATGACGCAAAAAAAATAGAGAAAAAATAAGTTTGTGTACAACTACACATGCAGTCACGGCAATTTGATCGTCGCCCACCTGTAAATACAAGTTCTTGTGTATACAACTACTAATTTGAGTCTTTTTATTGGAATTAGTTGTGTGCAGCGGAATTTTTTTGCTGTATTTTCTGACTTTTTTTTTTTTTTTTGAGAGAATTTGAGAGTAAAAATTGAGAATTAAAAGTGAAATGTGGAATTGAATGAATTTTTTTTTAAGACGAGACAATTTTTGCTGTTGACTCAAAAATGATAAAGAATGTTGGACAATATCGGAATGACTTTTTTTTTTTTTTTGGGGATACAATTATGTAACTTTCTTGTGACTTGAGATAGTCAGCTGATAATATGAATGGGGTGAATTTTGGGGGATATTTGAGCAAATGAGAGGTTGGGGTGATGATGGTTTGGGATTGGACATTCCCGTAGACTGTCCCTCTAGTCTAATAAACACTCTGGGGAATGGATATTCTGGGAATGGCAAGAATTAAAATTTAGGAATTTATGAGGTAAAATTGATCAGAATTTGGCAAAATATCTTAAAAAATTATGAAGATTTTTACAAAAATTGTCATAAAATGCTCAATTTTTTTCAAAATTTCTCAAAAATTTATAAATTTGATCATAAATTCCCTAAATTTGGCTAATAAAGATCAAAAAATTCTCAAAAAGTCACTGGTAATTATCAAGAAATCAGGAAAATTGTTCATTAATGATTGAAAATTGCACAAATTAATCAAAATTTGGCAAAATTAATCACAAAAATGCATGACAGTTTGCGAAAATTCCCAAAAATCTCAAACCACGACCAAAAATTGTCAAAATTTGAAGAAATTAGATTTAATACAATTCTTGAAAATTATGAAAAAATCTTCGCGAATTTCTTTTCTTACTTCACTTTTCTTATAAAATGATTAAAAATTCGTTAAAACATGGCAAAATTTCACGAAAAATTTGACAAAAAAATCACTGAAATTCTTTAAAAATTACCAAAAATTCTAAATAATTCATTAATATTCACAAAAGTTCTTTTATAAATCTAAAAAATTCTTTGGAATAATCTAGTTCTCAAAAAATCCCAAATTAAGACCAAAAATTTAAGAAAGTTGCCAAAAAATGCTCAAAAGTTTCATTAAAAACTCCAAAAATATTTTATATAATCTCAAAATTAGTCTAAAAACTGATAAATATTCACTAACTTTTCAGGAAACTGATCAAAATTTTCAAAATATACACAAAAAAATTGTTGTTAATTCTTCAAAAATGTAGAAAAATTCCAAAGTTTCTCTGAAAAAATCTCGAAACACGAAGAAAAATTGTCAAAATTTCCCAGATTTTCATAAAAATTCATTGAAATTGTTCAAGAATTCACAAGAAATCTTCAAAAATGACCAAAAAAGCACAAATTTTTAATAAAAAATTCACAAAATTTGAATGAAAAATTACCAAAAATTTACATAAAATGACCAAAAACTGTTCAATTGGCTCAATGTTGCTAGCTTACTTACTAAGCACATCAAGTGTGATCCATGGTCCCCCTCAGACGGCTCCTGAAGCTGGCTACCGCTTGCCAATTCCCAATACCAGATTTGACTAAACCAGCATTTTTGCATAAAATTCACAAGTTAATTCAACATTATTTAAAATTCTCATAAATTCCCCAAAAAAATTCCATCCAGTCTGCAAATATCCATTAACAAAAATCCCAATCCATAAAAGTGTTAAACATTTGTAAATTATCAATCCACAACACCAACAAAAAATACACAAAACAAAAAAGTTAAATTCCAATTTTAAAAACATAAATATTTTGAGAGAATTGCCTCTAATAAATTCCGAGAGAGGAACTGCCACTGAGAGAGTGAGAGAGAGAGAGAGAATCTCATTAAGACCTCAAATCAGCTGAGTGTCCAACTAGAACTAGGCGTAGCAGCAGCAGCAAAAAAATTGACAATTTTCAAAGCAGGTGACATCAAAACTAGCAACTCCAATACATGCAGCCGTTCCTGCTCTCCGAGAGAATTTTTCTCAATTTTTTACACACAAAAAAAAGTTGAAAAAAATTGAGAAAAAAATTGAATTTTTTTGTTCAGTCTTTTAAGTGAGCGTGAGCGTGTTGGGGCGCGGACATTCGCTCTGGAAAGTTTTAAATTTTGTTCAAATTTTGTGTTTAATTTTCGTGAATTCGCAAATTTTTTTCAAAAAAAAGTGCGTTAAAAAAATTAAAAAAATTTAAAAAAATTTTAAAAAAATTTCAAAAAAAGTAAAAAAAAAGTTGCAAATGTGTTAAAAATAAATTTAAATATTTCTGTGTCTTGTGTGCCTTCATATACAGCATATACGAAGATTATTGGATACAAACTTGACTTCTTCTTACTTCCAGTTCTTTTTTTTTGTTGTTGTGTTTGCGATTCAAAATAACCAAAAAAAAAATTGAATTTAATTTAAATTTATACAAAAAACAAGAGAAATTCGCGCAATTGATTATGCAAGTTTAAGCTAGTTTGTGACAGTAATTGAAGATGTAATTTTTTTTGGAAATTTAAATTTTGTCTTTTTTGTGGATTTTTGGAGGAAATTTGTCGTGAAGTGAAATTTAAAATTAAATAATAGAAAAATTGAGGAAGACTTTTTTGATAATTTTGAATGAATTTGTTGAATAAGGCACAGTATTTTAGGTGTTGTGGTGTCTACTCAATCAGTAAAGTAACAGAAAATGCTGATTTTAGTCAATTTAAAGTTTAAAACTCGACTTGAGGATCGAAATCCGCTGTTTTGGAGTTTCTAGGGATATTTTGAGGTTCATCGTTAATACGGATATGTACTCAGATAGCATACGACATAAAAATAGCCGAAAATATGGTCCAAGGTCAACTTGTGCTAACAGACAATAAGCATACTTACCTAAATGACAGTGATTTTCAGTTTATTCAATCAATTTAAATGAGTATTCTCAGTTTTATGAGCATATTAATGAGTATGCTTTTTTTCTGTTTAAGTTAAGTCTTGTTTGAGGCTAGATTTGATGAAATTCAGCTTCAAAACAGAGTCAAGTTGACTTGATTCTGGATTTTTTTTTTACTATCACCAAATGAAAGTCCCACCTTGTGACATCCAAATGGATACCTAATAAATCCAAATATATGCAAAATGGACCCAAATCATCCACTTGAAGGCCAAATGACATTCAAAATAGAATCATCTTCCATTTAATATTGATAAGAGAGTTTAAACGGACCCTTAAAAGCTCCATGATGCAGCTGTGATCCATTTTGTCACTCGGGGCTCTGACTATGGCTTGACAATTTTCAATAATGTCTGCTTCCAACATCATTGTTAGACTTTGTGTTGATTTATTCAAATTATTGTGGATCAGACCTCAAATTCGACTCAAATTTTGTGAGGGAAACATTCAATAATTCCGTAACCCTTAAGCCCCCAAGGGGGTACGGTTAGGGTTAAGTAAAATCTCAAAACTAAAAGTCATCTTTTTGTCCTTGTTTGCTGACATTTTTTTTTCCATCTTAAAGTTGAAATGATAATGAAGTGAAAAGAAAAAAAAAGAAAAAAGTTTGTGACATTAAAACAATTTTATGACATTTTAATTGAGTCAAGTGATATTTTCAACTTATCTGTTTGCTTTTCATGTTCTTTTTCCGAGTTCTTAACGAGGAATATTTTAGAAAAAAAAAAAAAATTATTATTATTGTTTGATAAGTGCTACATGATTTGTAGTCTATGACTGGTGTTGATAACCTTTTTGGGTTAGTTTATTGAAATGTTTTATTGGAAAATGTAGGAAAAATTATTAAAATTTGTTACATTTTTTAAATATTGAATTCAAAATTAATTTTTGGTAAATATTCAAATTTCAAAAATCTTGAAAAATTTTCAATTTTTAAAATTTAAAAATTAAAAAATTTAACAATTTTCAAATTTTCAAATTTTCAAAATTTCAAATTTTTAAATTTTCAATTTTTTAAGTTTTTAAATTTTCAAATTTGAAAGTTTTCAAATTTGAAAGTTTTCGAATTTCCAAATTTGAATAAAACAATCCAAATTCTGGACCCTAATAAGCAACTGGTCCCTTAATCCACTCAAAACAGAACTAAAAAAAGTCTAAACTAAATCGGGTCAAATTCATTTTGTGGGTCAAATTTAATTGTTTTTCACATGGCTGGTCACAGTCATGCAATGTCACAAAATCGTGCGCAAATTAAAGTTTTGTGTTTTCTTAAAAAATAAAATTTCATAAACATTTCAATTTCATCTCGTGTTTAAATTCAATTTGATATTGTTTACGTTTCGGAAAGTAATTAATTAAAGTTGAAAAAAATAAAATTAAATTGTTTATTTTTTTTTGTGACTCGTTTTGATTCTTAGATTGTCGTTGAGATTGAGATTGGAAATGGAAAATTTTGGGAATATTTGGAGATTTAAAAATTTTAAAAAAATTCAATTTTAATTTTTTCAGTTTAAAAATTTGAAAATTTGTAATTTTAAAATTTAAAAAATTAAAAAAAGAAAAATTTAAAAAGTTGAAATTCAAAAATTTGAAAAATTTGAGATTGAGAAAATTTTGAAAAATTCAAAAATCGTTTAATTTTAAAATTTTTGATTTTTTTTTAAATTCTTGAAATTCTCAAAATATCAAAAATTTATTTTAAATTCTTAATTTAAATGCCTTTTCTGAGTCGTCCCCATGTCTACCTCCAACCTTAAACATTACATTGCCAATTACACAAAATGTCAAGTTTATATGTCGACTAATTACAGCCTTTTATACTCGGGATTGTTATTTAATAAGAATTGAATATTCTACTCTGTAATTAGACATGAATTACTGATTCTGTGACTGAATATTATGCAATTTAGAGGAAATACTTAACAGTTTCTGTGACTTAACCGCAAGAATATTGGAATTAATTGGAAATTTGTGGGAATTTTTGATGAAATTTGAGGAAAATTACGAAAATTTTGTTGAATTTTAATGAAAATTTTGAAGATTTGTCTAATTTTTCACAATTTTTGTAGAATTTTTGATGAAATTTGAAGAAATTCGTCAAAATTTCGATGATATTTGTTCAATTTTTATTAAAATTTGATGAATTTTTGACGAATTTCGTTAAGTTTTGAAGAAAATTGTCAGATTTTCGATGAATTGTGTTGAAAATTTGAAGAAATTTATTGAAAATTGTTGAAATTTCCTTAATTTTTTTTAAATTTTTGGCGAAATTTGAGAAAATTTTTAAAAATTTTCATGAATTTTGTCGATTTTTCAATGAATTTTGAACAAAATCTGCTAAAAATGTCAAAATCTCATTTCAACAACTCACTAAAAAAATCCACACATGACATCACTTTCTAGTCTTCCTATTTATGGGCATCGTCGACATTTAAATTAAGATTATTTCAAAGAAACTGACTCAACCCATCAACAGCAAGACTCGTCCATTTCTAAGAGGGAATCTCACTCAAATCTCAATAAACAAATAGCAAAAAAAAAAAAATCCAGCACAAATTTCTCATTTCGTGTGTTTATTTATTCGCAGTTATCCACAATGAGTCACAACACATCGTCCATACTGGATGATTTTAGCTTTCAAAGCATCCATCAATTATGCGTGTTCAAAATTTATTGTTTCACAAAATGGAAATGAGTATATGTAAAATAATAATGAATTAAATGTTGTTTATTTAGGTCACGTGGAATTGACTGACTGACTGACTGACTCTGTGTACTTAACTTGGAATGTACAAATAAGTTTTTTAGCGATTTGATGGGATTTGATGGGAATTAAGTGGATTTAAAGGCAGATTTGAGTGAGGAAATTGTGGGAATTGGTTGGATATGAGGAGGGTGTGAAGGTGGATTAGGGGGGCTCAGGGGTAGGCTGAAGATTGAGGGACAAGGTATTGTCAATAATTCATCCGAAAATGTCCAAAATTCTGTGAAAAATTGGACAAATTCTTAAAAATTCATCAAAATTTTGACAATTTTTTTCAAATTTCATCAAAAATTCTACAAAATTCACCAAAAATCATCAAAAAATTCAACGAAATTCGTCAACTTTTCTCAAAATTTATTAAAAATTCAGCAAATTTTTTAAAATTTCTAAAATTTTCATCAAAAATCTTGAAAATGCTTCAAAAATTCATCAAATTCTTCAAAATCTACCAAAAATCCCCGAAATTCTCCATCAAATCTCAACAAAATCCTCAAAATATCATCAATTCCATTCCCAATACCACCAACAAATCCAAGTCTTCCAACTTCACATATCTCCATCTCACTCTAATCATCTCTCCATCTCTGTCTAACTCAGCAAAATATTTATGTAATGACACACAAATCTCAAACTTTATTTATTTCATTCATCGAAAACAGCAATTTTTGTAGTCTTTTTTTTGTTTGTTACTTCTACTTCTTAATAATCATGCGCAGTCGACTTAATTCTCTGATTCTGTTTTTTGTGTGTAAACATGAAACCTGTTTGTTATTTTTATTATTGTGATTTAATGGCGAATATTTTGATTGTTGTTGGTGGAGTTGGAGTTGCTATTGTTGTTGATGATGTTTGGAGGCAGGTGGATGGAGATTGAGAATTTAGGATGGGGATTGAGGGGGTTTGGGGGACTTTTGGGGGAACTTGGGATGAAATCTGATAAAAATTGTGAAAATTTTGATGAATTTTGTTCCAGTTTGAGAAACTTTTGAGCAAATTTAGCTATTTTTGAGTAGAAATTCTGACAATTTTCGTCAAAAATCTTTAAAAATTCGTAAAATTTCCTCGAAAATTCATCAAAAATTCATAGAAATTCAACGAATTTTCTTCAGATTTTAAATGAAAATTTCATACTTTTAAGCAATTTTTGTTGATTTTTTTTGATGAATTTGACTTAATTTTGAGCAATTTTGTGGAACTTTTGAAGATTTTTGACAATTTACTTTCGATTTTTAATGAAAATTTAGAAAATTGCTCATGTTTTAATAGCTTTAGCCAGTCGAAGCAACAGCACTTGACACTAGCATGCCACAGCACACAGATTACCTTCTACTGGCATTACCCCATCCCCTCAAAATCCACTATATGTGAACTACAAAAAACCACAAAAACCTCAACTACAAACCTGCCATTAATTTTGTCTACAAAACAACAAAAAACATTTCTTTTTTGTCTAAAAGTTGAATGACTTTTTTATGTGTCCAAAAAATATATGCTTAATTATGTGTCATGTTGAACAATATTAAAAGACACGAAACGCATCAACGCATGAGCACTGAACGGGTGGGGGCAATTAAAACAAAAGCTGAGAAAAAATTAATTAAATTAATTGATTTTAATTCTTTTTTTTTCGGGGAATTTTTGTGATGTATGTTCTTGGAATAATTAATGAGATTAGTTTGTTTTGGAAGGAATTTTGAAGATTGGGAGGGAGGAGGGGAGTGGTGAGTTTGGTGGGTTTGGTGGATTGAATTGTTTGCTCGGATTGATGTCAGCTCATGATTTTGTGAGGAATATTTGAAGAAATTCGACTTAAAATCCAACAAAACCTTCAATTTTGCATTATTTTCATTGAATTTCAGCTATAAAGCATTCAGTTGGAACTGACACTTCTTTGTTCAATCTGAATCAAGTGCCTAAATATGACTCAAATTCACCAAATTAGACCAATCCTCCCAATCCCCAACCAAATTACACCCCAAATTTCCCAAATCCCTCATTAATATCTAACCAATCCAAGCTAATTCCACAATTAAGCTACCACCAAGCCCCCCAACAACAATAAATCCCCAATTCCAAACAACAACAGCAGATATTAAACTCACATTTTGTTAAGGCAAACATCACAAAACAGCAAATGTTAATGAAGATAATAATGTGAAAAAATATATAAAAAAATGAGAAGTTGTCTCATTAATTTATGGAATTAAAATGTTGTATGTGCATATACACAACTGTGTATGCAGAGCTCAGTTGAGATATCTACGAGATAGTCTTTCTGACTGTATTTGTTAGTTGCTGTACACAATGCTGAGGTTGTTGCTGTGTTGGAATTTGGAATTGAATTTTTTTGAATAAATTTGATGGGAAAAAATGAGTCGAAATTTGATGAATTTTGTTAGATTTTTTAGTGCAAATTTGTCGAAATCAGCCGTCATGTAAAGTTTCTGTCTCGACTAATTCTCGACCAATACCCAAGACTACCCAGAAATAAAATACTTGAAATTAAAGAATCAAACAAGTGGTAAATGGGTATGGGGTTTGGCCTCTCAACTTGACCCCTATCCCTTCCTTGATAACTTCCTTAAAGAGCTGTATATGAAGCACATTGGCCTGAAATATTTGAAATTCGTAATTAATGGTTTTGATATTAAATTGGCAATAAATTTTTTCTTGTTTTTTAAGTTGAAAATTAAAAAAGGATGAAAATGTTATTAAAATTTGAATAGCTTTAAACAGTTTTGCGCATAATTTAAGTGAATAAATGTGAATAATATATTTAGAAAATATAAAAATTGATAAAAAAAAGTTAAATATTTTTCAAAAATCGTAAAACATATTGAAGAAAATTTAAATTTTTTCTAGAAAAGAAATATTCAAAAGTTTTGAAATAAATTCAATAAAAAAATTGAAAAAGTTTTCAAAAAATTCAATAAATATTCAAAAAAGTTGAAAGATATCAAATAAGGAATCAAAATAATCAAAAATATTGAGTTAATAAAATATAAAAATTCATAAAAGTGTCAAAAAAAGTAATTAAAATTCTAAGCAAATTATTAATCACAAAATATGTACGGATAACTCACTGGATTACATTCAATAATCAACAACAAGAACATCAACAAAAAAAGACATCAAAATAAGCCAGGAACCAAAACAATTTACAATTGTTCGATGAAATTAAAAGGTAAATATTCTTATTTAATTTATTAATTAATTTCTCGAATAGCAAAAGACGGTCAATTGATCTGAATTCTGGCATCAGAATGATCTGACTCCAGGATTGATTTCTTCATTAGTGGTACTTTAAGCTTACTTTACCTTACCATACATACCACCACCAATGGAATCAGTGTCTAGCATTGTCCCAGAATCAAACCAATTTAAGTCAGTCCTAGCACTTAATCACGATCAAGTCAGTCTGATGCCTGTTTTTCGATCAATAAACTACCTTCAGCTATTCATGTTCTACGTTTCTCAAAAATTAACTTCCAAAATGAGTCGAAAAACTGTAATTATTTTGATATTTTATAAAATCCAAGGTGTGATAACTTGAAAAAATTGTGGAAATTCAGGAAAAATCTTAAAAATTCTCATAAAATCTTGGAATTGAGAATCAAATTTGAAGCTTTTTTTTTAGAGATTTTTAAGGAATTTTTTGCAATTTTTAAGGATTTTTGTGAAGTTTTTCAAAAAAATTCTCAAATTTAGGGTTTTGAACCCTCGATAACACTCGGGTATACGGGTATGGGTATATGCATGCCCATAACTCCCGAATATGTGTACTCATAAGTACAAAAATCTATATTCTTACTTACTTACTTTGCTGGTCGAACAGATCAATTATCATCAATGACCTCCCATAGGAGCCACCTGAATCTGATTCTATCGCTGGCTACCACTTGCCAAATTTATATCCACATCCCACAAAACCAACAAACTTAATCTCAAAATAAAAAAAAACTTATTCCAACTAATACAAAACATCTCAAATTTGAGTGCTGTATTAAGTGGCATTGATGACGTCACACATATTAGCTCTCTAAGTGTGGACACAGCGCTGTGTCGTAGCCACACATAAGAATTATCTCATTTAAGTGTGAAATATGAACAAAAAAAGTGACTTCTTATTTTTATTAATGTGCGATTTTACGGTTCTTTGTGTTTAGTTCATGTAAATATTTGAGAATTTGAATTTTGCTGTGGTTTTGTGGATATGAGGGTAAATAGGTAGGATAGATATGGATTATTATGTCATTAGAGTGGTTTTGGGGGAATTTGAAATTGAAAGGAAAATTCGAACAATCCGAAAAAATAATTGAATTTTAACGGTAAAAAAAATTTGAATTTTAACGGTCAAAAAAAAAATTGAATTTTAACAGTATTTTTGTTAAAAAAATTTTTTGAAAAAAGTTAACAATCGTTTTTGGTTAACGGGCATTTTGGGTTTTAAAGGAAAATTTGGGCAAATTTCAGGGAATTTTGACAATTTTGACAATTTTGACAATTTTGACAATTTTGACAATTTTGACAATTTTGACAATTTTGACTCAAATTTCAAGCAACAAATTTTCTCAACCAATTTTCCGCTCAATTTGTGTATTTTTCCTCAACTCTTCTTCCATTTCCATATTTTACACAATAATTCTCCTTCTTATAGCTTACTTATTACACAGTGCGGCATTATTATTAAGCATATAAGTAGTATGTGTGCCTTAATGTAGGCCAATGGAGCATTCACTCTCATTTTTTGCTTCATATTTTTCTATTAATTCTATTGCATTGTACTTGAGATAGATGCAGGGGTGGACAACCTGGGTGACTGTAGGGGCAGGTGTGGGCAACCTTTGTGACGCGGCACTCAAGTGTGGAAATTGAAAGTGACATGAATCGTGTGCTGTGTGCGGTTTTGGTACAAAACTCATTAAGGGACCGTGACACCAAAAAAAGGTTGAGCACCCCTGGAAATGAAAAAAAGGTCTTTAGTTTCTAGTTCAAATGATTGTTTTCTTGCACTTAAGTGGCATGCAATATGAAATGTGGGTAGATGGAATGTCGATAAGTCTTATTGCAATAATGTTGAGGTTATGTAAATTTCTCAGTATGCAAAAAATTATCTAAAACAGGAAATGGAAAATGAGATGAAAATTGAGACATGACACATGTGATAATGATAATTTAGAGAGTTGCAATTGTTTCTGACTTGGTGACATGACAAAGTGGAGTGAGCATTAATGTCATGCAAATTTGAATTAGATTTTGTTATGTTGGTTATGTGATGTGATGGGATTAGGAGGTGAGATGATTGAGGTTATGGTGATTTAAGTTGAATTTTGAGAAGCATAACCTTAAAGTTCAGCACCATAACCTCAAAGTTCATTAACATAACCTCAAAATTTAGAAATTTAACCTCAAAATCCAAAACATAACCTCAAAATTCCAAAACTTAACCTCAAAATTCCATCAAAAATCTCAATTTTTGCCACTCCAAATTCATCTCACAATTCACTATCAAAAACTCTTATTTACACCCACTTCCAACACGACTTTAATTTTAAAACTCAATTCACATCCAATAAAAAAAAAAAAGTTTTAAAATTCAATTCAATTCACGATAAACATTAAAAAAGTATATTCTATACATAGATAAACCTCATTGTCTATTGTTATTCTCAATATAGTAAATCTATTAATATTTATTTTTTTTTCGACAGATTATCTTTTAGCACTTTATTAAGTTCAATGCCAAAATAGTTAGTGAATATACAAAAAATATTGAGAACCTTTTTGTTGTGTCTGACGATGAGTCATGGCTGTTGTGTAGATTTTTGTAATTTTAAACGATTTATGGCTGCTTATTTGAAGATTTAGTTGATTTTAGAGGCAGATCTGGGCAACCTGTGGGTCGCGGCACACTTGGGATTGTCGTGAACCATACATTTTGTACGGTTTTGGTCGACGCATATCAATAAGGTGTGCCTGGGGTAACCACCAAGGTGTGTCTGGGGTAACCACCAAAATGTGTCTTGGGTAAACACCAAAATGTGTCTTGGGTAACCACCAAAATGTGTCTTGGGTAACCACCAAAATGTGTCTTGGGTAACCACCTTAGTGTCCCACATCACATAGCCTCCCAACCCTGCCTTACTTAATTTTCAAAACATTTAATCACGTGCATCTGCTAATCCATCCCAATAATCCTCTCCAAACAGCCACAATTTCCTCCAACAAAGCCTCACAAACACAGCCCAGTGCAAACAACCGCAAGTATCACCTAAACTGCAATAATTTATACAATTTATACGTCTCAAGTGCGATATTAAGACTAGCTAGACGATACGTCGAGTGAGAAATTGCAATAAATCATTAAAATTCATTAATCTTCTTTATCCTACTCACATTAAGCTACAAAAAGCAATGTTGTTTTGCAAATGTAAATATGGGATGCAAGTTGTGTACGTTGTAAGATAATTGGATGGATGGAGAGGGTTTTTGTACTTGAGAGGAAATGGAGCGCATTTTTTGGGAAAGGAAATAAGATTGCTTTGGGTGACTTCAAGTACTGTCGTATACCAGAACCCTACAATTCCTGTACCAGAACCTTACAATTCCTATACCAGAACCTTACATTTCCTATACCAGAACCTTACATGTCCTATACCAGAACCCTACAATTCCTATACCAGAACCTTACATTTCCTATACCAGAACCTTACAATTCCTATACCAGAACCTTACAATTCCTATACCAGAACCCTACAATTCCTATACCAAAACCCTACAATCCATACCAAAACACCATCCTATGATTTAGACCAAACCTCCATTCCCCAACCTCCAACCATCCCAACATCCATGCTAACTCCATAGCAATTTTTCATAATAAAATAAAATAGAAAATTTTTTCTCTCCTTCCATCCTCGATCGTCGACGTTCCATCATCATAACGATTAGTTTATAAAAGAAATTGTGTGTAAATTGATTGAACTTTCACATCAGTTCTCGTTCGAGCATACAGCTCAATGATGTGCAATTGATAAGTCGAATGGAAATGATGGAAAGTTGCAGTTGACCAAACTGTGTGCTGCGGCACTAGAAATTGATTGGGAATGTCTAGAACCGTATAATTTGTATGGTTTTGGTCGAGGTGCGCCTCGGGGTAACTGTCAGACCAGAGTTGCAAAACAGGTGCTTGTGACAGAAAACCGTACAAATTCTTGAGAATTTGTAAGGTTTTGTAAGAAAAACCATATAAATTATCAAGAATTTGTACGGTTTTTGGCACCTGTTTAGCAACTCTGGTTCGAACAACCCTGGCTCATCGAGAACATTGTTGCTAGACTCTAATTACATTAGCAAACTGCAGGAGCCAATTAGCCCAGCAATAACTGCCAATCAGCCTCTAAAATAACCATCCATAACAAGCTATAGTGCACAGTGGAAACAATAAGCATATCCAAATATATGTGTCACCCATATTTAAAAGCACATCAGTTCAGAAGCACAACAGTCACAAAAAGCGAATAACTAACGGGAAATTTCCATGCATGACTATTTTGTGTTTTTTTGTGTCTTTCAGTTTAATTTTTTTCAATGCCTACTATGATATGTGGCTAATAGGCAGGGGTGTAGCAAGGGGGGGAAGACCGCAGGGTGTGACCTCTTAGTCCAAAGGGTTTGATCATCCAAATCCAAAGGGTTGACCCTCCTAATCCAAAGGGTATGACCCTCCTAATCCAAAGGGTATGACCCTCCTAATCCAAAGGGTATGTCCCTCCTAGTCTAAAGGGTATGACCCTCAAACCCATTCAAGGAACCCCAAACCCAAAGGAATACCCAAAACCCAAAGAATCACCAAAAATCCAGAGGGTTAACCCCCCTAATCACCCTGAATACCCCCCTTACTAATAGTCAAACCTAATCATTGTATTTGTGCTGCACATTTCTTTATTTTCTATCCAAAATACCGCTCAGCTATGCATGAGTGCATCAAAATTTCTCTCATATTCTCTCTCTCTCTCACTCTCTCTTCTCATATCTTAATCGATATTGTTCGTGATAGGCACACACTCATTTGACTTGCGATGGCAGTCATGTGCATTATGTTACGTGTAAATGCTTAGGCTGAATATATGAATTTATGACAAGTGAGAGGAAGAAGAAACTTTTTTTTTTATTTTATTTCATTATGCTGATGGAAAGTCTTGATAACAAGGCTAGAGACATTGAGAATGTATATGCAAATATAGGCGTGATTGCGATGATTATGGGAAGATTGCAGGTATGGCAAGGGAAATATTGGCTGAATTAATAAGTGTTAAAGAGGTTAACTGTTGATAAATGATGCGAAAATTTAATTTTCTGCTTTAAAAGATGCGAAAATATTGTCATCTCTTTCTAAAGATGCGAAAATATAGTCATCTCTTTCTAAAGATGTGAAACTATTGTTGTCTCTTTCTAAAGATGCGAAAATATAGTCATCTCTTTCTAATGATGCGAAAATATTTCCATCTCTTTCTAATGATGCGAAAATATAACCATCTCTTTCTAAAGATGCGAAAATATAACCATCTCTTTCTAATGATGCGATAATATAGTCTTCTCTTTCTAATGATGCGAAAATATTGTCATCTCTTTCTAAAAATGCAAAAATATAGTCATCTCTTTCTAAAGATGTGAAACTATTGTTGTCTCTTTCTAAAGATGCGAAAATATAGTCATCCCTTTTAAAGATGCAAAAATGTTGCCATCTCACTCTAAGGATGCGAAAATATAGTCATCTCTTTCAAAAGATGCGATAATATTGTCATCTCTTTCTACTGATGCGAAAATAGAGTCGTCTCTTTCTAATGATGCGAAAATATAGTCATCTCTTTCTAAAGATGCGAAAATATAGACGTCTCTTTCTAAAGATGCGAAAATATAGTCATCGTTTTCTATTGATGCAGAAATTTTGCCATTTCTGTTTAAATACCCAATAATCTCCTTTCAAACTCTACAAAACTTAATCAAGTACCTCCAAAAATCCAATTTCAATTCCACTCCATCACTTCCACTGCCAATCTCATTACGTCATCAAACTACACAACAACAACAACAATCCATTGAAGCGATAAACTTGATACTCATTTCGCCATTATTTATTGATTCTCACTTGCAAATGTTCACACAACACGTCGACAACATCAATCGAGCGTCATCAGAATATTAAACTGAATTCTGGATTGGATATTTAGTGATTCAGCGGTGAATTGTTATGGAAGTGGAGAATTTCGGGTGTTGCGTCACTGACTTGGGTGGGGATTTTGGAGGGGTTTGTTGGTTTTGGAGCAGTGGTGGGCAAGTTGGGTGATGCGGGATAGCTTAGTGGTAAGGATTGACCAGAAGCGCACATTACACATGGTTTATGACACACTAGATTGCTGGGACACTCAGTTTGGACAATATTGAGTCGGATTAATTGATTTGTAGGGGTTCTGGTCTAGAGACTGATCCAGGTGTGGTCAACCTTTTTTGAATTATGTCATTTTAATGAAAATACCAACAATTTCTAATAAAATGGCAATTTCTAAGATTTTCTGCGTATTTTCAGCCACAATCCTAAGACTGACTCTTCCATACCCCACTGTCCGACCACCCCCACCCCTGTCCCTCAACCCCTGCACCACCAATCCCCCATAAAAATTCATAAATTTAATACCAAATAATTTCCATTAACCTCAAAAAATAAATCCACATGCAATATCGACCCAAGCAACTTGTGCATTTATATCACGCAATCCAGCCTTAGCCATGCAAAGAACTCAAAAAAAAAATTGTTGCATTTTTAAGGCCGGCATTCAAGTTCATTCAACTGTTTGTACTTTAAAATTAATTAACGTCAATTTTTCTTCTAGTCTATTTGCTTAGTTATTGATTTTTGAGTTATGGCTATAGCTGAGTGGGTTAGTGTGTGTGAATTATTAAATATGAGGAAATAATGTGTGTGTGACGGAAGTTGTAATTAGAGAATGGGTGGGCTGGATTTTGTGGAAATTGATGTAATGCAGTGGTGGATTACCTGTGTGTCACGATACATTAGAGCGGCACTGGGCACACTAATGTGCCGCTAAAAGTGTTTGGAAATGCCAACAATCATATGCCGTATGCGGTTTCGGTCAAAGTTTGCCACCAAAGTGTACCGTGATGCATAGGTAGACCACCACTGATGTAAGAGGGTTATTGGTGGGTTGTGAGCAACAAATGGGACTTTGTTGAGGATAAGACACCAGCAACCCCAACTTAAAGTTCAATTCAAGTAATTTTTAGGTTATTTTGCCCAATTTTAAGGTTATGTTTCCAAATTTTGAGGATAAGTTGCTCAATTTTTAGGTTATGTTGCTCAATTTTAAGGTTATGTTGCTCAATTTTGAAGCTATGTTGCCAATTTTGAGGCTTTGTTGCCAATTTTGAGGCTTTGTTGCCAATTTTGAGGCTTTGTTGCCAATTTAGAGGTTAAATTGCTGAACTTTGAGGTTATGTCTCTGAAATTTGAGGTTATGTTTCTAAATTTTGAAGTTAAATTGGTTAAAATTCAATAAATTTGATAATTTCCCCCTCAATTTATCTCCACAATCCCCAAATCCCAACTATATAATCCCTAAACTACCAGGAAACATCCGATCAATGACACATAATTCCCCCCAAGTCAGTCGACAGTCTCTCACAAAGTCACACAAATAGGAAAAATAAACAAAGAAAAAATTTCAAAATAAACACAGCTCATAAATGCAATAAAAATAACAGCTTTAATTGATAATTAATATCAAAATAGCAATAAAAAGCAACAACATTTCTTAATAAAGATAATTGAGACATCATCGACTGTATAGTTCATCGTCCATCACACACATTTGTCTAAACAAAAGAAATAAAAATTTAATTAAATCTTCGGAAACATGAAATTCAAGAACAAACAAAAGAATTTTGACGCCAATGAGTTTGAATGTATTCTGATGAAAAATGAAGGAATTGAAGATTGTTTATGGATATTTGGATATTGGGAAGGAATTGAGGACCAATTGATCATGGATAGGGGGCGTATTCAGATAAAGGAGAATGGGTTGCTTGAGGATCACTTTACGGGTCACTTTTTTAGTCATTTTGATTCAATTTTCAATTGGAATTTAAAGAAAAAATCCCATTCAACCTCCAAAAAACAAGAGGTATGATGTCGAGGTTAGCCCTCTGGATCAATATGTAGATTGTTAGGATTAAGATAAATGGGTTTTAAAGATCTTGGAAAATAATCCAGAAAGCAACTGTCCGGATAAGTTTGTAGATGCAAAGATTAACATGAATGATTCCTTGGGATATCCTAGAGATATAGACAGATATCCAAAGTGCAACCCTCTGGATCAGAATTAAGATGTAATGGTGTATATGAATGATTCTTAAGGAATTTGGATAGATATCGAGGATTCAATCTTCTGGATTAGAATTTGGATATAAAGTTATGGTAAATGAGTCTTAGGGACAGTTATCCAGAGGGTAACCCTGCGGATGAGGATGTAGATATGAAGGTTAAGATGGATTAGTTAGGGGTAATGACCTCATATTTACATTTCCCCCTTTCTTAATATTAACTAAATTCAAGCTTCCTTTGTACTTCCTAAAGCATTCCTCATTACCAAGCATATAATCATGTAAACTGAATAATTAAGCATAATTTTCAAATTATCCAAAAACTTTCAGAATTTAAAATTGTATAAAAATCAATATGAAGCCTGTGTGACTATGACTATGACTATGTCCATGAACTTCACGTGTTGCACATGCCACAAAAATTTCCCATCGCTTTTTTTACTCAAAAATAGAACTGAATTATTAAAATTCATAATTTAGGTCTATAATTAGAAGTAGAATATGGAGGATGTTGATTATAGTAATGATGATACTGAGCTGCAAGGGGAGGGTTGGAGGGGGAGGAAGAGGGGTTGGGAGTTGACCACCCCTCCCTTACCCTTGCTATACCCTCAGACACCTCAAATTGCTAGGGATTACTCTTTATCCTTGCCAAAGCTAATATAAACTCAAAAATCCATTAGAACACCCATCAAGTCCATCATATCCAGACATCCAGCCACCACATCCAACCCCACCTTGCCATCCAGACTCCCTCATCATCTCAATTGAACTTTGTCATCGTCCAGAAAAAGTTCAGTTCCTCAATTTTTGTTGTCACCATGACAAAGTTTATTATTGTTTTTCCAGCATTTTTCATCGACTTATGTCCTTCGCATTCAGGAAAGACAACAAATCGTCAAGTCTATTTTTATTTAAACAGTTTGAATCGTTGCTGTTCGTTAAGGCTCTTTATGAGTTGCAAATCATCACAATTATTGATATTTTCTAGGACGATTTGGCTTGGTTGACATGTAAGGCTTTTCTTGGTTATGATGGCTGTTAATTAAAGGTGGTTGATGGATTTTTGAGGTTAGATTGGTGAATTTTGAGGTTAGGTTACCAACTTTGAGGTTAAGTTGTTCAGTATTGAGTTGCTCAATTTTGAGGCTAAGTTGCTTAATTTTGAGGTTAAGTTGCTCAATTTTGAGGTTATGTTGCTCAATTTTGAGGTTAGGTTGCTCAATTTTGAGGTTAAGTTGCTCAATTTTGAGGTTAAGTTGCTCAATTTTGAGGTTATGTTGCTCAATTTTGAGGTTAAGTTGCTCAATTTTGAGGTTATGTTGCTCAATTTTGAGGTTAAGTTGCTCAATTTTGAGGTTAAGTTGCTTAATTTTGAGGTTAAGTTGCTCAATTTTGAGGTTAAGTTGCTCAATTTTGAGGTTATGTTCTCAAGTTTCAAGGTTAACTCCCCAATTTTTCTCTCAAACTTCCCCAAACATTCCAAAACTTTCAATTCAGCATAAACAATTGGCAAACTATCGATTTTTACAAAGTCACAGAAAAGTCAAACAAGAAAGTCCCTTTTTTGTGCTTATTTGTCATTTTACAGAAGCTTACAATAAGCACAGCACTGGAACTGAAGACAAAAAAATCAATATTGTAATTATTATTTTTATTTCTTCAGCATTTTCTGACTTCCTTAAATGAGGTTTTTTTATTGTTCCTCACACGATAAGAATACTAATAGGTAGTCATTATGGACATGAATATGATTGTTGACAAAATGTTGTAATTGGTGGGTTGATATGGGAAATTTTTGGGTATTTTTTTGAGGTTATGTTGTTAATTTTTGAGGTTATTTCTATGAATTTTGAGGTTATGTTGCCAAATTTTGAGGTTAAATTACTTCATTTTGAGGTTATGTTTTTCAATTTTGAGGTTATTTTACCCAATATTATTTTTTCCCCAAATTTTGAGGTTATGTTCTTAAATTTTGAGGTTATGTTCCCCAATTTTTAGGTTATTTTGCCCTATTTTGTAATTTTATACTTTTGAGGTTATGTTTCCAAATTTTGAGGTTATAATGCCAAATTATGATGTTATGTTCCCCAACTTTGAGGTTATGTTCAAAATTTTGAGGTTAAATTCTCAAATTTTGAGGTTATGTTCTTCAATTCCCATATCAACGCAGAAATCAGACTCAACATTGTCACACAATTATCTCTAATAACTTCTCAAGGTCCAATCTCTTCCAAAAAAAATCCATTCTTATTTATTTCAATATCAATTCTCATTCAAAGTCCATTTTCGGAACTGTCACTGTGTATAAAATATCTTTTTTTACCATATTTATTTCCCAAACATTTTGCCTTATGTAATTCGATACGACACGCAATTACTTGCTGGCTGTTGTTGTTGTTGTCATGCACAAGAAGAAACTTGCGTCAGTAGCACTGAAAAGGAAATTCTTGTAACTTAATTTATGGCTTTTGTGCACCTTGGTATGTTTTCTTAGTGATGAAAATGCTGTTTACTTGTGCTTGTTTGGAATGGCTTGAATGGTTAGACGTTGTAGTCTATTTTTGTGGATATTTGGATATTGTTGATGACGGTAGACACATGGGAAAGGTCAGAATTGGGTTTGGTAGTGAATTCCTAATTATAATTAGAAACTAGATTGATTTATAGGTTATGTTGGTGAATTTTGAGGTTATTTTGCTGAAATTTGAGGTAAATTTGCTCAATTTTGAGGTTAGGTTGCCAAGTTGTGAACAAAATTAGTGAATTTTGAGGTTAGATATCAAAATTTTGAGGTTAGTTTTGCCAAATTTTGAGGTTCTGTTGTCAATTTTGGTGCATTTTGAAGTTAGAATTCAAAATTTTTAAGGTTATTTTGTTAATTTTGAGGTTAGACTTCAGAAATTGAGGTTAGAATCTAGAATTTTTAGGTTAAGTTGAGATTTTTGAGGTTAGAATGAAAAATTTTGAGGTTATTTTCCAAAATTTTAAGGTTATATTCCAAATTCCATACTCCACTTATGTCTTCCCCTTCTTCCATAACCAAAAACTCCAACAAATCCCAAAACAATTCATCAACATTCCTAATTAAATTCTGCACGTGGGTTTTGTTTCCATTTTTGGGGACTCTTTTAATGAGATTTGCGAGATTTTGCTTGACTTCATGTTGCGGTTGTTGGCTGTTGAATGATCAAGCTGCTCGCTACAGGTATCTATTACTGTTTACACTCAATTTAAATACTTGAGACATTTTAATAGTTTTGTGAAAAAAAATTTCTTCGAGCCATTTTTGTAAAATGAAATGTGAGGTTAAGTTAAGTGAATTTGGAATTAATAAGTGGATTGTTGTGGATAGGATGTTGTGGGTGGTCAGCTTTGATTCAATTTGATGCATCGGTCTCGGTTATTTTGATGAATTTTGAGGTTAATTTTCTGAATTTTTGAGGTTATTTTGCCAATTTTGAGGTTAGAATCTAGAAACTGAGGTTAGAATCCAGAATTTTGAGGTTAAATTGAGAATTTTTGAGGTTATATTGCAAAATTTTGAGGTTATGTTCCTAAATTTTGAGGTTATGTTCCCAAATTTTGAGGTTATGTTCCTAAATGTAAATTTAACCTCAAAATTTATTAACATAAATTTAAAGTTGGCAAAATATCCTCATAATTCAACAACATAACCTCAAATTCTAGGAACATAACCTCAAATTTTTTGAATCTTAACCTCAAAATCCCCTAAATTTACAATCTAAATCACACAAAATCAGACCACTTTACTGCTCATTAGCATGTGCACATTTGAACTCATAAAAATGTGTGGAAAAATTTCACTCTTAACCGAGTTTTTCCGTGAATTTTCTTCTTTTTTCATCTAAATTTTCCTCTCCACGTTTTCACGAAAGAAAACGTTTCACGGTCATTTTTTCCGACTAATTTATTCTCATATCTCACTAATGAGCATCTTTAAATATTCTTGCAAATTTACTCGATTTACGTTAAGCCAGTTGAAACGTCATTATTGACGTAGTGATTAATGAGAATTCGATAATGAGTGCCGGTGCTGGTGTGAGATGATGATTTGAAGATGATGAAAAATTTTACCCAGAACAGACAATTTTTTTGGGAATTTTTTTGTATATAAAAGTTGTGGAAATATTGTGAATTTTAAGTGTAAATATTGCAGATTTTGAGGTTAATTTCCTAGAATTTGAGGTTATTCTGCTAAATTTTGAGATTATGTTTATGATTTTTGGATTAAGTTTCCGAAATTTTAGGTTATTTAGCTAACTTTTGAGGTTAGGTTTCTAAATTTTGAGGTTAAAATCCTAAATTTTGATATTAATTATTTTAAATTTGAGGTTAATTTTGCCCTTGGATTCATTTACCCCCTTTGATGTTCCATCATTTCCAATTGTCCCCACATCATCATCCAATTCTCATTCATTATGTCAACAAAGATTGTGCAAAAAATCTAAAAATGGATTTAAAATCACGTTTTCTTTGTCCACATGTCGTTCCGTAAATTCTACGCGAATTCTACTCATAATGGATATAAATAAACCGACAAAAAAAGTA
The DNA here is from genome assembly GCF_022539635.2 of Chironomus tepperi. Lineage (NCBI taxonomy): Eukaryota > Metazoa > Arthropoda > Insecta > Diptera > Chironomidae > Chironomus > Chironomus tepperi. The sequence goes on along the minus strand of NW_027226129.1, from coordinate 298,833 downwards.
AACTAAATGTTGATTAATTTCACAAAAATGTTGAAGCTTCTCGCTATGCTTCGTTATGTTCTTTTATGGGACTTATTTTTTGGTGACTCTTGAAGTTTGACTTGAAAATAGACACAAGAATGACAAATTGGATTTAAAGAATTAAATGGGAAAATTAATAATCCATTTAGAATTTATTTTTGAGTTGGTTGTGGGGTAATTAGGCGTGACTGGGTTTATTGTGAATGGGATTTGATGCATGGAGATAAGCGGATTTGGGTAATGTGATTAATTTTGAGGGAATTGTCATCAAAAATGGGCAAGAATTGGGAATAAAAAAGTGGAATTCAAGGGAAAAATTGCAGAAATTGAGTAAAAATTGCTCAAATTTGAACTAAAAATGCAAAATTGATCAAAATTTAGCATAATTGAGCAAACATGGGCAATAAAATTTGAAATTTGAGGAAAAAAGAGAAAAATAGAGCGAAAATTGCTCAAAATTTGTGGATTTTTAGTTCAAATTTAACAAATTTTCAACAAAAATCACCAAGATTCGAGCATAATTTGGTCAAAATGTATCAACTTTATCCTAAATTCATCAAAAATTGATTAAAAATGACAAAAATTAATGAAAATTCTTCAAAAATTTATCAAATTTAACTAAAATTTACAAAAAATTGTTAAAATTTGACTAAATTGACCAAAATTCTATCAAATTTGACCAAAATTCACACAAAATATGACCAAAATTGACTAAAATTGCTCAAATTCTGAACAAATTGATCAAAACTGTGTCAAAGCTCACCAAAATTTATCAAAATTTGACTAAAACTGATCGAAAAATGAAGAAATTTGATTAAATTTGGCTAAAAACGGGCAAAATTCAGCTAAAATTGACCCACAATCATCAAATTTGACTGAAAATTACTCAGAATTAAACAAAATTTGACAAAATGCAATGAAATTGAGACAAAATTCATCAAAGTTGAGCACAACTCAGCCAAAATTTCACATAATTTATCAAAAATAGACTGGAATTGAGCAAATTTGACTATAAAAGAGCAAATTGATGAAAATTGAGCAAAATTCGGAAAAAATTCGTCAGAATTTATCAAATGTCAACCCAAAATTCAATAAATTTGCCCAAAAAATGATAAAATTTGCCTAAAATTCCTCAAAAAATGGTTAAATTAGGCTAAAATTGACCAAAAAAAGTTAAAAATTGACTAAAATTGCTGAAAATTTGATCCAAAAATCAACAAAATTTACCAAAAAACTTCCTAAATTCCCAAAACCCACCAAAACCCACCCACAAAATCCCCCAAAACACACCAAAATCCTATCCAAAATCCTATCCAAATCAGCCTCAAACTGGAACAAGTTTGATCACAAAGCACAAAAAACTCATAAAAAAGCCGCTCGAAGGTCATTCAATTTAAGAATAAAAAACTCAAAAAAGAAGTCTCAATCAAAAATAGCCATCAAGTCAAGTCAAGTCATTTTGTGCTAAAAATGGAGACAAAAAAAAAGTGCGAGAAACGGAATCAGTTCCAATAAAAAGTCACACACAACCACATCCAAATGTGTCCGTTTTCGTCACTCAATTATTCAATCAAGACAATTTGTAGCTTTGTCGTTGACTGTAGAAACATATGCTGGATATTGGGGATGTAAACAAAATACAATGACGTTGCTGGATATACAGCAACACAAATTTGATGACGTTAAGCTCGAAGATGATAAAACAGACAATTTTTTTGTGCTTATTTTAAAAGATAAAAAGTGGAAAATTTATTTTTAGATTTTTTTATTTGTGGGAAAATTTTTAATTTTAGTGGAAAAAAATTTGAGATAAAAATTGTGATAAATTATTTAATTAATTTTGAGGCTAATTTGAGGTTATGTGAGCAAATTATGGCTTTAAATTGATGAAATTTTGAAGTATTTTGGCGATTTTGAGGTTCAGGCACCTTCACACTTGAGTTTTGAGGTTCAGGTGCCTTCACACGTTGATTTCAAAAATTAAAGCGCCTTCACACTAAAGAACTAGAGCTCGAAAATTCAGGTGTCTTCACACTTGAGTTTTGAAATTCAGGTGACTTCACATTTTAATTCTAGAATTCTAGTATTCAGGTGCATTCACATTTGACTTTCGAAAATTCAGGAATATTCACAATTCAGTCCTCAAGTTCAGACGTCGTCACATTCGAGTTTTTAAGGTTCAGGTGCATTCACACGTTAATTTCAAAATTCAGGTATTTTCATACTAGAGAACTTAATCTTCAAAATTCAGGTGTCTTCACGCTTTAATGTTAAATTCCTTAAAATTCAGCTGCATTCACATTTGATTTCCAAAATTCAGGAGCATTCACAATTCAGTTCCTAAGTTCAGGTGCACTGACACTAAAATTCTAAGGTTCAAGTGCTGTCACATTTAAGTTTTTTGAGGTTCAGGTGTCTTCACACTAGAATTCCAAATCATCCAATTTCCCTAAATCACATCCAATGAAATCCAAAACCAACTAAATTCCTCACATTTATGCCTTCCATCTACACACCAATAAATACTTCTATTTCCACCAACATCCGATATTCTATCCAATATTTTTGTTGATATTCCTCACCACGCACTAAACATCATTTCAATGCATTACAATAAAGTAACTACTTCTTTCCATCTAGACGTAACTTCCTACATATGACAAGAATTGATAACCAAAACGCAACATGACTGCGTAATAAAAGAGAGAAAAATTGAGCTGAAGCAGTGAAAAAAATGTCCAAAAAAATGTTCAATGTCGATGGCAGGGAAGTATTGAGGAGGAAGGAGGAGGGTGTGGGGTTAGGCAGTGTTGGCAGGACTTTGGGAGTCTGGACTCAAACAATCCAAAAAGACGCCTCAAATTTGGAGTTGCCTCCCAAAAAAAGTGGGTTCGATTCCCTTTCCGGACTCTAGTTTCAGTCTCTGCCTTAATCTCGATCTTGGTCTTGGTCTCGAGAATTTGACGAGATCGAGACTTGATGAAACTGGGTTGGGTTTGGATAGCGTCAAAATTTCAAACCAATCCCCCTCCCCTCAATAAATTTTTGACTACACCCTTGATCGGTATTGACAAAAATGTGTGTCATTTGAGACGAAAGAGATATATAGTCATTGTGTCAATGAGAAGGATAGTCATGTGGATATTTTGGAGTAGAAGGGGATGGAAGAGGGAATGGAAGCGGGTACATGGACTGACAATCCAAAAAAATGCTGAATTTCAGCTTTAAAATCCACAATTTCTCTAAAAATCTTGAAAACTTAATAACACATTTCTATTCTACACAACTCAAGTTCATCATACTTGATGATTAATCCATTAAAATTACAAGCAAAATAATTTCCATGACAGAAATTTCCTTCCGCTTCCTGAATATAAACAGAAACAAAGCACAAAAATAACGTCGTGATTTTCACATTTACAGCTTTGTGCTGTATAATAATAAATATTAATAATGTGAACATTATTGTGTGAATTTAATGAGAATTATAGAGAATAATAAGGTGGATATTTTAGGACTTTTTGAGGTTCAGGTGCCTTTACAATGGAATTTTCAAGTTCAGATGCCTTCCACTTGAGTTTTTGAGGTTCAGGTGCCTTCACACTTGAGTTTTGAAGTTCAGATGCATTTACACGTTAATTTCTAAAATTCAAGTGCCTTCACAATTCAGTTCTAAAGTTCAGGTGCATTGAAACTAGAGTTCTAAGGTTCAGGTGTCTTCACATTTAATTTTTTAAGGTTAATTTGACTGAACAAGGCGTTACAGTGGCTAAAATTGGTCTAAAAATGCAATTTTTACCGTTACGTAACTTTCAAACGTTCACCAATTGTTCTAAAATCCAAAAATTTTCATAATTTTCACTTCGCAACTAACTGCCAAACATCAATTTCCCCACCTGCTTCTCAATTTTTCACTCTTTTTTCACTCAAAAATCATTTTCCAGTCGATCAAAAGACGCACCGAAAAGTGAAAAGAAATTACACAAAAAAATTAGTAATTTAAGTAACGATAATTGCTTCCCATTCCGTCACGCATTAAAATGCTGTAAAAAAAAAAAGTGAAAAAATTTTCTGCGTTACGCCGTTGGAAATGAGACGAGAAAAAAAGGTAAACAAGAAATTGCGATAAAAATGCGATTCTGCTATTAGATTACAGACTCGTGACAAATGAGGGAAAATTTTCACATTTTTTTTTTTTTTGAGGCACAAAAAATAGAGAAAAAAAAAGTCATTGAAAATGACAAGCGATGTTGACAAATATGAAGCAATTGAGGAACCGACAAAAGCTCAATGAAATATTGGAAAATTTTTGGGAAATTTTTAGAAATTTTTGCTGTGATTTTGTGGATTAAATTGAGGATTTTTTTGGTTTTGGGATTTATTTTCAAGATTTTATTCAATTTTTAGAAGGAAAATTGAGGAAATTGCAAAAAATTTAGTCAAAAATTCAAGTGTGAAGGCACCTGAACCTCAAAAATTCAAATGTGAAGGCACCTGAATCTCAAAAGTTTAAATGTGAAGGCACCTGAATCTCAAAATTGAATTTTGAAGGCACTTGAACCAAAAAAATTAAATGTGAAGGCCCTTTAACCTGAAATTCGGTTCAAAACGGAAGTAGGTTGACCATTCAAGTCCCCTTCACCCTCTGGACAACCTTAAAACACCCCTGAACTCACCCACTCTGACTTATCTCTCTAACTTCTCTGAAAAACCTTGAATATTCTCCTCAAAATCCTCACAAAACCCAACAAGATCCACAAAACTAATCAAATTCATCCTTAAGACTTCAGCCTTAATCCAATATAAAGCTTCACATCCAACTCCAACAACTTTTATGCCTTCAACATTTTTTTCCACCTGCTTTTTTTGTCTATTTTGTGTCATTTTCTTGTTATGATTATCCTCTTGTACATCCAAGAGTCCTCATAAAAGTGCACAGAAAAATAAATCTTTTTTGTTGTTGCTGCACAGTCTTTATGGTGCTTCAGATATAATAAAATGGAAATGGGGACATTTTCTATGCTTAGATGTTGAGATGTTGAGAGGTAAAAGATGTGAAGCTTTATGAGAAAAAAATTCATAAAAAAAAGATGGAAATTAAATTGAAAATTTTTGGGGTGGAGCTTTAATGTTGAAGGTAGAATGTGATAGGAGCTGGTTTAAAGGAGTCCCTTAGGAAATGAAGGTTAAAACAGTGGGTAACAATGGGGTATTTTGGCATTAGACCCTCTTTTTTGGACAAAATTGTTAAATTTGGCTATGATTTTTTGACAAAAAATCCAAAAATCCTTATAAAATTTTGAATATCATTCAAAAATTGGCTAAAATTGAAGCTCAAGAGGATCAGTTTCTCGATATACAACTACCACTCTTACCCACCTATGCCTCCCCATACCTACCTCCACTTTATATAGCGCGTATCCCAGGGTTTACCTTAGGGTATATGCAAGGTTAGGTACCCTACTCAGGTTATGTACTTCTAACCAGTTTTTGGCAACTCTAGCTTCAAATTTAGAGCAATAATTAATATTTAAGCTAGAATTTATGAAGAATCCCGATTAGATTTGCTACAAAACTGCAAATTTTTGAATATTTTCTGGTCAAAATTGTCGTTTTTATCTAAAAATCTTCCAAAAATTCTATTCAAAATCCTCCATTTATTTAATAATGGATCAGACCACACACCACAACATCCAGCCTCTCCAACACTCTTAAATTCTCTTCATCTTTATCTCCAATTTCCATATCTTTCCTCCAATTCAATTCCCATTTGTACTATAAACAATCTAATTCCAATGAAATTCACTCCTAAAACACATTTTTGCCATAAATCTCAGTCAAAATTCTTCAAATGATTTTGTTTATAAAACAATTATTTTCACTACGTGTCATTAAATTCAACGATTTGTTTTGAGTAGCATCGAAATTGATATTTCAAACTACAAAAAAAAAAATTAGAGAGTCGACCTTGAGAATTAAAATTGAAAGTTTTTTGTGCTGTGCTTTGAAATTGAAAATTGAGACGAGAAAGAAAAAAAAAATGAAGAAAAAAAAATCAATTTTTGAGTGATGAAAATAAGAAGAAAAATTGAGAAGAATTTAGTCATTGAACTTGTTTAGATTGTTGTTGATCAATTATGGGAGGGTGCAGGGGGTATTAGGGGAAGAAGTTAGAAATTATGCATCAACCCCATACCCCCCTGACCCTCTTTAAGATTGAATTTTAAGGAAATTTTTGTGATTTTTGTCTTGAAAAATCTGAACAAGTTAAGCAATTTTGTCCAAAAAAGAGGGATCTTAGGGGCAGCCCCAACACCACCTATCCCTTCCTACCCTTCTTCTCCTTGTCCCCTTTTTCCCCTCTCTCCCCTTCTCCCCTTGGATGAGTGCCTTGCAATGAATGAATTTTGTATGAAATTCATACGAAAAAATTTGAAAAAATTAAAGAAAATTGTTTGAAAATGGGGATTTAGGGCGTGACCCCAACATTACCCCACCACTCTCTGGTGGAAATGCTTGAATTTAAGAGAATTTTGAGATTTTTGCCTCCAAAAAACCTTAAAAAATTGAAGAATTTTGTCCAAAAATCTCAGAATTCAAATAATAACCCCAAAACCCTCATCTCCCCTTCTACTCCTTCCTCCAACCCCTTTCTCCCCTCCTCTTACTCCACCTCCTCTCACTTCCCTCAAATGGCGCCTATAACTCACTTCTATTCCTTTGCCAATCACCAATACATTGTCATTGATCTTTTCTCAGATTTATTTTTATTTATATTTGCAAATAATGCTGACGTAATTTTTATTATTTTTAATATTGTTGCTTATGATGCAAATTTCCGATATCGGATTTGAATGAGTCAGTCGCGGTGGCTTTGGTAAACAAGTTTTTAGACGACGTCATTGAGATGTTATTTGATAGTTTAGAGGATGATGAATGATGGAATTTATGATGAATTATGAAGCTGGTTTTTGGTTGGGGATTTTTTTTAAAGAGGATTGGGGATGGGATTGAGGTTGGATGACATTGGATTTTGGGTGATGATAGGGGAATAGAGGGGTATTTGGTCATTTATAGGCTGTGTGACTTCTGGGTGCAATCAATCTTGTCTTAAGAGTTCACAAAATTAATCACGGCTTAAAAATGACCGAAAATCTCACAATAGGTCTCTAACTCGGGCCCTCCATCTCTAGCTTAGACCCAGTTCAGAGCTTTCCAGGTAGAAAGTGACTAAATGTCAAAATTGACCATCAATGTCACTTTATAGCTCTAAAATTCCTTAAAATCCAGATTTTGACCAGATTATGAGAGTCTGGACCTCAAAAGTCCAAAAAGACCCCTTCAAAAAGCATTTTGGAGTCCTTCCAACTAAGCTTCAATCCATATTCTGTTCCAGACAACAGCTATTCCCCCAACAACTTCCTCAAAACCCCCCTCAAGTCTCTAATCCAAATTCCAAAACTTACTCCTAACTCCAAAAGCCCAAAAAAGACTTTTCCAGTGTAAACAATCGAGTCTACCTCACCCTGTTTCAATCTACATCCAACTCCATCCAACAACCCCTCCTTTCCAACCCCAAATCTTCCCTCAATTCTCTAACCAAATTAATCGTCATTTTCATATAAGACAACAGACTAATTAATTGAGTAATTTCTGATGATGACAATGATGATAACTACGGCAGACAGACATCGTTAGTTATGAATGATAATGCTTCCAATTCTTTTTTATTTAATCATGTTGAGTATTTGTAATAATAATATTCATAATAATAGCTAATAATATTGGTGATTATGTCAACGACAAAATGATGATGAAGATGGCAAAATTGAGCAAAAAAAAATGTTTGTTATTAATTTGAAAATGTGGGTGGAATTGGAGCTATGCTGGAGGGGGTATTTATGGATGTGACATATGAGATGAAGAGTATTGAGTGGAATTGGCAGTTTATTAGGGGTTTTGGTGATGTTGATGGGTTGGGGGTTCAGTCAGAGGCGTTTTAAACTGAGCATCTCAAGTCGGGTAATCGATCCAAAGTCCAGCACCAAGTTGGATTGACTCTGGGAAGGTGGGCAAGGTTCAAACCGAGCCCAGAACCATGTTAGAGTAATTCAGGCTTCTCAGACGTGCCTATTCGACTTCAAACAGGTTTAAACTAGCTCTTACAGGTCAAATCAAGTCTAAATGGTTCCAATCAAGCCAATATAGTCCAAATCGGACTCAGGCAGCTCAAGCTGATCTCAAATGAATCGAATTGAGCTTCAAACTCCATCATATCGGCCATAACCTCCAAAAACCTCTCATAATCTTCACATAACCTCAAATAATCCACCAAAAACCCAAAATTCCCCATCAAAAAATCCCCAAAATCCAATTTTTTCAATCATTCCTCCCCTCCATTCACATCAGGCGACATCCTAACCTTGAATTATTTCATATTAATTGCTAAATTAAATTACATGATGACTAACCCAACAAGCAATTCTATACTTGAGATATATACACGATTGAGTGAGCAATTTTAATTTAATTTGACTCGTTTCTGCTAGTTTTGTCTCGTTTTTCTTCTTTTTTTTATGATACATATCAACGATACTTGATTGTTTGATGATTGTGCCTCATTTGGAGATGAGATGAGAGATTGAGGTTTGGATGTGGAGATTAGATTGGAGATTATATGAGTTTGGGGGAGTATTGGGAGGTCTAGGGAGGGCATTGGAGTCGGTATTGTAAGGGTTTGTCGGTGTATTGGTGCCAAAGCAGTCCTTAAGGCTGTTTTTAGTCAATTTGAATTTTTAGTCAACTCTGAACAATTCAGAGCTGATTTTAACCAATACTAGTTTTATTTGGGCCTTTTGAGGCACAGTTTGATCTACCTGAACTCGAATTGACTTGCCTGAGTTTGGCTTAATACTTTTGAGTTCGGATTGAACATTCTGAGCCTGATTTGGCCCTTTTGAGCTTGATTTGACTTATTTCAGCTCGGTTTAATCCACTTGAGCTCTGTTTCGGATAATCTAAACTTACGGAACTCACAACTTGACTTTAATTTTCCAATTCAATCTCAATTTTCTTACGTAAAAATCATATTTTTTTTGCATAAATTTATATCATGTAATGTCCAATTCGACATACCTTGTTTATGTAGCTACACATATATAAAATTATAGCAAGTCATCTGCTTAATTTGCAATAATTGTATGCCTTTTTTTCTTGTTAAAATGTTTGATTTTCTTCTCATATCGAGCTGTGTAATGAGCTGTAATTATTAAATATGATACGTACGATGTATGATTAAATAGTCAGTCAGGTGATTGATTGACTTACTTACATAGTTAGTTAGTTGAAAATTGTTATAGGATGTGAAATTTAAAGTAGATCAAGTTGTTAATGTGAGATAGTCTGACATCAATGGGAATGGAGGGGGGTCAGTTTAGGGATTGAATTATGGGTGGTCAATAGTCAGGTTCAGTTCCAATTTATGGCAGAGTTGACTGGAAATTTGGAGTCTAATTTTCATTTTTTTTGAGAATCCGGACCAGAATTGACAGTAATTTGATGTTGAGGTGTCTGCAGTTGATTTTTTTAAGTCTAAACTCCAATGGAAGCACCTTTAAGTAGTTAGGATTCCCAAAGTACTGTCAACTCTGATCCAGACTTCATGGGAGCCACCTACATCCAACTCTGACTTCGAGATGATTATAGGACCATAAAAAGGTCACAAGTGATATGATCCCGAGAAAAACAGGCTCTGATTAGTCAATTAGACGTCAGAATTGACATTTCAGGAAAATTACCACAAATGTCAAGCTTACAATTTGATATACAGTCGGCTGACACTGTCTGTTCTCGGTTAGTTCCTTTACCAAGGGCTGACTAAGCAAATCAAGCTCTTAACGAATGAAATTCTCATCCAAATAACTCAAGAAGTCCAATTAAATTAGGTCACGTCCACAAAAATAACTTACTTACTACGCAACAAATAAGTCACTCAAAAATTTAATAATATTTTTTTTTTCTCGATGTAAAATGCCTTGTAATTCCATTAAAGCCTTCGTCGTTCATGTTTACATTTTTGCACTTTACTTTACGTCACTCGTTATTATAAATGAAGCCTTAAAATAAGCTTGAAAAAGAAAGAGCTTCCTGTCGTTGACTGTAGCAATTAGTTGCGTGAGGGAAATTGATGATGTTGTTATATTGAGGATTAGAAAGATGGGGAGGAGGAAGGAGGGTTAAAGGGGTGGAAGCCAGAGGAGCGCAAATAGGTTAATCGATCTGAAATTGAACCTCAGACAGACATGAGTCTGGCATGATGATGAATTCGGTTGAATCTGGCAAAGTCAGGCATATTTGTTGTCTGATTTTGGAATGATTAAGCAGCTTGTGTTTCGGATATCCTACCAAAATTGGCAACAAGGGTTCTCGATGCCCTGACCAAGACGGAGACAACCCGGGTAGTCTAGGTGATAGTTGTAAAGACTGGGAAACCTTTGTTGATTGTGCTCAAGTGTGGAGGCGCCTTTTTGGTCTTTTAAAGTCCGGATTTCTAAGTACTGCCAACTCTGGAATCTACCACATCTGGAAATTCTTGTCAAGGCATTATCTTGCAATGTGAGCCCAACTGTGGCTTATAATCCAAATTTTAACTGCAAATCCTGTGCCTATCCAGTCAAAAATCATGTTTCAATATGTTCATTGAGTCTCCAATTCCCTCAATTCCTCTCAAATTCTTCTAAAATCCAAGAAAATTCTCAAGAAAATTCAAAAATTTTTCCCACGGTGTCCATACCTTCTTCCACCCCCACAACAACAACAGAAGCAGTAAAAAATTCATTTATTTCACCTCGTAAACAGCACAAATTGTCATGTCGTTTTGCTGCAAAAAAATTTTCCATCCAAAAGGAATTTGTCCTCAAGAGCATGACAAAGTATTTAAAGAAGAATTTTTTCCAAGTTCTGTTGTCACTTTGGATTGCGATCTGAAATTCTTGTTGGACTTCTTGTTGTTAAGTATTTTTTTCTATTTTTAGTAACAATTTCCTTACTTTTTTTTCAATGCTACAAACTGCGTATTTAATGGAAATATATATTTTTAGAATACACGATGTTGACATTATTAATTTGATATTTATTGTGAAAATTTATTTATAACTTGATTATAGACACATGAGTAAGTCTCAACTCAATGTGTACTCAAATAGTTAAGCATTCATTAGTAAGTCTTGTCCCGAACAGCACAAGTCGGTTAATCGATCAAAAATTCTTTAGGACGTTGTAATTTGGACATGGTGCCGAATTTAAATTAAGTCCAGCTTCAAGTCAGAATTACGTCGATGCCTGACTATACCAGAGTCGGTTTATGATCCGGTTTGAATCCAAGTCAGAGCCACATCGGCTTGGAACTGTCTTTTTGATCGCTTAACCGCTTTGTGCTGTTCCTGCTCCATTTAAATCTCAAGACGTCATCAAGTTGACATTTATATTGTGATCACATCATCTTCATGGATCCTCATATATATCGTATTACGATCATAATTGCTAAATTCAATACAAACATCTCTTATATCTAAATCGTAAATATTTACGTATATTTTCTAAAAATATATATCACAAATTGAGCAATTTTGCTTCATTAGAATTTGATATTCTTTTACTTTTGACGCTCCTTTATATTTAGTATTTGACATTTGTATTGTTTTACATATGGTACAGTCAATATTCAAGAAGATTATCAGTTACATATCACAACAGATAATGATGAGCAAGAAATCAAATCTTGGTTGTGATGCTCGTTTAAAGGATTTGATTCAAGAAGGACTAAATTCGATTTGACTTAAATTCGTGCAGTTTGATCTGTTTGGGTTCATTTGATTCGCCTAAACTCAATTTTACTAGATTTTATTTAATATTAGCTCATCTAATCAAATCTTAGCTCAATTTAACCAGTGTTAGATCAGCTTGATCTGTCTAAAATGCATATAATGCAATATACGGCTTTAGGCCAAACCTAATTAAGATAATAAGAACCTTAAATATAACAAAGATACTCAAAATAATCTACAGACTCACATGGAAGTTAATGAGAAACGCCAAAATAATTCAAAACTGAACAAATTTACTAAATTATTTATTTATTATTTTTACAGAACAAATCAACCGAGTGCCATCAAATTAAAAATCACAATCAAAGAGTGTCATGAAATAATTGAAAAAAATTTGAAAAAAATCAATTGTGATAATTAAGAAAATCAAAGAAAAAATATTAAAATTTGTTGAGAAATTTATTGAAAATTTATAAAAAATACATGAAAATTGTTGATAAAAAGTGATTTAAAATTGTGAATTTACAATTGAGAATTAAATGAAATTGAGAAGAAACCTAAAAGTTGAACAAAAATGAAGGAAATTGTTCAAATTGAGAGGTGAAGTTTAAATTGAAAATTGCAACAATTTACAAAAATCTGAAAAAATTGCAATAAAATCTGCAGAAAAGTTTGCAATAAAATAGCAAAAAATCTCGAATTTTGCTCGAAAAAATGGAGCTCGAAAGTGAAATTTTAGTGAAATTATCAAGAACGTTTTAACAATTTTCTGATTTCTTAGTGAACATCTGACACATCTAACTCTAAAGTTGTCAATAATTCTCAATATAGTAACTAGTTTTGAGATTTTCGTTAATGCTGAATGGATTTTTAACTCGATAAATTAAGATTTTTGAGATAAATCTGCAAAAATTCGTCAAATTTTGAAATTTTCTTCAAACTTGAATGAAATTTACAAATAAATCATCAAATTGAAGTCAAAATTAAAATAAAATTTGGATAATTTCATCAATTTAGAGTGAAATTTACAAGAAAAGCTTGAAATTCATCAAAAATTCAAGTGAAATCATCTAAAACTGGATATTTTGATCAAATTCGTGTGAAATCTGCCAAATTATCCCAAAAAGCTCTTCAAATTTGATTCAAATAAACAAAATAACTCGAAATATTCCATAAATTTGAGCAAAATCTTCAAAAAAAGCTCAATTTTCGATCAAATTTGCAAGAAAACTCGACAAATTTGAGAAAAATCAATGAAAGAAGTTTGAATTTCAACAAAAAATCAGCTAAAAAATCGTTAAATTCGGCAAATATCCTTCAATTTTGTCACAATTTTGACTAAAATCTACAAAACCTCGAATATTTCCTCGAATTCCTACAAAAATTTCAACTTTAATTCAAAATAATCCCCAAAAAATCACCATACATACTCAAACCATCACCAAAACCACAACCCACCCCAAAATGGGCTCAACAGCATCGAAAGCCAAATCAACGACAATCTCACCATTGGTATCAACAAAGCGCGCCTCAAAACGTATCCTAAAACGTAATTCCGCCATCTATCCAACATCACCAACCCAAAATATCGATAATAATAGTGAAAATGTAGAAAATAATAATAATATAAATAGCAATAGTAATCATAATAGTTTAAGTATGCCTGCATCAACACCACATGATGATGAAACAGTTGTGATACGTAATAAAATTGCATCAAATGGTGACGTGTCATCGACACCAACAACACCAAAAAATGCAAAAAAGGAAAAAAAGAAGAAAATTGAGGACGAATTGGCACCGACATATCATAAGACAAATGTCTGTTACTATAAAGTTGAAAATGGCACATTTTTAAAATTGCCAAGTGATACAAAGCATAAAAGCAACGATGGATGTTATGTTAAGCTATCAAATGGTAGCTTCCGACATCTTATGGTACCCGATGGTGCTGGTAGTCGACCGGAAGTTAATTTTAAACCTGATCCAATTCCACCAACGAAAAAAGAGGCACGACAATCGATGCCAGTGCCACCAAAGGCTGCTGTTGTGCCTGAAGAAAAGGAAAAAAATCGTAAAGTTATGGTGACGATGATTGATGGTGGATTGCCTGTTGTAGCTGTTAGTAAACGGGATAAGACTGCCATTTTACAGAAAAAGGATAAAGAGAAAGCTAAGGTAAAGGAAATTGTTTGATTTTTTGGGTATGTCTATTTGGTTTGACAGTGGTGGACATACCTTAATGATAAGCATCGACAAAACTGCCAATGACATGAAGTTCATGGCATTTTTTGGACATTGTTGGGTTCGTCAAGGAAATAGGCATTTTGTAGAGAATTTGGGATGGTACAGCAAATCATCGATCGCAATGCCGTTGCTATAAGCGAACCCAACATTATATTCATGGCATTTTTGATTGTCCACGGCACACAAGTTGCCCACCACTGTATCAGTATGTTTGGGAATCGACTATGGGTGACTAAATGGGATATGTCATTGCTGCGGATGTCTGGCTGATGTCGTAGTCAATCAGGAATCTTACCAAGTGCTATCTTGACCAGAACTGGATTTCGAGACCGAGATCGAGACCAAGACTACAAGGAAATGCTCTGACGTCTCGATCGTGACATACCACGAGACTAAGATCATGACTACTCTTGTGGTCTCGGTTCCGGTCCCGGTCCCAGTCTCGATCTCAGTTGTGGTCTTGAAAATGTATTAAATCTGGAACTTCAGGAATCCTTGGTTAAATCTAAATCTAGCACTTAGTTAGTGTCAAGACGGACTGGAATCAAGTTTGTGACTGAATTACCGGCTTGAGCCTCCTTAAACCAAAACATTACAACAATCTTGATTACCAACAATCTAAAAATACCTTCAAAACATTAAGTAAACAGTCACATCACACAACAAAACAAAATTCTAATCAAAATTCATTCCATACCTTTAAGATAACAAATCTTAATCCTCAAAATTGAATTAGAAACAGAAAAAAAGCAACAATTTTTCTTCATTTATAACAAAGCCAAAATAGAGTCTAGTAAATGAATTTTTCATGATGAGGATTGAGGAACAAAGAAAGCCTCTTTAATGATTTTTTAGGTATGATATAAAAGAACTACCGGAAACAAGTTAGGAGCGTAAAAAAGCTGCTAAATTATTTAGGATAAAAAAAGTGATCTAGAAAGGCATAGAACTGGTCGTTGGGTCGATGTTAAGAGGGTTACTTGAAGTCTCGGTTTCGATGCAATTTGATTGTTGAGACTAAAATCGGGACTGGAATTTTGTGTCAAAATGTTGGCTTGACTCAAATTCGAGCTACTCCAAACAACCAACCAATAAAAATTCATTAATTTTTTTCATTAATTTACATAAAATATATTCCATAAAGCTACTATGCTATAACATCCAAGACATTCTCCTTATCGTAAGCGAAACCTTTCACTTTGGCGACAACAAAATGAACGATCGATTCTTTTTAGTTGGGGGAAATGTTCGGGAGTTAAGTAACGATTAATGAGGGATGAGGGGAAGTTGGAGTGGGAAGAGTGGGGAAGTTGAAGGGAGTTAAGGGGGAATTGAGAGGGAGTTGAGGAGAAGTTTGAGGAAGTTGAGGATAGGTGGGTGGAGTTGAGGCGAGTTGGAGAGAGTTGGATGGGATTGGGGGAGTGAAGGGAAATAGAGAAAATGAGTCCGACGATGAACTTTGTTGCTCTATATTTATAAGGTTGTAAGAGAGGGGAAGAGAGGGCAGTGGAGGGGAATGAGATGAGTGGGGGGAATTGAGGGAAAAGTGGGGAGAAGCAGAAATAGAGGAATGGAGGGAGTGGGAAGAGCAGGGGGTGTTGAGGGGAGTTGAATGAGTTAAGTGGGTTTGGGAGAGTGATAGGAGTGCCAGGAGTAGAAAGAGTAGGTAGATTGAAAGTTGAGGGCTGTAGGAAAGTGAAAAGGGTGGATAAATGAGGAGAGTTTGGATAAGGGGGAAGTTTGGGAGTGTAGATGAGGGGTTGGAGGTTGTAGAAGAAGTTGGGGGAAAAGGGGGGAGTGTTGGGAATGGAGTTACAATCCTGTTACTCGGGTAAAGTTCTGGTTCATGCCTTACACTGAGGAAAAGTACCCAAAAAACCCATTTTTCCCAATACCTAACTTACGTACAATCCCAACAATCGCAACAATACTTCAAATGTCAAATTGATGCCGCAAAACATTCACATTTGACCTTTTTTACATGTTCGATTCCCTTTGTTCTTCCGGGGACTTCTTTTTGTGTGCATCAATTTGTACATCACTTGATGACCGTGTGTAGCTATTTATAATGTCACACACAGTAAACAACAGTGATGACAAGTATGACTCACTGCACATTGGCCTTACTCAACATTTTCTTATTCTTCTTTTTTGGATCTTTTTACATCTTTTTTCTTACTTTTTAGTTACGAGCCTTGCTGTATATCGTATTTTATTTATTTTTAAGCATCGACGATGAATTTTGTTGTTGTTGTTGTTGCACGAAAGTATTGAATTTTTTGTGAATGTGAAATTTATAATTAGCGGCGCGTGTGTCGGAGGTAGTTTTAAGGTTTCTTTGGTGTGATGTGTGGAAAGGAAGAAGAAATTTGAGTGTGAGGATTGATATTGAGATGATGTTTTGAGGATTTGTGAGAGGATAAAGTGAATAAATTGTGTGAATCTGTTGAATGTGATTTATAGGTTATGTTGATATTGAGTTTGGGTGAGTTGAGTTGATTCTACTTGATTTTAGAAGAGTCAAGTTGACTTTTTGTTTTAGTCAAGTTGACTTTTGTTGAGTCAAGTTGACTTTTGTTGAGTCAAGTTGACTTTGATTGAGTCAAGTTGAGCTGAGACGAATCAATTTGAATATAGTAGAGTCAATTTGGCTTTAATCGAGCTAATTTGACTCTAATTAGATCAAGTTGACTATAATTAAGTTCAATTGACTGAAATAGAGACAAGATGACTAAGATCTAGTCAAGTTGACTGAAATCAAATGAAATTTACTATAATCGAATCCAGTTAATTTCAATCAAGTCATTTTGACTATAATTTAATCATACTGGATCATAATCAATTAATTTTCACTGCAATCTAGTCGAAATCGCATAAAATTGGCTCTAGTCTATTCAAGAGTTGTCTCAAGTCTAGTCAAGTTGACTTTACTCGAGAAAAGTCGACTGTAATAGGGTCAAAATGACTGCAGTCAAATCAAATTGACTGTTAAGATGTCAAATGGACTTTAATCCAATCAAGTTGATTGTAATTGAGTCAACTTGACTATAATCAGATCAACTTGACTGTAAATATGTCAAGTTGACTGGAAATATGTTAAGTTGACTTAAATCTTGACATATTTACAGTCAAGTTGACTTAAATCAAGCCAAATTGACTTTATTACAATCAAATTGACTTTAAAAGAGTCAAGTTGACTGTAATAAAGTCAAGTTGGCTTTATTAGAGTCAAGTTGTCTATAGCAAAAACAAGTTGACTAAAATCGATTCAAATGAAATGAAAACAACTCAACTTGACTATAATCGGATTGAGTTTACTGTAACTGAATCAAGTTGAATGTAATTAAGTCAAGTTGACTATCATAAAATCGAGTTGGCTGTAATCACATCAAGTTACTGATATGAAAGAGTCTTGTTGACTGAAATCGAGTCTAATTGACCGTAGTAAAGTTAAATGAACTCTAATTAAGTTACATGGACTTTAACAAAGTCAAGTTGACTAAAATTGGGTGAAACTGATTTTAATCGAGTCAAGTTGACTGGAATTAGATCAATTTGACTGAAATCAGGACAATTCGACTCTAATCGAGTCACGTTCCGTCAAATTGACTGTTCTCGAGTCAAATGAGCTTTAATCAAGGTATGTTGACTGTAATGAAGTCATGTGAATTCTAATCAAGTCAAGTTGACTTTATTTAACTCTATTATCTGAATGTGTTAGTGTATATGAACAAAAATACTTGAATCTGATCATTATCGCATATTTAAACGGTTAAATTTCAAATTTTTACAAACTTTTCAGGATATTTTGTGTATTTTAAGACTTATTGTGCCTTGAAAGGTGTCATAAGTCTACAAAGTAGCACTTTTAAGTCATTAAATGTCATTATTAGTGCTATAAATGCTGTAAAGCACCTCAATGTCTCAAAAAATCGTTGTTTACAAACAATCATCTTGTTGCTTAATGTCTGAAATTTGCCGTAACACGGATTAATATCCGCCGTACCCAAAAAACAAGTTCTTCTTGCTGTTCGTCTTTAATAAGGTCAAAAAAGAATCAAAACAGAGAACAGCTTTGTCCTCGTCTCATTGTCGTTGTTCGTCCTTGACGTCAGCTTCTTGTTATTTTTGCCAATTGCCGTTGACTGTTTATAAATAAGCCGGTGATGGAGGATGGCTGAAAAAGGTTGAAAATCAATTAACAATAAATTCATAATTTTTTTTCTTTTTTTTGCGGCACTTTATTAGGTTTTGTGAATAAATTAATGCAAATTTTAATTTAATTAACATTGAAAAGTTAAAAATTTAATTCATAAAATCAATTCGTCCATTAAACTGATTGAAGGATTTGCAAAGTCTTTACATTGATGAATGAATGGATAAGGAATAATAAGAAAATATTGTTAAAAATAGTGAAAATAGTGAAATTGTGAAAATTAAACTAAAATTAATAAATTAATTAAAATTTATATTTAAATTTGGGAGTGATCGGATTTAAAAAGTGACAAAAAAAAAAACAATTGAATTTAGTAATAATATTTTATAAACTTCAAAAATTCTAAGGTTATTTTTACATTTTGAGTTTATATTTGAATTTTGAAATTATTTGAAATTTGGATTTTTTCATTTTTTTTAAAATTTTGTACATTTTGAACTTTTTTATATTTTTATTATTTTTTTTTAAATTTCAAAAACTTTGAAAACTATTCAATTTTTAATTTTTTTTTAATTTAAAACATTTCAATTTAAAATTTTTATTTCAAATATAAATTTTAAGTAATTCTTGAATTTCGAAATTGTTTTTAAATTCTTAAATTTGAATTGTAGTTTTAAATTTCTCTATTTTAATTTTAAAAAACTCTTTTAATTTAATAAAGATTTTGTAATTTTCAAATTAGTTTCCAATTTAAATTTTTAAATTTGTTCAAATTTCAGTTTTTAAATTCTTTAAAATCAAATTTTAAGTTTTTAAATTCAAATTTTTAAATTTTTTTAAATTTTTTAAAAATTAAATTTTTAAACTTTTTTAAAATTTAAATTTTTGAATTTTTAAAACTTTTTAAAATTTTTTATATTTTTTAATTAAATTTTGAATTCTTTAAATTTGTAATTTAATATTTAAAACTAAAATGTCAAAAAAAATTTTTAAACAATTTTCCTCAAACTCATACCACAACAGAGCTTTTTACACTTTAAAAAGCCCACCAAATCAAAACCAACACAACTTAACATTTTAAAAGAGTTAAAAATTAAAAAAGAGAGCAAAAAAAAAATATTTTTTTACGTCCAAATTTCCAATTAAAAGTGTGAAAAATCATCAATATTGAGCCTCAATTCTTATCAATAAAATCCACCAATATTATTGTTAAAGTTGTGTGTTTACCTCACACAAAACCAAAACTTATTACTTTTTCACATTTTTACTTTTTTTTTTTTTTCACTTTACTTTACTCAATCGACACTAAAAAATAAAATTTACCTTATCAGTATCGAGTGCAATTTCAGAGCGTTGCGATGTGCAAAACTAAATGTCGAGTTGAATTTTTATTTGAAATTTTTATGAAATGTGATTAAGCAATAGAATATTGGATATAAACTGTGTAAAATGTGTGTGTGATATGAAAATTGGAATTTAATTTAATTTTTTTAGTGCAATTTTTTAAACTTTTTTTGAGGTTAAAAATGGGAAAAATTCACAAAATTTTTCAATGCTTTTCAAGGGGATTAATTGACAGTTTTGATTAGAAAATGGCAGAATTTTAACAAAAATTAATTCAAAAATTAAAAAATTTATCAACAATTTTTAAAAATTAAAAAAAAAGCGAAAATAGAACCAAAAAAGTTCAATTGTTTTAAAAAATGACAAAATGTTAAAATTAATAAAAAAATTTTTAACAAAAATTGCAAAAAATTGAAAAAATTTAATAAAATTCTATTAAATTTTATCAAAAAAAAAGTGTCTAGAATTGACAAAAAAAGTAAAAGTTTATCAAATTGAATATAAAAAAAATCAAAAAAATTTTTAGCAAATTTAATCAAAAATTTCAAAAATTTATAAAAAAATTTCAAAAAACTGTTAAAAATTAATTGGCGAATTTGTTTAAAAACTGTTAAAAAATTTACATGAAATTTGAAAATTGGTTTTGAAAAATTGTAGTGAAAATTCCAAAAATACCAATGAAAAATTGGCAAAAACGTTAAATTTTTAAGAAATTTACAAAAAAATTGCAAAATTTATCTGCAACGATTTGCAAAATTTGCTCAAAAAGTGTATTTTTTTTTGTATTTTTAAAAAAAAATTGTTTTTCAATAAAAAATTTCAAAATTTTTTGTTATAAAATACAAAAAAAAAATTTTCAATTTTTTGATTATATTTTTGCAAAGATTTAAAATTTGCTAAAATTTGCAATTTTTTTAATTTAAATTTTAAATTTTTTATTGTTTTTGCAATTTTACAAATTTTTGTATAATTTTTTTTTATAAATTTTTGTCAATTTTTTGCCATTTTTCTATGAATTTTTGAAATTTTTTAAATAAATTTAGCAAAAAAAACCACAAAGTTTTGCCCAAAAGACATCTTAAACAATCCCAAATACAAATAAATTAATCAACATAACCTTAAAAATTGTCAACATTTCCACCACTTTTCCCACCCAAAATCTCCTCAAAAATTCACAAATCTCAAAAGCCTCCAAAAACCTCTCAAAAAAGTCATCCAAAATGAGTCATATTTCTAATTTATTTTAACAAGTGGTCTATAATTGAGGCTGAATAAGATTAGCAAGTTCCAAATTAACTAAGTGGATAGACATACGTGAGATAGAAACTGGAACCGACAATACCCGTAAATTAACACAGTCCATTTAGTCTTGCTGATGCTATAAACGGAGTGAATGTGTCGTACAACTTTTTCTTTTTATTTTTACTCGAATTTTTCAATTTTTTTTTTATTTTTTTTTTATTTATTTCGAATCGAGTGCATTTTATGGTTTATTAAAGTCACTGATAATTGGGTGGACTGAAGTTGTAGTTTGAGATTGTGAGAAAATTTTAGTTGTGGACTTAAGCTTTAATCGAGTGGAAATTGAGAAATTGAACAAAAATGTTTTAAGAATTTGATAATAATTGGACAATAAGTTGACAATAACTAGTTATATTGATAAGTTGAGGTGGTTTTGAAGTTAAAAGTTGAAAAGTTGAACTTTTTGAATCAAAATTTGAAGAATTTCTTAGGAAAAGCAAGTGAAAATTTGTGAATTTTATCGATGAAAAGATTATTAAAATTGAAGAAAAAATTAAAGAATTTATTGTTGAAATTTTAAAATTTTCAATTTTTAAAAATTTAAATTTAATTTAAAAATTTTTCAATTTTTAAAAAATTTATATTTAATTTCAAAAGTTAAATTTAAAAAATTCAAAAATTTTAATTTTAAAATAAAACAAAATTGCTTGAATTTTGAATTTAAAATTCAAATAATTTCGAAATTTTAATTTTATAACTTCAAATAATTTTTAAAATTTCAAACTTTAAATTCAAATATTTTATTAAAAATTCAGAATTCAAAAATTGAAAAACAAAGTATTCTTCATAGTTTTTAAATTAAATAAATTTAATAAAAATTAAGTTTTTAAAAAAAAAATCTAAAATGCACTAAAAGTTCAAAAATTTAAAAAATTAATTTTTAACAATTTCAAAAAACGAAAAATTTAAAAAGTTAAAAACACAAAATTCAAATAATTTCAAAATTTAAAAGTTCAAAACCTTAAAAAATAATACTTCAACCTTTAATTCATCAGAAAACATTATTAATTTAATTAAATTAATAACAATATAATACCAATAATTACATATAAATGTAACATAATTATGAAGTGAACTATTCATCAAATAATAATTAATTCTACAATTATCACCAAACATTGTGCAATTTATAACAATTAAACCTAATCATCAAAGTGAATATTTAAAGTGAACTCGATTAAAATTTACAACAATGAAGAGGAAAAAACTAAAAAATTAATTAAATTAAAATTCAATCTGTAAAATAGACAAGATTGAAGTTAACAAAATTAGACATTAAAGTTAAATCAACTAAATTTAATAAATTTAACCTTCCGAATACCAAACTTACATGAAAAATTAAAATAATTCATAAATAATAATAATAATAAAATTGAAAAAATTCAAAAAATTCAAAAAAAAATTGAAAAAAGTTAAAAATCAATTTTAAAATTCAAAAAAGTTAAAAAAAAATTCTAAAATTTGAAATTTAAAAATTAAAACAGTTCAAAAAATTCGAAAAAGTTAACGAAAAGATAAAAAAAAGAGGAAAAATTCACAAAAAATTGAAATTTTAAAATTTTAACATTCAAAAAAAATTTGCAAAGTGGAAAAAAAATTCAAAAATTTAAAATTTAATAAATATAAAAAAATCAAAAAATTCAAGAAAATTCTAAACAAAATTTGAAAAACTTCATAAAAATCCCAAAAAAATGAGTGAATTTGACCGCACCGAGCACATCCGTCGTTCAATCCGACGTCCAAAAAAGTCACCAGCCCCTCAACCGCCCATCATGCCACCACCACCTCTCTCTACCGCCACCCCAAAATCACCAATCATCACAAAATCATTCCTAACCTCAAAACTTCCATCGCCAAAATCCACAACAACACCAACAACAACAACATCCGAAGATGTCTCATCAATAATCAAACGACTTTTAATAACAAAACGTGATTTTGTGGCCAATACAACACCACACACCAATGACGTACGTCCAACAACCGTACACACGTCACCAGTTCCGTCACCAGCTGCAATATCACCGCGTGTTATCTCCCATATGCCAAAAACAACAACAAATAATGACGATGATTCACAAAGTGCCTTATTGGCCATACAGAAGCATATCAATGCAATTGAATTTAATCAAAAAGTTCATGCAATTGAGCAAGAGTCGCAGCCACAGCCACAAATACCAATCATACCCGTCCGTAAGACACGTTATGATGAAATGGAATCATTACTTAATACGGGAATCAGTGATTTAGCAACAAATCAACATGATACGGATGATGAAGGTGATAGTGGTATACAATTTCAGCGTGGTGGTAATACGCGCAGTTCCGTTCAAGGTGTGCCGAGTCAAAATGTTGATGCTAAAAAGTTAAAAATGCCAAGACCGGCAGCGAGAACGGCGAGTGATACGAAACAGCATGAAATGTTGAGGAATTTGTTTAAGAATGTTGGTGGGAAGAAACAGGAGAGTGAGGATAAGGAGAAGCAGGCTAAGGTAAAAATGGAAAGGATGCTCCTCAGGAGCGCCCTGGGGTAGCGCCTTGGGGCAGTTAATGTGATTATGAGGGAATTAGTCGATTAGTTCTGAATTGTGAAAGGGTAATCAAAACCCTTGATTCTCTTTAATAAATTGGATTAGAATCAAAATCCATGAATACTTTAAAACCCAAGACACACTCCAAAATCCAAGACACACTACAAAATCCTAGACACACTCCAAAATCAAGATATTATAAAATCAAGGCAATCTTCAAAATCTGAGAAAGACTTTAAAATCCAAGATACAATACAAAACCCGAGATTTACTCCAAAATCGAGATACACTCCAAAACTCAAGATATTATTTTAAACCAATACCAATTTCAAAATTCGAGATACACTTCAAGCTCAAAACCATAGACACACGTTCAAACCCAGGACATTTCTAAACCAAAGACACACTCCAAAAATCAGGACACACAAACTAAAGACACACTCCCAAAACCAAAGACTCACACCCAAACATAGAAACAATCCAAAACTCAGAACATGCTCTAAATCCCTGGATACACTCCAAAACACAGGATATATTTCAAAAACTCAAGATACACTCCTAAACTCAAGTCAATCTTTAACTTTTGGACATGAACCAAACCCATGAAACACTCTAAATGCTAGGCACACTTCAAAACCAAATACTCAACCTAAATTAGCCCAAAACAAGTTTCAAAATCTAGAGCTACGTTTCAAAAAATCAAGACATAATCAAAAATTCAAAACACAGTTCAAAACTCAAGACACTTCAAAATACAAGACACAATCCAAATCCAAGACACAATCCATAATCCAAGACACAATCCATGATCCAAGACACAATCCATGATCCAAAACACGATCCACAATATTTAAGAAAGCTATAAAATCAAAAGTTGTCTTAAATTTATCTTTTCGTTAAAAACCCAAGACACGACTCCAATATCAAATACTCATTCCTAAACACAAATCCTAAATAAACTCTGTTGACCTCAACAATTACTTCCAAAACCTCCAGACTTCCTCAACAACAAAAACACAATTAAGTTCCACTACCAATCCATCAACGCTCACATTCCCCCTATCTTTGATCAGATCAGGTGACGTTTGTTGTGTTTAACGTCTGATAAGATTGAAGCAGAAGAGTTTGGCAAAACGGGTAAAGCTGATAAGATAACAAACAAGGCTGACATGTGGGGAGTTGTGAAGTTTTTGTTATTTTTTTTTCTCTGTTCTGTTATTGAAAATCAAATTTAAAGCAATTTTTGATACTCGAAAAATGCATTTTGTTTATGGAACTGATTTATGAGGGTCTCTATGGCTATTAGAGGCTCTTACTGGATTTTTTGTGGTTCTCTCTGGCTCTCTGTGTCTCTCAGTGGCTCTCTGTGGCTCTCTGAGTCTCTCTGAGTCTCTCTGAGTCTCTCAGTGGCTCTCTGAGTCTCTCTGAGTCTCTCTGACTCTCTCTGAGTCTCTCTGCGTCTCTCTGTGGCTCTCTGAGTCTCTCTGTGGCTCTCTGAGTCTCTTTGTGGCTCTCTGTGGCTCTCTGAGTCTCTCTCAGTCTCTTAATGGCTCTCTGAGTCTCTCTGAGTCTCTCTGAGTCTCTCTGAGTCTTTCTGAGTCTCTCTGAGTCTCTCTGAGTCTCTCTGAGTCTCTCTGAGTCTCTCTGTGGCTTTCTGTGGCTCTCTGTGGCTCTCTGAGTCTCTCTGTGGCTCTCTGAGTCTCTCTGAGTCTCTCTGAGTCTCTCTGAGTCTCTCTGAGTCTCTCTGAGTCTCTCTGAGTCTCTCTGAGTCTCTCTGTGTCTCTCTGAGTCTCTCTGAGTCTCTCTGAGTCTCTCTGTGGCTCTCTGAGTCTCTCTGAGTCTCTCTGAGTCTCTCTGAGTCTCTCTGAGGCTCTCTGAGTCTCTCTGTGGCTCTCTGAGTCTCTCTGTGGCTCTCTGAGTCTCTCTGAGTCTCTCTGTGGCTCTCTGAGTCTCTCTGAGTCTCTCTGAGTCTCTCTGTGGCTCTCTGTGGCTCTCTGTGGCTCTCTGTGGCTCTCTGAGTCTCTCTGAGTCTCTCTGTGGCTCTCTGTGGCTCTCTGAGTCTCTCTGTGGCTCTCTGAGTCTCTCTGAGTCTCTCTGTGGCTCTCTGAGTCTCTCTGTGGCTCTCTGAGTCTCTCTGTGGCTCTCTGAGTCTCTCTGAGTCTCTCTGAGTCTCTCTGAGACTCCAAAATCATCCAGAACTCTCGAAATTTCCAAAAACTTTCCAAAACTGATAAAAATGATTCTGGAAATAAAAGAATAAATCTGAAAATCAAATCAAAACGAAAAACTTACTTCAAGTTTATGTAAATAATGTTCACATCCAGTTGACATATTTTATCTCTAATACACAATAACGTTTTATCAAACAATATAATACACATATTTGCACTATTTATACATTTATATCGTGTATCAGTGTGCTCAATGATAAGAAGCAATGTTCATCTTACTTGAATGTGTTTTTGCAGTCTGGTCTTCAAAAAAATCACATTTGTATTGGTTCAATTATTGAATATTTGAATGTGTGTGTGTGGACAGATAAACTATCAGTCATATACCTAAACATGAACGACGATATCTGTGCATTTGTGATGAATACAGTCACAATTTTGAAAAAAAAAAAGAATTTCTAATTTTTTAAATTAATAAAATTTATGGATATAACTTAATGACACTAGTCATGCATTTTAGATGAGCTATGAATGAGTAGTTTTTGAAATGGAACAAGTTTGTAGTTGTGAGTAGCTTTAGAGCAGCTCAATGAGATTGAGATTGAGATCAAGACTGATACTTGGGAACCGAAGATTACCGAAAAGAACCGAAGATTACCGAAAAGAACCGAAGATTACCGAAGTGACCGAAAAGATCTGAAGACGATTGACGAACTGACCGAACAGACCGAACTGACCGAACTGACCGACCTGACGGAACTGACCGAACAGACGAAACTGACCGAACAGACGGAACTGACCGAATAGACGGAACTGACCGAAACAGACCGAACAGACTGATCTGACCAAACAGACCGAACAGACTGAACTGAATGAACTGACAGAACTGACCAAACAAACGAAACTGACCGAATAGACCGAACGACCGAAAAGACTGAACAGACCCGATTGACTGAACTGACCCAACAGGCCGAAACAAACTGAACTGACCGACCTGACGGAACTGACCGAACAGACGAAACTGACCGAACAGACGGAACTGACCGAACTGACCGAACAGACGGAACAGATCGAATAGACTGAACTGACCGAACTGAATGACTGAACTGACCAAACAGACCGAACTGACCGAATGACCGAACGACCGAACAGACCCGATTGAAACTGACCGAAACTGACTGAACTGACGGAACTGACCGAATAGACGGAACAGACAGAACTGACCGAAAAGACGGAACTGACCGAACTGACGGAACTGACCGAACTGACCGAACTGACCGAACAGACTGAACTGAATGAACTGACAGAACTGACCAAACAAACGAAACTGACCGAATAGACGGAACTGACCGAAAAGACGGAACTGACCGAAACAGACCAAACAGGTGGAACTGATCGAACTGACCGAAACAGACCGAAGAGACCGAACAACCCGAAGTGACCGAAGAACAAACTGAGCGAAGACCGAGAATCATGGAAATCTTGGTCTCGGAATCGATCACTTAAGTGCTTTGAAGCTGCTTCTCAAAAATCACAAACTTATCCAACCACCACAACATCATATCATTGTCATTACACCACACAAAACCTGGATAATCTTTATCTAAAATTTTGATTATTATCTTGACATGACGTTCTCAACTTCCTTGATAAATTTGGATAATCTTTGAGGGATTTAATGTGCGTTTTTTTATTCGAATGAATATTTTTAGACTAAAAGGTAGAAAAAGTAGAAAGTATCTCAAGGAAAATTGAGTAAATAATCACGCGTTCTGCATGTGTTTGGCGATGATGATATTTATGATATGGATACTAATCGGACATTGAGCTTCAATAGGTGCATACTAGGGTGGAGTGGGATGTAAATTAGATAAAGGTGATTTATTTGGGAGTTTTTTGGAGTTTTGAAAAAATTTTGGGATTTTTAGAGCTGTTTAAAGTATTTGGAGGTTTTTAAGGTTTATTGAGGCTTTTTTGAGGTCCTAGAGCTACTTGGTAGTCATCTGGTTGTTAATAAGCGGCACTGTAGGGTCACTGAGGCTCCCTAGAGCTCTTATGTGTTCTTTGAGGTAGTTTAGAGATGATTCAGGGTTTAATGAGCCTTTTTTAGATTCTGTGAGGCTTAGTAGACATCTTAGTGCTGTTTAAGGATCTGTTAAGCTGTCTAAAGACCTTTTAAGACTTCCTAATGCTCTTCAGAGCTTGTTAGAGACTCTCTGGAGCTGTATTAGACTCATCGTTGTTATATAGTGCTGTATTAAGCTGCTTTTGACTCTTGAAGACTCAAATCAACTCACTTGAACATCCTATGAATCTCTGGACCCTCCTATACCCTTCTATACACTCCTATAACCTCCTATGCTCTCCTTTATACCTTCCTATACCTTTGCCTTCTTATACACTCCTGCCTCTCTTATACCATCCAATATCCTCCTATACCCTCCTATATACTCTCCTAAACCCTCCTATGTCCCTATACTCCTATATCTCTCCTTAATGATCTCCTATATCCTCCAAGTATCTTCTTATACCCTAATTAGCCCTCCTTTATCTTCTACCTCCTATTTCTTCCTAAATCCTCCTTTGTTCTTCTATCCATAAACACCATTTCACCTCCACAACAACATAAATCATCCGCCGACTGTATTTTATTATTTTTTTATCGTCTTTTATTTTTACTTACCTCTTCTTGTCTATTTTTGTGTATATAAACACATCTACATGCTACAGTTGTGGATATCATCATGTCCACATTATTAATCTTGTTTCTTTTTTATGTATGAATGATGAGCAATATTCATATTGTATTGCAAAATAAAGAAATGAAGAGTTAATGACTAATTGATGTGAAAATGATTGCATTTGACCGGGTGCAAAATGTCATGAATACGGGTCAAGTGGATGAGCGAATGTGCATGGCATTGTTGATGAGTATGACTGTTTTGGAATGGAATTTGAAGTTAGAATTATGAGTATGAATGAATGTGGGGGATGAATAGAGTGGAAGTTGGTTAATTGATTGGAAATTCTACCCCGGGGTGGATGTGAGTCTCTGCATGGGACCAAGATGACCCTGACAAAGTGCCTCAGAGGGGCGTGACTCTGACTTGGCATCTATTAGGCCAGTATGACTTTGACATGATTTTTGACCTAAACCGAATTCAGTATCAAGTCAGAGGCAATATGACCTGGGACACCATGTTAGAATTTCAGCCGACTTGGTGCACCATGCAACAGTCATGCCGCACTGGGACATCATGCTCGATTTATGTCAGATTCACGCAACTCTGGGGCACTAGAGCATCACGTCGACCAGAATGCACGCCGACATGGTAGACACCATGCCATAGTCACTTCGGGGCCTGATAGGTGTGAAGTCAGAGTCACGCTGACCTGGTAGACACTATGTTCAAATTACATTGACCAAGGAGTCACCATGTCAGACTTATGTCGACTCGGTGTCGAAATTTCAGATCGACTACCCAACTTGGGTTACTTGGGGGGATGGGATAGGGTTGGGGTTAGTCAGTCCATTTTAACCCCGTGATTGACAACCCTATCCTATAGTCTACATTGAATTATGATCAATTTGGGTATTATACACACCTCAGTCAGGTGTCAGTGACATTAAACGACAATATACATCCAAAATCACCGCAGCATGACATTCAAAATAGTCAAAATATCAACAAATTAGGTTCTATAAATCTAAAAATATCCAAAATTAATCCCAAAATCCAATTTCTAATAATTCAATTTTCCATCCATTCAGGGTTCACCAAACATGCAAATGCGTGTTACGAACAGTCACAATCGATGGCGTCCCGGTGAAGAACAACAGTCAGGTGGTGCAAATCATACACGATGGCGTCCAGCTGAGGAGCAAATTGGAAAATATCGACTGCTCAAGACAATCGGAAAGGGTAATTTTGCAAAAGTGAAACTTGCTAAGCATGTGCCGACTGGTAAAGAAGTTGCAATTAAAATAATTGACAAGACACAACTTAATCCGACCAGTTTGCAGAAGCTCTTCCGGGAGGTGAGTTTGAAGTGTTTATTTTAAGGATATTTAGGGAAATTTAGGGATATTTTGAGGATATTTTAGGGATATTTAAGGATATTTTAGGGATATTTTAGGGATATTTTAGGGATATTTTGGGGATATTTTGAGGGATATTTTGTGGATATTTTAAGGATATTTTTATTTTGAGGTTATTTTGGAATATTATGAATATTTTAGGAAAATTTTGGGAATATTTGGGGATACTTTGGGGATATTTTGGGAATATTTTGAGGATATTTTGTGAAATAAATTTTGGGGATATTTTAGCAATATTTTAGGGAGATATTTTATTTTGAGAATATTTAATATTTTGGGAATATTCGGTTTTATGGGGATATTTGGGGATTTTAGAGGATATTTAAAAGAATTTTTTTTTAATAATTTTTGTGTCCAAAATTTTTTCAGGTTCGCATCATGAAGATGCTCGATCATCCCAACATAGTAAAGCTTTTTCAAGTGATTCAAACCGACAAGACATTGTATCTTGTGATGGAATATGCATCCGGTGGTGAAGTCTTTGACTATCTTGTTATGCATGGACGTATGAAGGAGAAAGAGGCGCGTGCTAAATTTAGACAAATTGTCTCGGCCGTTCAGTATTTGCATCAGAAACGCATTATTCATCGGTAAGTGATTTTATTCCTATCTGTGCCTTAATCACATGCTTAATATCCATTTTGACCATTTTCAGTGATTTAAAGGCAGAAAATCTACTGCTTGACTCAGAAATGAATATAAAAATAGCCGATTTTGGCTTTAGTAATGAATTTACACCCGGCAATAAGCTGGATACATTCTGTGGAAGTCCTCCATATGCAGCACCTGAACTGTTTCAGGGTAGAAAATATGATGGTCCGGAAGTTGATGGTGAGATTGGACATAACCTCAAAATTATTCAAAATATTCAAATTTAACCCTATTTTTAGTATGGTCGCTTGGCGTTATTCTATACACATTAGTAAGTGGATCGCTTCCATTTGATGGTACAACGTTACGTGAATTGCGTGAACGTGTGTTACGTGGCAAGTATCGTATACCATTTTACATATCCACCGACTGCGAAAATTTATTAAGGAAATTCCTCGTACTCAATCCGGCAAAGCGAGCGAGCTTAGAGCAAATTATGAAGGTGAGTTGAACATAACCTTAAAATTTAGGAAATTAACCTCAAAACTCAAGAACTTAACCTCAAAATTGAGGACCCTAACCTCAAAATTCAGGAACCTAACCTCAAAATTCAGGAACCTAACCTCAAAATTTAGGAACCTAACCTCAAAATTCAGGAACTTAACCTCAAAATTCAAGAACTTAACCTCAAAATTCAGGAACTTAACCTCAAAATTCTGGAAATTAACCTCAAAATTTAGGAACTTAACCTCAAAATTCAGGAACTTAACCTCAACATTCCTGAACTTAACCTCAAAATTCAAAAATTTAACCTCAAAATTCCTCAACTTAACATCAAAATTCATGAACCCAATCTTAAAATTCAGAAACTTAACCTCAAAAATCAAAACCTAACCTCAAAATTCCCTAACCCCAAATTTTCACAATTCTAACCTCAAATTTTTCTTTTTCCCCAAAATCAAGGATAAATGGATGAACATGGGCTATGAAGATGACGAATTGAAGCCATACGTTGAGCCACAACCTGATCTCAATGATCAGAAAAGGATAGGTAAGACGGGTACTGTACAACAACAACATTCATTAATACAAAACTTTAAAATTTCTCAGAATGATGATAAAAAAAATATTTTTTTTAATTTTTTTTATTTCAAAAATTTTTTTTTAAATTTTATGATAAAAATTAATTTTTTGTTCTTAATTTTGATGAAAGTTTTCGTGAGGAAGTGATGAATTGTGTTGATTTAGAGAGTTTAGGGGTATGGAGGGTGTACTCTTGGGTATTATTGAGTGCTCTGGGGTTGAACTTAAGTGCCTCGGGGTAATTTTAGGTGCCTCGTGATAATATGAGGTGCCATGGGGTTATTAAGAGTGCCATGGGGTAATTTAGAGTGTCATGGGGTAATTTAAGGTGTCATGGGGTAATTTAAGGTGTCATGGGGTAATTTAAGGTGTCATGGGGTAATTTAAGGTGTCATGGGGTAATTTAAGGTGTCATGGGGTAATTTATGGTGCCATGGGGTAATTTAAGGTGCCATGGGGTAATTTAGAGTGCTGTGGGGTAATTTAAGGTGCCTTGGGGTAATTTAAGGTGACATGGGGTAATTTAAGGTATCAAGGGGTAATTTAAGGTGCCTTGGGGTAATTTAGGATGACATGGGATAATTTAAGTTGTCATGGGGTAATTTAAGGTGTCATGGGGTAATTTAAGGTGTCATACTGTAATTTAAGGTGCTATGGGGTAATTTAAGGTGCCTTGGGGTAATTTAAGGTGCCATGGGGTAATTTAAGGTGTCATGGGGTAATTTAAGGTGCCTTTGGGTAATTCAAAGTTTGTAAAGGTATTATTAGGTGCTCTGGGGTAATTGGGAGCCTATCAAGTGGTCTAAGCTTATCTTTTGGGTACCAAAATTGATTAAATAACCTCAAAACTCAACTCATCTAAATAAATTCTAAACCAAAAATGAAAACTTTTCAATTCTCGCCAAAAAAAAAGTGTAAAAATTTGTGAAAAACCCCAAAAAAATTAAAAATCTCAATTTTAAAATAATTTTTTTTAATTTCAAAAAATTGTCGTTAAATGTTTAATTTTTTTATTTTTCTTTAAATTTATTTTATGTCGTAAAAATTTCAACAAAAAAAAATATTTTGTGTAGAAAATTTTTCGATGTTAAATTTTGTGCATGTTAATTATATAAAAACTATATATTTCAGACCTATATTCCCAATAATATGTATGCTACCTAAAATAATATTAAAATTTGAATGCATTTACATCATGAAAAATTCAAAAAGTTTGTACATAAAATTGCATTCGATAAGAAATTTTTCATCAAATAGTTTAGAAACTTTTTTTAAAATATATAAAAAAAAATCTATTTTTTCTTGCATGTCATATTTTTGGATATTATTCAAAATTTATATTACAGCACAAAACAACATGAAAATGTCATGACAACTTCAAATCAAAAATATTATTGAAAATTTCAATCGGAAAAATTCAGAATAAATTCTCGAAATTCTAAAAATAAAAAAATTTAAATTTCAACTTCAATTCAATGTCAAAATTCGACAAAAAAATATGTGAATTTTATTACAACTTTCTTCAACAATTTCAAATTTAATTTCATAATTATAGTTTAAAAAAATTTAAAAAGTTTAAAAATTTAAAAAAAAATTTAAAAAAATTCAAAAAAATTTTCAAAAATTCAAAAAAACAAATTAAAAAAAAATTTAAAAAAATTATGATTAAAAAATTTTTAAAATTTTATAATTTATTAAATTTTAATTTAATTTAATTAATTATTTAAAATTTTAAAAATGCAGAATAAATTCGACGGTAAATTTTACTTTAATTTGAACAATTTTTAATTAATTATTCAACAATTTACTAGATATCTATTCACAATAAATCAACATTTCATACAGAAAATTAGAATTTTTACACTCAAAATTAAAATTTATTTTTCGTAAAATCTTTTAGAGATTTAGTGGACTATTTTTGTAATTAATTAGTCGTTATCAATAAATGTAGTTATCTATCGGTATATTCGAATTTTGTGGACAAGAAATTGTAGATAAATTATAATTAAAATTAGTTTTTCTGTCATTTAGGACTTAATTTAATTTTTTTTAGAAAACTTAAAAATTATTATAATTTTTCTTTAAACTTAATTTTTAAATATTTTTTTAAAAATTATTTTAAAAAGAATTTGAAATTTGAGTTTAAAAAATGTATAAAAGCCAATTTTTAAAATTTCTAAAAAAATGTTTTCA
Source organism: Chironomus tepperi (assembly GCF_022539635.2). Lineage (NCBI taxonomy): Eukaryota > Metazoa > Arthropoda > Insecta > Diptera > Chironomidae > Chironomus > Chironomus tepperi. Next base: position 265,270 of record NW_027226129.1, on the reverse strand, counting down.
AGTTTTTTGAAAATTTTGAAAATTTTTTTTCAAAGTTTATCTAAATCTTGATTTAAATTTATTTCCAAATTTTCAAATAATCTTAAAAAACTTAATTTAAATGAATAGATATTTAGCAAAAAATTCTTAAAATATCAGAACTAAAATCAAAATTAAGACCAAAAACCAAACTCATACTGACTTTTAGGAATGTACAAAAATCAAAAACAAAAAAAGAACCAAAAAAGACGAGAAAGTGATTGTAATAATGTAATGTTGTTGTTGTGATTATTGTATTAATATTCATAATTTATTTATACAAAAAAATAATCAAATCTAATTTCGCATCATTTTTTATAAATATTTTAACACATTTTATTCCTTTTGCAACTTGTTATTTTTATTCCTTTAAATATTATTTAAATTGTGTGCTTTTGTGAATTTATTTACTTTTATTTTTTTGAATTATTTTTACTGATTTTATTTAATTTTAAAGCATCTTTACCATATAAAGGGTTCATCAGGGACTCAATTTGGAGTTTAATGGGTTTATTCAGGAGCATGTTCAAGGAGAGGGGGTAGGGGTCTTTATGGTCAACCCCTTAACCCTCTTTTCAATCTTATTTTGAATTTTTAGTATTTTATTCAGATCCATAGCAATCAATTTAGAGCTCATAACCCGAATTTATGGATTATGACTTAAATTGAGTATTCAGGTCTTATAAAGGCAGGCTATGGATCACAAATGATCTGTATGGTAATTTTAACAGGCAAAAAGCTTCCCATGGATAGCTTTTTCACCTTAAATTCACGATATGTGCATTCTAGTGAGCGTTGCTCTCAGTTTAGTTTACTCTTGAGATCAAGCTCATTGCCTGCTATGGACAGTGAAGTAAATTAGATATTACTATGCCAATTTCCAATACAATTGTGTCTTTAGAGCTCAATTAAGGTTTAAAGTACTCAATTCAGGTATCCAGTTCAAGATTATTGTTTCTAATATTTAATTTAGGTCCAAAGATGAATGATTTAGGCTCTTAGCAGTCAATTTTTGTTCTGTGACTTTAGAATCAGTTCCGAAATGCTAATTTCAAGTTGATAGTGATCTATTTGGCTTTCAAATACTGAATTCTAATACTCAACTATTAAATTGTAGTCTCTAGAGCTATTTTCCATACTTTAAAGCCTAATTTAAGTTTCAATGCTTAACTATGCCTCCTAAATCTCAAATTCTGATACCCAAATCTAGTTCTAATTGTCCAAATTTTCAATTATGTCATCCAAACCCAATAAAACTCTCCAAAATAATGCCAAGAAACAGTGAAACATTCTCAAAATATTTTAATTTTCTCCATCAACATTTTAGTTCCATTCGAGTTTTATTTGCAAAATTTGATTCAATTTAAAATCCATTAGTTCCAACAAAATATATATTTCAAGACACACATTATTATTAACTCATTGTACATTTGTGTCGTGATCTCACATCAGAGACATGTTGTTAAGCTACGCCAAGTAGTAGTATTGGCACCAACACATTCACATTGTGCCTTAATTGTGTGTGTTCAGCATAGCTTTATTATTTACAAATCAGCTGAGTTTGTGCATGAATGGGATGTTGGGGAATTTGGAAGCTATTTTGCATGCTAATCAGGTGCAGCAGCATCAATTTGTTGTTGTTGCAAATTTGCAGCTTTTTATTGAGGTTGAAGCTGAATTTAAGACACAAAATTGCTCAAATTATCTCAAAATTCAGCTATAAAATTCCCACAAAAATTTGCAAGCAATTATCTCATAAAAATCATCAATGCATGAACAAATCTTCAATCATTTAATGACTCAACTCAATAACAATAGCAATAAATCGAGGATAATTAAGCTTTAATATTGCAATTTTTATAATGAAATTTAGTAAATGTAATCAAAATGACTGAGGTGATTTAAGTCTTTGGTGACGTCATTTGTTGTGTCATCTTGGATTGCGTCAAGTTGGTCTCAGGCTTATAGACTCTACAGCCTCTATGGTCAGTATCAGACCAGAGCCAAATCGACTTTACACAAAAGTCAAGTTGATCTCGAGTCAAAACTGCGTAAATTCAGAGTCAAGTCACAATCAAGTTAATCTCAAATCGAGCTCAAGTCGAATTCAATTCATAGTCAAGTCGAGCTCAAGTCATAGTCAAGTCACATTCAAGACAGAGTCAAGTCGATCTAAAGTCAGACTCAAATCAGATTCAAGACAGTCTAAATTCAGAGTCAAGCCAAATTCAATTCAGAGAGTCAAGTCAGAGAGTCAAGTCAGATAGTCAAGTCAGAGTTTCAAGTCAGATAGTCAAGTCAGATAGTCAAGTCAGACAATCAAGTCAGATAGTCAAGTTGGCTTTACACTGAAGTCAAGTCGGTCTTAAGTCATAGTCAAGTCAGCTTTACAGTAAAGTCAAGTCAGTCTCAATTCGGCTTTACACTAAAGTCAAGTCGATTCCAAGTCAGAGTCAAGTTTGAGTCAAGTTGGTCTAAAGCCAAATTCAAGTCGATTTCAAGCCAAAATCTTTATAGCTTCACATTATTGTCCTCGAATCCGACGTCAAGTCAAGTCAACTTGAGTCTCCTTTTTATTACAATATTCTACTTGACTTTGAGCTCTGCCCAAACCTATCCCAATTCCATTACATTCTTCCATCCCATCCCCACATCCTGCACATCAATTAAACTTCAATAGTCCATTAAATCCCATTCATTAATTCCATTTACTGCAATGTCATTTAACTACCATACCATACCATCTGTTGCTGACGTGAATTGCTTACTACTTCCAGTTAATTTTATTTTTTTTCTGTTGCTGCTTGCATTCTCTCTTGTAACATAGCGAAGAGATAGAAAAAATAAAAAAGAATTGCCATGAACTAGTTTCACACATGAATGGAAATCTGTGCTGCTTCAAAGACACTTATTTGCAGTTTGATTTTAAAATTATTTAAGCAATTTTAAGTTAGTGGATTTGAGATTTACGTGATGGCGCTTGCTTCATTCGGTTGAATGAGTTGTGGACCGGAAAGTATATGAATGACTTGATGCTAGATCATCATGACTTTGGCTGCAGGACAGATTTGATGAAATCTGGTCGACATCAGACCAAAGTCAAGTCGGGTCCTGAACAGAGTCAAGTCAGCTTCAGTCCAGATTAAAGTCAATCTCAGACTAGAATCAAGTTGACTTGAAGTCAGAGTCATGTCGGTCTCAAGTTTATCTCAAGTCAGAATCAAGTCAACGTCAAGTAAGAATGTCAAGTCAGATAGTCAAGTCAGAGTCAAGTCAGATAGTCAAGTCAGATAGTCAAGTCAGATAGTCAAGTCAGATAGTCAAGTCAGATAGTCAAGTCAGATAGTCAAGTCAGATAGTCAAGTCAGATAGTCAAGTCAGAGTCAAGTCAGAGTCAAGTCAGAGTCAAGTCAGAGTCAAGTCATTCGATTCCTTGATTAGTTGACTTATTGGCTACCCCAGGGTAAACGGATAGTGTCCTGCTTTTAGCATTCATATTTTAGCAGTGTCCTGCTTTTAGCACTTATGTTTGAAATTTGAGTGTCAAACCCGTTAGAAATTTTCACAAAAAAATTAATTTATTCTTGTATTTAAAGCATAAATTTCAGTTCTTATCCATAATTAGTTGATAACTTGCTCAAATATTATCAATTTACATGATTAATTAAGCAAATATCAATTAATATTAACGTTAAAAATTTTGTGTATTTTTACCGTTAATTTTTTATTCAAATTTCAAATGCTAAAAACAGTACAAATTCTTGTAGAACCGTACAAAAATAACTGTCACTTTTTCTATGCGTTTACCCTGGTGGCTACCTTACTGACTATGCTGTGCTCCTCGGTCCAACTCAACTCACAACAGCTACATATTTCACACTGCATTCATGAATTCATCGATATAAAGTGTTAAATCGAAGACATAAATTGCACAACATGCTGTTCACTTGAGTCAAGTCATTCCATGCATTGATTGAAGTCATTGAGAAATTTTAGTAAATTTTATTATTTTACTTTAAATTCACAAATACTTTATAAAAATAGTCAATAAATTCACAAAAAGCTCCACAATTTAAACAATTTAAATTTAATTTTTCCGTTAAAATTTTCACATTTTTATCAAGTTTTTGCTTATGTTCCTTCACATTTTGTTCCTTAACTACCAATAAATCCACAACAATCAACTCAAATTCCTATTTTTTTTATCTCTTTTATTATTGTAGAATGCTTAGTGGCGTTGGGATACAAACGAGAGGACATAGAAGCGTCATTATCACAAACACGATACGATGATGTGCATGCAACTTATTTACTAATTAGTCGTAAAAATACAGATGTAAGTTTTTGGCACTTGTTGAGTCATTATACTGAGCGATGCAAGGCTCGATCTTGCCCGATCTTGCCCGATCTTAGCCGATCTTAGCCGATCTTAGCCGATGTTGTCCGATCTTACCCGATCTTTCCCCGATCTTGCCCGATCTTACCCGATCTTGCCCGATCTTACCCGATCTTGCCCGATCTTTCCCCGATCTTGCCCGATCTTACCCGATCTTACCCGATCTTGCCCGATCTTTCCCCGATCTTGCCCCATTATTGCCCCACTTTTGCATCGCTCTACCAAATCATCAAACTACCATTCAATCCCTACAAAAATCTATAATTAATAACCAAAAAATCTTCCAATTTTTTTTACAGCCGGAATCTGACGGTTCCAGATCAGGTTCATCTCTTTCATTACGTAATTTGACGGGCGAGGCTGTACCACCCGGTGCAAATAGTCAAGTACAATCGCCAACACATCGTCGCGTACATCGCAGTATTTCAGCAACAAGCACTAATCCATCGAGACGTGCATCATCTGGTGGTGAGACATTGAGTGAGTATTGGGTCAATTTGGGGTCTAGAGGGTTGAATTGCTTACCCCAAAACCCCAAAAACGAACCCCAACTAAAAAATCAAATCTTTCTACCTTTTAGGAGCCGGAAATGCAGTTCCAACTACAAGTAGTGCTGCAAATGGCACAAATACAGCCACAACAGCATCAAATGCTACATCATCAGCAGCTCCGGAACGATCAACAATGTAAGAACCTTAACACAATTTAAATTATTCAAAAATTAACGACAAAATTTCCATATTTTAGTAGCAGTAACTTCAAAAGACAAAATACAATCGATGCGGCGACGATCAAAGAGAATACAGTACGCTTAACGGGTAAAAATACACGACCCGTATCAGCACAACCCAAATCCACCACAGAGTCATGTGAGTCCTTAATATAGATGTGCTTGATTCCTTCATAGATCACAATAAACAGTCACGACATTAGTCCTGGAATGCACAAGAGAGGCATGGGGAACAGGAGAGAGAGGCATGGGGAACAGGAGAGAGGCATTGGGAACAGGAGAGAGAGGCATGGGGAAGAAGAGAGAGGCATGGGGAACAGAAGAGAGGCATGAGGAACAGGAGAGAGAGGCATGGGGAACAAGAGAGAGGCATGGGGAACAGGAGAGAGAGGCATGGGAAACAGGAGAGAGAGGCATGGGGAACATGAGAGAGAGGCATGGGGAATAGGAGAGAGAGGCAGGGGGAACAGGAGAGAGAGGCATGGGGAACAGGAGAGAGAGGCATGGGGAACAGGAGAGAGAGGCATGGGGAACAGGAGAGAGAGGCATGGGGAACAGGAGAGAGAGGCATGGGGAACAGGAGAGAGAGGCATGGGGAACAGGAGAGAGAGGCATGGGGAACAGGAGAGAGAGGCATGGGGAACAGGAGAGAGAGGCATGGGGAACAGGAGAGAGAGACATGGGGAAGAGGGTAGTGGGGTAGATGGGGTCAGACTCAGCATGTGCTTCCCATTGTCATCCATTCCACATTCCCTGAAAAAAATGAAATTTTTAATGCAATTTTTTTCTTCCTTTTTTTGTGTCGCATTTGTTCCTCAACATTGTGACTTGACATCCTCCTACACGCATGTCGTTGTCTATATTTTTTTACTGTAAATCCAAAAACACACACAAAATTTTGTTCCTTAAAAAACCTGAAATCTAAAGTTTTAACGGAAAATCTTTTAGCTACATCAGCAACATCGCCAGTCAAGCCACATGCAACAATAACGAAATATGATGCAGCATCAAATGTAAACAGAACGGTTGGTCCAGCTGGTGGACTTATTCCACGTCGGTCAACGACTCTTTATGAAAAGACATCGTCAACTGAGAAGACTAATGTTTCCACTGATAACACGTGAGTAGCTTTAATGATTTTTTGACTGTTTTTGGGGTCGTTCAACTATGAATTTGAGGTTAGGGTAGCATAAATGTCAATAAAATAGTTGAACGACCCCAAAAAACCTTTTCATTTTGATTTTATTGTTGAGAATTAAGACTGAAAAATGTCAAAGTTATCTTCGATGTTATTTCTCTTTTTTTATTGAATTGAATTTGTTAGATTAATTAAGGATTTATAATATATTGTTTTATTTTTAAGTTCTATGTTGGGTATAGGAATAGGTGGTGGTGGTGGGGAAAAAGATTTGTTAGATTTTTAACAAAAAGATTTTGCAATTTTATGAAATTTAATTTAAGTTTGGTGAAATTGGAATTTTTAAATGATATTGAGTTCATTTTAAATTTACTAAAACAAATTTAAATTGATTGTTGATTTTAAAAATTCAAACTTAATTTAAAACTTTTGAATTAAATTTTAAAATAAAAATTATTGTTGTTAAAGTATTAAATTTGAATTTTATGTTTAGATTTAAAATTCAAATTAAGCTTTGAAATGTGAAATTGAAATTAGAAAATTGAAATTAATTTGTAAAATTAAAAGATTTTTTTTTTTTAGAATTTATAAATTCAGTTTTAAATTCTAAAATTCAATTTTTAATTCTAAAGTTCAATTTTAAACTTGAAAGTTTCAATGTTCAATTAGAAATCCAATCCTTCAACCATCAAAATTTAGTATGAAATTTCAAATATAGATTTTTTTTTTATATATTTGAAATTTGAAATTTCAAACTAAATTTTGAATTTAAAAATTTTAAATTGAATATTAAATTTAAGATTTAAATTTTTTATTTTAAAAAAACTTTCAAATTTCAAAACTAACTTTGATTTTTAACTTTTTAAAATTTCACAAATTTAAATTTTATTTTTAAAAGTTTTACTTTTCTTTAAACTTTTCTTGACGTTAGATTTATTTTATTATTTATTAAACTTTAAAATTCAATTTTAAATACAAAAAACATTATTTTTAAAATCACCAAAAAACTTAAATGAATTTCAAAAAATTGCAAAATCAAATAATTTTATAAAAAAAAACCAATAATTTTAACCATTTTGATGTCGTTATTTTTGTTTAAATTTAATTTTTATAAAAACATAAATATATTTTTTAACTGTAGATCACTAAGTCACTAATCCACAAACCAAATCAACAAATTTTTTGTCTCTTTTTTCTCTCCTTTTTGGATTTCTTTTCTTTATTTCTTTTCTATTTTTTTAAATCTTTCCGTTAAAATTTAAACGCAAAAAAATTGACAAAATTTTGTCAAAAATAACCAAAAAAAAATCGCACAAAACAAAACTGAAACTCAAAATCAAAACAAAAATTTTACACAAAAAAAAACGAACAAAAAAAAATTCAAAATTCGAAATTTAAAAACTTAAAATTAGAAGTTCATTGGCAGCGGAATTTGGAAGTCGTCCGTCGACGACAAGCGGAACTAAGGGTCATGTTAAGAGTGCATCTGTATCTAGTCCAGGTCCGTCTAGCGATAACACAACATCCACACAAACTGACCCTTTACGTCAAAGGTTAGGACTCTGTCTTATAATCATCAATTTCACAAATATTTAAATTATTTGAATTTATTGTGAAATTTTTTTAAAAGTTTTCTTTTTTTTTGACTTTTTCATCATTGAAATTCGCTTGTTTTGTTGAGTTTAAATTGGACTTTTTTTTTATTTTTCACATTTTTCAATCATAAATTTTTTTTTCAAAATTTAAATTTTAAAATTTAAAAAATTTAAATTTGATAATTAAAAAAATTATATTTGAGAATTTAAAAAATTTAAATTTTTGAAATTTTAAAATCAAAAAATTTTATATTTAAGAAATTTAAATTTAAAAATTCAAAAAGTTTTCATTTTGAAAATTTTAAATTTCTAAATAGTCTAATTTTTGACATTTCAAAATTTAAATTTTGAAATTTAAAGATTAAAATTTTGAAATTTAAAAATTTAAAATTTCAAACTTTTAAATTGAATTATAAATTTTCAAAATGAACTTTAAACTTTTTAAAATTTAATTTTAAATTTTTTCTAGACTAAAATTGAAAAGTTCCGCTTGAATTCTAAAAAAAATACATTAAATTTTGAGTTCTTCAGTTTTCAAATTCATCAAAATTTAAAATTCATCAAAAAAAAATTTAATTAAATCATTTCAATTATTTTAATTTTTCCTGCATCAATCAAACCCCAAAACATACCCCCAGTGCCCCTCAAAACCCTTTTTTATTTCCCCAATTTTTAAACATATTTTTAAAAATTCCACTTTATCAAATCAAAATTTTTTTGTAGATAAAAATAACAAATTTTTCAAATTTCCAAATTTTTTTCTTCTTTTTTTCTCTTCTAATTGTGTTTTTTTCTCCAAAAACTGCAATGAACTTGAAAATTTTGTGCACAACGCTTGTAAACTAAATAACAAAAACTAATCAATTAACAAATAAAAAAATACAATTTTTCATTAATTCGAATGGTGAGTGTTGAATTTTGCCACACAATAAAATGTTTTTTAAAACTTTTTTTGTTAACGCTAAAATTGCTAAAAATGTTGATTTTAAAAAAATGATTTGATTGCGAGTTGAAATTTGAATATTTTAAATAAAATTTTTAAATTTTTTAATATTCAAAGTCAGAAATTTTTGAGAAAATTGTGATTTTTGTAAGATTTATGCAAATTTTTTAAATTTTTATAACTTTAAAAATTTCAATTTTAAGAAGAAAAAATTGTAAATTTTTTTTAAAAAAAAGTCAAATTTTTTTCTAAATCTTTTTGAAATTCGTAAAAAATTTCATTTTTAAGGAAAAAATTGTTAAATTTTTTAAAAAAAAGTTTTGAGGTTTATTTTAATTTTTTTTAAATTCGTAAAAAATTGCAATTTGAATGCAAAAGTTCAAAAAAAAAATACAAATCTTTAAGACTTATCCGAAGTTTTGAATATTCCAAGTTCAACTCATAAAATTAGCAGCTTAATTGGTGTGTTTTTAATTATGAATTTTTATATTTTTTTTTATAACAATGCTTTTGTTTTTTAAAAAAACGATTTTAATTGGCATTCATATAATCTCAAATTATCAAAATAAACTAATTTGGTGGTCAACTCTTCAACAGACTTGATTTTAAACTCAAAATTCAGCAATTTCCAAACTACAATTTTGATAATTTAAGATTATATGAAAATTAAACATAATTAATTTAAAATTAAGCTTGAGTTAAAAAAAATGATATTAATTTTAATTTTTAAGTACACAAAAAGTTCTTCCGTTTGATGAAAAATACCTCCAATGACAGGTTACAGACATTTTGAAACAATATCAACTCCTCCCTTTTTGATTTGCTTTGTTTTTCCTTGATTTTTTACTTAAACTGTCTTTAATTTTTATTCTATCTCATTTCTATCATTTATTATTGTAAATATACAGAATTCAAATTTCAATAGCAGAAATCGGTTAATTGATCCAATTTGGTGCTAGGCAAGCTGTGATTTGAATCATGTTGGCCTGTTAAGGATACTCGTTTCATCCTTCCAAATGTCTAATCAAATTTGAATTCCGACTTTTAAAATCTATTTTAATTTTAAATTAAAAAAACCATTTGAGGAACTAGTTTTAAAAATTAGTTAAATTAAGTTTGAATTTAGTTTAAAATTCAATTATTTTGGTTTAGGTTTTCTTAATTATTTTATAATTTTTTTCTAATTATTAGCAAATAATCTTGTAGTAGATCTAATGTAGATAGAATGACTGAAAGTAGAAAAAATTCAAGTCTTTGATGATAAAATATTTCAAATTTTTGATTCAAAATTGACTAAATTAATGTAGATAATCCTAAAATTAGACCAAAAAAGAGAAATTTCTACCAAAAAAATCGAAAAACTTTCTCAAAAAGTGAAAAGAATTTTCTCAAAAAAATTTCCATTTTATTTTTTTTCATAATTATTTTTTTTTTCTTTTTTTTCTTCTTTCCTTTTTTGCGAAACACACACAAAAAACACAAAAATTTCCATTCCATTTTTGAATTTTTTAAAATTTAAAAAAAAATTCAATTTTTATGTTGAAAAAAATTCACAAAAACACACAAAAATTTTTTGTTTAAAATACAAAAAAAAAATTTATAAAATTAAGTCTGACGAATCGCATCAGTTTGACACCCGCCAATACTTCTTCCAGGCCACAACCGTCGGCATTTCCCAGAAATGTGCCCTCGAGATCGACTTTCCATTCGGGTGAGTATTTTTAATTATTTTTTTTTTTTGGTTCATTTTGTTGATGATTTTAATTTTTGTTAAGCTTTGCGCTTAATTATTTTGGTTCTGTTACAAGTTAAAATGTTGAGAATTTTACTTTGAATTTTTAAAAAAAATATTTTAAAATGAAATTTGAAATTTAAATTTGAAATTTGATTTGAAATTTTAAATTTGAAATTTAAATTTGAAATTAAAATTTGAAATTTGAATTGAAATTTGAATTGAAATTTGAATTGAAATTTAAATTTGAAATTAAAATTTGAAATTTGAATAGAAATTTGAATTGAAATTTGAATTGAAATTTGAATTGAAATTTGAATTTGAAATTTGAATTGAAAATTTGATTTCAAATTTAAATTTGAAATTTGAATTAAAATTAAAATATTAAAAATAAAATCAAATTTAAATTCAAATTCTGAATTCAACTTTCAATTCAAATTTAAAATTCGAATTCAAATTTGAAATAAAATTTAGAAAATCAGAAACAAAATTTTAAATTTTTCAAATTTATCCCCAAAAATTCTAACCTAAAAATCTCCATCCAAAAATTCCAGGACAAACAAGGACGCGCAACAGTAGCTCATCTGGTGCCGCAGGTGGTGACGCAGCCAAAGGAAGCTTCTTGCAGAGAATTTCAAATCGCTTTAGTAAACGGTACGTAGATTATTAAAAAAAAAACTTCATAATCCCGTCCATCTTTAAACTTTCATGCTTGATGCTGCTTTTGTGGCATGGAAGTTCAGTCAATAATTCAAGCATTTTTTTCGATTAAAAATTAAGAATAAAATTTTTGGAGAATTTAAAGCTGAAGTTGGAAGCTCTGTGATGTATTTTAAGATGAATTTATAGTATTTATTAGGGTCTGTAGCTGACATGCAGTCAGTCAGTGATGGTGATGGGAAAACTTCAGCTTTATTCTCCAATTCAACTCAGTTTTAAGTCATTGTAAATAGTTTCATCAGTCAACAGGCACACTTGGGGATGATTTGGGGAAGGTAGACTTAAATTGGAAATCTAGTACATTTTGGGGAAAATCTAGTACATTTTAGTGAAAATCTAGTACATTTTAGTAAAAATCAAGTACTTTATTTTGGAAATTTAGCAAATTTGTACTAAAATTTTTGCAAATTTGGACTAGAATTTTAGTCAAATTTGGATTAGATTTTAGGCAAATTTGGACTAGATTTTTAGTCAAATTTGGACTGGATTTTTAGTCAAATTTGGACTAGATTTTTGGCAAATTTGGACTAGAATTTTAGTAAAATTTGGACTAGAATTTTAGTCAAATTTGGACTAGAATTTTTAGTCAAATTTGGACTAGAATTTTTGGCAATTTTGAACTAGAATTTTAGTCAAATTTGTACTAGAATTTTGGCAAATTTGAACTAGATTTTTAGTCAAATTTGGACTAGATTTTTAGTCAAATCTGTACTAGATTTTTAGTCAAATTTGTACTAGATTTTTAGTCAAATTTGGACTAGATTTTTAATAAATTTGTACTAGAATTTTAGTCAAATTTGTACTAGAATTTTAGTCAAATTTGTACTAGAATTTTAGTCAAATTTGTACTAGAATTTTAGTCAAATTTGTACTAGATTTTTAGTCAAATTTGGACTAGAATTGAAACAAAATTTTACTAGATTTTTTCCCAAAACCCCCCAAAATCTCATCAACCCCAACCCAAGTTGTGCCAAAAAATTGTTTAAAACTTTCACTTCAAAATCTTATTTAAATTCTGCAAAAAAACTTGAAAAAAAAAAATTATTCAAAATTTCAAAATCAATTTTGTCATTTTCATTTTGTATGTTTTTGTCATGCTCGCGATTCATTTCATCTGTTTGTGACTGTTAAAAAAAACTATTAAAAAAAAAAAGTTAAAAAAATAGCAAAAATTTTGCAACATTTTTAGCTGTGCAAGGTCGTTTTTTAATTAATTTAAATGTATTTTTCACTTTTCAAAATATTTTTAAAAAAATATAAAAAAAATTTGCATTTCTATTTGGGGTAATTTTTACTTACTTCCTCGTCTATGCCGATATGTCGTCACTGGGTTAATGTTTCATATACAAAAAAATATTTAAATTTATTTAGTTTGATAAGTTTTCTTATTTTTAGATTTTAGATAATTTAGTAAATAATAATTAAAAATATATGCCAATATTATTGTGGAAATTAAAATGAAAAATATCAATGTCTCATGTGAGTGTCTTGTGATGAGGATGTGGATGATGTTGAGAGGTACTTTGTGGATTGCTAGAGTTGATTAATTGAAATATTCAGTCTGATATGAAAAATTTATAAAATTAGTTAATATTTTTTTGAATTTTTTAATGTTTTAAAATTCAGAATTCATGAAAATTTTGGCAAAATTTGATAAAATTCAATAAAAATTGTCGAAAATTGCTTAAATTTCGGCAATATTCTGACAAATTTTAACAAAATTTAAAGTAAAATTTTAAAAATTTAGTTTATTAATCTAAAAATGTTGACAAAATTTGACTAAAATTGAGTAAAATTGCTTATAAATTTAACTAAATTTGATCGAATTTGATCAATTTTGACAAAAATTTCATTAATTTTAGTAAAAATCAGCCAAATTGGTAAAGTTTTAGAAACATTTTGTGAAATTATTGCAAAAATTTGATCAAAATGTTCAAGAATTTGTTGAAAATCTTCATAAACTAGCAAAAAATCTCCAAAATTTGAGTAAATTTCATCTAATTTTTAACAAAATTCAGTAAAATTTTGTCAATTTAAGAACAAAGAAACTTTTGCAAAAATTTATTAAAATCTGATGATAATTTGAAATAATTTGCAAAATTTGAGCAAATTTTAATCAAATTCAGCAAATGTTCATCTAAATCTTGTCAACTTATGTTAATTTAAAAATTATTTGATATAAACCTTCAAAGTTGAGATAAATTTGTCCAAAAAACATCAAAATACAGCAATTTTGTGTCTAAAATCGTTAAAATTTCTCAAAAAACTGTCACAATTTTGGTCAAATTGTATAAAATCATATAAAATGTTATTAATTTTTTAAAATTTTCGAGAATTTTTTCAAAATATTATCAAAATTAAGCAAACAATTGCAAAATTAAAAATTCAAAACTCAGTAAAATTTTTTCTCAGTTTTAATAAAATTCAGTGAAATTCTAAAAAAACTCATTTTTTGCTGCATAATTTTGCCAAAATTCAATAAAAAGATTCAAAAATTTGTCAAAATTTGAATAAAATTTATTTTTTAAACTTTAAAATATTAAAAATTAAAAAAAAAATCCAAAAAACTCCAAATTTACACACAAAACTCTCCTCACAACATCATCAACATCCTCACCAGCCAAAAATATTACTTTTTGTTTAAAAATCTCAAAATCTGTTACTATCAATTTCACACAACAACAACAAAAAAAAGTCTTTTAAATGTCGCTTTTTGGTTTTATTTTTTAGAAAATTTTGTTTAAATTTTAATTAATTTTTATTAATTCACAAATTATTACAGATTTAGTTTTTTTACAACAAAGAAAGCTACAATCACAAAGAGACAATGAGAAGAGTCACAAAATGCAAAGAATTTTTTTTATTAATTTTATTAACTTTTTTTTTCTGTTACGCGAGTTCCTTTGTGGTGATGGAAATTATTGTAAAAAACAAGTTTAGCCATGAAGAGACATGAGCAGAGCTTGAAGTCGAGTCGAATTTGTTAGAATTGAGTTAATTTATTCAACTTTAGATTCTGAAAATTAGTGCCTTAAAGTTTTTTACAATTAAATCAACGAAAATTCTGTTAAAATTGTAGTTTTTCCTGATTCAATCCAAATTGTAACAAGTTAGCCTCGCAGTAGTCCAGAGTAGCAAAAGTCGGCTAATCAATCCAAAATATAGGACTAAACTGATTCTGATCCACAATAGAATTCAAGTCAAAATTCAGATTGGGGCCGTTAACTTATTACGGTCGTTTTTAGGGGGAGGGGCGTCTATGATTTGGATCCATTCCAAATCCAGCATCAATTTAGAATCACGACTGCCTGGAGCAGGGCTTAAGATTAACTAACCGACTTGTGCTGTTAAGGAATTTAGAAATTTATAAAAAATGTCAAACAGACCAATCCTGATCGACTGCCTTCTTCTTTTTTGTTACCAAATGCAATTTCTGCTCATAATTTCGCAATAAAGCGGTACGGTATAGTCGCAAACCTGAAAACAGAACTAGTAGGACGCTATTTTGTAGTCGAATTTCAACTTTATTATCCAGTTTGACTTTGAAGTCCTGTAAAGTCAGTCTTTTAGAGTCCCGAATGTTCCTATAGACCACTAGACTTAACTTTAATAAAACCTGGAAGACAACTGACTTAGAAATTGAAAAATTCAGCGTGACTTTGGCCATTGCCTAAATTTGATGAAATTCGGTCTCAGGCCACCGTCAAGTCGTCCTTAATGTTGTTGAATAAATTAATTCTCACAAAATCAACGTCGACTTCAAGCTTTGGCTTTTGTAGGTAGTAAGGTTGTAGTAAATATGATTAAAATAAAAAATTAGTCAAATTATTGTCGAAATTCATCAAAAAAATATATACAAAAAATTATTTATCGCTCTAAAAATGCAGAATTTAGTGTCAATAGCAGAGTTGGCAGGACTTTGGAAATCCGGACCCCATTGTTTAGGGGAGTCCAGTAGAAGTGCTTCCACCTTTTAGTCCTGCCAACTTTAGTCAATAGCTTAACTGCTAACCTTTAAACAAAACTATATAAAATTATTCACATTTTAGCTTAATTGTCTCTAAAAAAAAGTCCATTTTATGTCATTTCATCCTTCATCTATTTTAATCAGAACTCGAATTTGACTCAAATTTTGAATCAAAAAATTGTCAAAAAATTCAACAAAAATTCAAGTCAACTTCGCGTTCTGATTTTGTCAACTACAGCCTTACTTCCTCAAAAACTATCAAAAAAAGTGCGTTAAAATGCAATTGCAAAAAAAAAAGTTTCGCTCTACACAGCTGCTTGACTTAGTTTTTGACCTTTTTTACCTTACTTATTTTTAACTCATAACTGTCATTTTTCATTCAAATTTTTTCAACTTTTTTTTGTGTCCTTTTTTTCTAATTGGAAATTTTGTGCTTTAAAATTAATTGGAAAAATAAATTTTTGTTTACCATTTTTAAAAATTTTTTTTAAGTTTTTTAAAAATTTAAAAAAATTAAGTTTAAATAAAAAATTGAAAAAAAAAAAAATTTTAAAATTTTAAAAATTGAATTTTTTAAAACAAAAATTTAAAATAATTTAAAAAAAAAAAGAATAAAATTTTAAAAATAATTTTTAAAAATAAAATTTAAAAGATATTTTTTAGAAATAAAAATTTTTAAAACAAAAATTAAAAAAAAAATTTTTAAAAATTAAATTTTTTTTTAAAAAAAAAATTTTAAATAATAAGTTTTTTTTTTTGAAAAAAATAAAATTTTAAAAATTTAAAAATATTCTTGTTTAAAAAAAAAGGTAAAAATTTTTAAAAAACTTAAAAAAATTTCAAAAAAAAATTTTTTTTTAAAAAGTGAAAAAAAGACAAATTTTTTAATTCTAATTTTTCTTTCTCTCTTTTCCCGATTTTAACAACACAAAAAATATACAAAAATATATAAATCAACACTTAGAATCAACCACACAACCCAATAAAATGTTGAACAAAAATTTAAAAAAAACTTTTTTTTTGTGATTTAAAAATTTTTTTTAAATAAAAATTGCAAATTTTTTGTCCTTTAAATAAATTTGAAGCAGTTGTGTATTGTGAAAAAACTTTTTATTTTAATTTTGTAGATTTTTTTTTATTTTTTATTATTTTTTTTTGTTAAATTTTTTGAAATTTCAGATTTTTTTAGAATAGAATTTAAAAATGTTGAATTTTGTAGTAACTTGTTTTGTAGGTTATAATATGAATAATAATAATGAAAAAAATTGTGAAAATAATTTGTATTTTATAATATTTTAAGAGAATTAATAAATAATTGTATGATTTAATTGAACATCAGTCGTGTAAAATGGAGGCGATCATCTACTTTTAGTACTAAAATTTAGAAAATTTGGATGGAATTTAAAAAAAATTATGATTTATGTAGCATAAAATGCATGTGACAAACACATCAGATGATCCCTTCATTAAATAGTGTATCTTTAAATATCTGTCTTTTATGGTACTAAAATTGAATTTTTTTCACTTTCAAATGGACGCTGATCAGTTTGTTGATTTTAATGATGCAAACTTTCACTAGAACTATATTGAAATATTCTATAAATTTCCCCCGATCTGGGTCAGGATTATTGATCGATTAACCGATTTGTTAGGGTCGTATTCAGCAAAAAAGGGTTGTTTACCCCACAGTTTTTAAAATATTCTTCAATTTTCTAGTGTTTTTAATGGTTACGCCTTTGGGAGTGGTGGGTTGTGTAGAGGGATTGATTTTTTTGAGTAGATCGCAGAAATTTAGAAAAAATTTATGACTTTTTACGAAAAATCCTGGAAAATTCAGAGATTTTTCCTGCAAAAGAAGTATTGTCCTCTTAAAATAGGCTCCTGATGTACCGTATGAAATCTTTTAATTGGTATGGCGTAGAAATTAGAATTTCATAACGCAAAAAAATTGATTTTCTGACTGTAATAAACGAGCTGAGATGTGTCTAAAGTGTGACGTATCACTAAAAAGGTTACTCATAACTTCAAAGAAATATCGACTACTGAATCTGATCTATGGATTGCCTTGGTGTGTGCTTTACGAGAAAGTCGGCAGTTTTAGTGATGAAAACTGGACAATTTGATGAAAAGTGACAAAAAATGGCTCAATATAGACCTAGAATAGGATTTTCGATTCCGTGATTCAATTGTTTGTAATTCCGAGATCAATTTTGAGCTTTAAAACATATAAAATTCCGAAATTGAGAACTCTAGAAGTCAGTCATAAATACTAAAGTTTTTCAAACAATTAGACCAAAACTTGTGAAAATTAGACATCAACTGGACATTAAATTGCAAATTACTTAATTTATAACACATTTGTGTCCACAAACTGGGTATTAACAAAATCAAAATCTTCATAAACTTTAATTCAGTGACGACTAAATCCGCATTAAATGTATCAAAAATTCTATGCAAAAACTCAAATTTTTTATGTAAATTAAATTTTGTTACTCACATCAGTTTGAAATTTGAAATGACTTTGAATGTAAATATGAAAAAAAAGAATCAA
Source organism: Chironomus tepperi (assembly GCF_022539635.2). Taxonomy (NCBI): domain Eukaryota; kingdom Metazoa; phylum Arthropoda; class Insecta; order Diptera; family Chironomidae; genus Chironomus; species Chironomus tepperi. Next base: position 247,480 of record NW_027226129.1, on the reverse strand, counting down.
AAATCAAATTGTATAAATCATATTTTTAATTCAATAGCTTGGCCATCTGAGGCAAATTCACTATATTTATTTTTGGTATTTAGCATCAAATTTTTTTATTTTTTAAACTTAGTGACATATAGAACCTTTTTTTTAATTTTATAGTTTGCACAATTTGAAGTCATTTTATACAAAAAATTTAAATTTAAATTTAAACTTTCATTATCTTGAGTTTATTTGATCATTTATATTTGAATACTTTTTAAAATTATTTAATCTAAAAAATTTTAAAATTTTTTAATTCTTCAAAATTTTAAATTATTCAAAATTAATTATTTTTAATATAATTTTGAGTTAAATGAGGAAGTTGTAGGCTAGAATAGGCTGAGTTTGAAGTCAACTTGAGCTTTATATGAAACGTAAATTTATAAAATTTTGAAGAAATTTATTTCAAAAACATAACTAAATGCTTGAAAAGAATTTTAAAATTTTAAAATTTAAAAAAAATTTTAAATTGGTTTTAAATTTTAAAATTCTCATGAATTACGGAATTTTTCAAAATTTAAAACTGTACAAATATTTTAAAATTATTTTCAAATTTTTAAAAATATTCAAATTAATTAAAATTGAGTTTTAAAATATTTTTAAATTTTCAAATTAAAAAAAATTTTCAAATTAAAAATTTCAAATTTTCAAATTTAAAATTTTAAATTTTCAAATTTAGTTTTAAAATTTGAAATTCAAAAAAAATTAAAAAAAATTTAAATGAAACATTTTAAATTTTAAATTTAAAAATGTTGAATTTTAAATTTAAAGATTTAATTATTAAATGAAAAAATTTAAAATTTAGATTCAAATTATAAAAAATTTAAAACTTTTAAACTTAAAATTTTTTAAATTTTTAAGATCTTAAAATTCAATAATTTTCAAATGTCTAAAACAGATTTAAATTCAAAAATTAAAGATTTTAATTTATCAAGCATAATCAGACTTAAAGTTTCACTTCCAACCCCTGCATGCAATTTCGCATGTCATGACCAACTTTAAGCATGAATCAAAATATTTTGCTTAAAATGCTCGTAAGCATAGTCAATTTATATAATTAAAAAGTCGAAAAATTTCCTATAAACTTCTCATTCAACTCCACTCAAAATTCTTTATTATTTATTTATTTATTATTATTATATAAAATTTCTATTTTAATAAAAAATTTATTTGTTATCTGAGAAAAAAAAAATAAAAAAAAATTTAACATTCAAAACAAAATTTATGATTTTTTAGACCGATCGATGGCCAAGCTAACAGTCCAAGCACACCAATTAGGTAAATATATTTAAAAAGTTAAAAAAAAAAAATTTAGAAAATGGAATTAAAATGCACAGATGGAAGTAGAATTTGTGACTAACAAGTTTGTGGTGTCGAGGGGCATGCAACTATGACAATTTGATGTTATTGGTATAGTTTGGTACCCTTGGTGTAGACTAATAAGTGCTAATTTGTAGACATTTACTAACTGTACTTGATTAATGAGGTAGATCAGGTGCTTTGCTGAGATTTTTTTGAGATTTTTTATTGAAAATTTGCAATTTTTATTTAATTTTTAATTTAAAAAAAGTTGCAAAAATAACGGAAAATTTGCATTTTACATAAAAGTCTCTGATCTATGTTAACTAATGGTTTGAAATTAAATTCATAAAATAATAACAAAGTCATTAAGGTTTAAAATTTAACAAGTTTATCTGAATTGTGCAATTATTGAAACCGAGGACCCCCAAAAAAATTTAAATTTACAAACCTAGGACCCCAAAAATCTAATAAAATTGTAATAAATTGATTAAAACATCAAAATTTAACATTAAAATCTCTGAACTTTCAATTATTGAAACCTATGACCCCCCAAATTTTAAAATTGATTTTTTTTAAATACCTTGGACCCCCAAAAATTCAAATAATTTATAATAAAATTCTCAAAAATTCAAATTTTAACTTTACAATTTCTCAAATTTGTCTAATTATTGAAACCTAGGACCCCCCAAGAATCGTCAACTAGAAAAAAAATTGAAACTTTATCTTCATAAATCTATGAAAATTTACTCTAAAATTTACAAAACTTGAAAAAAACTTAAAAACTCTCTTTAGTTGCACATTATTTAATCCTCAGACCCCTTAAAATCCCAAAACTGACACAAAAATCTCTAAAAATATCAAAAATTCATAAATTTGAACAACAAATAATTTTCTCATCTTCAGCGGATCAAATTCTGAGGAGCCGGTGAAGCCACGCGCACTAAGATTCACATGGTCGATGAAGACAACATCACCGAGACTGCCTGATGACATCATGGCTGAGATACGATCGGTTCTTGATAAGAATAATTGCGATTATGAGCAGAGAGAAAGGTGAGATTGAATTTTTTGACATTTTTTGAGGCTATGTTGCTTAATTTATGACTTTTATTTGTAGATTCGTCCTTCTCTGCGTTCACGGAGATCCAAATACTGACTCACTTGTACAATGGGAAATTGAAGTCTGTAAATTGCCTCGACTGTCGCTTAACGGTGTTCGATTCAAGCGAATTTCTGGTAAGATTTGGTGTTTTATTGTCTGACAGTTGCTTTGACAGTTGCTGTGACAGTCACTCTGACTGTTGCTCTGGCTGTCTCTGTAACTGTCGCTCTAATTGTCTATGAGACTGTGTCTCTGACTGTTGCTCTGACAGTCACTCTGACTGTTGCTCTGACAGTCACTCTAACTGTTACTCTGACAGTTGACTTCTGACAGTATTGCTTCATTCAGACAGTTGCTTTAACTGTTGCTTCGACAGTTGCTGTCTAACTTTTGTCTCTGACAATCACTCTTGCTGTTGCTCTGATGGTTGCTCTGACTTATTTTGTAAACGTTCCTCTACAGTTGCTCTGACTGTCTGTGAGACTGTTGCTCTGACAGTTGATCTGACTGTTGTTCAAAATGTTACTCTGGCAGTCTTTGTGGCTGTCGTTCTGACTGTCATTGTAACTGTTGCTCTGACTAATTTTGCAACTGTCATTTTGACAGTTTGTCTGACTGTCTGTTTGACTGTTGCTCTGATAGTCACTCTGACTGTTGTTCTGGCAGTTGCTCTGACTGTTGTTCTGACAGTAGCTCATGTCGCTAACAGTTGCTCTGACTATCCTTGTAGCTGTCACGCTGACGGTAATGGACTGCATTGGACTGTATGTGAGACTGTCGCTCTGACAGTTGCTCTGACTGTTGCTCTAACAGTTGCATTGACCACAAAAAATTAATCTAACGAAAAACTCATTTAAATTTTAGGCACAAGCATCGGCTTCAAGAATATTGCTAGTAAGATAGCCTACGATTTACGTCTGTGACTCAATCGTCAGTCATCATCAACCACTCAAAACTCATCACCAACAGCTGCCACATCAACATCATCAAATAACAACAACAACACGGGCAGTAATGGCAGCAACAATGGTAATAACAGCAACAACAGTAACAATAATAATAATAATAACATTCCGTCATCAAATCACGATAAATCAGTTGATGAGAGTGACGCATGGAGCTTTGATAGTGGCGATGATGTCATCGAGATCTCACTTAATGAATGTGGCAAGAACAAAAAAGGTGGCGGTGGGAAAAAATGAAATTTATTGCGTAAAATTAAGCAAAAATTTAAGAAAAATTGATGATGAAAAAAAAAAATTGATAAAACAAGTAAGAAAATATCCAAAACCTACGACGCTGTTAAACAAAAAAAAAATTATAGGAATTCGCTATTAAAAAAAAACTGTTTAATTAATTAAATTAAAACAAAAAAAAATTATTACATGATAAAAAATGAAAAAAGAATTAAAAAATATTATTATCATTATTGTTAGAAATTAAATGAAAAATAAAAAATTATAAATCGTGACTTGAGGGGGTTAGGATGGGGTAATACCCCACATTTGCATACCATGTCTATGTCAGTAGATAGAGGACATCCGAAAGTCTATCAAATGGATTACAAATTACTAAAAAATCGTCAAACGATTCATTCCAATAATCAGCTTAAAGTGAGTGTCATTAGGCTTCAAGCTTTGCTAATTCTGTGATCAGAATGGTCATGGAATTGACGTGATTACGACGGAGGGGGTTTGATTTTTTAGGGATTGGTGTGGTATAATATTTAGGGGGATTGTTGGTATTTTATACCATTGTAGCATGGTATATGGTTTTTTGGTATTAAAAATTGTATCTTAAATGGTACCTGATAGTGCATGTAACACGTGGTACTGTGCATAATACCTAGTACTGAACTGTAATGCTTAGTACTATCACATTCACAAGATTCGTGGAACCTAACATGATCTTTGGTATTGTACATAACACCTTGTACTGTTACATGATATCTGGTACTGTTCATGGTTCCTAGTATTGTACACGACACCTGGTATTGTCTATGGTCCTAGGAGCTACTTTTTGATACTCAGTACCCAATATTGTCCACGAGCCGTGGGAAAGAACATGGTCTCTCGGATTTAACATAATACAAGGTATTGTATATGGTCCCTGATTGTGTGTCATGTTACCCAGTATTATGCCTGGCTCTTGTTATTATATGCGTTATCCAGTATTATGCATGTTACCTGGTACCACACATGACACCTGGGACTAAACATGGTGCATGGATTCTGTACATGATACCAAGTATTGCACATAATATCTTGTACATTATCATGTACAGAACGAAACATCCAACATGATATGCACCATTAAGAAAGCAATCCAATACAAGCCATACTACTCCACTTCATCAGCAGATATACATATACCCTACAATACCACTACTTCTGCAATCAACCACCACAATCGAATCTAAATACCAACCAGATATTATACAAAAATTTGAATATTTTTTTTCATCAGCTGCCAAAATTTCCAGCAACTAGTTCCTCTAACATTTGACATTATAGCTTCGTAATCGGTCCTGTTAAGTCGCTTTAAGCACGGTGCAATCAATCCATTTTTGATAATTCTTTTGTGGAATCTGCAGGTCCTTCCTGTCTACTATCTATCTAATATTCAAGACATACATGCATGTCCTCTCAAGTCTCGTAATCCGACTGTTTATGCTCCATAATGGACTATATTCAAGTGATGGGTGGCAATTGAAAAAATAAAGCCTCTATAATGAAGAGTTATGTGTGTGCTGGGGTGTGTGGTGATAAAAGGGAGGGAATGGAGAAGGTGGGGGAGTTAGAGTGGGGATTCTTGGTGAGTCTTGTGTGGCACATAAGGGACAATTGTTGAGGTTTAACTGACTATATCCATCAAAATCAACAATTTAGAGCATCTTTACGTCTGTGCACCTAACCTAGACCCTATATAAGAGACGTATTGAGAAGGGGAGTGGGTAAAGAAGGGGTTTAGCCGCTCCATTGCCTTATGTAGCCCTCATTGTCCCTGGATAAGCCAGATTAGGGATAATTTCATAAGTTTCTCAATCCAACTTCTATAAATCCTCAGAAAAATCACATATTCTTAGCCAGAATAGATTATAGGGACATGTATTCACATCCACAGCATCCAGTTGACTATAATTTGTATAGATTAGTCAACTAGGCTTCATATAGTGCTCATATGGTACCCCTATAGATAGACCTAGCTTTAAGCAGTGCTGTTCAAACTGTTTTGTGTCACGGCACACCTTGGTGGATAGATATGATCAAAACCGTGCATGACGTACGGTTCATAGCATTATCTACATTAGAATGCAGTGACACACAGGTTGAACAGCACTGTTTTAATATGACTGTGGTCTACAATATGACCACATGACTCAGCACATATAACTCGGATAAATATTATTATTATTATGATTATCATCATTATTATTATTATTATTGTTATAATTCACTGTAAATAAACAAAAAAAAAAAAAAAATTGAGAATAAAATAATGAATTGAAAATAAATAAAAAAAAATAATAATTTAAAAAAATATTCACTTTGCTATATAAAGAATAATAAAAGTTTTTTTAAAGAAAAAATGAGCGAATAATTTGGATTTAAAAGGATTTTTTTTTGTTAAATTGTTGAAAATTTTGGATTTTTTTTAAATTATATAATTGAAATTTTTGATTTTGGGATTTTGAAATTTTTTAAATTTTGAAATTTAAAAATTTAAGAACCTTTAATTTGAAATTTTAAATATTTGAATTTTTTACAATTTGTTAAATTTGAATTTTTCAAAATTTTTAAATTTAAATTTTTTCAAATTTTTATAAATTTGAATTTTTTAAATTTCTTAAAATTTGAATTTTAATTTTTTTAAATTTTTCTAAATTTAAATTTTATTTTTTTTTGAAAATGTTTTAAAAAAAATCCCAATAAACAAAATCAAAAATTTAAATAATATAATTCAAAAAAAAATCTTTAAAAACTTTTCAACAATTTAATAAAAAAAAATAATTCTTTGTAAAAAAAAAAACTTTAAAAAATAATTTAACTTAAAAAGTTTTAGGTAAAAAAAAATTATAGATGAAGATTAAAATTTAAATTTATAAAAACAAATAAAATAAAAAATTGGAGAAGAATACTGAAAGTTATTAAAAAAAAAACATTAAATTTATTAATAAATCCATAAAAAAATGATGAAAAAAAAAAAAATTAGAATAAAAATAATTTTTGTCAACTTTTTTGCTTCTCTATGTCTATATTCTGAACGTTCAGTTACTTTTTTATATTTCTAGGAATGAATATAATAATAATAAAAATAAAATAAAAAAAAATATTAAAAAAAGAATAAAAATGAAGCTTTTTAGATTGTAATAGGAACAAAAAAAAAACACAGAGAGAAATATGATAAAAAAAATGTGAAAATAATGAATGAGAATAAAATTAAAACAAATATGTAAAGGAAAATGAGGAAAAATTATAAGAAAAAAAAAGTGAAAAAAATATTTCAATAAAAATGGCAAGAAAATGTTTTCTTTTTCTTTAATTTAAAATGGAATTTTTTAAAATTTGTTTCAATTTTTTGGATATTTTCAGAATTTTAAATCAAATGTTTTAAATTAGACGATGGTATTTCATTATGGATACATGGATGTGTAGGGGGTGATTGGTGATCGACCCCCAAATCACAATTTTTCTTAAATTTCAATTTTTATAATTTTGAAGTAAAAATCAAAAATTTCCCAAATGTTTTGGGTTCCGTTTCAAAAAATTTAGACCCCTAACTCCCCCTCATCCCTCAATCACCCTTATCCCTCTTAGGCAATTGTCATAACAGCCTATAAGAGCCCAATCCTGCTCATGATAGCTTCCCGTACAACAAGATCAAAAATCAGTTAAGTGATCAAAATTGAATTATTCACATTCAGATGGCGCTAAGGTACACAACTTCAATGAAAATCACTCTGTTTGAGAACACTTTTTCATCATATTTGATCTATTGATCATGTATTCATGTTTGTTTTCCATCAACAGCTTCGTTCCTTGAGGTCATTTTGACTTTTCACTTAGGGAACATTTGAAAAGCACGTAACGCTAATATGCCAAGTTTAAACTTCCTTTCCCTAGTCGCAGTCAATTTGCTCTAATCAAACCAAAAATATTATATTTAATTCTATTGTAATGAGCATTTGGGGGATTTTGGGGAGGAATGATACATTTTTTCTAGTTATACATTATGTGAACGAACCCCTTTAGACTTAAATATTATTGAAAAATATACTGTATATTTTAAAAAAATCTGCAAGGAAAAAACAAAATTTTCCAATAAAATAATGTGTGAAAATGAAATTTAAAATAAATTTTCTTCTATTTTTACACAAGAAAGAAGAAAATAATGAAAATCACGCATAAAAAATTGCTGTTTGTATGATCGCGTGAATATGCTTAACAGCAGCTGGTGTCTACTTACTATTTTGTTTACTAACATTCCTTTTGTAAAAGTGGCTATTTGCATAATTGGGGATTGATGAAGTTAATTTATGGTGTCTGAATTGAGATTTATTGGAAGAAATTATGGGAAGCATCCCTAATATGCAAACAGGATGCTTTCTCTTGTGAGCTGACCTCAAAAAATGCTAGATGAGCCAGTTAGTATTGCTCTCAGCTTACTCTGTTCTTGAGATTACATTATTTGCTTGCTAACAGGATATATGAGTCAAGTCAGCCTGGAGCTATATTTTCGACAATTTTTATGTGATTTCCGGGAATAATGAGTAAAATGCAATTAAAATTCAAAAATTCTTTAGAGTTTAATATAATTTATTTATTTGTTTGAATATTATTTAGAGAATTATAAAACAATAATCTTAATATAAAGTCCATGCAATTTGATAGTTCTTTGTTAACTTATAAGTATTCATCAACATGAACAAATCCGACAGATAAGCAATGAATGACCAAATAACAGTCCCTAGTCAACTTGACTCTGATCTGAGGTGAAGATCAACTTGGCTATAGAGACAGATAAATTTCGTATTTACGAAATTTCCGCGAATTGTTGCGAAAATTCGCATTTTTTGGCGATAGATGCGAAATTTACAAAATTTTAAAATAAAAGCGAAAATCCGAAATTTTTTGAAATTTTAGCGGAAATTTTTAATGAATATTAAATTTCAAAGTAAATTAATTGAATATGTAACTTCAGGGCCTAATTTTAATGATTTCTGTAACGAAAATTTAATTTTATCTCATAAAAATTTTTCAAAAAAAAATTTCCTGGATGAATTTCAGTAACAGTTTTTTGAGATTCAAAATATCTAAAACTTTTATGTGCGAATCTCACAGAAAATAACATTGAAATTACAACAATATTATGCTATAATGATTTACAATTTCTTAAAATATGTTTTTTCTTCCAAAATATTTAATTAAAATTCATGTTTTTTAATTGATGCGAAATTTCAGCGAAATTTTTAATTTTCAAAAAAAATAAATGCGAAATTTACAAAAAATAGATGCGAAATTTATCTGTCTCTACTTGGCTAGGAATGGCATTTTGTGCTTTAAATATAGATACAAACTTCAAGGTACTCACAGTGTACTTTTACATCATTATGATGATAAATCAGTAATCTTCTTGCCGGCAACGACTAACTGTTATTATTGGACATATTAATTGACCTTCTAAATGCTCATGTCTGATGATTATTGAGTATGCTTATTGTCTGGATTGAATGTTTATTACCGGGACTAAGAATATCAGAATAATTTGTAAGTAAATGTCAATATGAGTCACAAGATTCATTTCAAAGTTGACAGAACTCCGACAGATGTACTCTATAGTCCGACTCCAGTCCTGCCAACTCTGATTCATTCTATAATTTGATAAATTTTATGTTTCACAGCTTCAAAATTTTTAACATTTTTTTGAATATTTTTCTAATAAAATTAATCTATTAAATACAATTTATTGACTTTTGTCTATAGCAGTGGTGGACAATCTGAGTGCCATGGCACCTTTTAATGGTAAGCCTCGTTCGTATTCACACACGGCATGTGTTTCATTGAATTTCTGAAGAATTTTGGCGACTAAGTTTGCCAATCTTGGGATGGAAAACATTTTTGGCGACATACTGGTGTGCCTTAGCACACAGGTTGCCCACCACTGGTCCATAAACTCCCTCAACTTCAACATCCCATCCAAAATCCCTCTTAAAATAATACAAAATTCACCAACATTACAACAACAATGCAAACATGCTTAACACTCAATTTACGTCCATTATTCTCAATATCAACATTCCTCCTAACTAAATTCTCAGCCTTCTGTACCTTAAGTTCCTCAAACTTGTAATTTAATGGACGAAAATTTAAAAATTTTGATTTTAAAAAATTTCCCTCAAAAATTTCCAATTTTTCTTGAAAAATTTCAAAATCAAAAATTTTCGATGAATTTTCAAGACTTTTAAATTGTTCGTCAAGTTCCGCAAACTCTAAACTTGTGCATTGACTTTTAATCACTTTGATGACATTTTGGACTTCCGTCCTCGAGTCATGAACATTTTTTTGGACACAAGGCAAATTTTTAAGCCAAAAATACCTCAAATTGACTAAATTATCAAAGACATTTGGATGTATGTGAATAATTTGATTCTCATCGAGTCCAATAAGCTGTAAATTTGGATTATAGTCAAACAGACCTTCCTCAATGACTTGAATACGGTTGGACCATAAATAAATGTAAGTCAGGTCCACCAATGGCTTCAAATCTGATTGATAAATTTGCTCTAATTGACTCGATCCGATGTAAATTGCTTGAATATTTGGAAAAAATTTGATAAAGTCACGCGGAAAATAGCGAATGACTTTATTGACTGCCTGAAATCCGAGGACATTGGCGCTATTTCTTGGACTTTTGTGATCGCCGTTAATTCTTGTGATTTGTGCTGACTCGTATGTCACAATTCGTGGATAATTTTCAACTGAACAGTCATAAATTGTACCTAAAAAGCTGTAGTTCCATGTGTCGTATTTGCATTCGATTATTATTGGCATTGATGGATGGGCGAGTGACATGATGAGACATGTGATGAGTCTACGGATAGAAGGGGAATTAGATGGTTAAAATTGATATTTCTTTGGGGTTTTAGTGAGGTTGATGAGGTGTCTTGCTCCATCAACTCCCTCGCGACTCCCGCTCGACTCCTTCTCGACTCCCTCTCGACTCCCGCTCGACTGACTCCCGCTCGACTGACTCCCGCTCGACTGACTCTCGCTCGACTCCCGCCCGACTCCCTCTTGACTCTCGCTCGACTCCCTCTCGACTTGCTCTCGACTTCCGCTCGATTATCGCTCGACTCTCGCTCGACTCCCGCTCGACTCCTTTTCGACTCGCTCGACTTCCTCTTGACTAGCTCGACTCCCTCTTGACTAGCTCGACTCCCGCTCGACTCGCTCTCGACCCGCTCGACTCCCGCTCAACTTTTTCTCGACTCCCGCTCGACTCGCTCTCGACCTTCGCTCGAACACCTCTCGACTCCCGCTCGACTCGCTCTCGACCCGCTCTCGACTCGCTCTCGACTCCCGCTCGACTTCCGCTCGACTTCCGCTCGACTTCCGCTCGACTTCCGCTCGACTTCCGCTCGACTTCCGCTCGACTTCCGCTCGACTTCCGCTCGACTCGCTCTCGACTCTCGCTCGATTTCCTCGACTCGTTCTCGACTCACCCGACTCAAGTTTGAAGGTCCCTGATGCCGAGACTTCCCGTGTCTCGAGAATTTGTCGAAACCGAGACTCCGCAAAACCCCATTCAAGTCGACTCAACTCCATACAAAATTAAATCGACTTCAACCTCCGCTCACAATTCCATCAACTTACATGATTCTTTTGTCCATTTTGAAGCCTTTTACGTCCTCAATTATAACTTTGCAGTAACAAATTTAATTAAATTTTTAGGAAAAATAATTTGACGAGACGAAAAATGATTCTTCAATGTCACATCTTCAGCTGAAGATCGTCGAATGTTCTCATGTGAAAATTATCAAAAATTTTCATGAAAAATCTGAGAAAAATTGAGAAAAAAAAGAGAAAAAAATGTTTGAGAAAAATTTTTGATTATATTTTGGTTTTCAAAGTCATTTGACTGACTTTACTTACTGTAGCCATGCTTCCAATGTGATGCTTTGGTTTTCTTTTTGCATCCGTCGCTTGCTATGTCTTCTTGTTTTATATAGCATTTAGACAGTCAGAACGATAATCGTGTGGACATTTGTTTATGGCAGATTGTAGCCAGAGTTAGTAAGACTGTTGGTAAGTCGATACCAATGGTGGATGACTGGCAGGTTCACTAGCTAACCGGTTGGCTGGCTGCAAGAGAAGAATTCTATGAAGCATAAACTCTGTGCTGTCGTTTTATTTGAACGGAAGTGACAAGAATTTAACTGGATCTTGTTTTTTTGGATTCAAAAGAGACTAAAATTCTGTCCTAATTGTCATGCTTGACCAAGAGTTTGTCATCCAATTATTGTTGTCCGTTATCATTTCTTTCTACAATTTAGGCTCATTTTCTGGATTTTACATAATTTGTTGCCAATTTTGGAGTCATTGAATGTCAATTTTACTAATATGATACAGCATTCTGGTTATGTTGATGGTAAAAGGTATTGGTGCGATGTGCCATTAGATTTTAACATTTTATCAAATAGTGAAGCGTTAAAAAGTGAGCAATTTATGAATATTTTTGATATTTTCTACATTGTCCAATAGATGGCAGTGGATGGATAACTAGCTAAAGACAATAAAACACTTTCAGCATTGATTTGTTATATTATAAATGTAGATGGCGATGCTGAATAGTTGAAATGAAGAATATACAAAATAATAATATTCTTCATGTATCCACTGGTCAGGAAAACATCAATTGAGAAATACATTGTAGCTGGGGAAAAGGCACAAGCTTGCTATACTATCCGTGCTTGGAATCCACAAGGTAAAAGGCGTCCTGGTGCTTCAAGTTTTGGTAGATGCCAAAACTATCAAATTGTACAAGGCTTTGTGATTCGGCCAGCAACAAGTCTCGGTCTCGACTATCTGGATTGTCCGAGATGTCTCGTTTTCGATCTCCAAAGCAACTTTAATCGTTTGCTTCCATTTGTCAATTTCTCATACTTACTTACTTAGCTGGCCGTATAGATCAACTGTGATCTATGTCCTCTCTAAGTTAGTGTCTTAAGCTGGCTTTATCGCTGTCAAACGCTTACCAATCACCGATACCAAGTGCTTTGCAACCTGTATTGACAGTATCCGCATGATCATGACCTATACTTAAGATATGCTTAAAGTATAGATTCAATATAGTTCCGGTGCCTTCACATTAGCTTTAACTGGTTCAGGTGCCTTTAAATTTCCTTCATTCTGACTTTGTATCACTCGGTCTAAGGCTGCGTTGTCTATCATCCAGTTTTTATAGTCCAAATAATGTCATCACGACTTTTTTGGTCCTTTTGTTAATTTTGATGATTTTCGTGACTTTTTTTTTGGTGATTTTGAAAGAATTTCTCAAAAATTTGCTTAAATTTCCATTTTAAGGTTAAGTTTGGTGCTGAAAAAAATCATAAAAATATTCAAAATTGTCATCCGAAATTGCATTTTCAGATCCGGTATCCCAACATATGCAGTACGTCAGCATGTCTGCATACAGTCAGCAATTCCCTCAATTTGCCCTTTTTTAATTCAATAAAATTCACAAATTCCCCCAAAAAAAGCTCTGAAATCCAAGATTAAGGTCACGAAGAAGCCACAAAAGTGTTCCTAACCAGCCACAAAATGCACAACAATTGCCAAATATGTTCAGCAACAATAAAACGAGGCTAAGCGAAAGTGAAACTAAAAAAATAACGAGATTCAGGCATTAACTTTTGATCCAATTTACGTTCAATGAACTTACTCTAATGTAATTATTGTGGCATTTCTATTCCGGATTTTGGTGTGTGAGGCTTTTTGTATTGTTGTTGTTGTTGTTGCTGTTGCTGTTGGTCATACGTGAGAGTTGTCGACTATTATGGACTTTTGTTTTGTGAAATTTATGACTTTTTAGAGAAATTTTGAGGTTAATGTGAAGGCACCTGAACTATTGTGAAGCTAATGTGAAGGCACCTGAACTATTTTGAAGCTAATGTGAAGGCACTTGAACTATATTGCAGCTAATGTGAAGGCACCTGAATTATTTTGCAGCTAATGTGAAGGCACCAGAACTTTTCAAAGCCAATATGAACACACCTGAACTGTTTTGAAGCTAATGTGAAGACACCTGAACCAATTAAAGCCAAGGTGAAGGCACCTGAACTATAAGAAGCAGATGTGAAGGCACCTGAACTATTTGAAGCTAATGTGAAGGCACCTGAACTATTGTAAAGCTAATGTGAAGGCACCTGAACTATTTTGAAGCTAATGTGAAGGCACCTGAACTATAAGAAGCAGATGTGAAGGCACCTGAACTATTTGAAGCTAATGTGAAGGCACCTGAACTATTTTGAAGCTAATGTGAAGGCACTTGAACTATATTGCAGCTAATGTGAAGGCACCTGAATTATTTGAAGCTAATGTGAAGGCACCTGAACTATTTTGAAGCTAATGTGAAGGCACCTGAACTATTTTGAAGCTAATGTGAAGGCACCTGAACTATTTTGAAGCTAATGTGAAGGCACCTGAACTATTTTGAAGCTAATGTGAAGGCACCTGAACTATTTTGAGGCTAGTGTGAAGGCAACTGAACTAAATTAAAGCTAATGTGAAGGCTCCTGAACAATTTTAAAGCTAATGTGAAGGCACCTGAACTAGTCAAAGCCAATGTAAAGGCACCTGAACTATTTTGAAGCTAATGTGAAGGCACCTGAACTATAAAAACCCCAAAAAACAAGCTCACATCCTTGCACATGCCATTGGATGTTGCTTAACGTCTTTGCATATTGAACTTTGAAAGGTAAGGTCAATATTAAGCATAAAAGGTCATCAGTAGCTGCACCAGCATCCAAAAATAACAAAACATTGAGCTAATTCAACAAGGTTTCAGCCTCTTTAATTCCAATATTTTGAAAGCTAACAAGCTTCTTTTGGTCGGATTTTAACTGTCCGATGAACCTCCCATTGTGGTCAACATACAGCCTGTAAAAGTATCAATTTCTATCATAAATCACGAAAATCTCACAAAAAATTGTGTAGAAAATGTGTTTTTTAGGTCAATGACATCGAAAGTGAACGAAGTCATTCAACAATAGTTGAGAGTTTTGAGTCATTTTAAAGCACATTCAAAAATTCAGTTCCCTGTAGTTTATGTCAGTGGTGGACAACCTGTGTGCTGCGGTACTCAAGTGTGCTATCAAAGTGGCAAGGAATACGGATTTGGATGTGACCTGGATTGTGGCTTATTAAGATAGTTTGGACCGCGGAACGCAGGTTGTTTAATTGTGTGGACCGCGGCACGCAGGTTGTCTAATCGAAAGAACCGCGACCAGCAGTTTGCCAAATTATTCAGATCACGGCACCCAGGTTGCTCAATTTCTTAGGACCGCGGCACGCAGGTTGTTTAGTAGTTTGGACCGCGACACACAGGTTGCTCAATAGTTCGGATCACAACACGGAGGTTGTCTAATTGAATGAACCGCAGCCAACAGGTTGCTCAAATTATTTGGACCGCGGCACTCATGTTACTCAACTCATCGGACCGCGGCACAGAGGTTGCTCAATAGTTTGGACCGCAGCACTCAGATTATCCAATTGAATGAACAGCGACAAGCAGGTTGGCAAATTCTTCGGACCGCGGCACACAGGTTGTTCAATATCTTCGGACCGCAGCACGAAAGTTGCTCAATTTCTTAAAAACACCATGAACCGTTTATTCTGTGCTATTTCAGTCGACTTCCAGTACCACGTGCTCAGCCCCACGTCACACAGGTTGCCCACCACTGCCATACTTACTGCCATGGCACTTTGAGTCATTGCCGATTAGATTGCGAGAAGACGACGAAAAAATAGAAAAAAAAATGCGGTCGAGAAGCAAACGAACTTAAAGTGGGTCAATGCTGTGTATTTGCTCTCCATACATGCGATACATTACCCACACAGACACATAACGCAAGCTTATAGTTTGCTCGACTTTTTTTATTTTGTGTTGTGCCTTCAACATGCCATGCTGTACAGTCTTTTTTTTTATTTAAAAATTTCACTTTCTTTTCCCTTTTGAAAGACTTTTTTGTTGTTGTATTTTGGACTCTCTCTTTTGTGTTGATGCTGTCTTGTGCATCTTATGTAGTATGATGTCGACAAACACTAGTGTGAAGGCACCTGAACCTCAAAACTCAAGTGTGAAGGCACCTGAACCTCAAAACTCAAGTGTGAAGGCACCTGAACTGAAAAATTGGGATGTGAAGGCACCTGAACCTCAAAACTCAAGTGTGAAGGCACCTGAACCTCAAAACTCAAGTGTGAAGGCACCTGAACCTCAAAAATCAAGTGTGAAGGCACCTGAACCTCAAAAACTCAAATGTGAAGGCACCTGAACCTCAAAATTCAAATGTGAAGGCACCTGAACCTCAAAACTCAAATGTGAAGGCACCTGAACCTCAAAAATTCAAATGTGAAGGCACCTGAACCTCAAAATTCAAATGTGAAGGCACCTGAACCTCAAAATTCAAATGTGAAGGCACCTGAACCTCAAAAACTCAAATGTGAAGGCACCTGAACCTCAAAAATCAAATGTGAAGGCACCTGAACCTCAGAATTCAAATGTGAAGGCACCTGAACCTCAGAATTCTAATGTGAAGGCACCTGAACGTCAAGAATTCTAATGTGAATACACCTGAACCTAAAAATTCTAGTGTGAAGGCACCTGAACCCTCAGAATTCTAATGTGAAGGCACCTGAACCTCAGAATTCATTTCATTATTTGCATGATCAAGTCTACATTAATTTAGCTTAAATCTGTTAAGCGAAAGAAAAAGTGAAACAAGTCAAAGAAGAAAGATAAATTTCACTCAAAAGAAATTGAAATGCAAAAGAAAAAAATTTATTCGCTTTTTGATTTTTAACAATTTTGCTTTTTTGAAAACGAAAGCTTTTTTATAATTTTTGAAATAAATTAAAATATTTGAGTTGAATTTGTTAAATGAAAGTGGAATAGTGTGACGAATTTTGAATTGGTTTATGAGGTGTGAAGACACCTGAACTGAGATTGGACATTCTAGTGTGAAGACACCTGAACTGAGATTGGACATTCTAGTGTGAAAACACCTGAACTGAGATTGGACATTCTAGTGTGAGGACACCTGAACTGAGATTGGACATTCTAGTGTGAAGGCACCTGAACTGAGATTGGAATTCTAGTGTGAAGGCACCTGAACTGAGTTTGGAATTCTGATGTGAAGACACCTGAACTGAGATTGGATTTTTAGTGTGAAGGCACCTGAACTGAGATTGGAAATTCTAGTGTGAGGACACCTGAACTGAGATTGGACATTCTAGTGTGAAGGCACCTGAACTAAGATTGGACATTCTAGTGTGAAGACACCTGAACTGAGTTTGGAAATTTCTAGTGTGAAGACACCTGAACTGAGTTTGGACATTCTAGTGTGAAGACACCTGAACTGAAATTGGACATTCTAGTGTGAAGACACCTGAACTGAGAAATTTTCTTCAAAATTCTCAACTTATGTAACAAAAAAGTCCTTACAAATTCCAGTACATAATCTAATTATCCAACATCCTTCCACCCACATCAGTCATTACAACATCGCATAAAAATCCTCAAAAATTCTTTCCTTTTTCATCCATGTCATTTCACCTTTGACGTCATTAACTTTGACCTTCCTTTCTCCTCTTATGGAACGGATAATAAAGCACGAAAAAATGCGAAAGAAGCCATAGACGTCCTTAAGCAGCCATAGCTCCCCCCAAAAAAATCACCATGTGTCATAAGTCAGAAAAACAAATGAAATTTTTTGTGCTATTTTTAGGTCTCCAAAATTTAACTTCATTTTGGAAACGAAAAAGAGAAAAGTAAGGCAAAGAAGCAGCAACAGAAGCAACGCATGATGTTGAGTTCAAGGTCGATGAAATGCGCACACGAAGCGGAAAGGAAAGAAAAAAAATATTTTTTTTTATCGCTTCGAAGAAAAGAGAGAAAAAATTTTTTTGTGTTGTCAAAAAGAAGGAACCGAAAAAAAAAGTATTTTTCGGCACGCACGTAGCACGACACGAGCTTTTTATTCGGTGCTCGTCTTGAACTTGAAATATGTGGAGGATTAGAGGATGAAAATTAAGGGTGGATTGGGTGGATGTTGAAAGGAAATGGAGGAAGATCCTTGAGAAGATTCGTGGAAGATTTGTTGTGACTTTAAATAAGGAACTTACTCGCTGATATGCTGTCAGTCGAGCTGAAATGCTGTCAGTCGAGCGGAGAGAAATGCTGTCAGCCGAGCTATTTTAATTACTGTCAGTCGAGCTTCACTTTTTACTGTCAGTCGAGCTACTTTTATTACTGTCAGTCGAGCTACTCTCATTACTGTCAGTCGAGCTACTTTCCTTTCGGTCAGTCGAGCTAATTTAATTGCTGTCAGTCGAGCTACTCTTATTGCTGTCAATTGAGCTACTCTCATTGCTGTCAATCACGTTAATCTCAATGCTGTTTGTCGAGTTACTCTTATTACTGTCAGTCGAGCTTCACTTTTTACTGTCAGTCGAGCTACTTTTATTACTGTCAGTCGAATTACTCTCATTACTGTCAGTCGAGCTGCTCTCATTGCTGTCAATCGAGCTACTTTTAATACTGTCAGTCGAGCTACTCTCATTGCTGTCAGTCGAGCTACTCTCATTGCTGTCAGTCGAGCTTTTCTTCATTACTGTCAGTCGAGTAACTTTCATTGCTGTCAGTCGTGCTTAAATTATGTACTGTCAGTCGAGCTACTCTCATTTCAGTCAGTCGAGCTAGTTAATTTTCTGTCAGTCGAGCTACTCTCATTATTGTCAGTCGAGCTACTCTAATTACTGTCAGTCGAGCTACTCTCTTTGCTGTCAGTCGAGTTACTCTTATTTCTGTCAGACGAACCACTCTAATTGCTGTCAGTAAAGCTACTCTTATTACTGTCAGTCCAGCCTACCTTTATTGCTGTCAGTCGAGCTACTATAATTGCTGTCAGTCGAACTTTTCTTCATTACTGTCAGTCGAGATTACCTTCATTGCTGTCAGTCGAGCTACTATTTCTGCTGTTAGTCGAGCTACTCTAATTCATCCCAAAAATTCACATAATTTATCCAAAAAAAGCTCTCAAAAGTCTCACAAAATCATCACAACATCCCCCTCAGACGTTGTCACCCACTTGAGTCACTAATTGGCAACAGTTCTTTTTTTCTTATGCCTCTCAATTTTTTTTTCCTATTCTTCCTCTTTAGTCGAGGAAAGCGTGCATGATTGTCGAAATAACAACAACAGCACAAAAAGGTAAATTAAGAAGCTTTTTTATTGCTGTTGCTGAGAAAGAAACTGAGAGCAAGCATGAATCAGCTCTCATAAATAAGACCGACTGTGAGAGGGAAAGAGTAAGGCATGAAAAATTGAGAGAATCAAGCGTGTGTGATGTATTAAAAAATATTGAAAAAAGATCATTGAGAAAAAAAGAAGCTTTTTTTGATGGATTTTAATGAGATGATCAGTTTTTTTGGATATAAGAACAAGCAGCTACGTGATGATATGAAAAGAATTGAGAACCTTGAATATTTTTTTTTTATTGCCTGATTGGAGGTTATCGAATGTTTATTCGGATTTAAATAGGCTAATTGATGATGATTTTTTGGGGTTAAGGATGCAGTAATTAACGCATGATTTGCCGACGGTCCATAAAATATTTAGTCTCGAATATAGTTCTGACGCAATGTAGGAATTATTAGATTATTTGTGATACATTGTAAACAATTGTTTATAGAAAATGTATTTTTCCATTCAAATGTAGTTTATCAACAATGTGAAGCTAATCATAGAACATATTATTAGAAATCTAAGTAAAATTGAAAATTTGGGTAATTATTTTGAAAAAAAATCCTGTCGGTCGAGCAACTTATGCTGTCAGTCGAGCTACTTATGCTGTCAGTCGAGCAAATAATCCTGTCAATCAAGCTCATAATCCTGTCAGTCGAGCAACTAATGCTGTCAGTCGAGCAACTAATTCTGTTTGATAATGGAGACACCAGAATCTTCTGATTTTTCGCCAAAAATACGAGAAAAGTCCGCTAAAAATCCGCCAAAAACTCGCCAAATTTTGAGATTACACGTCAAGTTCCAATTTCATCTAATTAACTCCATGGATCACAATATGCCCACCAAGTGCGAACTTGATAATTCACCGCATCTAATTATCAAACAAAATTACGATTTCCTTATCGAAATCAGTCATAATACATTTTATGCAATACAATACGCAGAATGAAATATAATACGTAAAATGCTATGATGAAGTCAACAAACTAACTGCCGAAATATGAATATTGCGAAGTTGAGTCTAATGAGAGAACTTTTTTTTTAATAAACAAAAACAGAAATGAAAATTAAAAATACTTATGAATCATTAGATTTGAAATTAGTCATGATTTTTGGAATTGAAATGACAAGTTTTAGGTTCTTAAATTAGATCGAGTGACAGCATTATGGAAGCGATTGACAAAGATCTTGAAATCGACTGACAGGATTTGTTGCTCGATTGACAGAATTTTGAGCTCGACTGACAGGATTAGTATCTCAACTGACAGAATTAGTTGCTCGACTGACAGCATTAGTTGCTCGACTTACAGAATTTTGAGCTCGACTGACAGCATAAGTTGCTCGACTGACAGCATAAGTAACTTGACTGACAGCATTATTTGCTCGACTGACAGGATTAGTTGCTCGACTGACATCAAAAGTTGCTCGACTGACATCATAAGTTGCTCGACTGACAGGAAAATTAAAAGATTCGGATGCAAAAAAAAAAAACTAGAAGATTTTGTCAAAAAAATGGAGGATTTTGAATGAATTTTGAACTAATTGTGGCTAACTTTCGGCAGATTTTTGGCGGAATTTTGCCAGATTTTGAGCGGAAATCAGAGAAATTTCAACGAAAATTCAACAGTTACTCTAAAATATATTCAAAATTAATTTCAATACCAAAAAAAGTCAGTTCCCAAAACTCGATCACATCCAATTCCAAATCAAATAATAGAGCGAGGTCACAAAAAAATCACAATAAAGTCACAATGTCCTCCAAAAAAAAGTCGAAGTCGTTTCCATGAAAAAAAAAAAAATGAGAATAAATTTATGAACCGCTAATTGCCAATAACTTTAAACAAATTTTTTTATGTACATTTTTTTGTGTTCAATTCCTTGAAAAAAATATAAAGATCCCCTTGACCTTCAAATCGCTTCCTCCTCCGTCGCAAATATCTCAAAATTTTGCGATTTTTTTTTTCTCTCAATTTTTTTCTGTTCGTTTGTCTACCAACGCTGTCGTCGGGTGCCTTGCTTGATATAAAATTCTCTCAGACTTTATCGAACATTTTTCATGTCTGTGAGCAGTTTTTTTGCATCAAAAATTAGCGTAGAGTTCATCGTCATTCGACATTCGCCGCGTTCTTTGCCTCATGGACTCATCCGCTGATTTTTTTACATTTTTTGTTCGTTCTTGGCTTTTTTTGAGGCAAACTTGACTTGATTTGTTCAAGGTTGAATGAAGATTTGCTTAATTATGGTGACTGTTGAGGATGTCCTGGCTTGGATATGACCTCTAATGTTGGGTATTGAGGGTGTGGAATTGACCAAGGTGTATGAAATTAGCAAGAATTATTGAGGAATTGTGACATAACTGCCAGAAATCAGTCATTAGACAGTAAAATATATTTTTCAATTTTCGCTGAATTTCTGACAAAATCCGTCCAAAAATCTGCTGAATCTGCCAAAAATCTTCCAAAATTCGCCATAAATCCGTTAAAAATCTGGCAAAAATCTGCTAAAAATCTGGCAAAATCCGTTCAAAATCTGTAAAAACACTCGAAAATCTGTCAAAATCCGCAAATAGTCTGCCAAAATTTGACAAAAATCTGTAGCAAAATTGCAAAAAAACATGTCAAATTTCCGTTAAAAATCACATTTCCGCGAAAAATCTGTCATATTTTCAACAATAATCTCTTACAAGACAACAAAAAATCTGACAAATTTCAGCCGACAGTTCGATTAAAATCAGCAAAAAATCTGTCATTTATCCGTCAAAATTTGCCATAAACCACAAGAAATCTGCCAATTTTGCTGATTTTCGTTTAAAATTTGTCATTTTTTTGTCAAAAATTTTGTTTAAATCTGATAAAAATCTGTCACTTGTTGACTAAAAATCTATCAAAATCCGACAAAAATCTGCCACATTTCCACCAAAAGACTGTCAAATGTCCGTCCAAAATTCGTCATAAAATTTCAAAAAATCTGCTAAATTTCTTTTGAATTCCGCAAAGAAACTGTCACATTTTTCTACCAAAAATCTGTCAAATAATTGCTAAATTCTATCACACAACTGTCTTAAATTTATCATAAAATCAGTCAAAATTTTGTTAAAATCCATCTCAAAATTGTCATTTTTCTGTCCGATTTCCGTCAATATGCTATGCAATTTCCACCAATATTCTGTACAAATTCCGCCAACAATCTGTCATAATCTGCTAAAAATCTTCCACATTTTCGCAAAGATACTGTCCAATTTTCGGAAAAATTATGTCAGAATTCTGCTCAATTTCCGACAAAAAATTGTCAAAAATTCACCAAAATTCTTCTAAATTTAAAAAAAAAAAATTACCAGAATTCTGCTCAATTTCCGGAAGAATTCTGTTCAAAAATCTTTAATTTGCCAGAATCTGTCCGATTTCGGCGAATATTCTGTCCTATTTCTGCCAAAATTTTATTTAATTTCCGTCAAAAGTTTGACAAAAATCCACCAAAATTCTTCTAAATTACAAAATTTTTTACCAGAATTCTGCTTAATTTCCGGCAGAATTCTGCTCAAAAATTTTCCATTTTTCTGCCAAAAATCTGTCTAATTCTATCAGAATTCTGTCCTATTTTTGCCAAAATTTCGCCAAAATTTTATTTAATTTCCACCAAAAATCTGTTAAAATCCGCCAAAAATCATCCAATTTTCCCCAAATATTTTGTTCAATTTCTGCCAAAAATCTGCCCAAATTTCCCTCAAAATTCTTCCAAATTTCCTCCAAAAAATCTCCAAAATTTAATCCACAAAAAAAAGTCTTCTTCCACAATCAAGCCTACATCACATGAAATGACCTTCAATCCATCTCTATACATATGTGCCTGCCTGCCTGCCTTGTTATTTTTTTGTCAAAATATGTGTAATTCTTTTATTCAATTTTAATACATTTGACATTGAGTTTTGTGTATCATTGTCGCACAAATAATCATACATGAGATGAGGAAGAAGAATGCTTCACATGAATGTGTCAGTAACGTGAATATGTTCTTGATTTTCAGCTTATTTTGGTGACCATGAAGGCCACGACCACTTCTGTGTCTATTGAGAACAATTTTCAAGGATTTTTTGGTCGACTGTTGCGATGGATTTATGAGGAATTAGAGACAAAATTGGTAAATTTGATGTCGGAAGTTGACTTGACTTGGCTGTAAACACGTGGATTGAGGATGTGGACGACTAAAGAACTGTTGGAAGGAAACTGAAATTCTAACCTCAAAATTGCAATTTTTTTGAAATTCTAACCTCAAAATTTGCAACTTTTTTCAAATTCTAACCTCAAAATTGCAACTTTTTTGGAAAGTCTAACCTCAAAATTGCAATTTTTTTGAAATTCTAACCTCAAAATTGCAAACTTTATTGAATTTCTAACCTCAAAATTAGAATTTTTTTGAAATCTTAACTTTAAAATTGCAACATTTTTTTGAAATTCTAACCTCAAAATTGTAAACTTTTTTGAAATTCTAACCTCAAAATTGCAACTTTTTTGGAAATTCTAACCTCAAAATTGCAACTTTTTTGAAATTCTAACCTCAAAATTGCAATCCTTTTTGAGATTCTAACCTCAAAGTTGAAATTTTAACCTCAAAATTCAAATTTTTTGAAATTCTAACCTAAAAATTATAACTTTTTTTAAAATTCTAACCTCAAAATTGCAAACTTTTTTGAAATTCTAACCTCAAAATTGCAAACTTTTTTGAAATTTTAACATCAAAATTGCAACATTTTTTTGAAATTCTAACCTCAAAAATTTAAGATTGTAACCTCAAAATTGAAATTCTAACCTCAAAATTTTCAAAAATTAGAATTCTAACCTAGAAATTTTGAATTCTAACCTCAAAAATTTTCAAATTCTAACCTCAAATAATCACAAAAACTGCCTTAAAAATAGCAACAAACTTATCGCATCCGAGAGAAAAAAAGCAAAAAAAAATTCCAGAACAATCCACAGCAAAAACATTATCGCGTCTCAATATTTGACCTTGGATATTATTTTTGTAGACTATCAAGTCACACTCCATCGTCAGTTCCATATTTTATCGCTCACATAATTTATTTTTTTTATTTATTTTATCAATTCAGCAAACCCCAAAAAAAGTCGTCCGTCGTCCTCGACTTGCTTGTTGGTCGTCGAGAAACCAGAAATGATTGGCAATAAAAAAAATGTTCAAGAACCTCGCAAAATGTCAGCTGATTCATTCAATGTTACTGCTTTTGCTTCCCTGTCTGCCTCATTCGTACACTCGTCGCTTACTTTGTGGAAGTTGTTGTTGTTGTTGTTCTTGGTTGTGATCTCACAAAGACTATTTTAATCATTTTGACCTTGGATATTCATAGTCGGAAAGATGTAGGCAGGACTGTTAAGGGTGGAGGACAGGCGGGGGTGGGGTTATGATTGGGATGATGACTGAGCAAGGGATGTATTCAGGTTCCCAAGAAGAAGTCAGTTTTTTGATTATTTGAGGTTAGAAATTCAAAAAAAAAAAACAATTTTGAGGTTAGAATTTGAAAAAAGTTGCAAATTTTGAGGTTAGAATTTCAAAAAAATTGCAATTTTGAGGTTAGACTTTCCAAAAAAGTTGCAATTTTGAGGTTAGAATTTGAAAAACTTTGCCTGAAAATGAAATTTTTCTGAAATTAAAATAAATGCTGAAAATTTAAATAAATTAAAAACAATAAATTTGATTTTTTTATTAAATTAATTTTCATGTTTTATTGAATTTTTTTTTTTTTTTGTAATTTCACTTTTTTTCTCAAATAATTTTTTTTTCTTGAGTTTTTTTTATGAATGATTTTTTTTCCTTAAATTCTAATTAATGTTTCTTATTTCACAAAAAAAATGTTGTTTTGGATTTTCTTAAATTATTTTAATAATTAATATTTTTTAAATTTTACTTTTTTTTTCATCTTAAAATCATTTTTGACCTGCAGTTTTTCATTTTTTATTCTTCATTTTTACACAATTGTCACTGAAAATGATGATTTTTTTTTATTTTATTTTTTACAAATATTTAAATTTAAAATTTTCTTAAATTTATTTTAAATTTCTATTTTTATTTCACATTTTTATGCCTTAAATTTCGTCCTTTTTTTGACTTAATAATTTAAAAATTTTTAAATCTTTTTTTTTACAATTTACAAATTTTTATTAAATTTTGCATAATAAATGCAACTTTTTTTTAAATTTTTTCAAAATTAAATTGTGGCTTTTTTTATTAAAAAATTAAACTTAACCTAAAAATTTCATTAAATTATTAAAATTATTGATTCATTCTTATTTATTGCAAAAAAAAATAGTTTTTTAATTATGTAAAAAAATTTCACTTTTTTTCACTTTTAAGATTTAAATTATTAGCAATTAGCCCGGGAAGTTGACATGATTAATAAAGTTACAAAAAAAATTTGGTTTTTTGATGCAAAAAAACGTTAAAAAATAGTTTTTTAAAAATTTCAAAACTTCCACGTGGATAGAGGCTTTGCTGTACAATTTTTAAAATTAATTTTGAAATTTAAAATTTGTTTTTTATTTTTAAAATTTAAATTTTAAATTTTTTTAAAATTTTTTTAAAATTTAAAATTTTTTTCAAATTTTTTTTTAAATTTCAAAATTAAAAAACTAGGTCCAAAAACCACGCGGAAGTTTCCAAAAAGTCACTCAAAACTAAAATTTTATAGAAAAGCAATTTTTTGAAATAATTTATTTACAATTATTTAAAATTAAACACAATTTTTGGTCAAGAAAATGTCAAAATTTTCAAATTTAAATTCTCAAAAGTTAAGGACCATTTTTAGTTCCTTTAGGCAACGAATAAATGAGCAAAATTAATTAAATTTAATAGATTTTAAAATTATAAAAAAAATAGTTAAAAATAATTAAATAAAAAAAAAATTGAAATTTTTTCCTAATTTTTAATATTGCATGAAATTATAAAACTAAGGACATTAGAGTCTGGTTGGCGGTTAGGTTTGGAATTTTTTGAGGTTATGTTTACAATTTTTAACCTCAAAATTTTTGAATTTTTTTTTAGAATTTAACCTCAAAATTTTAAATTTTTTTAAAATTCTAACCTCAAATTTGTTCAAAATTCCAAACCCAACCTAACCTCAAAAATCAAATCAATCCTCATTTAGTAAATAAAAAAGAAGCTATAAAGCACCAGAAAAGCATCGTCTTTGTCATCAAAGCTTCGGAATCTTTTTTCAAAATCCGTTAAATTTTATTTTTAAATAATTTTTTTTTTCATACTGGTTCTGATTTCTGGGATTGAAAGAAAGCTTGTGAAGAATATGAAATTTGATGAATATTTACAGAGTTTCAAGTCAGATTTTGCATTATTGAGTTTTCTAAACTGACAGCATATTTCAAATTTGACAGCATTTTTTTCAACTGACAGCATTTTTACTTCAAATTTGAATTCTCATTTCAAATTTGATAGTTTTTTAAATCTGACAGTATTTTTCAACTGATAGCATTTTCAAATCTGACAGCATCTTTTAAATAATTTAAATCTGACAGCATCAGATGACTACTGACAATAAAAATGTATGTCTCATGTTCAGTGACCTTAAGATTTATCTGACAGCCATTTAGGCCATTTTCATTAATTTAATAATATCTGTTTAACGGCTGACAGCATAACTGACAGCATAATTTTTATAATTTTTTTTATAGAATAACTGACTATACTTTCAGTTTATTTAGTCTTTGATCTTGTAGGATTGTTAGGAAGGTCTAACTTCCGCGCGTATGGATTAATTTCAAAAACTTCCACGCGTAAAGAGGTCACTTCCATATTTTTGTTAAATTCAAACATTTTTGACTTATAATTTAATTAAACTTTTTGATGATAAATGGATAGTAATAATAAATCATTAATTATATTGTAATGTGTATTGTTTTTGTGGTTCCTTATCGTACCCTAAATTTTTACTTAATTAATGCAAAAAAAGAAAATAGAACTGCTTTCAAAAATGATTAATTATTGCATCCATGCGGTATTTTTTTGTGTTTTTTAGGTAATTTACAGGACATTTATTACTTATTTAACATTTACTTTACGAGATCTCTTTTTAAACTTCCACGTTTGTGTCAAGAAGTTTCAAATAATTCATTTGATGTCACTTGTTTGAAGACTCACAGCACTGACAGCATATTTTTATTAAGCAATCATGTTTGGTAACAAACCAGCATCACATATGAGGGTAGGTGCTCAGCTGACAGCATTTTGATGGTCCTATATACACATAGACTGTACAGCCATATTGACCCGGAATCTGATGATTATCATTTGCTCAATGAGGGAATTTCCGTTAAACTTTCAAAATGGATTTGGGATGTTTACTGACAGCATTTTCATTTTCTTTACTTCATACTCGACTAGTGAGATCGATGGAGCAGTCAAATTTAATTACATATATTGACAGCATATTGTACAATTATTGGATATAGAATATGAAAGCTCAGTTGACAGCATAATGTTGCTCGACTGACAGCAAGAGTTGTTCTACTAACAGCATGAGTTGTACAGCTGAAAGTATGAGTTGCTCGACTGACAGCATATGTTGCTCGACTGACAGCATAACTTTGCTCGACTGACAGCATAATACTAGTTGACATTTTTTTGAAAGTTTAACCTCAAATTTATCATAAATTCACTTCCTTCACACAATTCAGCACCTTACGCCTCAACCATAATCTTTGTATCAGCATCGCCATTAACACTAACACTACCGCCATTACCAATCACAATTGTTGTCGTTTGTGATGTCTTTTTTGATAAATTTAATGGTGCACCCTCCATTGTATCAATCATTGGTGCCGCTGAAATGTGAACCTTTGCCGTACTCTTAATGACACCGCCTTGATCAATGAATCGATTCAATAGCTCCTGATTCTTTCGATGTTCCTCACTCATTTTTGGTGCCATCTTAAGACGATCAACAAGATTTGAATGTGTCATTGCTAAATGTCCATTATTACGTGGTGCCGTAAGGATTGTCTGCAATTGACTTGGCTCATTATGATGTATCATAATTGGCGGTGATCCAGCATCACTACCTTGTGGACATCGTCTAAACTTCTTATGATACATATTTGGATCAAATATTGCGGGTTTTTCGAGTGCACGTTTAAGTGTTGGAAGTGATTCGGCCAATGATTGTGTCATGGCTGGAACATCCTCAAGTGAACTGCGTGGTGACGAGCACGATGATGAACCGGAACCAATTTTTGATCCATTAACACAACCGCCATCACTTCCACTTTCAATGCCTGAGTCTGTTGGACTATCAAGTTTTCTTGTGACTGTCTGTACAACAGTTGTTTGTGGACCTTGTGTCAATGGACGTGTTACAGCTGTTATTGTTGTACCAGCTGGTATATTTGGATGTGACAGTTGTTGTTGTGATGTTGGCGATTCCGTTGAGCTTCGATGTTGAATTATTTTACGTTGTTGTTGTTGTTGTGCTTGATATCCCATCGGACATCCTTGTAATTTTGCAAGTAAAATTGGTGATTGTTTGGCGGGACACATTTGCATTTGTGGTGGTGGCGGTGATGGTTCACTGCTTGTGATTGTTGACATACTACCGTCACTTGATTGTGCATCCATGATACGTGGACACATACGTATTTGGGGTTGATGATGAGGCGATGGTGATTGTTGATGATAATGATGATGGATATTTAATGGTGGGGATGTGGTGCTGTTGAGTTGTTGTTGTTGGGTGAGTGGCTTTTGATGCTACAAAAATGAGAGAGAAAAAATTTGAAAAAATTAATTTTAACGGTTTTTTGGGATTTGAAATTTTTTGTAACGGTTTTTTTGAAATTTGAATTTTTTAACGGTTTTTTGAAATTTGAATTTTTAACGGTTTTCCAAAATTTGAATTTTCAACGGTTTTTCAAAATTCAAATTTTTAACGGTTTTTCAAAATTCAAATTTTTAACGGTTTTTCAAAATTCAAATTTTTAGCGGATTTTCAAAATTCAAATTTTTAACAGATTTTAAAAATTCAAATTTTTAACGGATTTTCAAAATTCAAATTTTTAACGGTTTTTTAAAATTCAAATTTTTTAACGGTTTTTTAAAAATAAAATTTTTTTAACGGTTTTTTAAAATTCAAATTATTTTTAACTTACCGTTGACACATCAGTGACTTGAATTTGCTGCTCAAGTCCATTTGTCATTTGTTGATTCATCTCATTACGGAATACAACAAGCTTCTCGGTATGTAGCGTCGACAGTGTCTTAAGATCACCAATTGTATTCATCAAATTGCCCATAAATTCAGGCTCATTTGGACGTCCCTTAACAATAACATGCTGTAAGCATTGCTTCAATTTTGCATGCATACGCTGTATCAGCTCATAATTACGAATACCATGACGATCAGGTGCAATCAGCACAACAGCACAGAATAGTGCAACCTCAGCATCATTTAATTGCATTGCATTAATTCGCTCGGCAAATTTAAATGTTGAATCAACTAAAAATCTTGCATTTGCGCCATTTTGAATTGAATCACGTCTCATGAGTTGACCATTTAGGCATACAATGCTGTCAAGTGATGTATCAAACATGCCAATTAGGCGTACAAATAGGGCATCAAATAGACCAGCCTTGAGCAATGTAAATTTATCATTTTGCGCGAGTAAATCAAATCCGGGAATTTTGCCGGCAAATTCAATTACGCCACGAATGACGTCGGCAAATCGTTGGGAGAATTCTTGTTCGGATTGGATTTCTGGTGCTGGATTTAGTGGGCATGCCTGGATGTAGGAATAAAAAAAGGAGAAAATTTGATTAAAATTTAGTTTAATTAAATTAGATTGTATTAAAATGTTTTGCCTTAGTTGGAAGGTTTAATAGTCAATTTTGAAAAATTCGATCCTCTCGGGTCGAGCGGAATTTCATCCCCTCGGGTCGAGCAAAGTTCGATCCTCTCAGGTCGAGCAAAATTTTATCTTCTCAAATTGAGTAAAATTTGATTATTCAGAATCAAGTAAAATTCAATCCCCTCGGGTCGAGCGAAATTCGATCCCCTCGGGTCGAGCCAAAATTCGGTCATCTCGGAAGCGATTTTCATGCTTCAAATTTTTGCCATCCAATTTCTAACCCAATAGAAACAAAAGCCAACTAGATAAACAACAACATTAAAATGTTTTTTTAATTTTAAAATCGTGTCTATAAATTTAATGAAAAATAATTTCCCAATAATTAGTTGGAACTACATAGTCTCATTACACAGTGTGCATGACGAGGACGTCGTCGTGACTTGTGGAAAATTAGAAAAAATAAGAACTTAATTTCCTCACTCCATTCATTTTGTGAATGAAATTACGACGAATACAAAAAAAGCAGGCACAATGAGAAGCACTTTTCAAGTTCAAGTTCACAGCAACCTTCGAATGACCGCAAGAGGCTACACAACTACACAATAAAACTCTCGACTCGGATGTACGACGACGACAGCAACGAATGTGAGAAAGAAAATGCTGTCCTTAACCCATCACCTCATCGTGTCTCTTTTCCTCATTTGAGTCTTTGTCGCCTGATGTCATCCTCCGTCTCGATTGCCATTCTTTGCCTGCCTGCCTTACTTCTTCCTTTTTGCTATTTTTAAGTCTCGACTTCTTCTTCCTCATTTCGCGACATATTTTAAATGATATGTCGACCTTGACTTTACTTTCTGTGACTGTATTTTGTACATTCTGTGAATTGAGAATGTGGGGAATATATGGATTAAGTCATCGTTCCTGTTTGTGACTCGACTTATCGTTTGAAAACATATTTAGAACTTGCTGATTAATCATGAGAAGCTACTCGAAAACAGGGAAATTTGTTTGATGTATTGGAGATGATAGACTTAGGGAAAGTTAGCTTAGAACGAGATGTTAGAAGCTCGACCCGAGATGACCAAATTTTTGCTCGACCCGAGATGACCGAATTTTAGCTCGACCCAAGATGACCAAATTTAATTCCAAGACAAATTCTGGTTCTAAAATGATCAATTCTAGCAAATTTAGTTCCAAGATGACCAATTTTCAGCTCGACCCGAGATGACCGAATTTTCAGCTCGACCCGAGATGACCGATTTTCATAAAATTCTATTTTTACTTCCTGATTTTATTGCAAAAACTTTTCCTTCCTCATTCCGTCTCATTCAAATCGATTGCAATTTAATATCACAGTATAGAAACTATATACAAAAACAACAAGCACATTTCAAGGTACAAATAACGAATGAAGATCAAGGCCACTCATATTGCGCCTTTACTCACATTGTCATTTGTCAGTTAATGTACAGCTCATGACTTGTGTGCCTTCTTCTTCCAAAAAAAAAACCCTCCATTTTTATCGCACACGAGCAACAAATAAATTTCGATGAGAAAAACAACAGAAATTTTTCATGAGAAAAATAACAAAATGCTTTTGGTGATAAAAAGGCACACGAGGACAGTCCATGCCTTTACAATTTTTGGCATCAAATGCCTGCAAAAACGCACAATTTTTTTACATTATTTTCTTATCAGTGCGAGTCGAAATCGAAACTCAAGGTCAATAACTAAATATAAAGCTTAACTACGACTACAGACACACAGCTCCAATCAGCTATAAGTTTCATGTCTGTTG
Organism: Chironomus tepperi; assembly: GCF_022539635.2. NCBI lineage: Eukaryota > Metazoa > Arthropoda > Insecta > Diptera > Chironomidae > Chironomus > Chironomus tepperi. The sequence continues at coordinate 215,874 of NW_027226129.1, read as the reverse complement.
ACGACCTTGAAACGGCTTCACAGCCAACAAAAAATATTATTCATAAAAAATTCTCGCAAATTTTTTTTTTGTACACGAGGCAGATGGAATCGACCGACTCATCGCGGAATTATTATCCATTTTTTCAATTGCGATTGTATTTGTAAAGCGGCAATTTTTGTGTTTGCCGATTAGCGAGAACCGATGACTATTGACGTCATTGTGGCCTTCATGATTTTTTTTTTTGTTTAGAATTTTTCCTCATTTTTTTTTTGCTCTCGCGTTGCCGATGGTGATTTTGGGGAAGTAGCTGTGTTGCTGACTGAGAGATTTTTTTTGGGTGTTTTATCCTCTCGGAAGGAGATTTGGTCATCTCGGAAAGGAGATTTTTGTCATCTCGGAAAGAGATTTGGTCATCTTGGAAGTGAATTTTGTCATCTTGGTACTAAATTTGACTATTTTGGGTTAGAATTGATCATCTTGGAACTAATTTTGATCATCTAGGTACTAAATTTGACTATTTTGAGCTTAAATTGATCATCTCAGAACCAAATTTGATCCCCTCAGATTCAAATTCGATCCCCTCAGAACAAAATTTCATCTTCTCAGAACCATCTTCCATTTCAAAGTGATATTATCAAGTCATATGTCCAATAACCTTCAAAAACGCCTGTCCAAACCATCAAAATAATTTTATCAAAATTTTCCTTATCATTATCGCAATTTGCTCCAAATTCCACACAGCCACATGTCGTTCTCTATCTCGAAGCAACCTTGAAATCTAATTTTGAATGACTCACAGCGCGACTGTTAATTAAAGTTTTCATTCTTGCTATTGGAAATGAAACTGCAAACACGGAAATGCCTGAACTTAAACCCGATAAATGTCACGCACACATGCTGTCGACCTTGATCTTGAAACTTTTCTCGTCTCTCCCCAGTTTTGTCGCTTATCACAAATCATATACGCGTCATGTGCTGTATTTATAGATCAGCCGCCATTAAAGCTCACTGCCTGTATGTATACATATTGAGGAACTATCGCAAAATTTTTATTTTTTTTTTTGTGTATTTTTTTGTGATAAAATTTAATTTTTTTTTTCTCTCCCGCGCTCTCCGCGATTGCCTGCCTTGAAGGTCATATGAATATTTTTTTTATTTCATGTATGTGCTTAATTTTTTGTTTGTTGCTTCTTGTTTTTTTATGGGTTTTGTGGATGTAGTTGTGACTGAATGAGAATTATTATTGTGGGGAATTTTTTTTTGGCTGTTATTTTGTGCGAAATTTATGAATTAATTTAGAATTTTGGTGATCTTCAGAAAAGTCAAGTTTGGTCATCTCGGAAATAGTCAAGTCAAGTTGCAAGTCAAGTTAGATCATCTCAGATTGTATCAATTAAATTTAGATCATATCAGAATTAATTTAAGTCAAGTTTGATCACCTCAGAATCATTCAAGTGAGATTTTGCCAACTCAGAATTAGTCAAGTGAGATTTAATCATCTCAGATTGAAATTAGTCAAGTTTGATCCTTTCAGATTGACTCAAGTCAAGTTTGATCATCTCAGAATTAGTCAAGTCAAGTTAGACTTTCACAGATTGAATTTAAGTCAAGTTTGATCATCTCAGAATTAGTCAAGTGAAATTTTGTCATCTCAGAAACAATCAAGTCAAGTTAGATCATCTCAGAATTCAGTCAAGTTAAATTTGATCCTCTCAGAATTGACTCAAGTCAACTTGAATCCTCCTCAAAATTCATTCAAAATTAATTCAATTTAAATTCAATTTAATTCCAAAAATTCCCCCAAAAATTGCTCAATTTGTCTACAGCTGTCAATATTGCCAACTGTTCATCTGTTCAGCAATACCAAGCCTGACCTTGCGTCTCACAAAAAACCACAAATATTCATTAACTTCCTTTAAAATTCTATCGCGCATAACAACAAGTTCTTTTATGTCCTTGTTAGCTCATTAACTGCTGTAGATCCAGGGGTTGGGTAGCTTGTGTGCTGGGGTACAGCTTGACTGTGCCGCGGCTCATAGGTTGCCCACATCTGCTCTAGATTCAGCCATTCTGACTCATTTGAAAAATATGACTAAAATTGTCAGTGTCATCAAAATAAGTTGTAGATTCCGGAAAAGTCCCTCAAAATGTGAATTTATACAGCACAAAAAAAAATTGACATAAACTGCAATTCTGTTTCCGCGTTCATTGCTTCACAGCCGTATTCTATGTCTCAGTGTCTCTCAATCACAATACAGTCACAATTGTGAGCTTATTAACGTCACATGTCGAATACAAATGTAGAGCGACGTGTGTAGAGAATTGAGAGAGTGAGATGGAGAGTGAGAGAGTGAGAGAGACTGGCTACCCTTGACGATAGCCTTGAGCCTCAAAAATACTTCCATATGAATATTTATCAATAATAACACTTTTTTTTTTCACTATTTTTGTCTCATTTGTGCACATAAAGTCTATCTCCATCTCACTCACACACACAGCACATATTCGGTCGACGTCGACGACATTGTCGTCATTAGATTTTTGAGTGTGTCGTGCTTTTTGTCCTTCATTAAGTTCAAATTACAACAATAATAAAAAAAAAACTTGCTTTCATAATCAATGTAGTGAGGAAGTATACAAGCGGCTATGAATATGAGGCGAGGAAGCTCAATGAAGGCAGACGAGACAATGAAAAATTATGTAAATTTTTGAGAGACTAAATGACACTGAAGTTTTTTTGTGTGTAATTAGATTGAAATATTGTAGCATTGAGGGAGTGTCGATTGAGGTCTTTTTTTGGGTACCGAGATGATGGAATTTTTTGAGGTTGACCTGAGATGATAGAATGTTGATTTTGACTCAAGGTGGTTGAAGATGATTAAATTCTAACTTAATTCAAGATTATTAAATTTTGAGCTCGACCCGAGATGACTGAATCTTGAGCTCGACCCGAGATTACAAAATGTTGAGCTCGATCCGAAATGATCCAATTTTGATCTTGATCTAATTTTACTAAATTCTATCTCAATTTGAAAATGAATATTTTTTAAAGCTCGACCCAAGAAGACCAAATTTGGAGCTCGACCCGAGATGACACAATCTTGTATTGACCTAAGATGATCCAATTTTGAAACTTCATCGAAGATTGCTAAAATTTATTTCAATTTAATATAGAAAGTTGTTAAGTTCAATCCAATATTACTGAATTTTCAGCTCGACCTGAGATGACACAATTGTGAGCTCGACCTGAGATGACAAAATTTTCATCTTTCCCGAATTACTAAATTTTTATCTCAATTCAATGTAAGAAATTTTCAAAGCTCGACCCAAGATGACCAATTTCCCAGCTCGACCCAAGATGACAAAATTTCAAAAATTTTCTCAAACTATCTCAAATTCAATCAACAGCTAAACCAGCAACCCAGCTATTAAATCCACGAGCTTACAATCTATACACAACAAAAATTTACTATAAACTCATACACGGAAGTATAAGCAATGCCATGCTCCATTCTATTCGCATGCAATGACGATGAACTTCATTTCAAGATTCAAACGGTATATTCTCTCACACAGATTTGCTTCCACATGTTCATAAGTCGGCAGCTGCCTGCCTATATAATTTTTTTTTCTCATTGAACACACGTCTGGAAGTGAGAATGTGAGTCATTGAGGAACAAGCATGAATGAGACGAAAAAAAAGTGTCGAGGTTTTGTGTCGCGAGGTCAACCGCGTTGCTCTACAAGACATGAAAAACCTTCCAACGAGGTCAATAATAAGGCAATGTCAAGTCAGTAACTTACCCTCGTGGGCTCTGTATAATTTGGACAGTCTTTTGCACGATGTTTCATTTCACGGACACGTTCGCGTGTAAATTCGCATGTTTCCATATGTGCGCCAACGACTGTATCGATGATATTTTGAACGTCTTCAATTCCATCTGTATATACGTGTGTTGTGAGGGCACGATTACGGGTCTGTTGTTGCATTGCGGCTTCGATGCGCGCCTTTTCGCGCTTTGGAACGCGACCGAATCGGACGGCTGGAAATAGAATAAAGAAATTTGAGGTTAGAATTGTTAAATGTAATAGATTTTTTAGGTTGATGTACTAGATTTTGTCAAAAATGGACTAGATTATTGTAAAATGGACTAAAATGTTTCAAAATATGGACTAGATTGTGTCAAATTTTGTAGATTTTCAAATGAAGTACTAGATTATTTATCAAATTGTACTAGATTTTTCAAATGAAAATTGTTTCGATTTGTGATACAATACTAGATTTATTATCAAATTGTACTAGAATTCAAGAATGAAGTACTAGATTTTTTGTCAAAATGTACTAGATTATTCAATAAAGAGTAGATTTATTGGAATTTAGAACCAGATTGTCAATTTTATACCAGATTTTCATCAAAATGTTCTAGATTTTTGTAATTTGTACTAGATTTTTAAGATGAAGTACTAGATTTTTGTCAAAAATTGCCCAATTTCAGCCTTGAATTGCCCTTCAACATCCCATTACAGCCTAAAATCACATCCCATTACCAACAAATCCCTCACAATACCGAATATTATTCACTCAATTAACGCACCTCAAGTGCACAGTGCCTCAATGTCACTAAATCATTGAAATATCTCATGGATTAGATCTGAAGTAACACAAAACACAAAAAAAATAATGTCATTGAAGTGCAAAATTCAGCAATCTGCTGATGATGCTCACGGTGAACGGCAGACACATAAAGAATTAATCTGGGGCAAAAGTGAAATTGCTGACTTTTTTTTTATTTCCATTCCGTACTCTTTCTACTGTCGGATATTTTTGTAGCCGCGTGAATTGCTTTTTGATGCACAAAAAAAAATTTCTCTTTTCACTTTTTAATGAAAAATTGTTTTTGAATTTTTGTGCTGTTTTTTAGTGGGATTTGATGGGATTGAGGTTGGTTGGGAAAAAAGGGATATTTAGGGGATATTTAGGGATATTTAGGGATATTTAGGGATATTTTGTGAAATTTGAAGAAACTTGATTAGTTCATTGGGAAAATTGAGAATTTAGGGGGTTATTTAGGGGATATTTTAAGGGATATTTGAGGATATTTAGGGATATTTTTCAGAATTCCAATCCCATTTTGACCTCAAAGTTGCATTCCCTCCCACAAACTCAATACTAACCCAACAGTCAATCTACAACTGTCATTCATACAAAATAATCCAAAATCTAGGTCAATTCACTTGCGTAACTTCCAATATTCTCTATAGTAACTCCATCCACCCACGCCATCATCCCGAAAAATTCTACCCAAAACATAAAAAAAGAGAAATTCAGGACACGTGTACACAAAATGATCCAAAAAAAAAAAGTTCCAAGGCTAAATCAAGTCAGTAACACAGAAAAAAAAGGGAAAGTTTTTCCAGAGTCGAAGCTTCACACACATCCAAGGTCATTCCGCATTCTTCCCTACGCAACCCCAATTCTCACTGTGTGTTACTTTCCATTTCCATATAGACATGCACACACACATGCATACATGCACAGACACAGACACATGCGAAGGCAACAGAAACGCAATAATGAACGCGTTCTATTTTTTTTTATGCTGCTTATGTCCTTGAGATTTTTTATTTTATTTTTTTGTGTATTATGTGCGTACTGACTTCGTCCTCCAAAATTATGTTGTTTTTTTCGAGTGTCGATATGCGTGTGCTGTTGTTGTTGTTGTTGTGTGGGTGGCAGAACATGGGTTGAAAGTTCTTATTTATGGATGTGTTGGTGAGGAGCTGACTTTTTTTATTTGGGTGAATTGGGAGATGTTTTTGGGGGAGATTTGAGGGGGAAGTACTAGATTTTTGGAAATGAAGTACTAGATTTTTTAGAATGAAGTACTAGATTTTTAAATGATTGAACTAGATATTTGTTAAAATTTGCTAAATCATGGACAATTTTTGCCTTTTTGGTAAATTGTACTAGAATTTTTGAGATGAAGTACTAGATTTTTAGGAATGAAGTACTAGATTCTTGAAAAATTTACTAGATTTTTGATGAATTGTACCAGATTATTGACAATTTACTATTGTTTTATGTAAATTGTACTAGATTTTTGTAGAATGAAGTACTAGAATTTGGAAAATTGTACTAGATTTTTGGTAAATCTAGTCCATCCTCCCAATAATCTAGTACTCCCTTCTAAATATTCAACTTAATTTTCTAGTTAACCTTCTAGAACTTAACTTCCTATCAAACATTTCAATACAAAAATGATAGTAAAAGATATGCGTATGGGATGTGATGTCAGGAAGATGAAAAAGTACACGTGCGTGGCCTTGAAGTGCCGCAAGCAAATTTATTGATGCTCTGTATTTTTGTGTATATGCTTGCTTGTTCGTCTTATTCTCATTTATCTACGTGTGCTTTCTCAGTAATTTCTGATGAAGGAAGTAAGATGATAAGGAAGGAATAAGTGATTTTTGGGGAAGGAAGTTGATTTGGGGGTTTTGGGGAATTGAGGGTATACCCTCCCATGCTCATCCCCATGTCACATCACCTGCCCTTCAATATCCAATCCCCAAAAGCTCTCACAGGACACATAAAAGTCAGCATTTATTCCATCTCATTTCCCGGATATCTTCCCAATTCCTCCATAATCCCATTCCATACCCAATTCCCACGCACACCTCCCCCCACCCCAACACCCAGTACCTTATCCAGAATCATCATCACCATCAAAAGTCATAAAAAAGGACATAAAAAATTGCTCAAGATAAAAAGTCCCTTTTTTCCCGCGCAAAAAAAAATCATTTCCTCATCTGCCAACAAAGCCTTGCTACCAGCACAGCAACAAACACACATATACAGGCACAAGGCAGGCAGGCACACAAAAATGTTTCATTCAAACAAATGTCAAGAGTATTTTGAGAGGATCAATTTGAGGGCGATGGCATTGAAATTGGGGTGGATAGGCTGAATGTAAAGTGCGTAAATTCTTCGACAAACAATTCTTGGTAGCAGGCAGTTGGGGTGTGAGTGGGTGACGCACGCACATGGCCTTGACACGTGGGTTGGATTCAGAAAATTCGAAGAGAAAATTTTTGTTCTTTTTTTGGGGCTTTTTTTGGTTCTTGGCAATGGAAATTGAATAAATGAGGAAAATGTGAGGATTTTGGATGTGTTGGTGGATGTTGGGGATGAATGAGAAGTGGGCATTGGTGGGTATGGTGGGTATGATGGATGAAGGTCTGATATTTGGTGATTTATTTCGAAATGTAGTCCGATTTGTCATTAATTTGGTTAAATTTGTCAATATTCTAGTATAATTTTCCAAAAATCTAGTACTTATTTTGAAAAATTTAGTACTTGATTCCAAAAAATCTAGTACAATTTGTCAATAATCTAGCATAATCAATTTGAAATAGAATCCAAATATAAAGTACTAGATTATTCCAAAAAGTACTAGATTTTCAAATCTCAGTACTAGATTTTTCCACCAAAAATCAACTTAATCCCACCAAAAAATCATCCTCTTATGCCTACATGCTGTCATCCACTCAACTCAAAGCTTCTTTACTTTTCTATTGAAATGGAAATTTTTCCTTTATGGCAAGAACAAGAAGAGGAACTGACCTTGAACGGATGGAATTTTCTTTGCTTTTTTGTGTGTTCCATAAGACGAAAATTTTTTTGCGTAAGGAAAATTTGATTTGATTTTTTTTTTTCGTAGAAGGCATAAAAAGCAGCATCAAGGACAAGAAAATAATTTACGTTCTTATGATGATGGAATTGGATGTTTTTTATGGTGCTGTATTTTTTGGGTATCTCTGGGGAGCTTCTTGTGTGTTATTCTTATGGTGAATTTTGAAATTTAGTCATAAAGTTTTTCGAATAAAATCTAGTACTTCAAGATGATAATCTAGTACTGCAATTTAAGAATCTAGGAATATTAATACAAAGTACTAAATTTTTGTCAAACATACTAGATTTTTGAGATGAAAGTCTAGATTTTGAAGTGAAATACTAGATTTTTTAGAAAAATACTAGATTAATAGAAAAAGTACAAGATTTTTAAAAATTGTATTAGATTTTTTGGAAAAATTCTAGATTTTTAAAATGAAATTCTAGATTTATGGTGAAAAGTACCAGATTATTCAATTGAGGTACTAGATTTTTCAAATGAAGTACTAGATTTTTTCATAAAATTTTCAAATTCATGCAATTCCAAGTTGTATCAAGTCCAAGTGTCCCCAAACTTCAATTCTTCCTTCATATCACAAAATACCCAATGTCACCCTTAATATCCCGGAACAATCCATTCCAAATGTCATATCAAAAGCAACAAACGACCGCGACCGCAAAAAAACACAAAAATTAAATCTTAGAGAGCCAATAAACGAGTCGATTTCCGCAATTGCTAAATTGGATCACCGAAAAAAAGAAGACATTGTGACTGTATTTGTGCCTTATTTTTTATCAAACGACGACGACCGAAAATGTTCGTAAAAAAGTTGTGACTGTGTGCGTGCGATATGCGGCAATAAAGAGAATTGTATATCGGGTTGCGGAGGAGATGGAGATGTCAAGGTTGTGTCCTTCAGTCGACAATACTTCTTCTTATTACTCAATGTTCACATACACAAGGCGCGGAACTATATTGGAAGTAAATTTTGTGTTTGTTTGATTGTGTGTGTGTGTGGGGATTATAGACTATTGATGACATGAGTGTAGTGTGTGGCTTGCTATACTGTATGTTGATGATAAAATGTAATTAAATTGTCGCGAAATGCCGCTGATTCAATGACTTTTGAGGGTCGTGGATTGGAGGGAAGGAAGTGGATTTTTTGGGGATTTGTGGGGATTTTTGGGGATTTTTTGGTGGATTTTTAAGACTTTTTGAGTCAATTTTTGAGCTTTTTTGGTCAATTTTGTGATTTTTTGATGAATTTTTGAGCATTTTGGGTAAATTTTGAAGATTTTCTTACTATGCAACCCCAAACCCCGAACTTCATACCCCAGTTCAACCTCAAACCCCAACCTTAACCTCCAAAATGCCCAATTTCTTTCCTAAAATCCCCAAAAACCCCCAAATTCCCAAAATTTGACTAAAATGACTTAAAATTCGGCATTTTTTAACATTTGTGAATGAGGCCATGGCCAGTAATAATCCACAATTTAAGGACTATCTAGAACACTTACGATATGTCGCGTTGTCTCTTAAAATTCCACGCAATATAGGCGAATCCTCATTCATCGTATGCGCCACAAACATTCAATATCACTAGACAACCACATATGGTCGACTAAAAATCGTCTTTTTTAGAAATTGTTTTTTATTTCAAATTTAATTGAAAATTTTGAAGATTTTTTAAATTATTTTTGAATGTTTTTTCAATTTTTTTTTAAATTCTTTAAAGTTTTTAAGATTTTTTAATTTTAAATTTGCAAATTTTTGAGGTTTTTTGAAGTTTTATTTGCAAATTTTGTTGATTTGTTTTGCAAACTTTTTGAGTTTTGTTTCACTTTTTTGTCAATTTTTAAATTGTTATTTTTAACTTTTTTAATTTTTTGCAAATTTTGAATCTTTTTTCAATTTTTAAATCTTTTTAAAAATTGTTTTAAATATTTTTAAATTTATTTGAATTTTTTTAAATTTTATTTGAATTTTTAAATCTTTTATTTCAGTTTTTTATAATTTTAAAAAATTGTTCTGAATTTTTTAAAATTTTTAAAAATTCTTTGAGTTTTTTTAAATTTTTTAAAATTGTTTTTAATTTTTTGAATATTTTTGAATTTTTAAAATTTTTTTTGAATTTTTAAAATTCTTAATTTCAACTTTGTTTCAACCTTTTTTATCTCAACTTTTTTCAATATAAAATTTGTATTTGTTGCAATTTTATTTATTTATGTTTAAAGCTCATCAAAAATTTTAATTAATTATTTTTATCTTTTGTTTAATTCAAAAAAAAGTTCTGTTGTAAAGTTGTACAAAAATACGAATTTTAATCCAGTATAAAGGTAGAGTTGATGCTGGTCCAGGTGTGTAAATCCATGAGAATTTTTCAACTATTTTTATGGCAACTTTTTTCACTTTTTTTTTCTTAACAATTATTCAACATTAAAACCTAATTTTATACTTCACAATTCATCACAATGTGCTTTTTGGCTTCTTTTTTTATTTTCTTTTTTTTTGCCGCTTCTTTCACTTTTTTTTTTCTTTCTTATTTGTTGCTCTTATTGCATTTAGTGCTTTCGCTTTTACTTTTTTTATTTCTTTTTTTCTTTCTTTTTTTGGACTTTTGAAAGAGAAAATTTTATCACAAAAAATAAAAAATGTAAATTTTTTTTGGTTCACTTTTGATTGTGGCTGCGGACTTGTTTTTTTTGGGGTATTTGGGTAATTGGGTTGAGTTGATCTCACGTGGTCTTTAAACTTGAAATTTTTGTTTGGTTTTTTGAAATTTTTTAGGTTTTTCAAATTTGTTTTTTATGAATTTTTAAGTTTTTTATTTGAATTTTTAAGTTTTTTTCTACTTTTTTTCAACTTTTTTCAACTTTTTTCAATTTTTTAAATTTGTTGAAATTGTTTTGAATTTTTTAAAAATTGTTTTCAACTTTTTTCAATTTTTAAATTTTATTAAAATTTGTTTTTAAATTTTATTTCAATTTTTAAACTTTTTTTTAAGTTTTATTTCAATTTTTAAACTTTTTTTTAAGTTTTATTTCAATTTTTTAAATTTATTGAAATTGTTTTAAACTTTTTTTCTTATCAATTTTTAAGTTTTATTCAATTTTAAAACTTTTCAAATTTTTTTAAATTTTATTTCAATTTTTAAACTTTTTTTTCAACTTTTTTAAATTTGTTTTTAAAAATTCTTGTTTTTTTAAACTTTTTTAAATATTGTCGGCTTTTCACAATTTTCAATTTTTCCTCTCAATTTTCCTCACTTTATTTACAAATATTTTCCTCCGAAAAATGGCACAAAAAATTGAGAAAATTTAATTTTTAAAAATTATTTATTTAAAAATAGTCGTTATCAAGTCTAGTGATTGTTATCACCAAAAAAGTGCTTTTAAATTTTAATTTTGACTATTTTTGCGACACAAAAGTCAGCACATTGACTGAACTCGACGAATGTTTCTCGTAAACTGAGAGAGAATTTGTAAACTTTTTTTTATTTTTTGTTTTCCGTGTTTTTTTTTGTGAATTGAAAAAAACAAGTCGAAATGAGCTTTTTGAGACTTGAGTCGAGACTCTCTTGGAGAGGAACTGATGCAAGCTTTGAGGTTTTGAGAGAAGTTTGAGCTTTGAGAGAACGGAAATATTCTTGACAATGTTGCTTATTTTGTCTGTTTTGTGTGTTATTGTGGGTGAAGGTGAGGATTTACGGAAGGAAGTGAAATTGAAATTTGAAATTTGAAGCTTTTGTGATGACTTTTTTGGGAATTTTTGTCAGTTTTTCAGATTTTAGAGACTTTTTTAGAATTTTTTCAAGTTTTCTGATTTTTAAAAAAATTTTTGAATTTTTTTTTTTAAGATTTTTAATTTTTTTAAATTTTTTTTATTTTTCAAATTTTTAAATTTTCAAATGTTTTTAAACTTTTTTAATTTTTTTTAATTTTGAATTTTGATTCTTTTTTTTATTTTTTTTTAAACTCTTAAATTTAATATAATTTTTTTTTTAAATTCTTTTAAAATATTAAAAATTCTAATTCGTTTTTAACAAATTTCAAATTGTTTTTAATTTTGAATGTTTTCGTTGAATTGAAATGAAATGAAATTAAAATGTTTAAATTTTAATAATTTCAAATTATAAAATTGTTTAATTTTTCTTAAAGTTTTCAGATTTATTAAATTTTATTCTTAATTTTTAAGCATTTTTTAAATTTTGAATTGAATTTCTTTAACTTTTATTAAATTTTGCAATTTTTTTTTTAAATTTTAAAAATTTCAATTTCAAAGTTCAATTTTTTAATTTTTTAACTATCTCAAAATTTCCCAACAATTCCTAAATTCTATTTCAATTTTCAATTTTCCCACTCCCCAAAAATTCCCAATAAAAAGCCACGCCACTCTTCATTTCCATCCAAATGATCCCCCTAAGAACAGCAATAGAACAATAGACCAAAAAAAAAAAGAAAATTCGAATTGACGTCAATGGCCCGGATGGTATTTTTCCACAAAATTTTCCTTTCTTATTTTCCCACTTTTTTTTTCCATTTCCATCATGACCGTCCGTACATGTGCGGATCATAAATTTTCAACAAGCTTTCGGCAACAACAGTCAAAACTTGACCTTTTTCCTACAACAACAACAACAACAACAACGAATTTTCCTCTCATTTTCCGGAAAATGTTGAGAGTAAGCAGCCCACAGACGTAGGCGGGAAAATGTCGCGTGGCATTAAATTTTGATGGAAATTCTTGCGAAAATTTTCAACTTTTTTTTTTTTTATTTGATTTTCGTCACGTCAAAAAAAAAAAAGAAATTTTTTTTTTTGTACTTTGAGCTTTTCTGAGAAAATCATGAAGCATGTGCAGTCGTAATTGCGGGACTCGTGCTGGAGATGAGCAACTTTTTTTTTGTTTGTTTGTTTTTTTTTTATCAGCTTTTTTATGAGGAAAAAGGAAGTTTTTTTGTGGCTTTTTTGAGGGAAATTCGTGAGATTCTTTTTGAGAATTTTTGAAGGTTTTTTGTCGATTTTGTCAAGTTTTAAGGATGAAGACATGAACTTGAGTTGCTGTGACTGAATGTCTAGTAAACTTAGACTTTTTATATTCAATTTTGTTGAAATAATTCAAAAAATTTTCAAATTTTTGGCAAAATTAATCAAAAAAAGATTTAAAAAAATTGAAAAATAAATTAAAGAAATTCAATAAAATTTTAAAATTTTTTGAATTTTTAAAAATAAAATTTGAAATTAAAATTTTAATAAAAATTAAAATTTAAAAATTTTTAAAATTTATTTAATTTAAATCTTTGAATTTTCTTAATATTTTAAAATTAAATTTAAGAAATTTTAAAATTTAAAAAATAGAAGAAATTTAAAATTTTTATCCAATTTACTAATCCATTAATTACCCCAAAAAAGAGTCAATTCCGCATCAAATTTTGCCAATTGCGACAGTCGAGTCGAGAAACGAAAACTTAAAAACAACGTCATTTATTTGTATTTTTCAACCTTGAACTTCTCATTTCATTTTTGTTGTTTGGTTGAATCATTTTGAGGGATGATTTTTCGTAATTCAAATAGAAAATGATGAAAGCTTTTAGATTTTTTGTGAAATTTTTCATTAATACTTTGGTGGAAAATTTATAGAAAATAAATATAAAATGTAAAATTTTCTTTCAATTTCTTTTTATTTTTCTTTTGACTTTTTAAATTTCATTTTTAAATTCTTTAAATATTTTGATATTTTTCAAAATTTTTTTATTTTTTGAATTCTTTAAATGTTTCAATTTTTAGAAAATTTGAATTTTTAAAAATTTATTTTTCTTTTTAAATGTTTAAAATTTATTTTTAAAAATTTTTTATCATTTTTAAAATTGAATTTAAAAGTTTTTAATTTCCTTTAATATTTTTATAATTTAAAAAATACTTCAAAAATCCTTAAAATTTTCCTTGCAATTTTATCCAGTTAAATTCAAATTTCAATTACTTCATCTCAAGCTATTAGCCGCAACATTCCTTCCAACGGTTTTTAAAAATTCAAATTTATCCACACACAAAAGTGTGGCTTTTTCCCGCCAGATGGCAAAGCACGCAATTGTGGAGATTTTTTTACTTTTTCTCCACTTAGCTTTTTTTGTTGTGCTTTGCTGACTTTTTTTCAATTTTATTTACTTTGAGATTACTTTGTAAATTATGTAATTGTATTTGTGAAAAGATTTTTTTTTGTAATTTTTATGGCAGTTAAAATTGAGATTTTTGAAATTGTGATTTTTTTATATTTTTTATAATTTTTTTGAATTATTTTAATAAATTTAAATTTGAAATTTTTAAAAAATTGAATTTTTATTTTTAAATTTAATTTTGAAATTTCAACTTTTTAATTTTGAACTTTAAATTTTAAAATTTAATTTTTGATAAATTTTGTGAAATTTAAAATCTAAAATTCAATTTTTTAAATTTTTATTAAATTTTCTAAAATAAAAAATTCATTTTAAAGTCCATAAAAATTGTTTACAAAAATTTCACAATTTTTCCAAATTATTTCAAATTTGTCAACAATTTTTCCCGACCGCAATTTTCAATTTAGTTCAAATCATGACTTTTTTATTTGTCACCAAAATTAAGTTTCTAATTTTAAAAATTATTTTTGTATGCAAAAAAGTCGTGAATTTAATTTTTATTTTCTTTCAATAATTTTCACGTCGAGGACGTCCAGCTTTTTGGGGTCAGCTTTTAGTTCCATTAAATTTAACTGCATTGTTATAATTAATTCACTTTTATTGTTCCTATAATCAGTTAATTCGTGATAAATTTCAAGGAATTTTTTTTTAGCTTTTTTTAAAACCTAAATTTTCATATTTTTTATTATTGGACTGGAATTGGATGTTTATTGGAGTTAATTTCATGAATTTTCGTGACTTTGGGGTAGATAAGGGTCTTAATAAGGTGAAATTTGATAAGAAAATTGTGGAAAATTGTGGAAAATTGTGGAAAATTCAGTGAATTTTATAGTCTAATTTTCAATTTTTGTAGGAATTTTCAAGCATAAAAATGGACCCAAATCAGCCATGATAGCCATTTTAGAGCAATTTTGAGTAATGAGGGGTGATATGGATGGGGTAGGAGGTGTTTATGGCATATGAGGACCCCCCACACCCCTCAAATGGGTTAATATTGTGTATAAGGCTGTATTTCATCATTAATTGCAGTCTGCAGTCTATATGCAGGCTTTGCATGTCCAATTACACAAACTGCATCCCAATACCCCCCAATTCCCATTCCAGACACTCATAATTACCCCCTAAATCATCAAATTACCAACAAATAATCAAAACCTGAAGTCAACGACGTCAATTAACCCCGACAGCCCGTCCATTAATCTCTGACACAACTCATTAAAAGTCAATTCCCGAAAATTACACCCCAAAAAAAATCCAGCAAGTCACATTTGACCCAAATTTTTTCATATTTTTCCCTTAATTTTCCCACGATTTTCCACATAAAAATTATGAAGGCACAGAAATTTTTCCCCGGTACACGAAAAAAAAGGGAAAATTCTGAGCTGATTTTCCATGTATTTGTGTGGATTTATTTTTTCTTCCCAACCCCCACACAAACTTCCATGTACTCAATTATTTTATGTGCTGAGGTCGTTCAACTTTGAACTTTTACAATCTGATATAGAATAGAACATGAGCATTGAAATGTGCATGCACACATACCAATGGAGAGATTATGTGTTAGATTGAGAAATAGAAATGACGTCAATGAACATCCATGAACTGCAATGTTGATGGAGTTTGTGGGAATTGAATGGATTTTAACCTCAAAATTCTGAATTTAACCTCAAAATTTGGAAATTTAACCTCAAAATTTGGGAATTTTACCTCAAAATTTGTAAATTTAACCTCAAAATTTGGGAACTTAACCTCAAAAAAGAAGACATAACCTCAAAATTGAAGACAAAACCCTAAAATTTGGGAATCTTACCTCAATTTTTGGCCCATTACCTCAAAATTGGAAACATAACCTCAAATTTTAGCAAAGACCTTTGGGAATTTTATCTTAAAATCTGGCAAAATAACCTCAAAATTGGGAATATAACCACAAATTTTTGGAACATAACCTCAAAATTCTGGAACATAACCTCAAAATTTGACAAAATATCCTCAAAGTGTGAAAAATAACCTCAAAATTTGACAAAATAACTTCAAAATTTGTCAAAATAACCTCAAAACAGCAGACATAACCTCAAAATAATCAACATAACCTCAAAAAATACCCAGCCATAGTCAATCAAATAGGCTGACAACCTTCAATTAAACGCTCTCTCAATTGCAATTCACCACACATTGTGTGCGCGCCATGTCCGCACACAAAGACTTGATATATTCACAGACACATCTAGCCACAACAGAAATCTATCTAGTCGCTCGCATGTATGTATGAAAAATTGTACAATTTTATCTACATCTATTACGCTCATACATTCGCTCATTGCTTTGCTGACCTACTTTCACGTTATGTGTCGTACAAGGGGAAACAAATGGTTCAATGAACTCAGGCAAGTGATTTGATTTGTGTGTGGACCCAGAGCAGACTTGACTTGATTTTTTTTTTGGCATATGACCTTTTTTTGGGGAATTATGTGATTAAATTTGAAAATTTAAATTAATTTCAATTTTAATTTTTTTTTTTTTTATTTTTAAAAAAAAATTTTTTTTTTAAATTTTTTAATTTTTTAAAAATTAATTTGAATTGATTGAAATAATTTCAATTTTTAAATTTTAATTTCAATATTTTAAAATTAATTTCAATTTTTTTTTAATTATTTTTCAATTTTTTAAAACTATTTCAATTTTAAAAATTATTTTAAATTATTTAAAATTGTTTTAAATTTTTTAATATTTTATTTCAAATTTTTTAAAATTATTTCAATTTTTTAAAATTAAATTTCAATTTTTTAAATTTTTTTCAATTTTATAAATTTTAATTTCAATTTTCTTCAATTTTTTTAATTTTTTAAAATTTGTTTAAATTTATTTCAATTTATTTTCAATTAAATTGCAATATTATTTCAAATTTTTCAATTTTATTTTAATTGTTTTAAATTTTTTAAAAATTATTTAAATTATTTGAATTTTTAAATACTCATTTTCAACATTAAAAACCTATTTTAAACCCTTTTTTTGATGACAATAATTAAATTTAAAAAAATCTCAATTCCGCAAAAATCAAAAGAAAAAGTCGCAAAAAAAGCACAAAAAAAAAGTAAAACAATTTTTTTGAGGTTATCGCAAAGGCGCAAAAAACGTGACAGGAAATTGAAGAAAAAAGAAAAAAAAAAGACTTCAAGTTTCGCTTTCTATTGAAATTGTTTTTTTGCTTTTTATTTCTTCATTTTTCATTCATTTTCAGTTGAATTTAAAACTTAATTAATTAGTGCAATATTCAGCCTTTTAATGGCTTTTTTTAAATAGGTTTTAAAAACAGGCATGATGTCTTGATCACGACTGGAATTGTTGTTGATTGCAGTTAAAAATATTGAGGTGAATTTTATTATTTTTTTTTTTATTTTTTGAGGTTATGTGCTATTTTTTGGAAATTTAATTAAAGGTTTTTAATTATTTTAATTTTAAAAAATTGAAATAAAATTTAAAAAATTCAAATTTAAAAGAATTTCAAATCCAAAAAATTCCCAATTTTTCCCTCCATTTTCCTAACCTCAAAATTTCCATATTTTTCCCTCCATTTATCGCCATTCTCCTTCATGCTATTCCTTGATATTAAAATATAGTCACACTATACACACACTATTAATTCATTTATTATTTTCAATTCATTTCAATGACGAAACTGACCCAATTCGAGTTCGTCGACATGAACGAAGTCGCTTGACTGTAGAGCAATTGCTTAGAGCGCATTCACATTCACATTTTGTATATTGTTGTTGCTTTGGCTTTTTCTTTTTGCTTTTTTGCCTTTTGGTGCCCTCGACATCCATAATAATGAAGTTATTTAACTGTTTCATACAGTGAGTGAGTGAGTGAGATGGAGAGATAGAGAGAATTGCAACAACAACAAAAAATGGCAAAAAGTTATGAGAAAATTAATGTGAATTGAGATTTGAGTAAAGGTTGTAATGAAGGGAGTTGAGCAGAAGGTAGGGGGAGGGGGTATGGGGGTGTATGAGGTTGTATGTTACGTCCGGATTGAAATTTGATGAGATTTTGAGCATTTTCAGCAGTTTGTTGCACTTCAACCTGATTAATGAAGCATATTTTGACATTTTAGACTTGACACCCACCCAGGTGTCCTCTTATAGACCCCAAAATAAAGCAAAATATTGAAGAAATGTGCAATTAAATTGTAGTATGTATTGCACACCCTTTTTGATCTTTTAACAGTTTTTAAGATTTATTTATGAATTAAAATTGAGATTTTCTTAAAAAAATCTTCAATTTTTTGTCACCTAACCTCAAAATTTTGATACATAACCTCAAAATTTTGCAACATAACCTCAAAAATTTTCAAAATTCTAACCTAAAAAACTTCAAATTTCCCAAAAATCCCCAACATCAACAGCAGCAAGATAGCAAAAAAAGACTACAATTTTTAAGCACATTACTCAGTCTCCTCTCAACTGACAATCGACTTCACAATCTGTACATACATCCATACATACATACAGCACATCCAACCAACAAACAACAACAACATGATACAAAATTGACCTACATTTTTATTCAGTTCGAATATTGTGAATTCGTATACAGCACAAAATGCAAAAAAAGCCTATTAGTTCATACTTTATGCTTTACTCATGTCTCGTACACAACTACAACAACAACTATGACTATGGCATACATATACATCCATAAGAGTACATAAGCAGCAGGTCATCGAACTGTCTCATGGACATTATTGTGTGTTATACAATCAGCTATAGCTGCGTGACTCTCTTTTTTTTGGTGCTGTGTAAAAATTATGCGAGATTATCATAAATAATTATCAACGTCGTGAGAGACATTGTGACTTGACTGACTTGCTGCCTGCTTTTTTTTTACACCACAATTTTCTCTTTCACTTTCTAAATTTTTTTTGTTGTTGTTGTTGTTGGGCTTTGTGAAAGGGTTTATGAACTTTTTTGAGGCTGTTTTTTTTTTGGCATGGAGGTGTTGTTGTTGGATTTTGGGAAGTGATTGGATGGTGCTTGGGGATGGATGAGTTGAATTAGTGGAAATTGAGGGGAAATTGGTGGAAATTTTGATTCATAACCTCAAAAATTTGCATCATAACCTCAAAATTTTGCAACATAACCTCAAAATCTTCAAAATTTTGACAGATATTCTTAGAAGATCTAATCTCGGAGGTAGATTTGAAGGGAATTTTGGTGGGAATTGATGGAAATTGGGTGGAATTTGACGGGATTTGAAGGATTTTGGTGCATTTTGGTGGATTTTGAGGTTATGGTTGGGGTTAAGAAAATGTTGAAGGCAGTCAGCCCAAAATTCCCACATCTAGTCCAATATTTTATTACATTTAATGTTCATTTTTGACAAAATCCATTCAATAATTCAAGATTTACAATATTTAATCCAAAATCGGACTTAACCTCAAAACAGACAATTAAGCATGCTCCCCCATATGACCCTCCTTAATCAAATCATGACCACTATCCCTAACCATGCTCCCATGTCTGTTTCAGGTCTATATAGTAAATAAATAAGACTTAAACTCACCATCTCGGCTCATACCGACAGCAATACATTTCTTTAGTCGACAATATTGACAACGGTTACGGTTGACTCGCTGAATCATGCATTGTTGATTCTTTGTGCATGGACGATACTGAATTTTTTGTTGAATTGATCGACGGAAGAAGCCCTGAAATTGGATATAAAAATGGTAAAAAAAATTGATTAGTTTTTTGTTTGGGGTAAAAATTGGGGAAATTTGGGAAAATTTGGTTGTTTTTTGATGTTTTTCATTGTTTTGCAACAATTTTTAATGTTTTTAGTTGTTTTTTGATGTGTTTTAAATATTTTTGATGCTTTGCAACGTTTTTTTGGTGCTTTTTAATGTTTTTTGATGTTTTTTTGATTGCTCTTTAATGTTTTTATGATGTTTTTTGATGTTTTTTGACATTCTTATTGAAGATTATTTATGAATCTATAGAAATACTGGACAATCTGCGTGCCGCGGTACTCAATTGTGCCTCAAAACTCAAAGTTGGCTCAGATTTTGTATGAAAAAGTCAACTACGAGGTCTGATTTAATAAAACAAATGTGTTATAGGAGTTATACTTGATTATAGAATTTGAAAAATTATGAAAATGAACAAAAATCCGAAAATTATCAAATTTTCCATTAAAATTGTCAATTTTTCATCACAATTATTGTCAAAAAAGTCTTAAAAATTCGCAATTTTCTTCAATTTTGTACAATTTTGTCTTAATTTTATCCAAAATTGACAACCAAAACCCTCAATTATTCCCAATAACCCCAAACTCCCTCATATCCCTCTCTAAGTTTCCACAAAATGAAAGGAAAATTCATTCATTTCACAATTTTTCATCTCACTTTTATTTTTTTCTATAATTTCAATTTTTTTACTTCACGTTGATTACGCAAGTAAAGTGAAAAGTTTCTTTTTCTTTTTCTTTTCATTTCGTGTGTGTTAATTTTTTTATACACAATTTTTTTTTGTGTTTTCGAGTCATTCACCTCTGTTATGAATTATTTGGACGTGACAATGGGGCTTATATACAGTCTGTATTGTTAATAATGTTGTGATGTAAAAAGTTGGTAATTTTTTTTATTTTTTGGGGTCATTTTGCATCCGTGAAGGGAGATTTTTGAGGTTTTTGATTGATTTTGAGTGGATTTTGGGGTTTTTTGATGGAATTTGTGTCGGATTTTTTAGAATTTTGATGGATTTTGAAGAATTTGAAAGAATTTTTGGAGAATTCGAAAAAAAAGCTAAAATTCCTCCAAAAAAGACTCAAAATTCTCCAAAATTTTCAACAAAAAATCAGAAAAAATTGGAAAAAATTCAGAAAAATTTGGAAAAAATTAGCAAAAATTCCAAAAAAAAAACCCCAAAACTCCCCTAAATTCCCCTCAATTTCCTCCATCAAATTCACCGCCAAAACCTCCCAAAATCCATAAAATAACAATTTTTAAAAAGCGAAAGTGAAACTTTTTTTTTTCTCTTCTTTTTTTCTTAAACTTCTTCTTTCCACTCATATTTATTTATTGCGACTTCCATTCACACATCTCGCACACATCAAGAGTAAAAAAAAAATATTGCGTAAATTTGCTTCATTGTTTAAACTTTCTTCGAATCCATCAAAAAAATTGTGAATTATTTTTCAGTTCATTGCTCATAAATTGAACAATAAAATTGAGTTTTGGCATTGTTTTTTTTTTTGTGGGGTCTGGTTGGATGTGATATAGTTGAGTGAGTTTTGGGTATGGTGGAATTGAGGTTGAGATGGATGAGATTATGAAAGAAAGTGAAATTGAGTCAAAAATGAGGGAATTTTGGGGGTTTTGGGGGGTTTTGAGGAGTTTTTGAGGTTATGTTGGGGTTGTGGGTGCTGAGGGGGATGACATGGGGTACTGGGTATGGGATTAAATTGCTTAAATCAGCCATAAAGTCACTGAATCCCAAAACTAGCCGTCAATCTCTAAAAACCCCTCAAAACCCCCCAAAACCCCTCAAAATTCCCTCAAAAATCCTTCAAAAATTCACATTTTTTCCCACCCATTTTCGTACAAAAAAATAGAAACTATTTCATCAACATAAGCAGCAACAGCAGCGAAACATTGAGCGAATCACACACACATACACAACAAGATTGTGAGGCAAATGAACCTTAAGTGGAGCAAAGTTGTTTTCATCATAAGCTCAAAAAAAAAGAAGAAAAAAAAATTACAATTTTTTCTTACGAATATGCGGAGTAAGTGAGAGGGCTGAGTAGTGAGCAAGCATAAGACTGTGTGTGAGATGGGTGGACTGAGTAAGAGTTGGGATTGAGATTGTGTGGATTTTTTGTGAATGAAATTAAATTTTTGAATTTTAAATTTGAAATTGGGAATTTTTTAAAATTTTTAAATTCGTTGATTTTTGATGAATTTTTGTAAATTTTGATTCAAATTTGAAATTTTTTTAAATTTGAATATTTTGTTAAAATTAAAACTTTTTAATGAATTTGAATCTTTTAATTTTAAATTAATTAAATTTGAAAATTGTCAAAAAATTGATTTAATTTCAAATTTTTTAGTAGAAATTTCAAGTTTAAAAGTTTAAAAATTCAAAAATAAAGAATTTTAATAAAATTTCCAGAATTGAATTGAAATTAATTTAAAAACACTTTTAAAAAGTTTAAAAATTTTTAAAACAGTCTTAAAAACTTTTAAAAAATTTTAAATAAATTTAGAAAATAAATTAAAAAATTTTGAGAATGTTTAAAAATTTTTTTTAATTTCAAAAAATTTATAAAGTTGAAAAATTTCAATATTTCCAAATAAATTCAATAATTTTCCTCCCAAAATTCCCACAAAAAATCTAAATTTTTCCTCAAATATTTTTCATTTTTTTTTTCTAAGTTGAATATGGAATGAAAAGTCATTAAAAAAAAAAGCCAGAAAATGTCGAAATGAGTTAGAAAAATTTTCTTAAAAATTTGCGTAATATTTTCTACAAAATATACAAAAAAAAAGCACAGCAGCCATTAAGCCAGCAGCCAATATTGCATATGTGTGTGCAAAATCTAAACAATTATTTATTATTATTTCATAGTTACAAGATATATAAATTGAGAGAGTGAGAAGGAGAGAGAGAGAGGCACATTTGCACAATCTAACAAGTCGTCGTCATTTTTCTACAATCGCTTAGGTTCAACGAACTCACTCAATGATTCAATGTGCGATTTTTTTTTCTTTTTTTTTATTTCTTCATAATTTTTTTTTTCTATTTTTTCCATATTATTATGAGTATTTTTGGGTCTGTGTGTGATTGTGACTGTACGATGTAAATGTACGAATAGATTTTGAAATGAAAATTGAGATTGTTTTGAGATTTTTCACAATTTTTTCAATTTTTCAATATTTTCAATTTTTAAATCTTTAAATTTTTTCTAAATTTTTTTAAATTTTAGAAATTTATCAGTTTTTTTCTAAAATATTTTTAGGTCTTTTTTTAAATCTTGTGTTATTTATTTTAAAAAATTTAAAAATTTTTAACGATTTTTTTAAATTTTTAAAATTTAAAAGATTTAATTTCAATTTTCCGTTGAATTTTCTGAATTTATTTTAAAAATTTTCAAATTTTCTTCAAATTCTAAATTTCAGTCTTAAAATTTTTTGCGTCTTAACCTAAAAATTCACTACAATTCCATGTAACCTCAACCCAATTAAAATCCAATTTTAATCCCATAAAAAATAACTGAATTAACTGAACAAACACACAAAAAAAATATGAAAAAAAGTGACGAAAAATTTGTGTTAATGCGAATTTGTTTCAGTCTTTGTTTTACAATCGTCAACAGACAGGAAAGAATATTAAAAAGTCATTAAATAGTTTTACTGATTTTGATCTTGTTTTGGATAAAATTTTTAAAAATTTCTTAAAATTTAGAGTTTTTGAATTTTTAAAAAAGTTAAAAAATTTATAAAAATTTGGAATTTTGGAATTTGGAATGAAATTTAAATTTTAAAATTTAAAAAAAATTTTAAAATAATTGAAAATATAAAAATTTGAAAATTTAAAAAAAATTGAAAATTTTTAAGAATTTAAAAATTTAAAATTTTTAAAAATTTAAAAATTGAAAATTTTTAAAGATTTAAAAATTAAAAAATTTTAAAAAATTAAAAAAAATTAAAAAAATTTAAAAATTCTAAAAAGTTTTAAAATAATTAAAAATTTGACAAATTTTCAATAGAAAATCAAGAATATAATCCAATAGAGTCTCATATAGCCCTATATACCCCACCATCCCCACTCCTCATTCCCACGTTGCAAAAAATGTTGCACTCCATTCCATTGCACCTAACTGTACAAAAGCTCAAAGCCAAAGACAAATAAAAAGTGCAACACTGGTTCTATTCACTTCCATTCCATAAAAAATCCACTTCAACAGAACCGAAGCAAAAGAAGCAAAAGAAGAAAAGAAAAAAAAATCCATAAAGCTATAAATAACATTTCCAAGGTAAAAGAGCTTAGAATGCTATTCGAGTTCATCGACCCCCCGATCCGATGCTTCCTTCTTTCCCCTCATCTCCCTTCCCCTGATTTATGTTCAATTAAATTCTGTGACTCATGAAAATTTTTTGTTGCTTAACTTTTTTTTCATGTGAATTGACCTAATAAAAATTGATAAAAAAAAATAAATCGGGTGAGTCAGGCTGAGTGAGTCATTGGATATGGATGGTGTGGGGGGTATGGGGGTAACTGGATGGGATGGGTGTTGAATTGGATGTGACTGTTGCTATGATTTTGGGAATTATTGAGTGATTTTTAGTGGAAATTGACACAAAATTGTGACTTTTTTTGCAATTTTGAGTCCTTAGCTTGCTCCAAAGGGGGGTCGGGTGTCACATGGCAACCCCTACCTCATGCAACACCCTCCAAACTCACCACAAAGTCCCTAAAATCCTTCTAAACCCCTCAAAACTCTCAAAATTTACTCTAAAAAAATGAAAAATCACAAAAAATTTTCCACATTTTTTCCTCGCCCACACTTAAATTTCTGCTTTTTCCCTCCTCGCCATAGCTCCGACGTCCTACGTGACATTTTTATGTATTTTTCATATTTCCACTTTTGAAAGTTCAAAGCTCTCGATTTCTATGTGTTTTATTCCCATTCAAGTTTCACCTTCAGTCGAAGCTTTTGCGCTTTAGATAAAATGTTTTGTATCAAAAAAGGAGGTTGAAGGAAGTGGAATGGGACGATGTCATGGCTGATGATGAACGGAATTGGATTGAAGAGTTTAATGAGAATTGTTTAGATTTTGAGATTGAATGGAGAAATTGTTGAAATTTTTTTAAAATTGTTTTACTATAAAGGTTGTTGTAGAGTTGAGATTGGATGTATGGGGGGATTTTGGAGGATGGGGTGGAGTATGGGGTGCATTGGGGTGGGTATGAGGAATTGGAGCATTTTGGGGATACTATGGAGGAATGTCAGATAGTATGAAGTCAATTGTGATGATTTTGAGTGGTATAGAGTCTAGATTTGAAGGATAATCATGAATATGGTCATATATTGTAGTTTATAGCTGTTAAATTGCTCTAAAACTGATTTTAGTCAAGATTGTAAGCAAATGAAGCTATAATCAGCTAATATCTTGACTTAGTGAGGATAAAGACACCCTCAGGCATCCCATATGAGTGACTATGGCTGACTAAGTGTCTCAGATGATCAAGTAATACAATAAAGCAGCTTTAAGTCAATCTAAGTTCATATTAGACTACATTAGAGCTTAATAAGGACTATAATAGACAAATTAATGATTATAGAATCTACAAGCTTGATATTAATCCTCAATATTGAGTATCTAGGCTTTGTCTTTGATTTTATAGTTGACATTATCCCTTAAACTAATGATAGACAACGTCTATTGCCCCACAGTACACCTTAGTGGTAAATTACGACTGAAACAGCACAAGACATGCAGTTCATAGCATTTTAGGATTGTCTTGCAGTTTCATATCCATTTTGAGGTTAGAATATGGAAAATCGTAATTTTTCCGAGGTAAATGTTCATTAATTATCAATTTTTTTATATTTCTATCTTAATTTTGAGGTAAAGATTCAAAAAAACAACAATTTTGAAATTTTCCAACAAAATTTTTGAGGTTAGAATATGGAAAATCGTGATTTTTCCGGGGTTAATGTCCCTCAATTAATAATTTTTTTACATTTTATCTAACATTTTGAGGTAAAGATTGCCCACAATTGTCCAAAACTCATCCACCTCAATCCCAACTCCTTCAACACTTCATCAACCATTCATACACTTCCTCTACTAACTCCATATCCCCAGCTACCATCAAATATTCATCATCATACATCCTCAAACCACTGCAAACAACAAGAAATCTCATCACAGCAACCCCCAGAAAAAGCTAAAAAAGAATATCCAACATCATGACACAGAAACAAGAAATTTCTCCTTCAAAAAGTTCATTCAACCTTTTTTTCAGTTCGACCTTCCTGATTTTTTTGCTCAATTCTACAACATTTTATGCTACTGCACTTTTGCAGCATGTATACTTTGTAAGTTTAATCTCTTCATAACCTCAATAATGTCTGTGCTTTACACTCATCCCATCCATACCACCCAACAAATGCATAGTTTCGTCCTTACAACTACAACTGTATCCAAAACATTGACGTCATCTCGTTGCTGATTTGTAACATAAAAAAATGGTAATGCAATTTGGATATTCATGTCAATAAACTCTGAGTGGAATGGAAACCTTCAAAAAAATTATTAGAAATTTTTGTAGTTTCGTGTCGAATGGCAGAATTGGTAATGAAATAAAAATGGTCTATAATTATTGTTGTTTGATGGATGGCAAAGAGGAAGGATTATGGAAAATATTGAGGTTATGTTTTGGTGGGAAAATTGGAAAATTTGTTGTTCTGGGGTCAAAGAACTTGGAAATTTGTGGAGGAAGTTTGGATTTTCTGTGGGGCAATTTTTGAGTAACATTTAGATTTTTCCCAATTTTTTTGAGGTTAGAATGTGGAAAATCGCGAATTTTCCGGGGTAAATATCCCTAAATTATCAATTTTTTTAGATTTTTCTCTAAATTGTGAGAAATAGATTCAAAAAAACATAACAACTGTGAAATTTTCCACAAAATATTGAGGTTAGAATATGGAAAATCGTGATTTTTCCGGGGTTAATGTCCCTAAATTAATAATTTTTTTACATTTTATTTAAGATTTTGAGATAAAGATGCAAAAAAACATACAAATTTTCCAATTTTCCACAAATTTTGAGGTTAGAATATGGAAAATCGCGATTTTTCCGAGGTTAATGTCCTTAGATTGTCAATTTTTTTGAATTTCTGTTTAAAATTTTTTTGTTAGGTTTCAAAAATGATATCAAAATTTTTACAAATTTTGAGGTTAGAATTTTAAAAATGGCGGTTTTTTTGCTTTGGAATTTTTTTAATAAATTCTCAATTTTGTCAGCAAAAATAGCGAATTTTAATAGAAAATTTTCAATATTTTGAGGTTATGTCCCCTTAACAACCCTTCAGACACCCAAATAACCCCAAAAATCAACTCATCAGATATACAACTTACATTATTTTCCTTAAAATTCTCCTCCAATTGCCAACACAACTCATCAATATGATCCTTATGATGATCCTTATTATCACAAACCTCATCATCATCCTCATCATCACATCCCGAATCATTAGCGCATTCACAATTAAATTCACCATCACTTGGTGTACCACTTGATGAGGATGACGATCCAGGCTCAGTACCCGAATCATCCTCACCACCCGACGAACATTTTTTCTCATATTTTCCCAATAATCGTCTCTTTTTCGTCCAACGACGTGGCTCGTCAAGGATCAGCACATCATCATCATCGCTCGCATCCACAGCACTGCCATTCTTTTGTACTGTCGTTTGTTGACATTGTGATTGTTGGGCACGTTTGGCCGCATGACGGTGTGATGATGGTACGATGGTTGATGTGGTGGATGGAAGGACAATTGGCTTTGATTGAAGCATTTGTATGAGGACTGAGTCGGTTTTTTTATTTAAATTTTCCATTTTTTTAATAATTTTTTTTTAAATTCGGAATTAAAATTTTTTAAAATTCTGCAAATTTTTTTTTAAATTAATTTGCGAATTTTTTTAAATATTTTTTAAGACTTAATTTTCAATTTTTTAAGTCTTTTTTGCAGTCTTTTTTTGATATAATTTTTTTTTTAAATAAATTGAAATTTTAAATTTTTTAAATTCTTTAAATTTTTTAACTTTTTATTTCACTTAATTTTAAATTAATTTTTTATCACCATTAATTGATTGAATTTAATTTTTTTTTGATATATTTTGGCGGGATTTTTTACTTAAATTTAACTTTTTTTTAAAAAAGTTTTTTAAATTTGAACTTTTTTTTAAATAATTTTTAGTTCCTTTAATTTGAACACATTTGAAGTTTTTTAGTTCCTTTTTTTCAAATTTATTTTAGTCTCTTTTTTCACAATATTTTTTAAATATTTTTTTTTCACATGCTTTTTAAAAATAAAATAAAATTTTTTTTAATAATTTTTTTAAATATTTTTCCGCATTCAAAATTTCGATGTCATCGCGTTGATGTTTTGATTGTGACTGAAGTAAACTGTTTTTTTATTTTATTTTGAACATAGTCAGCATGTGAGGAAATTGAGGCAGTTGGAGAAGCAGCATGTGGATGTGTTGGTAAGGCAGACTATAAAGTCATGAGACTGTATATAAGGAATAAGTTTGAGAATGTGTTGGAATGAGCAGTTTTGAGAGTCGTGTTGAGGAACTGATGGAGCTACTATGGGGTTGGACTTGTGTGTGTGAGAGGCGATTTGTTGATCAACAAATTGAGACTTTTACTTGAAATTTTGTATGGAAATATTCTAGAAAGGTTCTGGATTCTTATGAGGTTATTGACATTGTTGTGTGAGGAAATATCTCGACTTTTTTTTTGGGGCTGTTTTGTTTTTAAAGTTGGGAAATTTAGGGATTTTTAATGAAAGTTTGATTTTTAAAAAAAAAACTGAATTTTTTGTAAGAAATTTGATTTTTTTATAGAAAAAAATTATTATTATTTAAAAATTGAATTTGTTTTATAAATTTAAATTTTTTTAGGGATTTTAAATTTTTCTTTAAATTTAGAAAAAAAATTAAAACATTTTAAAAGCTTTTTGTGAACTTAAGAAACATCTTTTAAATTTTAAATATTTTTAATGAATTTAAAAACTAATTTTAAAATTTTTAAATTTTTTTAAGAATTTGATAATCAATTTAAGATTATAGAGACAATTTGAAAAATTTAAACGTAGCATTAAACAATTTTAAAACAAAAAATTATGAAAAATTTTAATAAATTTTAAATTTTTAAATTTAAATGAATTTTAAATTTTTAAAGTAAAAATTGCAATTTTAAAATCTTAAAACAATAGTTTTAGAATTTTAATATTATTTTAGAAAATTAAAAAATGTTTAAATTTTTTATTGTAATTTTAAAAGTTTTATATAAATAAGAACAATTTTAAAAATTGTAAGTAATTTTAAAAAATAGAAAACAAATTTAAAGAGTTAAAATAATGTTAAAAACTTGAAATTAATTTGAAAAATAAGAATTTAATTTTGAATAATTCTATAAATTTGTAAGTGAATTTAAAAATTTAAAAACAAATTGAACGAATTTTAAAATTAAATAACTAAATTATTTAAAAAGATTAAAATTAATTTTTTAAAATTTGTTTAAAAATTTAGAAATGTTTTTAAAAAAGCATTAAAAATATTGTTATTAATTTTAAAATATTTCAAATTTTTCCAACTTATAATTTCTAGAATGTTTTAAATTTCAATTTTTAAAACTTGAATTTAAAATCCAAAATTGTCAATTATTAAATTGAAAATTTGCAATTCAATTTCAAAAATAAACAAAATTTATTAAAATTTTTTTTAATTTTTTTTAATTTTTTCAAATTTTTTTTTTAAATTTTTTTAAAATTCCTAAAAATTCAAAACATTTCCCAATCTAAAAACTAATTAAAAATTCGTTCAATTTTCCTCTCAAAAATCTCATTTCACAAAAGATTTTTCCTTGTGATCATTTAAGTTCGTACCGAAATCAGCACACTCAATAATCCTCTCGCAAGTACCCCAACAGTCACACACACACACACACACACACATAGCTCAACTAGTAAATTACACTAGTGTCCCTCAGATCCAAATTGAAATAAAATAAAAATTTAAAAGCGATTGCAAAACTTTTACATAAAAATCCCTCAAACTTTTTTCAATTGTCGACACAAATGTGTGTCTGTATTGGTGTGGGGAGTCTATGGCTGTATGTGTGAGTCACACACAACAACTTGACTTGTGAGTGGAGTTCAATGAACTGAAGGTTATTTTGTTATGCAGCAGCTCCTCGGGTCGTTTCATAATCTGCCACAATCGGACCCAATTGGCTGCCTTTTTGTGGAATTTTTCTCTCTCTCTCTCTCTCTCCCTCTCTCTCACTTTTAAGTTTGTTGGCATTTTTGCATTGAAGTCAATTTATTTATTTTTTTCTAGTATTTTTTTGCAAAATGGCTAATAATAATAATGGCAATATTTGCGTGTTACTGTATATGTTTTACTATGTCTTATTTTTGTGGGTTAGAAATGAAATTATGACTTACAAGTAAATAGTAATGAGTATATTTTGTAGATAAATGTCTTACGGCTTCAAGTGCGACTCTTTTTATTCTTTTTAAATTTAAATGGAATAATGTGCTGTGAATGAGACGTTGCGGATGGGGCTCTATGCTGAATTTTGGTGAATTTTGAGGTTATTTTGGCGAATTTGGAGGTTATTTTCCTCAATTTTGAGGTTATGATTCCAAATTTTGAGGTTATCTTTCCAAACTTTTAGGTTATTTTCCTGTGCTTTGTGGTTATCTTCCTAAATCTTGAGGTTTTCTTTCCGAATTTTTGAGGTTATCTTTTCAAATGTTCCGAAACTTTGAGGTTATAATCCAAAATTTTAAGGTTATGACCCCATATTTTGAGGTTAGGCTTCCAAATTTTGAGGTTATCTTTCCAAATTTTGAGGTTATGTTTCCCAAATTTTGAGGTTTTCTTCCCAAATTTTGAGGTTATGCTCCCCAATTTTGAGGTTATGTTCCTAAACTTTGAGGTTATCTTCCCAAACTTTAAAGTTATCTTTCCAAATTTTGAGGTTATGCTCCCCAATTTTGAGGTTATGTTCCTAAATTTTGAGGTTATTTTGCTGAATTTTGAGGTTAGACTCCCAAACTTTCAGGATATCTTCCCCAACTTTGAGGTTATCTTCCTAAATTTTGAGGTTATGTGCTCTAAACTTTTAGGTTGTGCTCCCTAATTTTGAGGTTATGATCTTAAATTTTGAGGTTTTCTTCCCAAATTTTTAGGTTATGTTCTCTAAACTTTGAGATTATGCTCCAAAATTTTTAGGTTATTTTTCCCAATTTTTGAGGTTATCTTCCTAAACTTTAAGGTTATCTTCCCAAACTTTGAGATTATTTCTCCTAATTTTCAGGTTATAATCCCAAACTTTGAGGTTATGTTGCTTAATTGTGAGGTTATAATCCCAAATTTTGAGGTTATCTTCCCAAATTTTGAGGTTATAATCCTCGATTTTGAGGTTATCTTCCCAAACTTTAAGCTTACGCTCTCAAAATTTCGAGGTTATGTTATCTAATTTTGAGGTTATATCCTCAAACACACAATCTTAAGCCTCACTTAAGCCTCCAGCCAACTAATAATTCATTCATAGATATTCGTAACCATGACGTCTCTCTCTCTCACCATTTCCATATTCATTACATGACTGACTGATTGACTGACTGACTTCTTTTTCTTCCATCCAATTCCTCAATAATTTTACTCTTTCTCTCCAATATCATCATAAGTACGAAAAAATAATACGAAATTTCTCGAACACCATCAAGTAATTCCTCGACTCAAAGAAGCAAAACGAAAAGAAAGAAAAAAAAAATTATTTTTTTTTTTCAGTTCAGCAGCGCTTCAATTACATGACAAGCAAGCAGCGCAAAGGCGAGCACACAACGACATAAAGTAAAAAAAAAAAATTGTCTCTTGACCCACTTTCAGTTCACCGACATCTTCCGTATGTACTTTATATATAATATTTCTGAGAGTGAGTGAGTGAGAGAGAGAGATAGAGCGAGATGGAATGTCAGTCGAGGGTGAGCGACAAAGGAATTGTAGCATACGTCACTGAAATAGTGCTTTGGCACAGAAACAAAAAAAAAATACAGTACAGAATGTTGCACATTTTGTGCACTGAAGTTGCTGCTGCTGCTGCTGTATATATGCATCAAGGATGAAGGATAATCGAACGTTCATGCAGCGAGTTGAAGGATATTGGAATGAATTGATGTTGTTCTTGTTTTTTTCTTTCTCAATTTGCCATTATCATTGAGAGTAAGTATCGGGGATTGAATGGGAGTGCAGGTGTGGGCAACCTGTGGGACATGACCCAATATTCTTGCAATTTTGAGGTTATTTTGCTATTAAATGAATGATTTTCTAGAGGTAAAGAGTGCAAAACCTCAAAAAAAGGTTGAGCAGCTCTGGATTAAGCACTGAACATTGAGGGTAAAATGGATGTGGCACATGGCAAAGTAAATAAAATATAAAATATTGAGAATTAATTTAGAAATGATAAATTTAATTGAAATTGCATGGAATTTTTGAGGTTATGCAAATGTTTTTTTTAAATAATTTTAACGATTTTTAATTTTTTTAAATTGCAATTAAAAAATTGGAAACATTTAAAATAATAATTTTAAAATTTAAATGTTTAAATTGAATTAAAATTTTTAAACTTGATTTTAATTTTTAAAATTTAATTTAAATTGATTTTAAATTTTTTTTAAATTGAATTTAAATTTTTAAAATTGAATTTAAATTTTTTAAAATTCAGTTTTAAAATTTTAAATTCTTAATTTTAAATTTTTAAAATTAAATTTTAGTTTCAAAATTTAGTTATTTTTAATATTCAATTTCAATTTTTTTAAATTTTTTAATTTTTAAATTTTAATTTAAATTTCTAAAATTCATTTTTTAATTTTAAAAATTCAATTTTATATTTTTAAATTCATTTTTTAATTTTAAAAATTCAATTTTAAATTTTAAAATTCATTTTTCAATTTTAAAATTCAATTTTAATTTTTAAAATTTTTGAAATTTATTTTAATTTTTAAAATTTATAAAATTCAATTTTAAATTTTCAAAATTGAATTAAATATTTTAAAATTCAATTTAAGCTTTAAAAATTCAAATGTAGTATTTAAAAATTCAATTTAATTCAATATTCAATTCAAAAAAGTATTCAAAACTATTCAAATGCAGCTCAAAATTCATCAAAATTTCCATTTCATTAATTCACGATTATTTATTTTTTTTGTTCAATTTCTCCATAATCAATTTTTCACTATCAATTTCATCCGACTTTCTTTCTGCATTGTTCATTTTTTTTATTGTTTTTCTTTCACTCAAAATGAATAAAAAAGAAGAAATTTTAATTTTTTTTTGGGTCCCATTCAAAAATATCTTACATAACCTCAAAATAAAAAAAAAAAACTTTCTTTTTTAACTATAGAAAAAATAAAATAAATTTCTTAACACTTTTTCCATTTCAATGATGCGATCTATTTTGTAATAGTTTTTTTTTTTGTTTATTTATTTGTTTACTCATTTTTACTATCATTTATCTGTTCCGATACGAAACTTCTTTACTGCGTTACTGAAGACTAACGAAGAGATGAGAATGAAAAACGAGATGAAAAATAAATGAAAAATAGTTTCAATGTCACGTTCTGTGTGTGTATGTGGATAATATGAACAGATAAAGGTATGATAATAGGCATTAGAAATAGTCAAGCTCAACACCTGACTTAGTGGAAAGGTTTAGACACGATTTGGATGGAATTTTGGGTTCGATTTTGGGATTATTTGAATTTTTTGATTTTTTTTATATTTTTTTGAATTTTTTTAATTTTTTGATTTTTTTTTTCATATTTCTAAATTAATTTTAAATTTTTAAAACTAAATTTTAAATCTTAAAAATTAAATTTGAACTGTAAAATTAAAAATGAATTTTACAATTCAAATCGAATTTTAAAAATTTAAATTGAATTTTAAAATTTAAAATTAAAGTTAAAAAATCAAAATTTGAATTTTAAAAATTTTAAATTGAATTTTAAAAATTAAATGTGAATTTTAAAAATTAAAACTAAATTTTAAAATTTTAAATTGAATTTTAGAAATTGAAAATAAACTTATAAAATTAAAATTTAAATTTAAAAAGTAATAAAATTGAATTTTAAAAAATAATAATAAAATTTTAAAAACTAAAAATTGAATTTTTAAAATTAAAATTGAATTGTTAAAGGTTAAAACTCAACTTTTAAATTTGAAAATTGAAATAAAAAATTGAAAAATCGAATTTAAAATAATAAAATTATTTTAAAAATATTAAAATTTTAATTCAAGTAATTTTTCAAAAACTTTTTTTTTTTCAATTAAAAACCTTCAAAACCCATCAAAATTGAGCTTTTTTCCATTGAACTTTCAATAACGTAAAAAAAAAGAAATAACAAAAAAAAATATCAAACATTGAACCTAATTATTTAACAATGAACAAAATAAAAAAAGAAATAAATTCGACAGTCATTAAAGTCATAATCGTCACAAAAGACCATCCAATGTCAATTTTTAGCCTCACAAAGGACACAACAAATTCAATTAAGTTTAAATTGAATTGGTTGAATTTTGGGGGTTTGGGAGGGATTGAAGAGGGTTAGGGAGGGTTTAATAGGGTTAATGAGGGTTAAGGAGGGTTAGAGAGAGTTAAACTGGGTTAGGGAGGGTTATAGTGGGTTAGATAGGATTAAGGAGGGTTAGGGAGGGTTAGGAGGTTGATTATCAGCCCCACCACCTATCCCCAGCCCCCTACCTCCCCCTACAGCACCAAAACACCCAAATTATCAAGAAAACTCAACAAAATTCATCAAATTTGATCAAAATTGATCAAAATCCCCCAAAATCCACTCAATAATCCCTAAAACCTCATAATTTATCCCCCGCAATCTACAGTCAACCCACGCACACATCCACACATCCCACATTCTCACTCAAATCGCAAAATCATCAAGAATTTCCGTTTCTCTCTTCTTTATTATTTTTTTTATCAAAACCTAACGCAAAGTCACATGACTTAAAATTATTATTGAGGCCTTTATCACACAGCAGCAGCAAGCAGCACAGCACAGCCCACACAGAGCTTTGCAGAGAGAAAAGTGTCAAGTTGTAGAAATAAAGCAAGTCAGTCGTACGATTAATAAACATAACATAACATGTATGAAGTCCTATAAACTATGATGATGATGATGATGATGATGTGAACAGCAACTGATGTGAGTAGAGCGCGTATAAAGATCCCTGACATCATCGACTGACCCACTTTGAGTTCGTCGCGCCGTAAAAAAAAAACTTTTAAATTAAAGTCGATATTTTTTTTTATTTCATTATTTTGAAGTCATCGCTCCACTGTGTGACCGTGTGTGCAAAAAAAAAGTGAGAGACACACACACACACACACACAAAAGTGTGAGAGGAGCACAAGCATATGCATGTGCCTCACCATAAAAAATATATTTCAATGTGCAATACACGCGTTATGCAACTTCATATTCAAACTGTATATACACATTTTTATTCATGTGCAATTGGGCTGGCTCTGTTGCTGCTTACTTTGCAATTGCATATTATTGCATATTTCATGGACTTTGGAAGTTTTTTTTTTATTTCTTCTCTTTGTGCTTTTTTTGCATAGAAATAATATAAAGTGGGACAAATTGGATAGTATTGTGGAATTTTTGCTGTAAAAGTTTACAAGTTAGTTGTTACTGAAAATGCTTAATCTAATTATGGAGTCAGAATTAGACGTAAATTTTAACATGATCAAGTTCTGTACGGCACCAGTAAACATGATGTTTTTGTTACGTTTTTTACCATCACAAATTACCAATTGAAACTCTGTTGTACGGTTTTTGCCTGTCACAGGTGCCGTTCTTGCAACTCTGTTTTACAAAAATGAGAAATTTTTATGTCCGCCATTTTGTTTTTTGAGGAAAATTGAAAAAGCTTTGGCAAATTTAGGGGAATTGATTAAAATTGATGAAATAAGTATTGAAAATCTTTTGCCACTTTTTTCTATAATATTTAATAAAAATATTTGACAAAAATTGCTCATAACCTCAAAAATTTTGCAAAAAACTTTTCGAGGTGGAGGAAAAAACTTAAATTCAATAATAATGACAACAATTTAGTTATTTAAAATTTCTAAATATACAAAATTGTTCAAATTGTAACGAAAGCTTTGAAAATTTATTTTAATTTAGTTAATTTTGAAAAATGCGCTTAATGTACCTTTTATTAGTGGTTTTATTACTTGAATTTTTGATCAAATTTCTAAAATGCGATGAAAAATATTGTAATAATGTTCAAAGTTACTGTAACTTTAGTAAATTTTGAAAAAATGCGCTTTATGTACATTTCAAAAGTGACTTTCTTGCTTGTTTTTTCTAGTTTCTGAATCATGATGCTAAATATTGCACAGAATTCAGATTTACTCATCAATTTTAACTCATAGATACAATTTATTACAATTCCTTTTAATCCAGTGCTCAAAGTCGACTTTGTCAATTTGCAGCTCTGATTCACTTTAATCTCATCAATAAATTAATAAACAAAGTCACAATCAAGTCCAGTGGTATACAATCTTCCATTTTTCGTAGCACACCTTGATAATAAGCCTCAACTGAAACCGCACTCGGCATAAACTCATGGCATATTCAGAAATGTTTTGGCATCACTCTAATGAGCCGTAGCTTACAGGTTACCCAACTCAAATCAAGTGTAACATCAATTCAATAATAAAAAATTTATTCATTATTAAAAAAGTTACTCATATTCATATTGTTGTGTGAACTCATCATGAATGATGTGATAAAATTGAGGTTTTGAGCTCAAAAAATTGTGATGAAAAACTTTTTTTTATTGCAATTCAGGTCGAAAAAATTGGAATTTTTGCTATATTTTGTAAAAAAAAATTGATGAGTCTGAGTTAATTTTTGTTTTGTTTTAAATGCGATTGTTTATTGAGGTTGTAGGAAACAAAGGAAGTTGGGAATTGGGGTTTTGAGGGTTTTTAAGTTTTTTTCGTCCACCTCGAAAAGTTTTTTGTAAAATTTTTGAGGTTAGAAAAATTTTTTGTCAATTTTTTTGATTGCATTCTATACAAAAAAGTGGCAAGAGTCAATCACCACTTATTTCATCAATTTTACTCAGTTCCTCTAAACTTGGCAAACCTTTTTCAATTTTAACCAAAAAACAAAATGGCGGACAAAAATTTTTTTCATTTTTTCAAAACAGAGTTGAAATGTGACATGCAAAATACACCAAATTTGAATGTCAAATTCCACCAAAGCCTCAAAATTCCCATTCATCACCAACATAACCTCAAAAAAATCACATAAAATCCCACCTTAACTCATGCACCTTTTTTCAAATCCCATCCAACAATTCAAATCTAATCTAAATATCAAAAAAATAATAAAATCCATTTCAAGGCTCCCAAATGGCACTTACTTTATGAACACGACTTTAAACCCAGAATTCCTTGAAATAATTACAAAATCAAACCTACAAAAAGTTAAGTCTGTGCTCGTTCATTGCTCATTTCAAATCGCAATACTGAGAGACTGTACAGCAACAACAACAAGCACACATTGCAGCATAGAGTTATGAAAAAAAAAGTATACAACAAAAAGTTCAACAACATTTCAATGGAAATCCTTCAAAATTGTGTCATAAGTTATGCGTCATATGCTACGCTGTATTTTTGAGCTTAATTATTGAAATTCTTGTAAATTTTTGGATTCTTTCACATGCGTCATTGAGTGCAAAGTATGTAGTCTAATTGGATAATTGGAGAATGTGAGAAAATAATTCATGTTTTGCGACATTTTTGCTTGTGAATGGCTGAAGTGAAATTGTTGGTGATTTTCAAGATTGAAGCTCATAAATTGGGTCTACATCGAGTCCAATCTGACTCCCATCCGACCCCCATTCGACTCCCATCCGACTCCAAACCGACTCAAACTCGACCACGAACTCTGGACAAGATAACCGAATTCTGAGGGAATTGACAGTCATAAACAGCTAAATGAGTCAAATTCGAGCCATATTGAAGAATAATTGGGACGGATTGACACCCAAACAGCCCTAATTCCATCCTTATCCCTCCCTATCCTTCCCTATCCCTCCCTATCCTTGCCTATCCCTCCCTATCCCTTCCCATTCCTCCTATTCCCTCTTATTCCCTTCAATTTCCTCCAATTTTCTTCAATTCCTTCTTATTTCCCTCTTACCTTCCCTTCAGTCCACCCCTCAACCATTCCACAATCCCCTCAATCCCCTCAATCCCCTCCATCCCCTCACCCCCCCATCAAATCCCCAACAATCTAGAAGAACTCGCCGCATTTCTTTACAAACACGGAACACAAAAGTTGCATCAACTTGATAATTAAAAGTCATTAATTACGTCAGTGACTTGTCCGATGAGATCATCTAAAAAAACCTGTACAAAACAGTCATTCTTACTTCTAACTTCCTTGTTGCAATAATCAGGTTCAATGAACCACGTCCTTAAACTTCCTCAATCACATCAAAATTCCATACAAAATTGCAGCACTAACTTGCAATGTTTTACGACATTTTAATTCAAATACAAATTGGAATGGATTCATATAAAATTAGAAGTTCTTGATCTTACGGTATTAAATGCTAATAATCGCGGGAATCTTTACGATCCTTATTTTTTATACGATTACGTTAATGATGAGTATGAAGTAGGAAGTAATGTGGTGCACTTGAATGTTTTTATGGACCGAATTATAGGCAATTGAGAGGATTTTTCTTGAGTTTCTTGGATTAAAGAGTTGATGAGGTTCAATGGAGTTGGAATTGTTGGAGTATTGTTGGTACTTGAATAGCTGAATTGCTTAAATCGATCAAAAATGAAGCACCGAGTTGGTATGACTCTGATATGAGTTCAGAGTGACTCTGTCATCCTGTCAGATTCAGTTTAAATCTGGGCCTAGGCTGGCATGACTCTGACATGGTGTCAGGATTCGGTTCAAATACCTGCACTGGTACCTGATTCACGTTATGACTGTCGGATCAGATTTAAAGTCGAATCAAGTTTGGTTCAAATTAAGTCAGAGATCACTTTGGGATGGGATCGGATTTTGATCGAATCTGTCAGAGTCATAGTCAGTTTTGGAAACCGAATTTGAACATGAATCCGACATAATGTCAAGTAACGCTAATCTGGGACGAATATAAGTGAAATCCAACATCAAGTCAGAGTCATTCCGGAGTAGTGATTCAAGAGTCATATTGACCATAATGTCGAATTTTTGATTGATTAACCGACTTGTGCTATTTGCGTGGATTTTATTATTTGGGTTTGTGGAGTCAAAGGCATATTCAATAAGGAAGGGTGGAATGGAGATGAAGGATGGAAAAGGGGATGAGGGTGGATGAGGGGAAGATGAAGTAGGTGGGGGTGGGACAAAGGAGTCTTAAGACGCTTACATAACTTCCCCGAACCTCTAAAACTGCCTCTAATTTTCCTAAATATTTAAATGAATTCTCACAATTTTTCTCACAAATTTTCCAAATTTTTTCCTACGTGACAATTTCCACATTCAACAATTTTCCACAATTTTCCATCATCCCACAAGCCATCATCACGTTTCAAACCATCCATCCCCGCACCAAATCGACATTCGAGTTCATTCACCTTCACAAAGCTCCACAATCTTATCAATCACGGACTAAAAATTCCCACGACAATTTAATTAACAATTCTTTTTTTTGTTCTGCCTTCTTCTTCAACCTGACACACATTTTTTGATAACGAAATATTCTTATTTTTTTGTACATTATTTTGATAGCGACAAACAAACACTTGGCAGGCTGGCTTGAATTTTTTTTATCGTCACACACATTGTGTTGATATCAAAAAAATTTGGAATAAAAAGGAGGAAAAGAAGGTTCATTGCACCTATGAGTGGCTTGATTGACGTTTAATCAACATGTGCTAAATTTGATATTATTCTTTTTTTTTCACTTTCAAAGGTTATTATTGTCAAAAAAATAATCGACAGTCAGGCCGAGTTTTTTTTTTTTTTTGTTATCAGCGACTAACATTTTATAGCTTGATGTTCAATGTTATTTGTCACAATTTCCTGCAATAATGCGGCTAATTTTTTTTTTCTTTTTTTTTATGGGTGAAATGATAAAGAACTTGAGTGATTATGGGGAAAATTGAATGTATTTTTGGAAGGTGATTTTGAGGCTTTTTTGGTTATCGATAAAATGTGCAATAAGGAAGGAATTTTGTTTGGCTGATTTTTTCTCTTTTTGTTGGTTGATTTGTGGTTTTTGGTAATTTGTGCGTCATAATGAATCATTAAATGATTGAGTCGAGCATGCTTCAAGTGGGTTTCGAACTCTAGACCTCTGAATTGTCACTTAAATGTTTATATAAAAGAATCTTGTTCAAATTGTTGGTCAATTTGAAGTTTTTTGTACTTAAAATACCATACTGAGTCAAAACAGGATGAAGTCAAGGATGACCCGACTGGGTCTCGAACCCATGACCTCTTAATTGTCACTTGAGACCTTCCTATAGAAGATTCTTCCAATTTTTGTTGGTTGATTTGGGAATTTTAGGACTTAATTTGGGATAAATTCAAAAAAAAGGATGAAATCAGACATGATTCGGTCGGGTCTCGAACCCTCATCCTTTGAATTGTCTCGTAAGTCTTCCTATAGAAGAATCTTGCTATTTTGTAGCTTAATTTGTGGATTTTAGGACTTGAACTGTCATAATTAGTCAAAAAAGGATGAAATTAGACATGACTGGAATGGGATTTGAACCCATGACACCTCTTGGTTGACACATGAGTCTTACTACAGGACCACTAAGCCACCGAGGCATTGAAAATTGCAATAATAGTCTGGCAAATGCTCAATATTATTCTAGAAATCTCTCAAATTCCCAAATAGAAATTGAATTTTGTTGACTTCTTTATAACCCTACGATTGACCCCTAACCCTCCTTCAACACTTCCCATGCCAAAGTAAGTAAGAAATCAATTTCAAATTGTATTTTTCATCATCCAATATAGTCCAACATTGAGCTGTTGATAGAA
Organism: Chironomus tepperi; assembly: GCF_022539635.2. Taxonomy (NCBI): domain Eukaryota; kingdom Metazoa; phylum Arthropoda; class Insecta; order Diptera; family Chironomidae; genus Chironomus; species Chironomus tepperi. The sequence continues at coordinate 175,150 of NW_027226129.1, read as the reverse complement.
ATAACATGGCATTTGGTATCTGTAATTGACAGACGAATGCCAGCGATAAGGTCAGCTGTAGATACCATATAAAGGAGCTCATAGATCACAATTGATCTCCACAACCAGCAAAGTCAGCAAGCATCAATCATTCAACATCTCATTCCCCAAAACCTCCTCATCCAAAACCAGATATCCACCATACCCCAAATGACCCAATTTAATTGCCAAAAAATTATCTCATAAATAACTCAACATTTTTGATCTTATTCAACCATAACAAGTCCAGCATTAATTTTATCTCTTCCTCCAATTTACAATTCCATCCATATCCAAAGGCAGCCCAGCAATTCCACCAATTAATTCGTTCAATATTCATAAATTTTCTCACTTCAAGTTTGGTTTTTGTATGCAAAAAAAAAAAAAAAATATAAATTTTCAATCGTGTATCATGTCTCATCCCGTTCTTATTTTGTGTGCCCCCTCCAATGCAATTTCCTCAATAAATAATTTTTTATTATTTCACAAATAATCTCCAAAAAAAATAAAGTTAAATAAAGAACCAAAATTGGAAGAAATTCCGTTGTGTTATTTGTGGATAAAAGTAATTTCATTGACATATGCTCTCGAAAAATTTGTATTGTATGAAGTGCAATTGCAAACACACGAGGCAGTGATTACTGAAATGTGGATGGAAAAGATTTTTTGGCAAGTAAGGAAGACACTGTGAGTTGATGTATAAGACGCATTTTTGCTTGGAAATTCTAATTGTTTGTATTATTGAAATTGTAATTAAAACGATACATGGAAGTGATTGTTGAAAAATTTGACAAGTAAGAAAGTCACTTTAGAGTTTGTGTATAAGACGCATTTTTCTTCGGGACATTGTTTTTTGACCAAATATTATGGAATTATACAAACTCAACCTAAATTCAAAAAATCAAATCTTAAATGTTGAATTACAATTAATTATTTCAAAATAACCAATTTTCCCTCCCACCTCGAAAAGTTTTACCCCCCTAAAACCCCACAAACCGCAAAATTCTTCAAAAACCAATAATTTTCCTACAGAAAAAAGTGGCAAGCATCGACCAACACAAACCACATCTGCTATACTGCCTCCATTCAAAAGTTATGAACAATTTAAATTCCACAAAAAAAGGTACGAAATATCCACGTGTTTCATTCATTACCTTAATCTGTGCCACAAAAGTAAAAAAGAAATATGCATTTGTCATTGACCTCGCCTGATTATGTTTATAACTTCTTTTTCGCAAGAATTCATTCTTACGTGCTCGTCAGCGCCAAGTAATTTGTAATATATAAAAGCCTGAGAAGAAGCTTTGATCCCGTTACACGCAATATTAGTTGTACGTATAATTTTGCGAAATGCATTTTGTGTGCACAAATACGACGAAATATTCTTCAACTTCTTCTTGATTTTTTTGCGAGTTCTTTGAACCTTTTTTTCTGAGTAGCAAAACGTGTGTACGAGAAAAAAAAAAACGTCAGAGAAAGAAAGAAAGAAGGTGAGTGCAATGCACAGAAAATTATACACACGAGGCACAAGTTATTATTATTTTTACAAAAGAATAAAAAAAAAATATTCCCATTGGAATGGCAAATTGGCTAATTGAGTTGTGGGGAGTTGTTGGGTAACCTGTGAGCTGTGGGACACCTTGGTGGTATGACAGGATCAAAACCGCACATGGCATACAGTTCATTACACACTAGAGTGTCGGAGTACTCAAGATGCACACTTATGAGTCGCGGAATACAAGGAATTGCTATGAATCCACCATGCTCTGTTCTGTGGGACACTTTGGTGGATGTCAGGATCAAAACCATACACGGCATACGGTTCATGTCATTTTATAGCATAATAATGAGCCGTAGCACAAAGGACACCCACGTAGGAGTCGCGGTACATTCGATAATACCAAGAACAACAATCTGTGTTCGGTTTTGGTGAAGACTAATCCCCAAGGTGTTCCGTGATACACAGGATACCCACCTTACTGCTGCGGAACATTAGGAAATGACATGAACCGTATGCAATGTGCAATTTTGTTCTAGACTAACATACAAGGTGTTCTATAGCACACAAGATGCCTACTATGTGCACAAATTGATTGACAATGACATAAACTGCATGTCGTGTGCAATTTTGGTCTAGGGTAGCCTCCAAGGAGTTTCATGAAACACAGGACATGAGGACTATGTGCCACGGAACACCAGGTAATACTGCGAACCGTATGCCATATGTAGTTTTGGTCTAGACTAACCTCCATGGTGTGTTATAGCAAACAAGAAGCCCACCTATTTGTCGTGGTACATTAGGTAATCCCATGAACAACATGTTGTATGGAGATTTGGTCAAGGTTTGCTGTGACACCCAGGATGTTCACCTATGACCTGCTACACATTAGAAAATGTCAAGAGTCGTATGCTGCATGCTAATTCGGTCTAAACTACCCTCCAAAGTGTATCACCAGAAGATCCCATGAACAACACACCATATGCGTCGACCTCGATCATACCCTACCACCAAGGTGTCCCCCATGCAACCCAAGTCTACCCACAACTGCTTCATATGAAGTAAGAAAAGAAAGGAACTGCAACAACAGCAACAACAACAAATAAAAATAACAGAATCACATAATAAAGTTCTTTGCACTTTGTGTGTCATTTAACGTGTGCGCTCCGGTGTGTTTACAATATTCATTCTTTTTTGGGGTTCTGTTAGTTCCATATATGTATATATATTTAACCAGGTGATTGTTTTCCTTTATTCAATTCTTACTTGTTGGTGACGTCGGAGATGACTAAATTGTTTGTTTCAACTTGTTTTTCTCCAAAATTTCTGGTTGAGTCATGTATGTCGATGATCAACAGACGTGGAAAATTGGAAATTGGCATGAATGACGTGATCGGGTTGAATGTTTCATGCTATGCGAAATTTTTTTTGTCTGTCATTTTTTTTTCGGGGGCATTTAAATGTGTTTTTTTTTTGTGTGGAATTTTCTTTGTTATGTGATTTGTTGACTCTGTGTGAATGGAGTGCGGAGTGGAGAGAGAGTTCAAGAAACTGGAAATTGGGCGGGAAAATTTGTATTGATGTCTATTTTTTTTGTTCGGGTTCGCTTGAGGTTATTGTGATTGTTTTTTCGGGTGGTTTATGTGTCTGTTTGGATTGTAGTAATTGATGTGGAATTTGAGGAATGCTAATTGATCCAGAGGGTGACCCTCTGGATAAAGAACTCTAAATATTGCTTTAGATTCTAAATTTCTTTTCAAATCTTTAGAATTATGCAAATTAGCAATGATATTGACCATTTAAATACCAAAATCCAGTTGAATCTACAATTATCTCTTCGAATCCTCAATTAGTACTCTTCATCCAGAGGGTGACCCTCTGGATACAATGTTCTAAAATCTGGTTTTTCCCTCAAAATAGCAATTTAAATAGTTAGGATTGTACTAATTTGCCACGAGAGTGACCCTCTACATGCTAGTACCCTGCTGAATCACCAAATACCCCTTCATATACCCAAAAGATACCATTCATCCGGAGGGTGACCCTCTGGATATCAAACTCCAGAAATGGCTTTAGCTTCTTAATCTTGATTGAAATGTTTGGAATTATGCTTAATTATTCTGGAGGGTGATCCTCTTGACTCTAAAACCCTCGTCTAATCTCAAAATAACCTTCCATATTCTATGATTGTCCTGTTCGTCCAGAGGGTCTCCTTCCATACCATCAATCCACAAAACCCAATTTTCCTCATTTTCCATCCGATCAACAACATTCCCCAAAAACGTAAACAATCTCAAAATTCAACTACGTGCCCATCAGCAACACATAGCTTCCTTCCCAACTGACCATACATGCCCAACATTTCATACTCCAATTAGTTAAAACGTAAACAACTTGTTTATCATATTCGCAAATTTGTTGTTTTTCTTTAAAAAAGAGAATCCATCAGCATCAAAATAACCCGAATTTTGTGACTCATGCTTCAATGGAACAACAACAACAACAAAATTGTTTTACCGCCTTTTATTTTATTCGCAACGAGCTAATGACATTACGGTAGATTGTGTACGGTTGTTTGTAGGATACGCAGCTATGCGTCATATGTGTTATTGCGTATTATCGGGTTATTATCTCACTAATGGATATTGGTGGGCATTGAGAATGCATTTGAGAGACGTTGTGGATTGTTGTGAGTCATTTGGTATGTCATTTGGAGTTCTTGGTAGGGGAATGTGGGATAGAATGACGGATAGTGTGAAGAACTGATTGCTCATCATTTGACTAATTTTGGGAATTTTTGAGGTTATGTTCCTTAAATTTGCTCAATTTTGAGGTTATGTTCCTTAAAGCTGCTTAATTTTAAGGTTATGTTCCTTAAAATTTATCCAATTTTGAGGTTATGTTCCTTAAAATTGCTCAATTTTGAGGTTATGTTCCTTAAAGTTGCTCAATTTTGAGGTTATGTTCCTTAAAGTTGCTCAATTTTGAGGTTATGTTCCTAAAAATTGCTCAATTTTGAGGTTATGTTCCTTAAAAATTGCTCAATTTTGAGGTTATGTTCCTTAAAAATTGCTCAATTTTGAGGTTATGTCCAACAATTCTCAACAATCCTCCCAACCACAACTCCAACAATCTAGTCCATAAGTTCAATAACATCATAACAATATCCCATCCACCTTACAAATCCCAAGAATCTAAATCAATAAGAATATAAATTCTAAAAGCTAAACGCAATTGCATCAGTAAAGTTAAAAACCGTTAGTAAGCCATAAGGAAATTCTCCAATTCAAACATCACATGCGACTTATTGTCATGTCCATTTGTAAGTGTCGAAAGATTCATTAACCCCCTTCTTGCTTTTGCTGAATAAACATTGTGTCGTAACTGCATTGAATATTGACTTTTAACAGGAAGATGAATAAGGAATAAGGAATGAGTATGCAAAAATAGATGGTGCACGTGTTGACTGTTGTGGGGTTGATGGACTCTGATTTTGAGGTTAGAATGGTGAATTTTGAGGTTATGTTGCTCAATTTTGAGGTTATTTTGCTCAATTTTGAGGTTATGTTGCTCAATTTTGAGGTTATTTTGCTCAATTTTGAGGTTATTTTGCTCACTTTTGAGGTTAAGTTGCTCAATTTTGAGGATATTTTGCTCAAATTTGAGGTTATGTTGCTCACTTTTAAGGTTATTTTGCTCAATTTTGGGGTTATTCTGCCCAACTTTGAGGTTATGTTGTTCAATTTTGAGGTTATGTCTTCAAACTCTCAAATTAGTCAATTTACAACCACGCAAAATGATCAAAACAGTAAAATCCATCAACAAAATTACTCAAATTTCCCAAATACAGTAATAAAATCATAAATAAATCTTCAAATTATACCCCAGAACCGTTCAAACTTGTCAAATAAAATTCACTAATGAGCGAATTTAGCAACAAAAAAAAATCAAATCAAATTCGCAACTCAATTTTCTAGTTAACTAATCCGTATCCACACACATATATGTGAGTTGAGGTCGTCAAAGTTCTTCGACACTGTCTAAGTCTCTGAATATGTCTCAATAAGAACATTCACAAAATAAAATAGAGATTACAGTGCGCGAGATCAATTTATTCATTTATCCATCCATCATAATAGAAGTAAATTTATGTACAATTACTTTATTGTTGCTATTTATAGACGAAGCTACTTCACATGGGGTGTATTAAGGGGAAAAGAAGACATAACCTCAAAATTGAGCAACATAACCTCAAAATTGAGCAAAATAACCTCAAAATTGAGCAACATAACCTCAAAATTGAGCAACATAACCTCAAAATTGAGCAACTTAACCTCAAAATTTTGAAAATTTAACCTCAATTTCTAAGATGTTGCCCCCTGACTCCATCCCATGCCTACTCCAATCATCAACTCAAATGTCTTGTCGTAATAAAATAGAGAAAATTATTATAATAATAAGGTAGGCTGGCAAATGTGTCTTATATATATTTTGTGTATGATGGTTAAGAAGAAAAGAGAAATAAAAAAAAGTTCAGGCGGTTCATTGACCCACTGTGTAACCTGCCTCACCCCTCCCCACAGTCGTCTCACAACTATTTCATTCAACTTCTCGCTTCTCTTTTATGTCTAACAACTTTTTTTATTTGATTTAAAGTGTTTTGCTGGTGAATTTTGTAAAGTGGCGCGCGATTGGAGATTTATGGCGGGGAATGGACACTGAGCAACAGGAAATTGTTGGAATTTTTGAGGTTATGTTGGTGAAGTTTGAGGTTATGTTGCTCAGTTTTCACAATTTTGAGGTTAAAGTTGCTCAAATTTGACAATTTTGAGGTTAGAATTGCTCAAAGTTGCTCAATTTTGAGGTTTTAGTTGCAAAAATTTGAGCAATTTTGAGGTTAGAATTGCTCAATTTCGAAAATTTTGAGGTTAAAGTTGCTCAAATTTGAGCAATTTTGAGGTTAAATTTCTGAATTTTGAGGTTAGAATTTTTAACTTTGAGGTTAGAATTCTGAAATTTTGAGGTTATAAATTCCCATCTCCCCACCCTGAACCCCATCCACTCCATATACCTATCTCGATCATCAACAAGGCATCATGTCATGCCATAATTCCAATGAAATTTCTCCTCATTTCATATTATTCATCACATTTTTTCGCGCGAATACAGCAATTCCACAATTTTTCACATAAACAAAAACCAAAATCATAAGAGACGCAACAAAAGTCAACGACCGAGAAGATGGTAAACAAGCCTCTGTTGCTGCATGTATACGTATTCGGGTGAAATGTGAGTTTGTAATGGCTGCGCACACTAACAATTTTTTTTATATTTACGTTGCATAATAATTTCAAAGCCAATTCAAAGTTGTTTACTATTACTATGGCTTTTTTTCATGCCACAGCAGCATTATAGTCAATGTGAAGTGAAATTTTTTTACGTAACGTAAAAAGCTATTTTGTACTATTTGTGTATGAAACACATGGCATGACAGCACAACAGCAGTGTGTATCCGGGAACAGGAAAGCTTTCGTATGTAAAGTCAGGGGCGGAGCAAGGTGGGCAAAATTTTGAGGTTATGTTGCTCACTTTTGAGGATATTTTGCTCACTTTTGAGGATATTTTGCTCACTTTTGAGGTTATTTTGCTCACTTTTGAGACTAAGTTGCTCACTTTTGAGGTTATGTTGCTCACTTTTGAGGTTATTTTGCTCAATTTTGAGGTTATGTTGCTCAATTTTGAGGTTATGTTGCTCACTTTTGAGGTTAAGTTGCTCAATTTTGAGGTTATGTTGCTCACTTTTGAGGTTATGTTGCTCAATTTTGAGGTTATGTTTCCAAAATTTGAGGTTATTTTCCCAAATTTGGAGGTTATATTCCTAAATCCCCCTGACTACATCCCCATCCACATGATTCAACATGCAGATTATGCTGATATGTAACAAATTTCTTTTTTATTTTCTCCTCTATATTCGCCATTAGTCATCACAGCAGCAGCAACAGCACCGATGATGATGATGACTTTTTTATGTCACATACATTTTTTTCTCACTCATTTTCCATTTCTTTTCTATCTCATTGACTATTTATAGGCTGTTGTTGTTGTTACATGACTAATTGATGCTTAATATGTAACACATAGAGAAATTGTAGTTGGTGAAAAGGTTATTGACATGGAGGAAGTGTGACTGGATAAAATTTGAGTTGTTTTATGAGCTGATTGATTGGAAGAAAGTTCGATGGACTTGAAAACTAATTATGGAGTTTGAGGTACACAGCATTGAAATTTTGGGGGTATGCATTTTTAAATTGTGGGGTACGCAACTTTTTATTTCAAATTTTGGTTTTCACAGCTTTGGATCTTGGAGGTACAAAATACCAATATTAGGGGTACGTAGCTTTAAGTCATAGGGGTATGGAGCTATAAACCTTTGGGGGTGCGCAGCTTAGAATTTTAATGGGTAAGAAGCTTTGAACTTTGGATTTTTGGGGTTTTTAGCTTTAAATTTGGGGGGGGGGGGTACGCAACTTTAAATATTTGAGGAGTACGCAGCTTTGAATATTTGGGGGTACGCAGCTTCAAAACTTGGGGGTATGCAGCTTTGAATTTTGAATTTTGACACATTTTCTTTTAATCTCACCGCATCCATTAACACTACATTAATGGTCATTATTGAATATTTTATAAAGCCTAAAAATTCAATAAAATTTTATGATAATTGACCATAAAAGTAAAAGTTTTTTTGTCAAGGCATTGTGAGCATTTGTTGACGTCTTCAATCTAAATTATCATATTTTGACAATTTGATGTCCGTTAAGTCCACATTAATGAGGATTTATGGACTCGACAGTTTGTGGTTCAATGACCGACAAAATTGACTTATTTTTGGATATTTAATGTGCATCGATGATGAGGAATCAAAGATGTTTATCCATGTCTGGTGCTGTAGATGTGGGGAAAGTCAATAAACGATGGATAAATGTTTACATAAAAATTTGATTACCATTTTTGCTGTGTGACGTAAGACTTGACGTTGTAGGAAGTTGTTCTTGGAATCTTTTATCTGTTGCTGTTTATGTTCGGGTGAGGAAATTGAGAGATATTTTGCAGGTATGACTTGGATACGTGCCGATTTTCATGGAGAAAATGCTCGGTGGAAATGAAAATTAATTTTTTTTTTGGAGTTTGATGAACTTTTTTGGGTTTGGAAAAATATTGTTTGTGTGAATTCATGATGAGTTTGCAGTCTGGATATGACCATATTAAAAATTTTGTATTTTGAGGTTTGAAGCTGCGGACCCCAAGCTTTAAAGCTGCATACCCCCTTAAAATCCAAATCTTCGTACCCAATAAAATCAATATCTAAACTTTGTAACCAAAACACTAAATCTATGTATCCCAAAATTGAAAGCCGTGTACCCCAAAATTAGAATTTTAAAGCTGAATACCCCCAAGCTTCGAAGCTGGTTACCCCCAAATTTCAAAGTTGCATACCCCTAAATAGAAGTTACGTATTTTAGATTTCAAAGCTACGTCCTTAAAGGTTTAAATCTTTGTCCTTAACCGTTCAAAGCTACGTACCCCAATATTCACAGCTGTGTACCCCAATACCAAAAGCTGAGTACCCCAAAATTGAAAACTATGTACCCCGGGGGTATAATGAATCGCAAAAAATTTAGTGGATTTTTTGGAATTTTTTCACATAAAAGCCAAAAAAATTTAAGACTTTTGCAAAAAAAGAGAGGTCAGTTGACCCTCTAACCTCCCCTCCCTCCATGTGCATGCCCTTGAACCATCCAAACCATAACAAACCACAACAAACCACAAAAGATCACATACATCCCGAATAAAATCAGATAAGCAACAATATGCATGCAAAAAATATTAAAATTACAGAAATTTGAACTAAAAAGATCAAAAAGTGCTGATTTTCTTGCCTTTTATTTCCATTTCCAATTCCATTAAATCTAAACAGAGAGAAATAAGTAATAAGAAACAGGTAATTGTGGGCCATCCAGACGTGCGAGAATCAAGTTGTGCCTACACATAATCATTAAGTTCTGTACAATCCATCAATTCTGCATAGAAACATAGCAAATAAAAATGGCAACAACAACAACAACAACAGCTGAATGTCTATAATTATGATAGTAACGCCAGTTCATCGACCTGCTGTCTATCTCTCTCTCTCTCACTCACTCACTTTATATTCTATTTATATACGCATTACATGCTGCTAAGCACAAATATTCATTAAGAGTTCGAGGCACTTGAACCCAAATAGTAGGAATGGCAAAATAAGCTAAACATGTACGCAGTATGTGTGAAGTAACAACAACAACAAGTTGCGTCATCAATTCTGTGTGGCGCTACAATTTGTATTAGTTGTGGGTTGAGAATTGTAAGGTAGAATTTTGTAGAAATTGATGATGGGATTGAGGTAGAAATTGAGGAAATTGAGGTTGATTTTGAGGGGTAAAATTGTTGGAATTGGGGGTACGAAGGTCATGATTGAGGGGTAAACAGCTTTAGTTTGAGGGTATTCAACTTAAATTTGAGGATAAACAGCTCAAATTTGAGAGTAAATTGCTTAAATTTTACAGGTATTTAGCTCAAACTTATGGGTACGCAGCTTAATCTTGTGGGTACGAAGGACAAACTTGAGGGTACGCAGGTTGAATAGCTAAAAATTAAAAATAAACTATTCAAATTTGAGAGAATTGAGCTCAACTATGGTGATATTTTGCCTAATTTTGGAGGTACAAAGCTCACATTTGGGTCTATGGGTACGTAGCTTTGAAATTCAGATTATGCTGCGATGGGGTACGCAGCTTTAAAGCTTGGGGGTACGCAGCTTTTAAATTTTTGAATATTCTCTTGGTATATTATATTCAATCACATTAAGGCAATTAAAAGATGAAATCTCAATTATCACCTGACATAACCTCAAATAATCTCCAAAATTCACAATTCTAACCTCAAAGTTCATCCACCTAACCTCATCCATTATCCACAAAACACAACAAAATTATCATCATAAAAAAATCTAATTTTCCACTTCACATTCAATTAATTTTCATCAAAAATCCAAAAAACAGAAGTTCTGACAAGTACAACAGAACTTCTAGTCAAGAAGAAAACATTCAAATTAACCCAAAGCAAGCAAACGGCATTGCCGCTACACACACGAATGTCAACAAACTCTTAATAAACCGCTTCAAATCTCATTTATATCAATTTATGAATGGAACAATTTTGTAAGACAAAATAAACAAAAAAGTTGTGGCTGAAACAATCGAAAAATTGACGACGAAATAGTCAGAATAGAGCACATTTTGGAGGCCAATGCTCGAATCGGTCGACACTAATTTTGGACGTTTTGTTTGAATATCAATGTGAACAATTTTGAATAAATTTACTACGTTTTTGGCGTTTGTTGATGGCTATTCGATATGTCTAGGAGGTTAAGTATGCAAAATTGTATTGAAAGTGAATTTTGGAGAATATTTAAGGCGATTGAGGAAAATAACCTCAAAATTTGGGAACATAACCTCAAAATTTGGGAACATAACCTCAAAATTTGGGGATATAACCTCAAAATTTGGGAACATAACCTCAAAAGTGAGCAAAATATCCTCAAAATTGAGCAAAATAACCTCAAAATTGAGCAAAATAACCTCGAAGTTGAGCAAAATATCCTCAAAAGCGAGCAAAATATCCTCAAAAGTGAGCAATTTAACCTCAAAATTGAGCAACATAACCTCAAAAATGAGCAAAATATCCTCAAAAGTGAGCAAAATATCCTCAAAAGTGAGCAACATAACCTCAAAATTGAGCAAAATATCCTCAAAAGTGAGCAACATAACCTCAAAAGTGAGCAACATAACCTCAAAATTCACCACAAAAATCCCATAATTCTCATCTATTTCCAATCCATTTTCATCATCATCTCGTGCACATCATTCAACCTTTTTTATATATTTTTTATTTCTGATTACAAAATTAGGCCAGTAAGTAAGAGACTCTCCGATCATCTCAAGGCACGAGAATCTCTCACTCACCAAATTCCCTCTTCTTGTCTCAATCGGAAATATTCTTGTGTATGAGCTGATCTGAGGCCATTGTCCGACCCAAATATTATAAATAATTCTCCCCCAAAAATCATATATACTCTACTATCCGCAAAACGTGCTTCCACACGAGCGCCAAAATGAGAAGAGAGTCAATGCACCGTCAAAATTTTGTATATGTGTATATAACAAAGGCAGATCGCGCAATCGGACGCGGACGGAGAGAAAAAAATAAAAATGAGGTCAGGACAGTTCATTCAACCTTCTGAGTCGACGACGATGATGATGACTGTGTGTGCGGCAGCAATGATGATGATGATGATGATTGGGGGAGAGAAAATTGGAAATGTGTGTTAGAAATGTGCGCATAGAAACGTGATTTTGAGGAATGGTTTGGGAAGCGCTGGAAAATTGTGTGATTTTTAAATGAATTTTTGCAAGATTTTTTGAGGTTAAGTTGCTCAATTTTGAGGTTATTTTGCTCAATTTTGAGGATATTTTGCTCACTTTTGAGGTTATTTTGCTCAATTTTGAGGTTATGTTGCTCACTTTTGAGGTTATTTTGCTCAATTTTGAGGTTATTTTTTTTGAATTTTCCAAACTCATCCGCTCGTCTCGTCAACCATCCATAAATATCGAGTTCCAATTTAACTCATCAACTTTTATCAACCGACATAGTTATAAACTCAATAGAAAAAAAAATTATAAAAAGAATGTCTGAAACATGAGAAGAATTGCAAAAACCAGCAACAACAATTTTTACATTATGATAAACTTAAAAGTTCAATAACTTCATGTCCATTTATGTATCCGTGCAGTGCTTGCTGTTGATATTGGTTTATTTCTATTTTTATATTTTCTATTCAGTTCTGCGTAGTGATATGTGTTGATATGGAATTTTGTGTTTGATTGATTGGATTGGATGGCTTGGGTGGATGTGTGGGATGATTGAGGTTGATATGGGAGATAAGGGGGAGGGGGAGATATGGAATGGAATGAGGAAGACTTGAGGACAGTTGAAATTTTCATATGAAATGTCTGAAAATCCTCAAAATTCAGGAAATTAACCTCAAAATTGCTTAAAAATCCTCAAAATTCCTTTCAATTCTATACAAAAATTGGAAGTTTATTCAGCATAGAGGGGTATCCAGGGTCAACCCTCCCAAATTTTCCCACAATATTCCTCAATTTTCCAGTGTCAATTCTTGTTAATTCCAATAATTCCCACATGTCAAGTCAATAATCGACCTCGTCTCAATAATTTTTTAATATTTTTTTATTCATCTCATTTAACATTTTATATTATTATTATCGCAATATAAATGATGAAAAACAATTGTATATTGTAAAATATGATTTTTTTTTTTCATACTTAAATGTCTCTGATTTGCTTATATATTTTGTAGGTTAATAGGCTCAGCTCTAGAGCTTTAGAGCTCTGAAAAATGAATTGAATTTTTTTAACTTTTTATTTTGAATTTTTGTAAAGTTTCAATTTTGTGAAGTTGAAAATGTGAGAAATTGTAGGATTTGAGAGGCTTTGGAGTCATTACTGTGCTAACCCACCCCTTCCCTCCATCCATTACGACATATCTAGAATATGGATAAATAAGAGGCAATAAGTGATGTCGTTGTGGATTTTATGGAGTTCAGACTGGCAAAAGTCATGCTAAACTTGTTCAAAAATCAGAATTTTATCGAAATAGATCCCCTCGACCCCTCGTCCCCACTCACCTCACCACACTTCCAGTTCCACAACATGTGAACACTCCTTAAGGGAATTTTTGAAAATTTAGCATTTTTAAACCCCAATTTTCACTTTGTATGACCTAAAATCCAGACTCTGTATCAACCCCAACCCCTCCCCCTTAAAACCCTAAATTCCCATAATTTCCGTAATTTCCGTACAATCCCCAATTTAACCCAAATTAATCATCAATTCTCCATTTACATTCGCATTAGTCAATTGAACAATAATTTTCATATAAAAAATTAAAAATTACATAAAATAACTCGATGACATTGAGGCATGCATTACTGAGTATATGTGAGACATACAGCAAGTCAGTCCGTACACAGCAAGTTAAGAGAAGGGAATTGCTGCACATTTGTACGAGGTTTCCTAAGAATTGAAAAAAAAGGAGCTTTTTGGACAGTTCAAGGTAGTTCAAACTAGAAATAGAAGCTTTAATGCTCAAGTGCTGCATGCTGTTCACCCGTCGTCGATGCAAACGACACTGTGTGCTGTACATGAAAAGTCGAAAGACTTCAACGAAATTGTTGTTGTTGTTGTACTCATTTCACAGTTATTAGTAATGGCTGTGGATGTGAATGTAGTTGTGGATTATTTTAATGGTAGACGGAGTCTCTTGAGTGACGTGCAGCGCCATCTCTGGGTGAATTTCCACAATTTTATTTTTCTAGGTTTTTTGAGCTTTTACTTTTTTGTGTGCTTTTTCATCTATTTTTTGTTGCTCATTTTTAGTGATTTTTTTTTCTATTTGAACATTTGTTTGGCTAGTTATTGAGAGTGGAATTGAAAGGAAAAGTGTCTTGAATTAAGCTACTCCACTTCAAACGTTGTTAAATCGAATTTTACATAGAACTGAGTCGACTTTTTCAAACAAAATCTGAGCAGACATCAAACATAGTTCGAAATAGAGTTGAATCTATATTTTTTTGTATGGAAAATTCATAATGTAGCAATTGTTTGAGCAACAATGCAGAACTACTCAATTTTTAAGTTCGCACCAAATATTCCCAAATGGAGTAAATCAGATAATCGATCAAGAATCACCAGATCGACATGTCTTTGACTTAATGCCGGGTTCTGTTTAAATCCGGCTTCATTTAATCACTCTCATCCCTTTTCAAGCATTTTTGGCTATCCATTGGTACTGTGATAGCATCATGTGTGCTTATTGAATGTCAGAGAATATCACATTTTGAACTCTGAATTATTGTTCTATTTTTTCTGTCATTTAGGATACTTTTAAGGCAATATTCCCTATCAGATGATGAAAAAACCCATGAATATGCTTAAACAATCAAGCAAGATCAAGTAAAGTGAATGTGCATGCTCAATTAGATTGTATTTAGCTTTTTGATAGTTAGAAATCATTAATAAAGTGAACATGATACATCAAATAGAGTCTAATTTGTCTCTTAAATGAAATTTTAAGAAAGCATACAACTGAGACGTCCAGTCTTTCAGATATTCTAAAAAAGTTAACTTGAAATCTGCTCAGATTCTCTTTTAAAGTGTCTACTCAACTATGTCGGAAAGTAAATACTGAAAGCAAGATTTGAGAGAATTTAGAAAATTCTTGAAGTCAAATCCATTATTGATCTGGCTTTGCAGCAATTGTGATGTGTTCAGACTGAATCAACTTGTGGTTTTTATATAGCACATAAGGAAGAGTAGTTAAATAATTAATTTTTTAATGAGACCATAATTTTATGGGGTCATGATCCTATTACGAAACGCTAAAGGAAGTAGAATAGGTGTGCATTTCATACTAAAATTCTTGATTATTTTTTTGAACGAATTTTGTGACATTAGGGAGGGTCAAAAACTCAATTTTTTTTGTGTTTTATAATAACCGGCCAACCCAAATTTACATGATTTTAGAGACAATTCCAGAAAGTTAATGATTTGTTTGAATTTTTGAAGCTTGCTGTATTTTGTCATTAAACTGTTTAGTTCAACTTAATTATTAATTGCAACAAAATAAGCCAATCGGCTTTTTTCTATCAATTTTTCTGCATAAACATCCAAGCTTTCACCAAACTCCAAACTCCAAGCTCATTACCCACCTTAACTTTCAATAGAAAAACATCATCAAAAAGCTTTCCAAAGCAACATCACGTCTAGAAAGATCCCAACAACAACAGCAAAAAAACATAAACAATTGTCTATTTACCATTCAAGCCTTTATACAGTCCAACATCACCCCACTCTCTGTGACTGTACACAGCAATAATGAAAAATTGTTATTTTAGTTTCCAATTCCAAAAAGTTGGTGTGTTTTGGTACAATGACCCGCATTAGAGTCAATAATAGAAAATAAAATTGTAAATGGAATGGAAAGGAACTAAGTAAGAGTCATAGACATGCATTAAAATATTAAACATATACAGCTACAGCATAAAGCAAGTCAAGTTACGCACATAAACATAATTGAACGATTTTTTAGTGTCTTTTTTGTGCTTGACACATGGTACATTAACCTTTATATTCCTTACTATCTCCATCTCACTCACACACACACATGTGTGCCTTTACATCCAGAAATGGAATGCCTTCTTTTTTTTCGCGTTTTCTTTCATTCTCGATCGCGTTCACTAACACATATGCAATTGCATGTGTGTGTGTGTGTGCAGCACATACGAGAACTTCTTGTTTCCATTCCGCTCTGTGTTCTGTGTTTGAATTTTTTTCGAGGTCAATGTCTCGGCAAAATGTGCCTGCTTTGCTTTTTTTTTATTTTTCTTTTCTTGTTTAAAATTCTATTTTTTTTTTTTTTTTTGTACATTTTCGTGTCTTCTTGTTCTTGTTGTTGTGCTGACAATTGTTTTATACCAACAAGAGAAATGGAGAATGGCGCAATAATGATGGGGAAATTGAGAATTGTTTTAATTTTGGTGGGTATTAATGAGGTTGGATTTTAAAGTGAGTTTTTTGAGGAGAATTTAATTGTTTTTTTAAATTAGAAATTTTGTGACTTTTTTGGGGGTTTTTGGGCTGTAATGCAAGAAATTGGCTTATTCTAGCCCAACCTTGGCTTCTTTCAGACCCCTCCCCCTCCCCTCCCCCTATTCATCTCCCATTAGGGCGTGACAATGTCTTGAACTCATAGTAGACAAGATTCCGGAAGTTAGACTCCAATTGGACTCAAATGAGACTCTAAATTTGAGTTCTGTCAGCTCTGCATGAACACATCTTTATACATGTTACGTAATACAAAACCAGGAACCAGCCACACCAACCTTTACTCTATGTTATACGCTTCTTTGTTTTTAATTCATTTGGATATTTTGATTAGATTGGCATTTAGTATTGGCAATTGGCAACCATTAGAAAGCAATAAAAACAGTTTCAGGCACTAGTTCATGGATTGGTCAACCCCATCCACTCCGCTAAATAGTTAAATTTCCAAAATATTCCCTGAATAGAGCAAAAAATTGAGAAAGATTCTAAAAAGTCAAATTCGGCAAATTTGACTATTAATTGGTTATAAATCCCTAATTTCATCAACATCTGCTAATTGGAGAGACAGTATTGTACTTGAAATTGGCAATTAGGAAGCAGTATCCAGCAGTAGAGCTAATTTTTTTAAAACGTCAATGCGACACCATGGATCACAGTTGATTAGGATTTGTAAAGCCAGCAAAGTAATGAAAGTCGACTCAAAATTTGTATGAAATTGAGTGACCTTAAATCGACTTTTCCATACAAAATCCAAGTCGACTTCAAGTTCTAGAAGTAAATTAGTCAACAATGATTTCATAAACCTCAACAAATCACACAATATTGGAATCTCCATGATTTATATAGAGTTAAATATGAAATATTATTATCCAAAATATCAAACGATGATGATAATCAAGACTCCTCAAAACTCAATCCAAGCAAATATCAAGTCATGATCATCATTATTATCATTGATATTCCCGAGAAAAAAAATCTATTAAAAGAACAAGTTTTGTGCGTGATGATTTTTTTGCGCATTATTATTTCTGAATATTTAGTAATTGACTTGATATTCCTGATATTTAAATATTTTAGACAGGAACCGATTAATTAAGATGTTGGCAAGATTATTGGGAATTCTTGGAAGATTTTGTGACTTAATGTTGATTTTTTGGGGGTATTTTAGGGGGTATATTGGGGTTTTTGAAGGTTGATTGTCAAATTTGATCAAAATTGACCAAAAGTGCCCAACCATTGTCCAACCTTTGATCCATTTCCATGCCCCACCCTTGTCCCATACCCACAATACCCCATATCATCCCTCCCATTTCCCCATTCATTCCCTAATAATCATCAAAATTTACATCAATAAGAATTGTCATCAAAAAACAACAAATTTAAATTTCAAGTCAATAAGAATGTGTCAAAAGTTCACTCACCTTGCAGCCCTCGCACGAATGCACGCCGTAATGAAAGCCGGAAGCTTTATCGCCACATACACGACATAAGACATTTGTGCCGTCGAATTCTGAAATGAAAGAATGAAAAAGAAAAATAAAATTATGAAAAAAATGAAAAAAATGATAAAAAAAAGTAATTTTAATGTAAAGTTAATGGAAGTGGAAGGAATGAAGAAGAAATTGTAAAAGTTCTGGCTGGTTGAGTGGTTTTTTAAAGATTATTTTGGATGGTTTTTGATATGTTGGAATTGAGGAATTGAGTATTTGGGGAAGTTATTCAAATTCGTTGAGTTTAATAGAGCAATTAAGGCAGTTTTTAGGGAGATTTAAGGAAGTTTGTATGCATTTTGATGAACTTTGAGGTTGTTGAGCTGACTGACTCAACTACTGAGCTCAATCCAACGATGAATCCAATTTAAGACGACATTTAAGGAAGGTCATGAACCACAGTGACTCAATATTGCCAATAAAGTAAACAAATCAGCTCTAAAGGCTTAAAAACTCATCTAAAATGTAAAAAAGTAATTTTTTGTGTTATTCACGAGAGCATTTGGACATTGGACATAAGAATTAGCTCAGAATGATCGAATTTTTGCCTTAAATCGCTGTAATTGTTGTTGAAATAAACACTAAAATTCATCAGAAAATTAACACATTTTTTGCTGTTTTTCCCAAACTTATTCTTTCAATATTATACAAAATATTTGAATTACTCATTTGCAGAGTTTCAAGAGAGGTTCAAGAGACTTCCATGATAATGAAAAACTAGCTGGGAACGCCAACTTCTTAGAAATTGCATTAAATAGCCCATAATGTTGCGGTATTCATCCAAATATAGGTAATTTCATCTAGTTTTTCAGGATGAGACATTAAAGTGTCGGTCTCGAAATGGGTCGAAACTGAGACTTCCAAGAATTATCTAGTCTTGGTCTCGGTTTTGGACTCGGTTTCTAATGATGAAATACTAAAGCAATTGTCAAGCATAGCTCGAAGTCAACTAGGATTTTGCATGGAAAGTCGACTAAATTCCACTAAAGTTGACTCGATTTCGTGTAAAATATGTGCCTATATCAAGCTATGCTGCTAAAAATCAATCAAACAGTCAAAGACTCCCCAATAAATAGACCAAAAATCCCCAATTTGACACCACATAAACAGAATCTCTCAAAAACCCATTAAGCCTCAGACTCGTGCTATACAAAATACCCCATAAAAATATCACATTCGAGACATACAGCACAAAAAGTTGATGATTCGTCCGCGAAAATGCGTAACACGAAAAGTAATTAAATTAAATTAAAAAAAATTGCGCGCAAATTCTGAGTCGGGTCGAAAATATTATTAAATAACACTCCAGATGTGTTGGTGACGATTGAGTACGTACGAAGCAGCTCTTGTAGTCTTAAACAGACACGATTTTTGTCCTTGAAATTGTCAAAATAAAAAAGAATTTTTTTTTCGCACACATTTGAAAAATTTTTAAAAAAAAATCCGCAAAAAAGGTGAGAAAAAATAGAATTTTTTTGGTTTTTTGAGTCAGTGAGCAAGTCAGACGTTGAGGAACAGAAAAAAATTCGATATTTTGTAAATTGAGTCAGTTTCATGGCGAATTATGTCATTAATTTAATTATAAGCTTCACATTAAAATTGGCTGATTTTAGTTCTCAAATTTCATTTAATTACACAGCAATTAAGTTTGATATTTTTGTGAACTGATTGGAATGAATGAGTTGTGGATTTGTGATTTGTGCGTGATTGGGGAATGTTTGAGACTACAAGAAGTAGCTGTTTGGGTCAGGAACAAAAATATGAAACCTGAGCACTACAATTCATAGTGGATCAATAAGAACTAATCATCAAGAAATTTTTTAGACATTCATCACCCAGAATCTCTCAAATCTCCCAGCTTTTTGTCAATTCACCCCAAATCCACCTCACTTAATCAATTTGAGTCACCTCCAATAGCTAAAATTACCCACAATTGCTCAAAAATCTCACAAAATTAATCATTTCCAATTTTCTCCCAAAAATAGAAATCAAATCCAAAAAATGCAGATAAAAAAAAATCAATTTTCCATTTGAATAAATCTGCATCAAATCTGCATCCAAATAAGCCAGCCAATTCCCATCCCACCCAAAACACAATTTTCACTTCCAAAAAGTCAATTCCTTTCCAAACTTTCATGTTTTTTTGTGCCAACTTTTCAGGCCGCACGCAATGCCTTCATTTCAATTAAATACCTCAAAAAAATAAAGCATGCATCGCAGAAAACTTAATTAATCTGTTAAACAAGCATCAAGTCAGGCACAGCTAAAAAGTGAATGCGATTTCATCATATCGAAATGAAAAGTGAAACAAAAGAAATTTCTTTCAAGTCGGTCGGACGGAGAGAAAAACTTTCACCTAAAAAAAAAAAGAGTTTCACTAAAAAAAAAGCTGCGTCTAGCTTGACTGTTTGGCTGCACGATGATCGCATTGGAGAAATTTTTTTCATTTCTTTTGCTTTTGCTTTTCACTCTCGATATCAACAACAACAACAATAAAATGAGCACATTGACCTGACCGAGATTGTTCGGTGTTGTTGATGTGCTTGATGCTGCTGCTGTTGATGCTGTTTTGATGTCATAATTGATATGGTGCTGCTGAGTGATTGGAGAGATACCGGGGAAATTTCGTAGAGTCTGGGGTTCATTTTTTTGGTGTTTTAATGGAGTCTGGACTCCAGTCAAGGCAAAATGGCAGGATTTAAGAGTTTAAGCTGCATTACCTTTAGATATGATTGAAGTTAGAGCACTGCAGAGTTAATTAGACTTAGTGAAGTTTGAGGTTCGTTTTTAAAAGCTTTTATTGGAGGACGGACTCAAATTGAGACAAAATGACAGGATTTTTGGGGATTGAGCTGTTTTTGGAACAATCTAGTCATGAAATCTACAAAAAAATTTGAAACTAGGATTAAAAATTGAATATAAACCTCAATTTTGAGTCACATTTGACAGAACTGCAATTGAGTCGGACTAAGCTGGGCTCGAAATAAACTAATTTATCGTCTGATTCCGTTGCTCCTGGATCTCATTGAAGTCAGACTCAGTTGATGTCGAACTCCATTGAAGTTGAATCCTATTGGCTTCAGACTCAATTAATCCCAGACCCCATTAGAGTCAAACCCCAAAAAGTAGAATTCTTGTCAAATCCAATCATGAATCGACATTTTGGACCCAATAATACCAGCTTAATTCATTAATTTCATATTCATATTGCAACGAAAAAATGATAAGCACATGAGACACGATGAGAAATGAGATGGAAAGTTGATGATGCAGGTGATTAATGAAATGTGATTTAAGGTTGTGCACACGTGGGATTTTGTGCAATGAAAGGGAAATCTTGAGAGAGATTGAGGTTGTTATTGAAAGTGAATTTTGATGAATTTTTGCAATTTTTATTGGAATTTTTAGTGAAATTTTAGTGGATTTTTGTCAATTTTTGATGCATTTTGACAATTTTATGACAGATTTTTAAGGTTTTCAATTAATTCTTGCTGAATTTTATCAATTTTTGAAGATTCTTCCTATTTTTCTGTTAGTTATTC
Source organism: Chironomus tepperi (assembly GCF_022539635.2). Taxonomy (NCBI): domain Eukaryota; kingdom Metazoa; phylum Arthropoda; class Insecta; order Diptera; family Chironomidae; genus Chironomus; species Chironomus tepperi. The sequence goes on along the minus strand of NW_027226129.1, from coordinate 153,821 downwards.
GGAAATTTCTAGCAAATTGATGAATTTTGTCCAAAAATCAACCCTTTTCTCATGATTATGCCCCTGAATTCTGTTATTGTCGATCGATTTTCTTGAGTTTTTCTATTTTCATCAAGAATTGTGCCTTTTCATGCTCAATATTTGCTTTATTTTCGCTAAATTTTCCAATTTTTCCTGATGAAACCGAACCCTTCATAACTCAAGAGTCACACCGGTTAAGTAGACATTTTTGAATATATTTGCTCGATTTCAGCTGTTCCAACAATTCTCCTTAATCCCACAAATCTACCCATCAACCTCCCATGAACCCTCAAAATTTACATTCAAAACCATTCGAGAAACATCCATCCATTCATCAGCAAAATTTCCAAAAGAAATTTCTTTCACTTTCAATGCACTTTTACCCATGCCAGGCACAACTTTTCTTTTCACTTTCTTCAACACCATCATTAAGTCTTCATTTTCTTGAAGAGAAAATTTATTTTGTTTTGTGTTGAAGTCGGATAGGTTGATGACCTGAGTGTTTGTGCCATGGATTTTTTTTTATTTATGTTACTTTTATGGATAGATTCCAAGAAATAAAAATTGTAAAAAAATTGTTTTGCTTTCTAATTTGACAAAAAAAAGTGTGAAATGTGATTGGATTATTGGGTGAGATTCTGAAGGAGGTTTAGTGGGGCGACTTGGGCAATATTGGATAGATTTAGGGAAATTAATGTCTAGCATCTGATCCTAAACTAGTTCAAATAATATCATAAATCGGTAAATCGATCCACAATGCCGGTATGACTCTGTGCTGATGTTTAATTCGGTTTCATCAGTATCATGCAGTTCTGGTGCCGGTTTTTGGATTGATTAAACAATTTGTGCTGTTTGAGTAACACAAAATGCAATCAAATAGACCAGAAGCGAGCTTCCTTTCATTTTTCGCGGCACATATTAATGGTAATCATGGATTACACGTCACACAGGTTGCCAATCACTAAAATAGACTCTTGAACTCGTCAACTGGCCTAAAAATTCATGGAGAGATTCTGTTGATACAAAAAAGCATGGCATTTTGTATCAGTAATTAACAGACATAAATTTACAATAGAGCCAGCTTTAAAAGACGTTTAAGGCAGGTAATGGCTCACAATTAACCTATACAATCAGCAAATTAAGTAAATAAAGGTCAAATAATGTCTAAAATCTGATCCTAAATTGGCCCAAATATCATAAATCGGTTAATTTATCCAAAATTCTAAACAATGTCGAGAGGTGATGCAGGACTCCGTTTCATCAGTGTCATGCAGGTTTGATGGGTAAACCCAACTTGTGCTACCCGAGTCATACAAAAAATCAAGACCTAACCCAATTCACAATTCAAAAATAATTCTCAGAAATTTCATTCATTCACAAAATTCCAACATCATGTTATGTCTCAAAGTCAGTCAGTCAGTCAGTCATGAAATCCAATATAACATCAAACAAGCCATCCTACACACCTTCAAAAAATCTTATCATCTTCAAAAAAAATAAATTTTTTCAAGTTCAAGATTCACATAAAAAAATCTCAATGCCAAGTCACACAAAATCGTGGGATTTTTGCAAAAATCAAGCAAGAACTCGTCCACATCTGTTTGATCCAAGGCAAAAAAAAGCAAAAAAGTCTCAAAATAATCTTTAATGATCTACTTTTTGTTCATCGACGGAAACAGGCACAAGAAGAAGAAGTCGAGACCACGCACTTTAGTGTGTCAAGTTTCCAACGCACAAAAAATACCCAAAAAATTGAGAGAATTGAGCATATCCAAAAAAAGTGCGTACGGCAGAGAAATTCAAGTCAAAAAAAAGAGAAAAGTCGCGCATTTTTATGTGACTGGCTTGAGCCATGATGTATTGATTATCAATGTCGAGTGACTATGTCTGTGTATTCAATAACAGACAGCATACAGCACAAAAAATAGTAAAAGTTTAAAAAGAAAGTAAAAATTGAGAGCATTGAGCGATTAGAAAACATTAACAAATACACGCATGGATGAGATAATATAGACAGTGAGCAGCATGACGCATTTTTATTTTATTTCAATTTTTTAATGTGTATATGTTGGGAATAAGAAGAAATATGAACCAAGGTCGTTGAACTTTTGAGTCTATTTTTTTTATGTTTTCATTTTTTTTTTTTTGTTCGAGTTTTTTATGTTTTTTTTTTCTAATGTTTTATTATGTCTGGTTTTTGGGGTTTTGATGGATGTTTTTGGATGCAGAAGTGCAGTGGGCAAATGAGGGGATCTGCAGTTGTCGAGAATCCATCCTCTAACCTTCTTTCCGAAGCTTTACGAGGAAAATGTTTAAAAATGAATCAAAATCAAACATTGAGGAAGTTTTTTTTTGGATTTTTTGAAATTTTGCCTCAAAAAACCAATCAAAATGAAGAGTTTAGTCCAAAAAATGGAGGATATAGGAGCTCATTAGTTGCCCTAGGGCATGATTTAACAAAAAACACGACCACAAACTCTTTTTGAGACACCATTGAACTTCAAGACTCCCAAAGTCTGGTTAACTCTGTTTTGAAGCATAATTGACTAGATTTCGGGAGTAGAACTCTACTGGACATCAAATTAGACGCCAAAGTCTGACTCCAGTTGAGTTTGATTCAACAAGAGTTCAAAATCCATTAAAATTAGATTCCATTGAAGCAGGATCCCAAAATACAGTCCTAAATTTGGTTTTATGTGTCTAAGTCATTAGTCTACAGCTTCTTACAGACAATGAGCATTAGAATCGTATTCAGAGGAATAACAAGGGTTGAGCGTTCACCCCAGATGACTATAATCATGAGCTCCCCTTGTACGACTTCTATTTGGTTCTTGAACATATCCCAATAACTTTGACATTGATATTCATGTACTAAGTAACGAAAACATGAATTTACTTGAATATCATCCCTATTCAGCTCTTCTTAAAGTCATTAGACAGTTTCTAAAATCATAAGATTGACCAAACCATCTAGATTCAGCAGACTCCGGAATTCACTTGATCCCGGGACTCACATGACCCTAGTATTCACTTGATAACTGGATTCATCTGACCCTAAGATTCACCGAACCTCGTTCTCGACTTTCTTTTGAATCCCCACAATCCATCATCCCCCATATCATCAGCATTAATGCCTTTTCTCAATGCCTTTTCCCATTCATCACATCAATAACCAACTCAATTCACTTCAATAAATCAGACATAAATTTCCCATGAAACCAATTTCCAATCACATCAACTGACCTTCCTCATTCCTCTACATTTCCCCGAAAATCACCCCAAGTCCTTCACGTCCATCCACGCTTCATTCAATTACCCCCCAACCTTGGTGATTATCACCGCATCCATCATAAAATAATCCTTCATATTATCATTATTACTTCCACCCACACCAAACAGTCAACCTTCAAAAAATGCGTTTATAAAGTATGTGTATGTCCATTACATCAAGTCAAACGATAAGCGGCCCGTCCGAAAGTCAATGGCATTAAATGATTATTTTAAATGTTAAGTGACTTTATGACCTCTTTCATGTCCACAGAATTGAACTTCAATCAATTATAGAATTTAACCTTGTATATGTGTTAGTGACGGCATGTGTAATTGTGTGCGTGAGAAATTATTTAATCGATAAATGATTCATAAAATGACCCCTTATCACGCTCTATATATATATGCTGTATATCATCTACATCATATTTGAATGAATTTTGTTCTGTGTTCTTGAATTTGAAATGAGAGTAATGCACAGTTGATGGCGGTTCCGTTGTGTGAGAAATTGAAAGAAGGGAACTTAAATGTGTAATTAATGTTAGGGATAAGTTCCTTTATGTGTGTATATTTAGAATTGTGATGTGAATGACGGAACGAAGGCATTGTTTGATTTGTATCGGCGGATATTGTAATTTCTACTGACCCAGACAATAATAGAGTTTGGGAGAGTTTAAGGCGAGGAATTTGAAGAAATTTGATGATTTTTGAGAATTATGTTGTTGATTGTAGACTCTGCTGGCAGTGGATATTCATATAGTAGCATCCAGAATATAAGAATCAGTCCAGAGTTGCCATGATTCCATTTTGGAGTTCAATTCTAATGATTATTGCCTCCCAGTGTTCTACAAACCCTATATCAGTGAACTTTTGCAGATTTGGATAATCCATTTAATGCTCACTAGTATGCTGTGGCCATTACGTTGCCTACAACTGAGTCATTCGGTTCAAATATCCACAATAATGAAAAATTCGGTATTTGGTTGCTTTTGTGACAGCTTGTGATTATTGACGACTTAAATTGCTGTTACAGCTCCAACAAAGTATAGAGACGCAAGTTACGTTACTAATTGAAGTACTGATCCTTCAGTCTCTCAAATTATTGAGGACCGGAGCTGATCTAGTGAATCTTGTAGCTAATGAGCATTTTAACGAGTTAAGATGCAACTGATCTGTACGACCAGCGAAATAATTAAGTAAGTAAGACGCGCTAGACTGTTACTCTTAATATATCAAAAGTTTATAGTGGGATCTAAATATCCCGAGCTGGTAGAATTGATCAAATAGAGCCGTCTGCAGACGTTCTCTAAACGCAGCAATTGGCCTCAGTTGCTCAAGGAAGTACTGTAATTTTACTGGAATCGGATTGACAGCATGACTTTAGTATGAGACCAGATTATGTCGAATTCATGTAGAACCTGGAGTAATACCTGCCTGTAGACCCTCTTTTCCGACTGTTCCACACCATGTGCTTTTCAAATAGTCTCCAAAAATTCAGCATGCTTCTTCAAATCCTCCAAAAACTTTACGTAACTCGACTTACGACAAAAAAATTATACGACAAATTCAATTCTATTCTTAAATCTACAATCTTAAAAGGAATTCCGCATTTAAAATACTTTTTGTGTGCACAAAAAAACATCCAAAAATTTCAACCAACTTTAAAATAAAGCTTCAAAAAACCACAAAAAAACAGCCAAATTGCATTGCACTTAACATTCATCAGCACATTTCACTCATGCTGTACACACATTGCATTCTTATTCAGGCTTTAAATTTGAATTTCAAGGAAATTTTCATTGACATTGACATCGAAAAAAAGTAAAGAATAAAAGCAAGAAACATGAAGAAAAAATAAGAAGTTTTGCAGCATAAAGAAAGAACCAGAAAAAAAGAAAGGAATGAGAATGAAGAAGAAGGAACCAAAAAAAAAAAAACAAGAAATTTCTCCACACGTGGAAGGCAAAAGTGGAAACGAAAAGAAAAGAGAAAAAAAAGAGGAAAAATTTAATTTTTTTCCCTCAATAAATTAAGATAAAAATAAGAAAAAGAATGTTCTTGTTACTTTTTTTATGCTGGATTTGAGTGTGGAATGGAAATGAAATAAATTGTGAGTGTGGATTTTTGGAGTTTTTGAGAGTGTTTTTGTGGTGTTTTGGTATGGAATATTGAAGAATCACGGCTAACTTAGCCAATGTAGCTCCGATCAAAGCAACTTAAGTCAATTTTTCATGTAAAATTCAAGTCTTGGTCGAGGAGCCAAAAAGTGGCAATGGTCAAGTAGTTAGAGCGTCGGAATAGTCAATTTCAAGCTATTTTGGAGCATTAATGCTTGATTGAGACATTGGAAGAAAATGAAGAATTGTGAGGAAAAATGGAAAATTTCTGGATTGGATTTGAAGACAATGACACTTTAGACCCTGCATTACTCAGAATTAAGTGCCAGCTAATCTCTTCAAAATTGTGAATTTTCTACGAACAGCTTTCCAGATGTTATCTGTTCAAAAATCGTTTATTTTTATAGTCAAATTTAGACGATTTCAAAGCTTGATAATAGACCTACGACAACGTTTCAAGTCATGATCAGTTACTAATAGACTGATAATTAGTCAATCGCTAATATTAAGCTCAATCACAATCCAGTCAAAAATAACGCTTTATTGACGACAAGCCAAGTGATACCATAAAGTACTATTTTATGTCTGATTTGAGCTTTTAGTGACAGAATGAAATATGTTCGACTTTTCCATGACAAAATCCGATTAATCTAATGTTTGAATAAGCTAAACTTGTATATGGAGTCAAAATAAGGCAATCCAAGAATATGATGAAAAATATGGAGGCAATTTAAGGAAGTTCAAAATTTGAGAGTATACAGTACATCAGCTTCAAAAAAATCAATTAAAAGCATGGTTTTAGATAATAAGTATCAATTCGGTAATTTTAAAGCTAGATTTTTAATTTTCTGAATTCATCTTGACTTTGGGCTGCAGAACTGAAATGATCGAAATTTCAGAAAGGCAGAATAAGATGATATGTCACCTCAAAAACACAATGTAGTTAATTTTATATTTCGTCATTTAAATGGAACCATATCAGCCATGGTTAGGGTACCCAGCCGTCAGAACACCCTCACGTCTTACTTACTATCAACTATCAAATATATATAAGTCTATGAATATTGATACGTTAGAACCAGTTATAGGCGGCATCTGAGGATCTGTACGGCCAGCGAAGTAAGTAAGTAAATAAGTTTATGAATCAAGCTCTGATTTGTGTTAAAATCACCTAAACATATATCATTAAAGTTATTCTAAAGCTCTATAAGTATGGCTAGTTTTATAAGTCTAATTCAGAGTTGACAGTCCTAGAGTTGGAATTTTGGAGTTTAGATTTCTAAAATCCTATCAACTATGATCAGAGCTCTATCTAAGAGTACTGATGGATATCTAGACTCTAATTTAGAGCTCTAGTTGAACTAGAGAGGATGAAGGAGGGTCTTCAATCCCCACAAACCCCCCACAAACCACAAAACTCATCCAATTTTCCACCAAACAAATCCAAATCAATTTCCATCCAAAGAAAAAGCCGAACACACAACAGCAATAATACAAAAATTGAGAATCAAGAGAGAAACTGGTCCGTTGACACGAGAATCTACACACATACACCAGAGAGAGAGCCATGAGAGAGAACAGCGGAAAATAATAAAAAACTGAGACAAGTTCACGAACACATTCCCACCCCAAAATAAGAAGCTTGATGATGTCAAACGCACACACGAGGAAGCAAGAAAAAAATTTTTTTTTTTTTTGGTCTCACAAACACAAATGTCGTCGTTGTCGTGTACGGAGTAAAATTTTATATATTTCAAGGTCAACGGCCGTACCGACATGGGAAGTAGAATTTTTTTGAGATTTTTGAAGTAAAATTTACCTAAATTTAAGTCCTCGTCAGACTTTTGTTGTATGACTGACGGTTTCTGATGGAAGACGGTCGTCGACGACTGTTGATGTGACATTTTATATCCATTATCATTTGATAATTTTTTATTATAATCCACATGAATAATGTGATGTTGCTGCTGTTGGAGTTGTGCAACTGACTGGATCTTTTGTGGACCGCCATGTGATTGTGTACATTCGGGCACTTGAATCATTTGAATTGGTCCGCATGGGTGATGGGGTTGAGGACGGGTGTCGACCTCAGCTGATGAGGAATCGGGGGACATGAGCATTTTTGATGGGTTTTGAAGGAATTTTGAAGGCTGGATTTAAATTTTGAATCAATTTTTTTGGTTTTTTGGATTTTTGTTAGGTTTGGGATCCTAAAATGGTTCAATTTGAGGTTTTAATCCGTTTGTTGCTCAATTTTTGTAATTTTGAGTTTTTTGAAATTTTTGAATTTTGTCCGTTAAAATTTGAATTTTTAATCCTTTTTCAGCTCAACTTCCCAAATTTTTTGAATTCTTTTACAATTTGAGAATTTTTGAATTTTCTGTTGAATTTTTGAATTTTTTCAAATTTAAGTTCTTGAATTTTGAGTCAATTTTTGAAGATTTTTTCAACTTTTTACAACTTTTTCAAACTTTTGTGTTCAAATTTTCAGTTATTTTTGTCACTTTTGTTTGCAATGTTTGCTTAGATTTGAATCAATTTTTGAATCAATTTTTGCACAAGTTTCTTTTAAATTTGAATTGAATTTCAGTTCAATGTTCACTTTGTATTATACAAAATTTGTGGTTATAATCCTTTTATTTTGAGAAGATTATTCAAACTTTTTGATAGTTAAGATTGTTAATGTTTCAAGCAGTTTGACTTGAGTTTTCAAAATATCCTGAGTTTGGTGCTTAGTGCGGAATTTTAGGGTTTATTAAATTTTGTAGTTTTAAATTTTATGAATTTGTAATTTTTAACTTTTTTTAATTTTTTGAAATTTAGACTTTTTTTGAATCTTAAATTTCAATTTTAACTGATTTTTAGATTAGATTTGAATTAAAAGTTTAAATTTTATAGGTTTAAATTATTGAATTTTAAAATTAAATTTGAATTTTTGAAATTAAATTTGAACTTTCTGAATTTATTTTAATTTTAAATATTTTTGTTGCAAAAGTTAAACTTTAATTCCTTTTTAAATTAAGCGGTTTTTCAAATTTTTTGAATTTTATTTTGAATATATTTTGTATTTTCACTTTGAATTTCGTTCAAATTTTTGTAAAGTTCACTTTGTTGAATTTATTGTTAAAAGTCTTTTTATTTAAATTTTGTAAGTTCACTTTTTATTTCAATTATATTAATATGAAACTGTATTTAAATTTATTTTGAAACTTAAACTTTCAGTCAATTTTGTTGAATTTTATATCAATTTTTTCAACTTTTTGAAATTTTTATTAATTTTCACAAACTTTTGATATTTTTTGAATTTCCTCTTATTTTTTTCAAATTCAAATTTTTATTTCATTTTGAGTTTTATTTTATTTTGGTTTTTCAATTTTATTTTCAAATTTTCAATAATATTTTTGAATTTTCAGTCAATTTTTTAACTTTTAATTTTCAAACTTTCAATTTTTTTTTTAATTTTCTCAATTTTTTGAACTTTCTTCAATTCTAATTTATTTTATTATTTTCAGTTTCCAATCCTCAATTACACTCTTTAAATAATCTTTTTTATATTATTTTCCTCTATAATTGTATTATTATATTTGAATCACACAATTCAGTACACAATTCCACACCGTGTATAACTGAACAAGGGAGGAATTAAAAAAGAGAGAAAAAAGTACAAAAACAAAAAAATTAGAGGACAAGGTCGCATGGACCTTCACCGGTTCTTATTTTTATCCGTTTTTTTCACAATTTTTTAATAATTTTTTAAATCCACTAAAAAATATTTTCAGTTTTTTTGGTCTCACGACATGCCGGGATGAATATTTTGGGGGTGGTCAGGCACAACACAAAATTTTGACTTTTTTTACACCCACAAAAAAAAATTAAATTTTTTATTTTTTGATTTTTCGAATTTTTTTTTTAATTAAATTTTATTTATTTATTTTTTTGATTGTGTTCCTCTCTAAACAGAGTACAATAATAAAAAAAGAGGAATTGCGTCACGATATGAACCTACAAATACGTCCACATGCAATGAAATCGAAAATCAAACTGAAACTTGAATTTTTTGTACTTTACAGCATATTGTGAGGAATTGGTTAAGGCACATTTTCACATTTTCACATTTTTTTGAGAGAGTGGAACTGAATGGAATTTGGAACAGACACAGACATTGAAATGGAAACCCGGCAGTGGATATTATGTACGGCATCCTTGAGAGAGCTGCAAGTTGAAGGTCCTTTTTCTGCTCCCCACGTGGCAGGATTGACTGCCTTTTTTTTTAATGGGCAATAAAATGTCTTTTTTTGGTGGAACTGCTGCTGATGCTCTCAAAATTGTGTATATTGAGAATATAAGAGGAATTAAATTAATATGTGGAATAAAATATTTGCCGACCTTGAATTATTTCAGTGCACTCTCGGGGGGAATCAAATACTTTGTATAAAATTTATATATATTTAATAAAGCTTTTTTAATTGGAATTTTACAGCAATTTTACTAGGTTATTTAATGTTAAAAATTGAATTTTTTTTAATTTTTTATTTTTTTTATTTTTTTCGTTGATTTCTAAATTGGTTCTTTAATTTTTTTTATTTTTAATTTTTTTTAAAAATTTTAATATATTTCTTGAATTTTAAATTGCATAATTTTTAATTAAATTATTAATTTTGAATTTTTTAAATAATATTTAATTTTTTTAAAAACTTTTAAACTTAATTTTTGAATTTTTTTAAATTTAGAAAGATTATTTTTTAAATAATCATTTTTATAATTTTGAATTTTCAAGTTTTAAACTTTTTTTTTGCTAATTGTTAACTTTTATCAATGTTTATTTAAAATTTTGTTTACTTTTAAAGTTTTGTACAATTTTTAAACTTTTTCTTGAATTTTAAAATTTGAAAACTTTTGGTTTTTCAATTAAAATACTTTTAAATTTTTTTTGCATTTGAAATTTTGAATTTTTTAAATTTTTTTTGAATTTTTCATTTTTTTGTTTTTAAATTGATTTTTTTTATTTTTTTATTTGAAACTTTGACTGTTAAATTCTAAATTTTGTAGATATTTATATTCAAATTTTCAACTTTTTTAATTTACAATTTAAAATTTTTGAATTTTCAATAATTTTTTGAACTTTTTTTTTATTAATTTAATGGTTTTTAATCTTAAAATATGAAAATTGAATTTAAAATTTTTAAAAATTCTATATTTCTGATTTTTGAAATTATCAAATTTTGACTTTTTAATTTTAAGTTTTTTAGATTTTAAAAATTATAATTTCAAAATTTTTTAATTTTTCTAAAATTTTTTTATATTTATTTTTCACATTTTTTAATTGAATTTTTAATATTTCCGCAATGTTTTACAAAGCTATCTGAAAATCTAAAATCATGTCAAATTGGACTGAATAATTCAAAAAAAAAAATAAATTTGTCCTTAGGACGAAAGTTGCGTGGAATTTTTAATACTTTTTAATTGGATTTCATTTATTTAATGAAGGTTATGTGTGACATGGATTGTGACAAGGACTGATTGTTATTTTTATCAGAATGACCATGGACATAGCAATGAGTTTGGAATTTTTGGTATCTATCAAATTGGAGAATTTTGTCCAAAATTAGGACAGTCGGGATTGAAGCCAGCTTCCTTTAAATCTAGTCTTTAATTTCGAATATGTCAGAATTTCGGGAATCAAGCTCTAAAATGCCAAGTCCTGAAAGTGACCAAGCTAATGGAAAGTTTTTTACAATTTTTTATACTTTCTTTATCAGCTAATAATCAGGTAGACAGCGCATAATCTTAGGTCAGTAATTATTATGTATTAGTCCAATTAAAAACTCAATTTTTGAACTTAAAAACAGTGTTCATGACCAACTTTCATTCCAATCATTCAGTTTCAAGCTACAGATTCATTCAGATTCAAATTCCAGTAAAAGTTCATATGAGATTCTTTACGTATCTTGACCTAGGCCTCTTATTAAGCTCTAAACCAATCAAACTTATATTTAATTATAAAATTCCGGTTTTTAATGGCTTAATATTTGAATTTTTTGAGTTTTTTTACAACCATTTCACTTTGGCTTAGTTGCACAGCTTCAACATGCACTAAACTCAATACTACAATTTATAAGATGCTTGGATGAAACATCAGTACGTGCTTGGGCATCAATATTAGTTTCAACTGTGTTATAAGCATAGCGCCAAGTCGGTTCAGCTTCATATACGGTTCAAGGCTACTTAAGGCTCTGTTTAGAGGGTTCATGACTATGTTCTTCCCATTTTGATAATAAAACTTGAGAATTTTGTCAAATTTTGCTCAAATTAACGAATAAAGGCACTAGAATCCGACCAAACATTCCCAAAATGCTCAAAATATCCAGTTTTCCATCAAAAATTCATGCCTAATTAACCCCCAAAATTCCAAAGTCCTTCAATTACACAAAATAAATCAATAAAATTGTAATAAAAAGCCCCCATGTCGGTGTAAATTTCCACTAATTGCCATAAAACTTATCAAATTTCACCAGAATTAATCAAATTACCTTCAAATTTCAAGTACATAAAAATACTTTTTATCGGTCAAGGTTTTCATTTCGTTTATCTTAAAAAAAATTATTTATTTATTTTTATCAAATCTACAGCAAGTCAAATTTGAGATAGTAAAAGGCACAAAAACACATCACGCAAGATATACGAGGCAAGTTCTTGGAGATTTTTTGAGGTTAAGTTCTTATAACCTCAAAATTCAGCAACATAACCTCAAAATTGAGCAACATAACCTCAAAATTTGGGAAAATAACAACAAAATTGAGCAACATAACCTCAAAATTGAGCAACATAACCTCAAAATTGAGCAACATAACCTCAAAATTTGGGAAAATAACAACAAAATTGAGCAACTTAACTTTAAAATTGAGCAACATAACCTCAAAATTGAGCAACATAACCTCGAAATTGAGCAACATAACCTCAAAATTGAGCAAAATAACCTCAAAATTCCCCAATTTTCCACCTCCAATTCCTCAATTCTTCAATAAATTTGTAGTTTTTGACATTCGAGACAGCAGCAAATAAATGATAAAAAAATGATTTTTTTCCATCCTTCTCTGCCGCTCTCGCTTGATATTTCGCACACATTTGACTTTTTTTTTGTTTATTTCGGCAAGTAAAAAAAAAAGAAAAAAAAATTTGTCCTTCAACTAAATTTAAAAAATTGAGTCATACCGTGAGTGCTCTGGATTATGGAGATTATATTCATGACTTTACGTAACTAAAATCGATATTTGAGAATGTTTTGTGGATTTTTGTGAAGACACCTGAACTGAGATTGGACATTCTAGTGTGAAGACACCTGAACTGAGTTTGGACATTCTAGTGTGAAGACACCTGAACTGAGATTGGACATTCTAGTGTGAAGACACCTGAACTGAGATTGGACATTCTAGTGTGAAGACACCTGAACTGAGATTGGACATTCTAGTGTGAAGACACCTGAACTGAGTTTGGACATTCTAGTGTGAAGACACCTGAACTGAGTTTGGACATTCTAGTGTGAAGACACCTGAACTGAAATTGGACATTCTAGTGTGAAGACACCTGAACTGAGATTGGACATTCTAGTGTGAAGACACCTGAACTGAGATTGGACATTCTAGTGTGAAGACACCTGAACTGAGATTGGACATTCTAGTGTGAAGACACCTGAACTGAGATTGGACATTCTAGTGTGAAGACACCTGAACTGAGATTGGACATTCTAGTGTGAAGACACCTGAACTGAGATTGGACATTCTAGTGTGAAGACACCTGAACTGAGTTTGGACATTCTAGTGTGAAGACACCTGAACTGAGATTGGACATTCTAGTGTGAAGACACCTGAACTGAGATTGGACATTCTAGTGTGAAGACACCTGAACTGAGATTGGACATTCTAGTGTGAAGACACCTGAACTGAAATTGGACATTCTTGTGTAAAGACACCTGAACTGAGATTGGACATTCTAGTGTGAAGACACCTGAACTGAGTTTGGACATTCTAGTGTGAAGACACCTGAACTGAGTTTGGACATTCTAGTGTGAAGACACCTGAACTGAGTTAATTTGAAGCTATTTTGAGCAGTTCCCATTCACAGCACACCCACTGTACGGTTCTCATTCAAGAAGTTCATCGAAACGACCGACATTGACCCATTAGCAGAAAAAAATAGCCGAATTACTTCGCACAAATACATGCGTACGGACTTCTAAATTGCTCTGTTTCTCTCGAAAAATGGAACTAACTAAAAAAATTCGCACACAACAGCCGGAGCCCGAGCGGAGGTGATTTTTGGGATGATGAGGAAGAATGAGGCACGCACAGCACCCACAATTGGGCGATCCAATAGAGTGTGTATTTGTGGATGCTGTAACCGATGCTGCTGCTTAGTTCCTTCCCAAAAGAAATTCTTTCTCAGAAAAAAAGAGAGGAAAAATTCAAGGTCAGTTCATTGACTCCGGAGTTTGTTTTCGCTTCAAGTGTTTTTTTTTTCTATCGCTCTGCTTACAACAACAACAACAACAATTTGTCACTAACACTAATGTAGAATTTGAAAATTTCCTACATCAGCAGGCATCAGCCAGCAACAACAACAACAATGAAGCGAGAAATGCTAATAATAACAAAGTTGAAACTGATATTGAATAATTTTTAAACACATACAAATGTCGAGTGCAAGTCATCAAGTCAATGGTGGAAATGAGAGGCACAAGAAGGCACAAGAAGAAAACTTTTTTTTGTTATTGTTGATGAAATTTCCCGTTTTTTTCGATCATTTTGAGACATTTTGAGCAAAATTGCTGAATTTCTGAATTGTGAAGGCACCTGAATAATGAGTCTCAAATGTGAAGGCACCTGAACCTCAAAATTTTAAATGTGAAGGCACCTGAACCTCAAAACTCAAGTGTGAAGGCACCTGAACCTCAAAAACTCAAGTGTGAAGGCACCTGAACCTCAAAAACTCAAGTGTGAAGGCACCTGAACCTCAAAACTCAATTGTGAAGGCACCTGAACCTCAAAACTCAAGTGTGAAGGCACCTGAATCTCAAGATTTTCTTGTGAAGACACCTGAACCTCAAAAATTCTAATGTGTAGGCACCTGAACCTCAAAAACTCAAGTGTGAAGGCACCTGAACCTCAAAAACTCAAATGTGAAGGCACCTGAACCTCAAAAACTCAAGTGTGAAGGCACCTGAACCTCAAAAACTCAAGTGTGAAGGCACCTGAACCTCAAAAACTCAAGTGTGAAGGCACCTGAACCTCAAAAACTCAAGTGTGAAGGCACCTGAACCTCAAAACTCAAATGTGAAGGCACCTGAACCTCAAAACTCAAGTGTGAAGGCACCTGAACCTCAAAACTCAATTGTGAAGGCACCTGAACCTCAAAAACTCAAATGTAAAGGCACCTGAATCTCAAAACTCAAGTGTGAAGGCAACTGAACCTCAAAATTCTAATGTGAAGGCACCTGAATCTCAAAACTCAATTATGAAAGCGCCTGAACCTCAAAACTCAATTGTGAAAGCACCTTAACCTAAATTCAATAATGTGAAGGCACCTGAATCTCAAGTACTCAAGTGTGAAGGCACCTGAACCTCAAAACTCAAGTGTGAAGGCACCTGAACCTCAAAAACTCAAGTGTGAAGGCACCTGAACCTCAAAAACTCAAGTGTGAAGGCACTTGAACCTCAAAAACTCAAGTGTGGAGGCACCTGAACCTCAAAAACTCAAGTGTGAAGGCACCTGAACCTCAAAAACTCAAGTGTAAAGGCACCTGAACCTGAAAAACTCAAGTGTGGAGGCACCTGAACCTCAAAACTCAAATGTGAAGACACCTGAACCTCAATACTCAAGTGTAAAGGCACCTGAACCTCAAAAACTCAAGTGTGAAGGCACCTGAACCTCAAAAACTCAACTGTGAAGGCACCTGAACCTCAAAAACTCAAGTGTGAAGGCACCTGAACCTCAAAACTCAATTGTGAAGGCACCTGAACCTCAAAAACTCAAGTGTGAAGGCACCTGAACCTCAAAACTCAAGTGTGAAGGCACCTGAACCTCAAAACTCAAGTGTGAAGGCACCTGATTTATAAATTCTTAATTAACGCATTTTTGCACTCAATTGACGTCAATTTTTGTCCAAACTTATCCAAAAACTTCTAAAGTTCCTTCACCAAGCCAAACTCGTGTCTCTTATGTCTCATTAACCCAACACGCAATTCCAGTGCGTAAATATAAATAAAAAAATCCGAAATAAACAGCAAAAAGAAAGGCAAAAATTAATCAGCAAAACAACAAATTAGACAGTAAAAGAAATTGAAAAGAAATTGAATGGAATGAAGGAACAAACAATTGAGAATTAAATAAGAAGTATGCAAAAAACAGCGAAGAAAACTTCAAAAGAGAAGGCAAGACAGCAATTGGCAATAGAAATATTATTCTAGATACTTTGTAGTCATGGAAAATGGTGGAACTGCCAAACTAGAATTTATAAAGTTCAGGTGCCTTCAAAATTGAGTTTTTTGAGGTTCAGGTGCCTTCACACTTGAGTTTTTGAGGTTCATGTGCCTTCTCACTTGAGTTTTGAAGTTCAGGTGCCTTCACAATTCAGTTTTGATGTTCAGGTGCCTTCACAATTCAGTTTTGATGTTCAAATGCCTTCACAATTCAGTTTTGATGTTCAGGTGCCTTCACATTTGAGTTTTTGATATTCAGGTGCCTTCACACTTGAGTTTTTGAGGTTCAGGTGTCTTCACATTTGAGTTTTTGATGTTCAGGTGCCTTCACATTTGAGTTTTAAGGTCCAAGTGCCTTCACACTTAAGTTTTGAGGTTCAGGTGTCTTCACACTTCAGTTTTTGAGGTTCAGGTGCCTTCACATTTGAGTTTTTGAGATTCAGGTGCCTTCACAATCGAATTTTGAGGTTCAGGTGCCTTCACACTTGAGCTTTTGAGGTTCAGGTGCATTCGCACATGAGTTTTTGAGGTTCAGGTGTCTTCACACTTCAAGTTATGAGACACAACAAGCTATTTGAGCCACATAAAAGTAAAAACTATGCGGTAAATATTTACACATTTGTAATACAAAATAATTTGATATTTTCACCACAAACAAAACAAGAATTAAGAGACTGTGAGTTTGGAGAACAGTAGCTTAACATAATAATAAATAAAATATCTCACAAATACTGAAATACGAGACATCGTCACTAAATAATAATATATAAACGATAACAGCAATTACGTTGACGATAATGAGTGTGTCATAAAATATAAAAATACAGGAAAAGGCACTTTTTGAAGGTCAAAAATTTGTAATTATTGAGTGGCTGTATAGCTTATTAGTGGCTATTTTGGGGGTGACTTTTGTGGATGGTGATTGCGAATTTGGGGGGATTATTCGGAGGAAATTCATCAAAATTCGGACAAAAATTCATCAAAATTCGGACAAAATTCATCAAAATTCGGACAAAATTTATCAAAATTCGGACAAAATTCATCAAAATTCGGACAAAAATCATCAAAATTCGGAGAAAAATTCATCAAAATTCGGACAAAATTTATCAAAATTCGGACAAAATTCATCAAAATTCGGACAAAAATCATCAATTTTTGACTAAATAGACGAGAATAGAGGCTGACCCCCTCAAGTCCCCCACCCTACCCTTCACACCATTCCCCCTTTAATCCCCAACTACATTATCAAATCTCATCATATCAACATTTTATGCACAAAACTGCCTCAAAATCCTCCACAAAAAAAAGTCACAAGCTGTGCATAAAAGCACGACCAATGTCAATGACTATGCCATAATGTTGTACATTATTTTGTATTTTTTTTTTGTAACGTTTCTTCTCCTTCTTCATCATCTTCATCATCATTTTCTGCTGCTTTCTTTCCTACTTCATTCCATTCCTCAATTCTCCACATTCTTTAACTCGATGTGAGATGAGTTCTGAGCAGCATGGATGGATGGAGAAACAAAAGTCATGGCCAAATGATTTCAATGACACTGAGAATGTTTGAGAATGTTTTTTTGTAGTTTATGGTTGGGAGTTGGAAGTGGAATGGTTGGGGATTTGGGGGGTGCATTGAAGGGTGTTCATCAATATTTAGAATTGATTAGGGGAGTGGGGGGCTTGGGGGTTAAAGTTCGACTGGATATGTCAAATTTTTGGCAATTTTTGGACAAATTTTGATGAATTTTGAGGATTTTGGTTATTTTAATTCAAAATTTGATGAAATTTGCCAATTTTTAGTGAAATTTGATCAAATTTTCATGAATTTTGGTCAATTTCGATCAAATTTAAGTAGAACTTATTCAAATTCTGGTCATTTTTGGTCACAATTTGATGCTTTTTTGAGAAATTTTGATTAAATTTAGTCAAACTTTAATTATTTTGTTGAAATTTGGTAGATTTTAGTCGAAGTTGGTGGAATTTAGACGAATTTTGAAGGATTTTGATGAAATTTAATCAAATTATTGTGAATTTTGACGAATTTTGCCAAATTTTCATTAAAATTTGCCAAGTTTTATTGAATTTTGGTCAATTTTGATGAATTTGAGCTAAATTTTGGTGTAAATTATCCTAAAAATGCTAAAATCGGATGTAAATTGACCTAACTTGTCTAATTTTTTTTTACAAAATCATCAATTTTATGACACTAGCCAGTCTCAATACAACCATATTGATCAGATTACTCAGCACAATGCATTCTCAAAATTGTCCAAAAAATCCCAAAAAAATCCATAAAAATCCATAAAACACACCGAATAGAACCGATTATCACACTCAAAAACACCATAAAATGCCAATTACCCCAAAATATCTCAACACAAAGAACCTCATGTCCGTAACAAAATACCCAAAAAAAAAAAGTCCCTCATAACGACCGTGCCTAATTGACAGCACACAAAATTCAAGGACAAAGGAACGGTCAACATGATAAACATTGTAAAATGTCCTGCCGCGTTGCCATAATGACTCTTATGTCCTTTATTTCCTTATTTTGTATCTTTTTACACAGAATGTATCATGATGTGATGGATATACTTAAAGATTATTGTTGTAAGGAACAACTAATGACAATTTGTTACCCAGATGATGCATGTAGATTGTGATAGAGTCAAGGAAATTGTGATGAATTGGGTGGAAATGGAAATGGCAATGGCAATGGCTTGTTTGGATGATTTAAGAGACATGAATGAGGAAATCAGTCAATTTGAAGGATGGATGGGGAAATTGGTGATGTTTGTGGATTAAGGGATTGGAATTGTTGGGGATTTAGGTGATTTTCATTGGAATTTAGCAGATTTTGGGTGAATTTCATCAAAATTCAACAAAATTTTATCAAATTTCATCAAAAATTTTCTCAACTAACTCCAAAATCCCCCAAACCCCAACTCAAATCCTCTAGAACATTCCACACCATCCAATTCACAAAATATCCATCAAATCACAACTACATCCAAACACTTCCACTTCCATTTCCATTTCACATCCCCCCCAATAACCTCAACCTTGAACCCCAAAAAGACCGAAGAACAAATAACACAACGGCTCAGTATCAATGTCAATAAATTTTTCCCATTCCAACTTCCACCGTCACTAATTCGTTCTTTCAATTTTTCCTTCCATCCATCCATCCTCCCATTCATGTGCCTGCCCAAAATGTGACATGGCAAAAAAATAACACAATTTATTTGTTGGAATCGGAGGTGGAAGTTGAAGGAAGTTGAGCATGTTCAGCTATCAAAATCCGACATCAGACCAGCATGACTCGACATTGTGGCTAAATTGGCTTGAATTCAGCATCATGTCAGAGGTCCGCGTGACTAGAGGATGATATTGGCCTGATTTTGACCTGATTTTAACCGATTTTGGTACCAAGTCAGAGTCAAACCGACCTATTGTCGAATTTTGGATCAATTAACAGATTTTAGAAAAAAAATGTACTAGATTTTTGAAAGAAGTACTAGATTTTTGAAAGAAGTACTAGATTTTTACAGAAAAGTACCAGATTTTTGTAGGATATGTACTAGATTCTTAAAGAAATAAGCCTTATTCTTGTGAAAAAGTACTAGATTTGTTGTAGAAATGGACTAGATTTCTAGATTTTAATACAAATTTATCAAAAAATGAAAATTGACCATAAATCTTCAAAATTGACGGTGGGGGAACTAAGGAAGGGGTCTGTAAATAAGCTAGCGTTACGTAACTGACGAATGAACCCTCATATACTTAATAA
Organism: Chironomus tepperi; assembly: GCF_022539635.2. NCBI lineage: Eukaryota > Metazoa > Arthropoda > Insecta > Diptera > Chironomidae > Chironomus > Chironomus tepperi. The sequence goes on along the minus strand of NW_027226129.1, from coordinate 134,145 downwards.
GCCTTGAAATTGACTCTCTAAGATTCAAAAGATTGACAGACAATTCTACAGAAATTCCCAATTTTCCTTAGAATTTCTCCGAATTTTCCACAATCTTCCTCCAATCCCATTCAACCTCCATTACCCCACACCCCCAAGAATCAGCCTCAATCAACCCCACCATCCTTCAACTTCACCCTCTGAACTGAGAATCAGCACACGCATTGAAATTTTTACACGCTTTTATTTGACTTGCTCTGTCTGTCTTTCTGTCTGTCACGTTCAAAATTTGTGACCCTTTTTCGACCACTTCTACTGGTCCAATCATGCTGATTTTTTATACATGAGTGTTCTGGAGGGCAATTTGATATTTTACCATCATTAAATCGCTAACTTGCTTCCTTATATTTTAATTAATTAATTTAAATTTTTATATGGGAAAAAATTTGACAAAAATCCATTGTCAATTATGTATGTTTCTAATTTACATTAACCAGTCTTTTTATCGAACTGGAAACTAATTCATGTGATTAACTAAACATCAATTAATAATATAAATTATTAATTAAATTATAATATCAATCTGTTCAGGATATTTAAGTAAGCCAAAAAATTTAACTAGTGATTTTCTCGCGGATATTCTTAGCAAAAATTTGAATTCCAAAAAAACCGTTACATTCAAATCTTCAAAAATTCGTTAATTTTGTTGAATTTCAATAACCTGTATGTTACTGGATCTTGTTATACTGTATATAAATATGGTCCTGGATCTTACTGGATCTTGATATACTGTATAAATATGGTCCTGGATCTTACTGGATCTTGTTATACTGTATAAATATGGTCCTGGATCTTGATATACGGTTCTGGATGTTACTGGATCTTGATATACTGTATAAATATGGTCCTGGATGTTACTGGATCTTGATATACTGTATAAATATGGTCCTGGATGTTACTGGATCTTGATATACTGTATAAATATGGGCCTGGATCTTACTGGATCTTGATATACTGTATAAATATGGTCCTGGATCTTACTGGATCTTGTTATACTGTATAAATATGGTCCTGGATGTTACTGGATCTTGATATACTGTATAAATATGGTCCTGGATCTTACTGGATCTTGTTATACTGTATAAATATGGTCCTGGATATTACTGGATCTTGATATACTGTATAAATATGGTCCTGGATCTTACTGGATCTTGTTATACTGTATAAATATGGTCCTGGATGTTACTGGATCTTGATATACTGTATAAATATGGGCCTGGATCTTACTGGATCTTGTTATACTGTATAAATATGGTCCTGGATATTACTGGATCTTGATATACTGTATAAATATGGTCCTGGATCTTACTGGATCTTGTTATACTGTATAAATATGGTCCTGGATGTTACTGGATCTTGATATACTGTATAAATATGGTCCTGGATCTTACTGGATCTTGATATACTGTATAAATATGGTCCTGGATCTTACTGGATCTTGATATACTGTATAAATATGGTCCTGGATCTTACTGGATCTTGTTATACTGTATAAATATGGTCCTGGATCTTGTTATACTGTATAAATATGGTCCTGGATGTTACTGGATCTTGATATACTGTATAAATATGGTCCTGGATGTTACTGGATCTTGATATACTGTATAAATATGGGCCTGGATCTTACTGGATCTTGTTATACTGTATAAATATGGTCCTGGATCTTACTGGATCTTGATATACTGTATAAATATGGTCCTGGATCTTACTGGATCTTGTTATACTGTATAAATATGGTCCTGGATGTTACTGGATCTTAATATACTGTATAAATATGGTCCTGGATCTTACTGGATCTTACTATTCTGTATAATTATGATCATGGATAATACACAATCATGCTGTACTGTAAAATATCAGTGTACTGTAAAATATCAGTGTACTGTAAAATATCAGTTCTCAATTAGAAAACTAACAATTTGATATTAATTTAAAATTGTATGGAAATATTATAGGCTGTTGTATGGTTTCAATACAAATTTAATTATACTTCACAAGACATAGCAGTAAGTTGTTTAGTTTTATATATTGCTTTCGAGCGGAATTCCAGTCCGATCCTAACATTATATACATCATGAAAAACTCGAGAATTGTGTACATATGAAAATATGTTGTCGTTACTGTAAAAGTATACAACTATGATCTTAAATTCCGACACTACTGTGACCTAACAACAGTCGGACGAACGAAGCGAAGCGAAGTGGAGTCCGACACTACTGTGACCTAACAACAGTCGGACGAACGAAGCGAAGCGAAGTGGAGTCCGACACTACTGTGACCTAACAACAGTCGGACGAACGAAGCGAAGCGAAGTGGAGTCCGACACTACTGTGACCTAACAACAGTCGGGCGAACGAAGCGAAGCGAAGTGGAGTCCGACACTACTGTGACCTAACAACAGTCGGGCGAACGAAGCGAAGCGAAGTGGAGTCCGACACTAATGTGACCTAACAACAGTCGGGCGAACAAAGCGAAGCGAAGTGGAGTCCGACACTACTGTGACCTAACAACAGTCGGACGAACGAAGCGAAGCGAAGTGGAGTCCGACACTACTGTGACCTAACAACAGTCGGGCGAACGAAGCGAAGCGAAGTGGAGTCCGACACTACTGTGACCTAACAACAGTCGGACGAACGAAGCGAAGCGAAGTGGAGTCCGACACTACTGTGACTTAATAACAGTCGGGCGAAGCTCGAACTTAATCAGTTCGAACGCAGTTCGGACTTGGTTGAGCGAAGCTCACAAATTTTTGCGACCTGAACGGAGCGAAGCGAGTGAAGGCGTGAAAATTTTCCAACACGTAAGAAAACTACATGGATTATCGTAAGTAAAAAAATAGTTCGAGCGAAGCTCGAACAAGCAGTTCGAACGTAGTTCGGACTTGGTTGAGCGAAGCTCACAAATTTTGCGACCTGAACGGAGCGAAGCGAGTGAAGGCGTGAAAATTTTCCAACACGTAAGAAAACTACATGGATTATCGTAAGTAAAAAAATAGTTCGAGCGAAGCTCGAACAGAAGCAGTTCGAACGTAGTTCGGACTTGGTTGAGCGAAGCTCACAAATTTTTGCGACCTGAACGGAGCGAAGCGAGTGAAGGCGTGAAAATTTTCCAACACGTAAGAAAACTACATGGATTATCGTAAGTAAAAAAATAGTTCGAGCGAAGCTCGAACTTAAGCAGTTCGAACGTAGTTCGGACTTGGTTGAGCGAAGCTCACAAATTTTTGCGACCTGAACGGAGCGAAGCGAGTGAAGGCGTGAAAATTTTCCAACACCTAAGAAAACTGTACATTTCTGTTGATTGTAGAAAAATAGTTTAATAAAAATTTTCCTTGGATTAACAAGACTAAAAAGTAGTAAATAAAAAAAAAACGTTAAAAAAAACTTTTAAAAAACACGCTTTTAAAAAAGACTAAAAAATTAAAAGAAAAATGTCCTAAAAAGTAGTAAATAAAAAAATAAAATCACGCTTCTTAAATAAAACATAAAAAATAATAAAAAAATTTGAAATTAAGAAAAGAAGCTAAAATATTTTTCCAAAATATTCTTGTGTAGTACAAGAACAATATGACTTAAAAGCGTGGGGCGTTCGAAAGAAGAAGTTAGTGTTAAAACGATAGTAATTTCGCCCCACGCTTTTAAGTCATATTGATCTTGTACTACACACGAATATTTTGGAAAAATATTTTAGCTTTTTTTAATTTCAAATTTTTATTTTTTTTATGTTTTATTTTCATTCATCCTTATTCAAGTTCAATGAATTTTTGCCTTCCTCGTGGCCATGAACTGCTCTTGGTGTGGCTTTTTTATCAGAATAACACAAAGTGTGTGCTTGCTGCTGCTGTTGTTTTGTTGGAGGAAAAATAAGAATAAATGAGGAAGTGGCAAAAAAGTTTTGAGTTGAAAGATTTATGAGGGAAATTTTTTGGAGGTTTGATGGTGGATATTTGGATGATGATAAGGATGGGGATTGGGATGGTGATGGATATGGGAGATTGGGGTCGGCATGAGGGTGTCGGGGTGTGGGGATTGAATTTTGATGGCATTTTTTGGTGGTTTTGAAGGTCAATTTTGATGAATTTTGGTGAATTTTTTGTCAGAACTTGTCAGATTTTTGTCCGATTTTGCCAGAATTTGTCAGATTTTCGGTCAATTTCGGACGTCAATTTTGGTCATTATTTGAGTCATTTTTGGACCAATTTTGGACATTTTTAATCAATTTCTTGTAAATTTTGATCAAATTTGACCAATTTTGATCATTTTTTGAGCGTTTTTCTTGATTTTTTGGAGATTTTTGTAGTTTTTTGAATATTTTGACAATTTTTGATCAGATTTTGTCAGTTCTGAGGCCAGTTTTAGACAGAAATTGTCAGTTTTTGACTAATTTTGACAGTTTTGGTCAATTTTTAAACCAATTTTGGCTGTTTTTGATCAGTTTTTTGTAAATTTGATCATTTTTTGACAATTTTTGTTTATTTTGTGACCATTTTTGATTATTTTTATCAATTTCATACTTTAATGTCAGTTTTTGAGACATAATTCCCAATTTGGACCTCAATTCCAATCCAAATCCTCCAAAAATCCCCTCAAAATGCCTCAAAACCCCTCAAAATCGCCCAAAAATCACCAAAACCCTCAAAACCCCTCAATCAATGCCTCCCAAAACCGGTCAATTCCTAATAATTCCCCAAAAATCTTCCTCCTAATTCCTCAAAAGAACCACTGAACTCATTTCATCTCCCTCAAAAAAATTGTTATTTCAGTCATTGCGAAAACAAAATTGAAGCGTAAAAAAAAACAGAATTTCTTAAAAAAGACACACAAAAAAAGAGAGTCAAGTCTTACGTGCTGTGCGGCATTTGCGATAATATTCGTAGAAAATTTCATTTCAAAGAAGAAGAAGAATGTGAAGATGTTGGAAGTGATTGCCTGGTTCAATGTAATGTCCTTGAACGGAGAGAATTATGGCATTGGTACGGATGTGATATGAGAGATTGTGAATGAATGGATTGTAAAATGGATTGATGTGCATTGGATGTGGATGATATGGTTGATGGAGATTGAATTAAGGTTTAACCATGTAGAAGGGGTTTTGTGAAATGTACTAGATTTTTGTGAAAGAAGTAATAGATTTGTACGGACGAAGTACTAGATTCTTAGAAAAAATGGAACAAATTTCTGTAAAATGTACTATATTTTTGCAGAAAATGTACTGCAATTGTGCAAAAAGAGTGATGAAGTACTAGATTCTTGTGAAAATGATTAAATTTTTAAATAAAATTCTAGATTTCTGAGAAGAACGTACTAGATTTTTAAGAAATACTAGATTTATGATGATAAAGCATCAGATTTTTAAAAAATGTGCTAGAATCTTAAAAAGAATGAAAATTCTAGATTTTTGTGACGAATGTACTAGATTTTATGAAAAAAGGTACAAAACTTTTGAAAAATATATTAGAATCCTGAAGAAAACGTACTAGATTCCATTTTAAAGGACTAAATTTTTAAAATTCTAGAAAATGTTCTCAATTTAGTCCAAAAAAGTACTAGATTAAATCACAAAATCCCTAAAAATTTGCAAAAAATGCATCAAAACTCAAAATTCAGCCATGAAGCTTCAACCAGCACCACAACACCATCTCCATACAATTAATACAGCAATTAATCACCCCACACACATAATTTTAATCCAACAATTTAACTCACATTTCATCTAAAACAACCCAAAACATCCAAAAAAGAATCTTCAACTTGAACTCTTTCGTCTCAAAATTCAAATTCATCATTTCAAGTAGTCTAGCAACAAAGTTCATCGACTCGACTCTGCCTGTCTCAATTTCTTAAGTATATCTCTTATTATTTTAAACAGTTCTTATTTATTGAATAAAATCTAAATTCAGAAAAAATTGAATTTTTGAGCAAAACAATACAAATTTGGCAGTAAAAGAGTGTCTAGAATAAATGGCACATCCTACGCACATATTCATGCTTATAAGTGATTCAATTTGTCAAAAAAATAAAGAAAAAATAATTTTTAGATTATCTGAATTACTTGGTTTGGTATTTTGATGGATGTGATGGGGAATATGAGGAGATTTCGGATATTATTGGATAGTGTGAGTCTGGGGCATTGTCAGAAAAGAGGAAGGGGTGGGCACGGGGAGCATAGAGTCCCTGGGGATGGGTAAAGTGGTCAAAGATGTGTTTCAAGGATTATTAACAATTTTGAAAGGCTTTTGGGACTTTTTTCATGAAAAATTCAAGAAAATTGAAGCATTTATTCCAAAAAAGAGAGTTTTTGACCCCGGGCGCACTTCAGAGGGAGGGGTTGTAGGTCAAACCCTGATTTAAACCCACTCAGAATGTCATTTACAGCAAGTTTATCTGACAAATCATTCTAAATTTTGTATTAAATGCTCTAAAATTATTCAATTCTTCCAAAATTTAGGAGGTTTGAACTAAAAGCGTACTCAGAGGGGCAAAAGGAGGGAGAGGGGTTAAGGGGGTTGAGAAGGTTGGGGAATCAACCTATTCAGCATGTCATGAACTTCAAGCTAGTTAATCAGATCATCCTAAATTTTGGGTAAAATGTCCTAAAATTGAACAATTTCCTATAAATTGGATTTAGTTTGACCCAAGAGCGTACCCAGGCCAGGGAGGAGGGGTTGAGGGTTTTACTCTGACTTGAGGTCAACATGTCATGAAGAATAAGCCAATCTGGCAAATAATCCCAAATTTTGGATATGATCTTCTAAAACTGAAGAATTCTTCTAAATTCAGTCAAAAATTTCAACAATTTCCATCAAAATTCAATCAATTTCAACCAAATTCTTTCAATTTTACCTACCCCATCCACTTCATCCACCCCTCAAACCCTCCAATTTTCAATTTCCAACTTCTTGTCCACTCATTTGACCTCTCAACAATCCCCAACAATCCAACAAAAAATACTCAAAGCTAAAATCAAAATCAGCCTCAATATGAACAACGATAAGTCAATTTCCAATGCAGACCAGAGACCCCATAACACAGCAAGACATGCTACATTCAACTCTTCATACTCACATCCATTACTACAACAACAACAAGAAATAATAACAATATCCGAGAGAGTCAAAAGTAATAAGCAATAGACACAGTAAGAAGAAGTGGAAAAATAAAGTTTTATGGCAACTATGATGAGGAGATTTGTTGGATGTTGGATGTTAAAGGAGGTTCATTGAACTGACATTTCTGTTTGATTTCTCGTCTGCTGCTGTGTGTCATGATGGGTGCACTTTATGCTGTATTTTTTATGTGATGTGATTTAGTTGGTTGTGGATTGTGGAAAGTTGGAGGATTTTTTAGAAATTTTTGAAAGTTTTGAGTCGATGCTGTGATTTTAAGGCTTAAATTGGGTCAATGCTTCAAAGTTTCGCTTCAAAATGAGTCATTGCTTTGAAGTTTTGCTTCAAATTGAGTCATTGCTTCAAAGTTTGACTTAAAATTGAGCCATTCCTTCAAAATAAGTCAATGCTTCATAATTAGGCTTCAAAGTGAGTCGTCGCTTCAAAGTTTGACTTGCGAGTCGATGCTTCATTTTTACTTTAAATGAGTCGTTGCTTTGAAATTTGACGTCAAAGTGAGTCTCTGCTTTAAGGCGTGACTTTAAAATGAATCATTGCCTCAAAAATTGACTTCAAATTCAAATCATTGCTTCACATTTTGTCTTAAAATGAATATTGATATTAATATTGAACATATCAAGCTTCAAATTGAGTAATACCTAATTCAAGCTAAGCTTAGAAAAAAATAGAACTAAAAAACTAAACAAAATTATTAATAATCACGTTTTGTTTGCGCACGATTTTATATCAATATCAGCTGTCATTGTTTGACTGTCTTATCAGCAATAAATGACAACAAAGTATTATAAATAAAAAAGTAGGCAAAATTTAAATTATTATTTCTAATAAATTCTATTATCAATTTGAAATTATTGGCCTTGATTTGTTGAAAAATTAATGAAATTTAAAGTTTTGGTGGCATTAAATTTGTGGATTTTTAAGGTGAATTTTAAGGCAATTTTAATAAAATTTAAAGAAAGTCTGGAATTTTTTATTCGTTTTTAAGTCAAATTTCAAAGCAGCGAATCATTTTGAAATCGAATTTATAAGCGTTGACTCATTTTGAAGCATGACTTTAAAATCATTGACTCACATTTGCAGCAATGATTTACTTAAAAATTAATTTAACTTTATGCCGTCGATTCAAATTCTGAAGTAGAACTTTCAAGCAATGATTCAATTTTGAAGCGAAAATTTAAATAAATGACTCATTTTAAAGCAAAACTTTACAGCATCGACTCAATTTGCAGTCAAATTTCAAAGAGATCACTAAAATTGAAGTAAAACTTTAAAGCATTGATTTAATTTGAAGAAATTGATTGATTTTTTCAAAAATTCTTCAATATTTTTGGTTTTTGGAGCCCCAGTCAATCTCAACATCCAAAACAACAATTATAAAACCATATCTAGGCCATCCAACAACATTTTTCTTTCATAACACAGCCAAAAACCCAAAAAAATTCAGTCCAATTTTCACTTTCTTCAGAAATCGAAAACCGAAACATGAAAATTTTTCATTTTTTTCTCATTTTAATTAATTTGTTTCCACTCATCAGCAACAAAAGCAGCAGCAACGAAAGTATTTTCACTGTTCAACATAATTATGCGGTTGTAACGATTGAGCCACATTTATGACTTATTATGAAGACTTAAAAGTGAGAATCTGTGCCTGCCTGCTTATTTTTTGAGAGAATAAAGCACAAAAAATGAGAAAAAATTTTACTTTTTTTTTTAAAGAAAGCCAAAAACTGATCGGCAATAAAGTCAAGTCAGTCAGTCACTTTCTCCCATTTCTTTTTGCTCTTCTTTTTCGACTCACTTTTTTCACTTTTTTTTATGCTGCTTATGTTTTTTATGCTGATAATTTTTAACATATTTATTCATGAAAGGGAAATTTATTAATTTTTTATTATTTTTTTGATTTAATGATAAAGCGACGCTTTATTTAGTATTAAAAAAAGTAAGAGTGAATATTGGAAAAAGAAATTGATAATCAGGTCTTGGATGTTGAGTTTGAATTTTGGATGGAAAATTGAAATTAATCACAATTTTAATGACAAAAATTTGGCTTAAGGGGTACATTCTAGGATAAAACAGGGGGTTTGATGCCCCTTGACCTTTCGCTTTGTATACTTGCGTACCCCTTGCCCATATCCATTACCAATTGTGAACATTAAATACCTTTTCCCCCTTGCATACAACCTGCCCCTAGTATAGTGACTGCTTCTTGCAAACCCCTTGTCCATCGCCATTTGTATACCCCTAATTCTATGACCTAATGCCACTTGTATACCCCTTTCTCTTGTTTGCCCCTTGTCCCTTGTACACCGGTTTCTCCTTCAGTCACATCCGACCTAATTTAATTCTTCACCTAATTTACAAAATTCGACCCAAACTTTTAAAAATAGAATTAGAACTAAAAACAATTCTTAAATGTCGCACGATAAGTCACATACGACTATGCTTTTTTTATGTTTATGCAAATATGCAACACAAAAGTAGTTTGAGTATAAAAAGTGCACACAAATCTATCAACACATAGTGAGAAATGGCGATTGTGCAACATGCTGGCGGATGTACATGCACATATAGTATAGATAATAAATATAAATGAAGAATGAAAATAGTTGGCAAATGAAAAAATAAAAAAAAGTAAAAATCGTGTAGAATGAAAGAGAACCGAATACAAAAAAAGTAGGGAAAATGGCTGTCTTAGATAGAATTTTTGCGATGATGGGATTGGTTGATTGTTTGTTGTTTGGGTTTGGTGGATTTGGTGTATTTGGTAGATTTGGTGGATTTAGTTGAATTGTAGAGTTTGGTGGAATTGTTGAATTTGGTGGAATTGTTGAATTTGGTGCAATTGCTGAATTTGGCGGAATTGTTGAATTTGGTGGAATTGCTGAATTTGGTGGAATTGTTGAATTTGGTGGAATTGTTGAATTTGGTGGAATTGTTGAATTTGGTGGAATTGTTGAATTTGGTGGATATTTTGGATTTGATGGATTTGGTGAGTTGGAAGATTTGATAGATTTGGTGGATTTGGTGGAGTTACTGATTTTCTTAGATTTGGTGGATTTGGTAGATTTGGTTAGTTTGGTAGATATGGTTAGTTTGTTAAATTAGGTGGATTTGGTGAAGTTAGTAAGTTTGGTAAATTTGGTTAGTTTGGTAGATTTGGTGAATTATCTGGAATTGGTGAATTTGGAAGATTTGATTTTTTCTTGATTTGGTTGGTTTTGTAGATTTGGTGGATTTGGTGGAGTTAGTGAGTTTGGTAGATTTGGTTGGTAAGGCGGATTTGGTAGATTTGGTGAGTTTGGTAGATTTGATTGATTTGGTAGATTTGGTTGGTTTGGTAGATTCGGTGGATGTGGTGGGTTTGGTAAATTTGATAGATCTGGTAGAGTTACCGGGGTTCGATGAAAAAATTAAGGTATAAATTGACATTTTTGATGAAAAATGTTTAAAAAAAAGTCAATAAAATGAATGGAAATTTTCATTATTAAATTTTATTGCAATTTCCACAATTTTAATTCATAATAAAATCAGTCAAATCATCAAAATTCATGAATTATTTCACATTCCGTATCAATAAATTGATCTCAATTGTTTGTCAATATTTGCATAATTTACGTAAGCATCTAATTACATTATGTGCAACATTGTACGACGACCATAAATAATTAGATTTATTTAGAGAGTCTGGCAGACCGAGTCAGGCTTCAAGTTAGAGTTACGGCAGTCTGGGACTGGATTCTGGATCAATTAGCAGATTTTCCCATTAAATCACACAATTTTCTAATCTAATTTCCAGAAATGACTACAAAAACCTTCAAAATCAGTTCCTAATGCCTCATTCACAGTCATCGCTTCCCTTGAACTTTTCAATCTGTTCTTTTTTTTTCAAATGAATCAAAATATTTGCATCTCATTTACTTGATCTGAAAATAGCTCACAAAGCAGTTCACAAACTGCACTTTATGTCCTAATTTCCTTTCCGTTTCGTACGATCATCACGAAAATAGAACAAATCCGACAAAGCAAATAAAAAATTTGTGACGAGAATAGGAAAAAAAGAGCAATGAAATCGTTAAATTGCACAATAACTGACTTGTCGGATGAGATTTTTGTCGTGAATTATTTTTAAATTTGACGAAATTTTTGTGACGAACAAGAAGAAAAAATGGGAAATAAACAAAAATATTTTTTGACACGATTTTTTGTTGATTGTTTACTTTATTGGTGATTGTTTCTAAGCTTGTATAGACGAAAATATTGAATTTGTTATGAACTTGAACTTAACCTCAAAATTCAGAAACATAACCTCAAAATTCAGGAACATAACCTCAAAATTCAGGAATATAACCTCAAAATTTAACAACATAACCTCAAAATTCAGCAACATAACCTCAAAATTCAGCAATATAACCTCAAAATTCAGGAATATAACCTCAAAATTCAGGAACATAACCTCAAAATTCAGAAATATAACCTCAAAATTCAGGAACATAACCTCAAAATTCAGAAATATAACCTCAAAATTGTGCAAAATAACCTCAAAATTGTGCAATTTAACCTCAAAATTCAGGGACATAACCTTAAAATTTAGGATCATAACCTCAAAGTTCAGGATTCTAACCTCAAAATTGAGCAAAATAGCATTCTGCAACATAACCTCAAAATTAGGCTTCATAACCTCAAAATTGAGCAAAGTAACCTCAAAATTTAGTAACATAACCTCAAAATTCTGAAACATAACCTCAAAATTCAGGAATAGAACCTTAAAATTCAGAAACATAACCTCAAAATTGTTCGACATAACCTCAAAATTCAGCATCATAAAATATAAATTCAGCAATATAACATCAAAAATTAGCATCATGATCTAAAAATCAGCTTTATAGCCTCAAAATTTAGGAGCATAACCTCAAAATTCAGTAACATAACCTGAAAATTTAGCAACTTAACCTCAAAATTGACCAACTTAACCTCAAAATTTAGCAACTTAACCTCAAAATTGAGCAAAATAACCTCAAAATTCAGGAACATAACCTCAAAATTTAGAAACATAACCTCAAAATTCATGAACATAACCTCAAAATTCAGGATCATAACCTCAAAATTCAGGATCATAACCTCAAAATTCAGCAAAATAACCTCAAAATTCAGCAATATAACCTCAAAATTCAGGATCATAACCTCAAAATTTAGCAACCTAGCCATAAAATTCAGTAAAATAACCTCAAAATTGAGCAACATAGCTTTAAAATTTGGGAACATAACCTCAAAATTCAGCAAAATAACCTCAAATTTCAGGATCATAACCTCAAAATTCAGGAAAATAACCTCAAAATTGAGCAACATAACCTCAAAATTGCTCGACATAACCTCAAAATCCTCTCAACCTAACCTCAATCCCCACCAATCCATCCCCAAAAACCACCATCATCCATTCAATCCCCTCACCAACTCTAAACAATTAAACTGCATTATAAAAATTCTCCATTAACTGACAACAAAGTTGCAAACGAGCAGAGGCAGTCATTACATTGACACAATTGAAGGACATTGCAATAGGAAACTAACGAGCGAGAAAGAGCAAAAAAATGTAAATAAAACTAATTTGTTGCACATTTCTAAGCGACGAGTGTGACAATGTATCGACAAATATGAGCAACTGTGACGCAAAAAAGCATGGATTTTAAACTTTTCAGACTGTAAAGTTGTTGGATGTTGGAATTTGTAGGGATGCAGGCAGGGGTGGGCAACCTGTGAGTCAAGGGAATGTCATGAACCGTGTGATGTGTGCGGTTTTGGTTGAAACTAGCCAACCAGGTGTTCCCCGTGCCCGACATGTTGCCCGCAACTGTTGTTACCACGTCGCAGTCCCTAGCAACCCCTCAAAGTCAAGTCAACCACCTCAATAGACTCATTTTCAATGTCAATTCCAAAATATTCACTTTAAACCGCAATAGAACATCCCACAACAATCAGTTACGATGAATAGAATTTAATACAATGTTAGACTAATCTATGTGTCTATAAATTACAAATAAACTACTGCTTTGTAATGCAAACACAGCAAAGTGCAATGACTTTTTATAACTTATAATCTGGAATATTAGATGCGTCAATTGTACTGCGACTGACTGGAGTTTTTATAGTGTCGGTAATGATGTTTTGAAGGTTATGTAGTATTAGCAGTATTAGGGCTGAATATTGGTTATTGTGGTTATGAATTTAGGGCATTTTGTCATTTAAGAGGCAATAAGGCGAAGTATTCCGAAGAAAAAGCCGAATTCATCCGAAGTTGTCCGAAGACAAAGCCGAATTCATCCGAAGTTATACGAAGACAAAACCGAATTCATCCGAAATTTTCCGAAGACAAACCCGAATTAATCCGAAGTTTTCCGAACACAAAGCCGAATTTATCCGAAGTTTTAAGGAGACACAGTCGAATTGTTCCGAAGTTATCCGAAGACAAATTCGAACCAAGCCGAAGTTATCCGAAGACAAAACCGAATACATCCGAAAATATCCAAAGACAAAGCAGAATTCATCCGAAGTTTTCCGACAAGAATACCGAATTTATCCGAAGTTTTTCGAAGACAAAGTCAAAGTTTTCCCAAAATAAACCGTTTTCTATAAATAACAATCCCTCTTTGTCTACAACAGATTACTAATACTTCAGTTCCCAAACGTTGTTTACAGACAAATGGATTTAAAAAATATCAAAACCCCTCAAAAAACAACACAAAAAATATCTTTGAAACGAAAAAAATAATTCAGATTTTGTTTATTTACATTTTATTTCTCTCTCTTTTGAATGTTTTGTTTTTCTTCATTCAATATGGAAATTTATGAAAATCTATTTTAGAAAAAAGGGGAAAACATGAAAGAAAGAAAAATTCAATGTCAATGAACTTTATGTAATGAAACAGATTCAGTCATAAATTTAGAATTTTAGGAGTTGAATGAGATTAACATTTGAGACCTAAGCTGAGAACAGAGAGTTAGGAATGGTCTGGAAAATTGAGGAAACATTGAATTAAGGGTTATTGATATCGAGAATCTGTGGCAATTTTGGTCTCGGTTTTGCTCAATATAGTTCGGTCTAGCTCGGCCTTGCTCGTTCTCCATCGGTTTCGCTCGGTAAGGATTATTCAGCTCGGTCTAGCTCGATCTTACTCTGCCTAGCTCGGTCTAGCTCGATCTTCCTCTGCCTAGCTCGGTCTAGCTCGGTCTAGCTCGGTCAAGCTCGATCTTACTCTGCCTAGCTCGGTCTAGCTCGGTCTAGCTTGGTCTAGCTCGGTCTAGCTCGATCTTACTCTGCCTAGCTCGGTCTAGCTCGGTCTAGCTCGGTCAAGCTCGGTCTAGCTTGGTCTGGCTCGGTCTAGCTCGGTCTAGCTCGGTCTAGCTCGGTTTGGCTCGATCTAGCTCGGTCTAGCTCAGTCTAGCTCGGTCTAGTTCGGCTTAGCTCGGCTTAGCTCGGCTTAGCTCGGCTTAGCTCGGCTCAACTCGGTCTAGCTCGGTCTAGCTTGGTCTAGCTCGGTCTAGCTCGATCTTACTCTGCCTAGCTCGGTCTAGCTCGGTCTAGCTCGGTCAAGCTCGGTCTAGCTTGGTCTGGCTCGGTCTAGCTCGGTCTAGCTCGGTCTAGCTCGGTTTGGCTCGATCTAGCTCGGTCTAGCTCAGTCTAGCTCGGTCTAGTTCGGCTTAGCTCGGCTTAGCTCGGCTTAGCTCGGCTTAGCTCGGCTTAGCTCGGTCTAGCTCGGTCTAGCTAGGTCTAGCTCGGGTTTATTCGGCCTTATTCGGTTTCGCTCGACCGAGACTTCGGGAGTCCTTAGTATCAATCTAAGATCAAGATGTACACTAGGACAGAACCTTGTTTCTAATCAAAATTACCCAAAAAAAAGTCATCCTTGAAACTCAATCACAACCCACACAAAAAAAGAACTCCATAATCAATGCCAAACACAAAATTTTTCCACAGAATTACGATATGAAATAAAGCAATAACAAAAGTATTACATTTCGTACAAATGTCATTAGTAAGGACGGTGTCACATTATTCGCAATCAGCATTTATTGCCCACTTTTTTTTTGTTGTTGTTTCGCTCTCACTATTGACGATTGTCACATGATTGCTCACACCTTTTCATGCACGATGTATATCGAGTGATTTTGTGATTATTGATGAAGTATTAATTTGTTGTTGTCAATTTATAGATTTTGAGGAATTTGATTGGATATGCAGGTTGACTCTGTTTTTGCTGTAGACAGACGGAATTTGAGCTATTGACCTGATTTTAAGTGGAAATTTTGTGAAAAATAAGTCTTGAATTGGCAGAAATAATTGGAAAAATTTAATTGGCACAAAGCTGACACATAGAGAATATTAAGCAGGAGTTTCGGGAGACAATATACGAAGATTTCCGAAGATAACAACGAATTCTACCGAAGTTTTGGGAAATGAAACGAATTTTTCCGAAGATAATGCCGAAAATTGCCGAAGTTATTTGAGAACTAATCCGAATTTTTCCGAAGATAAACCCGAATTTTGCCGAAGATTTGAGAACAAACCCAAAGATTACCGAACATAAAACCGAACTTTGTCGAAGAAATTTAAGAATTAATCAGAGTTGTTCTAAAAATTCTCATAAAATAAACAAAATTTTCCAAAAATTCTCACGAAAATAGTCTAAAGTAGCCAAACATAGTCGAAATTTGCCGAACATAGACGAAGTTTGGCGAAAAAACAAAGCCGAAAATAGCCGAAAATAGCCGAAGATCCCCGAAAAAAGCCGAACATCTCCGATCTATTTAAATTATTGCCAAACAACATTAGTTCATTTTGACAACATAAACATTGAATGATTCATCCACAACAACTCTTTATCTACATCAACAAAAACCTCTTCGATTCCCATTCCCGCCCAAAAATAAATCCACACCGCAAAAATATAAAAAATGCAAATATTCGCATCGAATACTGTTGACAACTTTTTTTATTGTTCAGTTCCGCACTGCATAATTCTGTTATACAATTTCATTCTCAAATGATTTGTGACTAATTGCAGTGACTGTTTGTGTCTCACACAAGCAAAGCCTCTACAACAACAACAAAAAGCAGGAATGAAAATGAAAAATTATATCAATAAAATGAGGAAGAGCCATGAACATTTTCATTGTCGATTTGCAAAAAAAAAAATAAGAATTTTTTACGAATACATCAAAAAGTTGCCAAAAATAAGCAAGAGAGCGGCTCTCACCGAGAGACTAATGTGTGAGAGACACACAACATCATACACGGAACTAACACAATCATATCCAAATGACCTACATCTACTCCTGTGAAGGTTAAAACATAAAATATCTTCGGAAACGAAAAATGCAGGTCATTCAACCTCTATTTTGGAGTTTAAGTATTAATGTGTGTTGGTGTGTCATCGTGTCGACACGTGTTGTACGTTGTATGGTGTTATGGTTGTATTGGTGTATTTTTTTGGACGCGTTGTTCACGTTTATTACACATTATTGTATAAGAATATAGAAATTCTTGTGTGATAAGCGAAAAAGAAAAACTTTTTTTTATTTTATATTTTTGTGATAAGATTTCATTTATTTTTAGACAGGCAACGACTGACTGACTGACTGACTTTGTTTTGATTCTCTTTTTTTTTTAATAGTATTGTCAATTAATGGATGTTTTTATGTATTTTATTGTTTGTTTTGATTTTTGTATGTTATGGCTATGAAGTAGACTATTTTTTTTTTGGGTGGATATTAGGGTACGGCAAGTGGAATTTGAGGTGATTCCTATAGAGTTAGTCAGTTGACTTCGTACTTCGGTACCTAATTATTGTGATACCGACCAATCTGTCATGGATTCAGGACTAAACAGGAAAATCGTATGCAGTGGAAACGCGGATCACAGTCTTCATTTGTAGGCTAAAGACGATAAGCTGACAATAGCGACATGTAAGGAGTGGTTCTGATTCCACTATGAACTGTAGATCTACTGAGTACAGAGGTCTGACGCATTTTTATTCGTTAAAGAATTAATAGCAACAAATCACCCAAGAGCAGCTCAGAATCCCAATAATCAGAATAGTTAATGGTTTTTCATGACCCCACTCACCCACGTATCGACACCCACCCCTCCTCTCTCCTCATTGTTTGGATGTGCCTCTGGTAAACAGCAATTAAAGATTTGACAAGATCATAGAAGGAACCTATCGACAGAGACATTATTACGCTCTGAATCGGAAATTGTGAAGCAGTAGCCAGCGATAAAGTTAGTTTTAGGTGACATCTATGGAAGATCATGGATCATAAGACAGACTATCATAAGATAGTCAAAAATTATCATGATATTAATCTTGATATTGAAGTCAATGTCGAATCTAAGATGTCGATTCTAATATCCAAATTGGTTTTTTAATTGACCGTACACGAGTATGCGGATAATGGCATTTTCAAAAGATTTTGACAGTACACTAATGCACTGCAACACACAGTTTGGACAACACTGGTCTAAAAACTAAGATTAAGGGCTTTTGATGCCAAAAACAACGCTTTCTGGCAGTGTTCTTAAGAATTTTGGTGAAACATAGTCTTCGGGAAACCCTGCTAATCGACATGTGGGAAATCGACCATTAATAGGCATGGTATTCAATTAGAACTAGGGTTTTCAATACCGAACCAATTCTTCAATACCATTATTTCGGTTTCTGAATCATACCAGTGTTTTGATATCGGTATTGAAAACCCTAAATTTAATACGTTTATAGAGTTTTAATCTGGTCTTAGCAATGGAATTTTCGAGAATTTTAATGATTCAATTTTTGATTAAAGTTCATTTTTCTATAACGTAATTTAAATGCATAGCCAGCTACGACAATTGAATACCACTGAATTAACGTCATTTAATAGAGCTTAGCTGGTATGGTTTGGATTACGGATGTTGATGTTCGATCTGGACTCTTAGGTATGAATTCAACCATCAGATAAGTGATTATTCGCATATATAAACCATTCAGCTTCTTAGATGCATTGGTTTAGCGACGATTGCTCAGAATTCATCAATGCGAGATGCATGAACAGGTCTAGAATGATAATCATGTTACGATTGAGTCAACCTTAAGATTCAAATTCAGTAATTCACATCATCCGATACTTAAGAATCCCAACATCACCTTCCATCCCACAATCCACATCCCCATAATCAGTCATTTAATTCCAATAATTGCAATTCATTCATAATCTTATCCTTGTCAACTTCCCCAGTGCAACTACTATCAGCTAACCTTAATCATTCTCAAATCCCTTCCTACTTCCTTCAATCTCACATCATCCTCAAGCTCAGCTCATCAGCACTTCCTACATCCAACACAATTATTGCAATATTTCCCATCTGATACAATTGTGTTTACATATTCTGTGTCACTTTGTGAGTCGAGCTTGTTGCTGATAACTTTTTTTTTTTTTCATTTTGTCACTGACACTGACACTGACACTGAGCGAGACGAAGGTGATGTGAAGGTTCTTTCTCCTTGCTTTATTTACATGTACACAAGCATTTCTTTATTTTTCTGTTATTTCCATCATGTGAGGCTTACTGTGTTATCGGCGAATGTGTTTTGGAATTACATAATGTGAATATTGGATGGGATTTGGGGATGGATGAGTATTACATGCATGCTATGCCATGCTAGGCCATGCTAGACCATGCTAGGCCATGCTAGACCATGCTAGGCCATGCTAGGCCATGCTAGGCCATGCTAGGCCATGCTAGGCCATGCTAGGCCATGCTAGACCATGCTAGGCCATGCTAGGCCATGCTAGACCATGCTAGGCCATGCTAGACCATGCTAGGCCATGCCAGATTATGCCGACCATGCGTTTTTGACTCCATGTTGTCTATGGATGCATTCTGTGGATCTTCCAACCTTCTAACTTCCCATAATCATCACTCAATCTTGCAATTTTATCAAATAACAAGAATTCCTTCAAAATTTCTTTTTTCGCAACCATCAAGGACGTCCAAAACATTGATTGATTGAACATTCTGAATTTCTATTAACTGCCAAAAAAGTCATTGACGTTAAATAAAAATTAAGCCCGAATGACCTACAGAGGCTTTTTTGTCAATGTTTTTTATTAAGATTGATGGCTTTTTGATTGAGATTTGCCAATATTTTATTTTGACTTTGAATTTAATGAAAGTATTCAAGGGCAAGAAGTTTTGGTGATGGTGATGGATTGTGGATGAACATGAGTATTTTGAGGTTAGAATATGAAAATTCATCAACATAACCTCAAAATTTGAACAACATAACCTCAAAAATACCTCAAAAAACTTTCATAATTCCATCCACAATTCCATCTCCTTTCCCCTCAATTCACGCAATAATTCACAATAAATCGCAATAAAAACCGGCTTAAAAAAAGTTAAAAATCCGCGCCAATAAGCAAAAATGACACTGAACATAATAAAAGCTAGCTCTCATTCACAAAGTTCCGGCTTTTTCTTCTGCCATTTGTTGTTCATTCATTCAAAAAAACAAAAAAAAAACTGCATTTTTTGTTGTTCCATTAAGCTTCGACTTTACTTTCATCGTCGAACATGTGATCAGAGACATAAAATTAAAACAAAAAATAAAAAGGTCGATACGGCGACACGCAAATGTAAATCGAATGTATTTTGGCAACTTGATTGGTTGTAGAGCAGTGGTGGGTAACCTGTGTGATGCGGGGGTACACCTTGGTAGATAAGGCTAGATTGAAATTGCTTACGGCATGCGGATTATGGCACCTGGCGTGACTAGGGTTTCCAAAAACGGGAAATCGATTCACGAAATCGGCTGGAACAGGAATTCTGGAAAACCTCCTCATGTCCACCTAATGTCCAGATTGCCCATCACTATAATAAATTGAGGACACCTAGTTCCTCTCAAAGTATCCCTCCATAGTCCCTATTAGTCCCCACTAGTCCAAACTAGTCCTTAACTGCTTTTTTAGTCTCCATTGTCCCCAGTAGCCCCCAATATCCCCATAGTACCCTTAGTACCCATGGTCCCCAATTGTACCTAATAATCCCCAGTAGCCCCCAATATCCCCCAACACCCCTCAATCTCATCCATTCTAAACCCATCCACAATCCATTCCATGCAGCATGTAGCACGTCTCTCATATTTTTCACATTTTCATTTTTTAAATTTCTTGTCATAATAATCAACATAATTCATCCATTACATATCCATCATTTAAGCCATCATTCAAGTCATCCGACAAGTTTTCACTATCACAAAACTTTTTACATAAGCAGCATAAAAAAATAAGAATGCAAGTTGCACTTTCGAATCTTCACAGTTGAGTGGAAATGAAGACTATTGCAAAATTATTATTAGATATTGTGTGTGTGTGTGTGTATATACAGCAGGAAGGTCGTTGACTGCTGTCTATGTTGAAAATAGAAGACAAGTTATCATAAAGCTCATGCTTTATTCGCTTTTTTGAGACGTGAAACGAGTTTTTTATTTTTTTATTTTTTCATGCTTTATGAAGAAGAATTTGAAAAGCGAAAAGAGATTTTCTCTTGGGTTGGGTGTGGGGGGTGGCATGGTGTGAGACATGGCATGGGGTTCGCTCCCGAACAGCACAAGTCGGTTAAATCAAGTTCAGTGTTCTGAAGTTCATAAACTCACAAAATGACTCTGGAAGGTGAACTTCATTGAGCAAATTGGAAGGGGGTAGGGTGGGCGTCAGGTGGAACGAGGGGTTGAGGAACAGGGGAACTGAAGAGAAGATACTAGGGAACTCAGCATATAAACCGAATCCAGCATTAAGCCAGGATCATGCCAGTCTGAGATTGGATTTTGGATTGATTTACCGACTTATGTAGTTGGGCTACTAAGGGCTATTTTTGGGGTTCAGGTGACTTCACACTTGAGTTTTGAGGTTCAGGTGCCTTCACACTTGAGTTTTTGAGGTTCAGGTGCCTTCACACTTGAGTTTTGAGGTTCAGGTGCCTTCACACTTGAGTTTTTGAGGTTCAGGTGCCTTCACACTTGAGTTTTGAGGTTCAGGTGCCTTCACACTTGAGTTTTTGAGGTTCAGGTGCCTTCACACTTGAGTTTTGAGATTCAGGTGCCTTCACACTTGAGTTTTGAGGTTCAGGTGCCTTCACACTTGAGTTTTGAGGTTCAGATGCCTTCACACTGACCAAAACTGCCTCAAAATCCATCAAAACCAATTAAAATTCCCAACAACCCGACGCAAAATCGCATCCAAAAACAGAATGCAATAAAAACTTTCACTTAGTGGTGCCAATGTCGAGGCCACGACAATTCATGTCTCATATATGATAAATAACAGGCTTGTTGTTCAAAGATAAAGTCAGTCAGTCAGTCTGACTTGTTGTGTGTGCTTAAAATAGAAATGAAAATACACAAAATATAAAAAAATTCATGAAATTCTTAACTCGAATGCGGATGAATGTGCAAAATGCGTGGGATGAACAGAGAGAAGAGATGAGAAAGAAATTTTTGTTTTTAAATTGGGAATGAGTGAGTTTTTTGGGTGATTTTGGAGAGTTAATCGTTTGTGAGAAAAGGGGCATAGTAGGCAAAGGGAAAGAGAAATATAGAGGGTGGCATGGGGTAAGGATTGCATGTGAATGGCACCTGAACTCAAAAACTCAAGTGTGAAGGCACCTGAACCTCAAAACTCAAGTGTGAAGGCACCTGAACCTCAAAACTCAAGTGTGAAGGCACCTGAACCTCAAAAACTCAATTGTGAAGGCACCTGAACCTCAAAAACTCAAGTGTGAAGGCACCTGAACCTCAAAAACTCAAGTGTGAAGGCACCTGAACCTCAAAACTCAAGTGTGAAGGCACCTGAACCTCAAAATTCATTTGTGAAGGCACCTGAACCTCAAAATCACTCAATAACTCCAAAATTCACTTTCATCATTCAAAACATTCCATTTCCACCTCATAGATCCAAAATAAACATAAAAGTGAGACGAGAGTTCATCGAACTGCTCGCAAGTAGCAACGCAAAAAATCAAGTAAAAGTTGTTATTGTCGAATGCGAAATTTATTTTCACTTAAATAACATAATTTTATCGATTGTTAAAGACTTAGAAAGTACTGTGAATGCATTGAGATGAAATTCCGGTGAAATTTGAGGTTATGCTGCAAACTTTACAGACAGAATCTTCAAAAAATACCACAAAAACCCGAGAATCAACTCAAGTAAAGTCAATGAATGTCTGCGACATTCTTTCATCCTCCGGCAACTTAAAATGCTCGTCAATTCACGATCCTTAACCTTCGTCATCAAGTAAGAACATAACAGTAAAGTAAGTGCTGTTCTCATGTCACAGACGAGAATGCAGACAAGTGGAATTAGGGGAGCAAATAACTCTTTTTGATAGATGTGGAGCATAACAACAACAAAATGGTACTTGAGAAAGGTTTGTGAGGAGAAAATGTGGAAAAATTCGACAAGTAAGGGAGGCAGGGTGGGGTGGTGAATAAGACGTATTTCTTGAAATACTGCTATATTAAAGTTTGCAGTCATTTTGCAGTTGCCATTTCAATTTGGATCAAATTCTCAAATATCCACAATCATCCTTATCAACCACTTCGACAAGTTAGAAAGTCATGGTGGGTTGGTGACTAAGGCGCATTTTTTTGGAATCTTGGCATTTTAATGATGACTTTCGTGTTTGAGTTACAAACCTCAAATTGCATCTAATTCCCAAAAATCTGCTCTCACACCTCACAACCATTTCGACAAGTTAGAAAGTCATGGAGTAAGGTGACTAAGGCGCATTTCTTGAATTCTAACTTTGCTAATGCTGATTGTCGTTATTCAATTGCCACCCCAAATTGGATCAAATTAACGAATATCCACAACCGCACCACCCAAATCACAACCCTAACCACCTCCCCAACCCAAATACATAACCTCAAAACCACCCCACTCTACCCACCTTCCCACATCTAACAACATCATCAACACATCCACAACAAATCAATAAAATAAACACAACTTTCAATCAATGTCATTGACCTAAACAGACGTCATGTCTAAATGAAAAGTGAATTTATGTGCTATGCTGTGCTGCATATATAGTAACAGCAGCATCACCATCAATAATCGCAGACCAAAAAAAAAGAAGTGAAATCACGCAAGACACAGCAACAAAATAAAGTTTCTCGTGTCTCACATTTTTTTTTAAATGAAAAATCGAAAGTTTTTGTTGGATTTGGATTGGGTTTGGAAGGGGGATTTTGGGGGGAAATGGGTGATGGGGAGCTGGAGGGATGAATGGGGTTTGATATTAGGGGTGATTTTAAAGGGTTTGAAGGTGTTGACAAGTTTCAATTATTATCAAAAAATTCAAGAAAACTCAGAGAACATTTGGTAGAATTTGACACAATTTGGCATTAATTTCAATCAATTCCATAAACTTGACCCTACTGGTCAATACCTATGGATCTCCTACATGATGCTACTATGCTTCTTAACCATACCACGTGTGGCTCAGCTTCACATCAATGATCTACAGCCGTCAGTCTCAATCAAAACTGTACTGACATTGCTTAATGACAAATCATGGGGTATGATGGGGTTTGGGGGTCAAATTTCCAGCTATACCCCTAGTCACAATGCTTAATCATCCACCAGATTATCTATCTACAGCATATCCTACACTGTATACAATAATTCACATTCCACACAAAGTAATTAACACACAAAAAAAAATTATTATTTAAAAATTAAATTCTGTGAAGTTTTTCAACGCAGAAAATTGAGAGTTTTTTTTTTGATTATTTTACGTGCTTTTCCTCAATAAAGTCAATGAACCCAGACAAAAAAAATTTGTTCATTTTCACGAATAAAAAAAGAAAATTCTTTATTTCTTTGTTGTAGAGTTGCAGAAATAAAAAAAGAAGTAAATTTGAAGCTGTCGAGAATTTTGAGAAGGTATTGGAAGGTATTGAGGCTGTATTTGGATGGTGCATGGTAGTATGAAGCATAATAGGCAGGACTTTGGGAGTTTAGACACTCGACACTCTAGAAGACGCCTTCAATGAAGCTCTTCCGCCTTCCTGAGCCATTCTGGAAAGCACATGTTCCAAAAATGACCGAAAATCCGATTCCAGATCGACTTGACTCTGACTTGATGCTGAATTTCATTAAATTTGACCTACAAGTTGAGTCGCTCTAGCCAGGCACCAAATTTTCATCCATTTCTTTATGTCATTTCATGTGCTTTGCTACTAAGCATGCTCAACTACTAAAAAAAGCATCAAAATAAAGGAAGAATTGGGAGGACTCCAATGTGGAGTCCAGACTCCAAAAGTGAAATCCGGACTGCAGGGACTTTCTGACTCCACGGACTTTCGGAGTCCGGACTCCAAAGTCCTGCCAATTCTGAATTAAGGAACAAAATAACCCCCTCGTGACAGGAAAAGCCATCAAAATTTTTGGGTTGCGTTTGGTCAACAAATAAAGGAAAAAACTCTTAATAATTTCCATATTTTTTCCTCTAAATTAACATACTTAATTAAGTAATGAATATAAATTAATAGCTTAACAAATAGCTTATTATTTGATGGATATCGTGGTCAAAATATGCAAATTTTAATTGCTTGGTTGACATTGTTTTTTGGAAGGTCATTGAGGATGGTAATGACCAGAGAGTGGCTGTCTCAAAAACGACCGTTAATTTTTTGTTAAATAAAAATTTTTGAGTTCAAAATTCAAATTTTTTTTGACCGTTACTTTTTCCTCTAATGTCGAAAAACTCGAATTTGAGAAGGCCACACTCTGGTAATGACTTTTTTGGAGGCTATGTATTGTGGTAGGAAGTGAGTTTTTGGATTTTGAAGGGTACAGAGGAGTTTGCAGTCCATGAGTGGGGAGACCTCATTGATTAAGGGCAGTAGTTGCAGAGTCCCTCGGAGATAAGCAAACTTAAGTTCAATTCTACCTTTTAAGAGTCTATCGGGATTACGACAGAGCTAGCAGGACTCCAAAAGTCCAAAAAGTATGAAATCGCCTCCCAAAAAAAGTGGAGTTGCTTCCAATGGAGTCCTGCCATCTCTGTTTTAGGAACATGACGAAGGACGGTAATGAAGGTATGCCAGTTAGATGTCAAAACTGAGAATTTGTACAAGCTTTGTGATACAGCAAGCAACAGAGTAAGGTGGAAAGCCTTTTGTAGTAACCTAAGCTTCACATCGGAGCATGGTTCTAGTAAGTAAGTAAGTAAGTAAGTAAAATCAATTCTGAGAGTTTGTAGGGACGTGGGAAGCATGGGATTGAACCCCAAACTACATCGTTCCTCAATAATTCCCAAAATTTCATTATTAAATGCCATAAAGCCTTCAAATCTCAAGAACAGTGTTGAGCAACCTTTTATTTCTCAGGACACAACTTGGTGGTAACCCTCAACAAAAACAGGACACAGCATACAGTTTTTGGAATTTTCAAACATATTAGAGTATCACAGCACACAAGTTGCCCACCACTGAATCTACCATAACCTACAATTACCCCACATTTTCATATTATATCCTCAAAAAAAATTACAAAATTCACTCAAATTCCACCTAGAAACTTCCACTTCCACTTCTTCCAACAAGCTCCTTCCATCAGGTCACGAAATAATTCATGTCAACCGCTAATTACCATCACATAATCCCCATGCTCATGTCTCATGCTACACCCCAAAAAAAAGCTTCATGCCTTCCTAATGCACATACTCATTTCCTTACACATTTTTCCTCGTCTGCCTTCAAATGGCTTCATATTTTCAACCCATATCGTCTACAGCATTAAAAAAAATGAACTCTTGTGACTCATGACATGCACCAGACAGTGCCTTTTTTAGTGCTTCCATAGAGGAGGAACTTGCGCATTAAAAAATGTGGAGCAGTTAAGACATATCCTGAATAAAATATGTACATGCTTGAGCTTTTTTTTTGGGTTTTCAATATGAATTGGGGTTGGCGACTGTCTGGTGATTGTGAATGTTGTGGAAGGGGAGAGGATGGGGTAGGAGAATAGTTTTTTTTATGGGGGTTGCAATTGAAAATTGTAGTTTTTTTGTAGCATGAATATTGAGGAATGTTAGGACAGTTTGTCCGGTTTTTGGGGATGTATAGTAAAAAAGGGGACGATTTAGGTGATTTAGGATGAAGCATGATATTGAAGCTGTAAAGAAGCACCATGCAAATCACTGGTATTGTCATCCTGGAAAGCATAAGACTCAGAAATGACCGAAAAGTCGGTTGATGTCGATTTGATCCAGGATAAGGCTGGACTTCATCGAATCTGGCTTAAAGCAGAGTGTGGCCGTCTCAAATTCGAATTCTTCGACATTTGATTGTCGAAGAAATTCGAACTATTCGAACTCAACTTATTTTAAAATAAAAATTTACGTTACGAAGAAAAGTATGAGTAACGGTCAAAAAAAAATTTGAATTTTATCGAAAAAAATATTTTTTTTGAAAAAATTAACTGTCGTTTTTGAGAAAGCCACAATCTGGCTTGAAGCTAGAGTAATTCAGTCCTGGTATCGGATTTTTGGTCAATTTTAATGTGCTTAGCGATATCGGTTCCAATACCAATGCTGGAACTAATACCTGGTACTGCCACTTGCGCTAATACTGATGCTGATATTGGAATTGGTATTGGTATCAACACCAATGCACAAACTGCATGACAGAGCTAATCCAAAAGCCTTAAATCAGGTAATTGATCCAAATTTTGGTACCAAACCGGCGTTACACTGGCATGGTACCAAATTCTAACCAAATCAAGTCAGATATAGTTTAAATCCTGCACTGTGCTAGTATCGCAACCAACCTGGGTTTAGATATTTGATCGATTCTCCAATTTGTGCCATTCAGGGAGCAACAATTAGTTCATCCTCTCTGTCTGCTCATCATCTAGACTTCAAACCCCAAAAATGCGCCTTATCCACAACAACACTCACTCAAACATTCCAACTTATTCTTAAATGCCAATGAACGACTGGTTGGAGTGTGTATTCGTTTATTCAGCAGACACAAAAAAAATAATAATAATAATATTGAGCATCATCAAAGCTATAAAAAGCTCTTTACACTTCTTTTATTTTTTGGGTTGGGTGGGGTTGAACAGCAAGCAGACAACGACCGGTATTTTTAACCCACAAAGAGAGAATATAAAAAGAATTAAAAAAATCGTGCGACTGGGGATGAAAAATTATGGAAAATGTTTGAAGTCTTCTTCCCCAATTTTTGTTGTTGTTGTTGTGGTGGATATGCAGGCAGACATTGAATGAATTTGATGTTTTTTGAGGTTATGTGAATGACAATTTTGGTTGTTTTACAGCAGCTATTAAATGCTGTTAAATGATGGAAAATTTGTGAAATTTGGATAATTAAATTCTTATTGATTTGATTGAGAATTGGAGGGTGCGGATTCATTGTGCTGCATATGATAGGAATCAGTTAGTAATTACGGCAGGCAACATACGTTGAGCAGCAAAGCGAGGAGCGTCTTGACCCTGGAAAACCCCTCCATACCAACAAGCTCCCTATTCTTGGCTATCTGAAGCCGGTTTGCTATCTTACTCAGGATACCCTACACTGTCTGCGTAAGAAGGGCTATCCTAGGGTAAATCATCTACATTAACCCTGACCTAGCCCTAAAATACCTTGTATAGAGTGGAGTAGGGTAAACTAAAGCAGTTAAAATAGGGATATTAACATAAGGCTGAGGTAAGGGTAGGTAAAATGTCTTTGAATAGTCCTTATTACCCGGATAAGGTCGAATCCTACCCGAGACAAGATAGAGCATCACGGGTAGATTAAGACACTTACTCCTGGTCAAGGATCCATTTCTGTTCATCCCGACAACACCTAAATGTGAACTTTCGGAAAGGCACGAAAAAAGAATATGTTAATAAGGAAGTGTACTCATGGGTCATGATTCTCTCAACAGATTCATCAGCACCTTACGGTTCCCAATCAATCCAAACCCAATGCTACGCACCCCTTATCTGCCACTCCCTCCCCACAAACACCCACTTCTGAACTAATGAGTTGAAAAATTCATTTTAATTTTAAAAACTTCAACAAACATTTTGTGTGTTAATGTGAATAATGTGTGAGGATTGGTGTTGTATGGCATGGCAGCAGTAGAATGAGAATGGGGTAGTACAAAGGTGGAACAACATAATAACATACAAACGTGGGGGAGAGATTGTAGTAATAACAGACAGTGTCAATGACCAATAAATTGTGCTGTGGATATTAAAATTTTAATAAATTGATTTAATTTTGTTTGTTTTTGTGATTATCGACATGATTGGATGTGTGGGTGATGGATGGGGTCATTGATGTGATTAAATGCTTCAAAATTGAGGGAGATAACCTCAAAATTTGGAAATCTAACCTCAAAATTGAGCAACATAACCTCAAAATTGAGCAAAATAACCTCAAAATTGAGCAACATAACCTCAAAAGTGAGCAACATAACCTCAAAATTGAGCAACATAACCTCAAAATTGAGCAACATAACCTCAAAATTGAGCAACATAACCTCAAAATTATCACAAGACACCCATTCGTTGTCCACTTGCCATAAATTGCTCAACATCACTCGCCATCCACACCGTACACACCAAAAAAAGCAGCACACGATGTCCTATTCGCCTCATAAATCCCATCCACATGTAGCCATATACATAGTGAACTATATGAAGTCACACACAGACAAAATTGAGATGCGACAAGGATAAAACAAGGGCAAATTCATGTTTTTCATGAGGAAAATGAGGAAAAAATTTATATAAAGCAGTGCCATTGCCATAGAAACGAGACGAACAGAAGTGAAACTTTTTACTCGAGTGTTTCAACTTGTGTCTGGAGTGGGACTTGAGTGGATGGAAAGGAAGGAAGATGAATAATGAAAAGTTCTCGTTTTTTTGTGTGCTTTTTTTGCGGGTGGGGTAGGAAGGATGCTGAGGATGTTGGGGACTGAAATTTGGTGTGTTTTGGTGCTGATGACTTGTGAGTCTGGCTTGATCTGTCTGGTTAGTTTTGAAAATTTTGAGGTTAAGTTGCTCAATTTTGAGGTTATGTTGCTGAATTTTGAGGTTATGTTGCTCAATTTTGAGGTTATGTTGCTGAATTTTGAGGTTATTTTGCTGAATTTTGAGGTTATGTTGCTGAATTTTGAGGTTATGTTGCTGAATTTTGAGGTTATGTTGCTCAATTTTGAGGTTATGTTGCTCAATTTTGAGGTTATGTTGCTCAATTTTGAGGTTATGTTGCTCAATTTTGAGGTTATGTTGCTCAATTTTGAGGTTATGTTGCTCAATTTTAAGGTTATGTTTCTTAATTTTGAGGTTATGTTGCTCAATTTTGAGGCTTTCCTATCAATTGTCCAATCTCTGATCTCCACACATCACATAACCCCCATCCCAAATTCTCATAATTCACACATTTCGAGCATGCACATTGTGCGCCTATTGATTCACATTTCATGCACAATCTACACATGCACACACAATTTCTCCCTAGACACTTGAAAGTAACGACTTCGATAGAACATAAATGAGGAAAATTCTGGATCAAGAAGAAGCACAAAAAATCAATAGTTAAACTCTCCCCGACAGGAATGAAATTTGTGAGGAAATAGAAGAAAATAAATTTTGCAGTTGAAAAAATCGGGACACAGTCGAGAACTTTCTATTTGTTCCTGATTTGTTGTTGTTGGGGTTATGTGCTATTTTTGGTTGGTATGGAGGAATTGGGTGGAAGTGGATGATGGCACGTGCTGAAGAATAAATTGCAGCAATAATCAGGATGAGAAGTTGGAGATTTTGAATTTTTGAAAGACGTTAAAAATTTGAATTTTTGAAAGACGTTGAAAAATTTGATTTTTTTTTTTGAATTTTTGAAAGCCGTTACCCAACTTACCCACATCCCTCACCTTCCATCCCTTAAAAATACACAATTTTCAATTTATTTTCTTCCCTCATTTTCCTTCTATTTTTCCTTGCTTTTCATTTTCTCTTTCAGGACATTGACCGAGTGAGGAATAATGGAATGAATGTAGACTATTTATGGGTTTTGTTGCTGCACATTAAACTGTATGCATGTATTAGTGACACACCGAATGAATGAAAATGCTGAAAAACATTTTACTATACAAATGTACTCGATGTTATTGATATGATCGTCGGTTGTTGTTGTTGTTGCTAGTCATTTTGGAGCTTGATAGTATATAGTAAGTTCTGGTGGGAGGAAGTGTAGAATTGAAAATGAAAGGAACGAGTGAGAAAATTGGTGCTGGAAAATGTTTTTCTGGGTTGCAGACTTTGAAGGAAATGAGGAAATTATGTATGAATGTGTAGAGTATTTTGGCATGAATAATGGAAAATTTATGCTAGTTTGTCGCATTAGGCATGCTAATGGGGTGATTCTTTTATTCGGAGTTGATTCTGTTCTATCAAGTCGAGCTAGGTCAAATCCTCTTTGGTTGAAATAGATTGAATCCTCTCGGGTCGAGCAAGATTCTATCCTCTTGGGTCGAGCTAGATTCTATCCTCTTGGGTCGAGCTAGATTATATCCTCTTGGATCGAGTTAGATTCTATCCTCTCGGGTCGAGCTAGATTCTATCCTCTTGGGTCGAGCTAGATTCTATCCTCTTGGGTCGAGCTAGATTCTATCCTCTTGGGTCGAGCTAGATTCTATCCTCTTAGGTCGAGCAAGATTCTATCCTCTTGGGTCGAGCAAGATTCTATCCTCTTGGGTCGAGCAAGATTCTATCATCTCGAGTCGAGTTAGATTCTATCCTCTTGGGTTGAGCTTGATTATATCCTCTTGGGTCGAACAAGACTGAATTCTCTCAGGTCGAGCTACATTCTATCTTCTTGGGTCGAGCGAGATTCTATCCTCTCGGGTCGAGCTAGATTCTATCCTCTTGGGTCGAGCTCAAGATTCTATCCTCTTGGGTTGAGCTCTAGATTCTATCCTCTCAGGTTGAGCCCAAGATTCTAATCTCTCGGGTCGAGTAAACTTCTATCATCTTGGGTCGAACAAGATTCTATCCTCTCGGGTCGAGCTAGATTCTGTCTTCTCAGATCAAACTAAATTACACCCCCTCAGAATCAGCAAATAATCATCCGATTTTATATAAAATTCATCTCCAAATAGTCACGTACAATTCATGCGAGAACCGCACACGTCTGTATTTGTATACGTGCCACAATTCCCTTCATTTTATCACCAAATTGACATTGCATTGCAAAAATAAAATAAAATAAAAATAAAAAAAATCATCCCCTTTTATAAAAATTTTGCTATGCAGCACACAACTACACATGTTTACATGTGTGCGTGCAGACAATTGGATATAATGTAGGGTAGGATAATAGCTTGTGCTGCAAGTGCATGTTATTGTCTTATTTTGATGTTGTATTGGCACTAATACAAGTAAATAGGAACCAATTTTGAGTATGCTGAACTCTCGTGAACTGCGTCCTTAATTTCCTCATGTCTGAATCACCCCGGCAGGCCATCCACAATCCCAACCCTCATCAAACCATACAGCATCCCGCACACAACCTCACATATCCAACTTGACATAATAAACTTCAATAAAACTGTGCAAATAATTGGAATGAAGTAAGGTGGAAGCAGCAGCGACAGCATTCGAGACGTATATATACAATCATTGGAAATGTTAATGACCTACAACTCGCATTTTCTCTTTTTATTTTTTTCTATGATGCTTTACCTTTCCCTCTTTATGTTGATGCTGAATGTTGATACAATTTTATTCAGTTATTTTATCGTGTCTTTTTTTTGAAATGAAATTGAAATTAAATGCTTTATTTGTTGGCGAATGATGATGATGAAGATGAGTGGAGGGGGATTCGGATTCTATCATCTCGGGTCGAGCGAAATTTGGTCCTCTCGGGTCGAGCGAAATTTGGTCATCTCGGGTCGAGCTAGATTCAATATTCTTGGGTCGAGCATGATTTTATACTCTCAGGTCGAGCTACATTCTATCCTCTTGGATCGAGCTAGATTAGATTCTCTTGGGTCGAGCTAGATTCAATCCACTCAGATCAAGATAGATTCTATCCTCTTGGGTCGAGCGAAATTTGGTCCTCTCGGGTCGAGCTAGATTCAATATTCTTGGGTCGAGCAAGATTCTATCCTCTTAGATCGAGCGAGATTCTATCCTCTTGGATCGAGCTAGATTCTATCCTCTCAGGTCGAGCTAGATTCTATCCTGTCAGGTCGAGAAAAATTCTATCTTCTTGGGTCGAGCAAGATTCTATTAGGTCGAGTCCTAGATTCCATCCTCTAAGGTCGAGCAAGATTCAATCCTCTAGGGTCGAGCGAGATTCGGTCTGCTCGGGTCGAGCTAGATTCTATCCTGTCAGATTTAGTCAGTCTAGTCATCCATGCATCAAATTCGCAAATCTTCCATCCACAATCATATCCCTTACTACTCAACACTTAGTAAAATACACTACAATACATCATGTCATAGGCATACAACATCACCTCACTACGTCCCATCCTCATCCCCCACATCAAACATTAAATGTATCTACAGAACATACATTACTTGAAGCAGCATATAGTCATAGTAAAATTCACATCCCATCCACCCACCATGCAAAGACTAATGGGATGATGCACATAAACTACATTCATGAACATGCTCGATGTTGCCAGCCATTATACATGCTGTATATGAAATGAAAGGAAATGAAACAGAAAACACAAAAAAAAGGGAGCAGAAGTGAAAATTTTATTGATTTTGTCTGGCTTTTGTTGAGCGAAAAAAAGAATAAATGGGAAAAATTGGGAAATGAAGATTATTTTTTTTTTGCACAATGATGGCGTCTGAAATGTGTTTTTTTGGATGTGCTGTGCATGTATACATGAGTTGTTGTTTGTTTTGGAAGGGAATTTATGTATTTTTGAATTTTTCGGGCTTATTTAGTATTTATAAGGTTTGATATAGTGAAGATTAGGTTCAGCTTCAGCTCAGCCTTAGTTCAGCCTTAACTTAGACTCAGATAAACCAAAGCTTCAGCTTCAATCTCAGCTTGAGCCTAAGCTTCAGTCTCAGTCTCAAGCTCAGCTTCACGCTCAGCTTCAGTCTCAGACTCACTTTCAGCTTCAAACTAAGCCTTAATCTTGGCTTCAGCTTCAGCCTCAGCTTCAGACTCAGCTTCAGACTCAGACTCAAGCTCAGCTTCAGACTCAGCTTCAGACTCAGCTTCAGCCTCAGCTTCAGACTCAGCTTCAGCCTCAGCTTCAGACTCAGCTTCAGCGTCAGTTTCAGTCTCAGTCTCAGACTCAGACTCAACCTAAGACTCAGACTCAAGATCAGCTTCAGACTCAGCTTCAGCATAGCTTTAGACTCAGCCTCAGACTTAGCTTCAGTCTCAGCTTCAGCCTAAGTCTCAGCTTCAGCCTCAGCCTCAACTTCAGCTTCAGTCTCAGACTCCAGCTCAGCTTTAGTCAAACAAGTAACTTACAATATCTACCCTCCCAATAGCTTCATTCCTTCCATAATTACATCATATTTCCCATCCCAATAATCCCCAAAAAAATAAAATTTCACTCACCCAAATCAGGCATCGAACTTGACGGCTCCTCATTGCTTATAATTTTCATTTTATGTCCACCACTACTTCCAACAGATGCTGTACTATGAGCATTACTGACAGCAACAACAGTCGATGTTGGCGGTGCCATTTGATGCTGATGTTCAGTCTTGAAGCTTTCACTGCTTGTGACTTGATAGCCACTGTCGTCGTACAGCTGCCGGCCATCCTTAATCACACGAAATTGTTGATGCTGTTGTGGAACTGCTGGTCGGTAAATGTGATGTTGATGATGGTAGTGGGAGGAGGATGGCTCGGGCGATGATGTGGACGAGATTGAGGATCTTTTGTAGAATTGTGGGATGTGATCCTCGATGTCTTGTGACATGTGACTGTCGATGTGATCGAGGATTAGTTGGTGATTTTCGTACAGTTTGGATGGTGAATGGAGCATCTTTTGTGGATTTTTTGGTGATTATTTAAGGATAATTTAAAGTTATGTTGAGTTTTTGAGGTTATGTAATTGAATTCTTAGGTTATTCTACTGGATATTGATGGTTGTGTTCATCAGATCCAACTTCTGGCCAGATTTTGATGAACTTTAAGGTTATGTTAAGTCACGAAGGATTTAATGTTGATTATTCCTGATTTTTAGGTTAGGTTCTTGCAGAATTCTTGGACTTTTATGTTTTTTTTGAAGATTTTTCGATTTTTGACAAATTTTTGCAATTTTTGAGCACTTTTTTTAAATTTTAATTTTTTAAAATTTCTTTTTTTTTTAATTTTGAGGTTATTTTCACAATTTCTTTTTGAATTTTTCACTATTTTTAAGTTGAAAATTTGAATTTTGACTGCAAATTTTCACTTTTTAATTTCAAATTTTTTAGGTTTTTTTCACTGTTTTTGTTTTTAATATTTTGCAATTTATTAAACTTTTTGAGTTTTAAATTTGCAATTTTTCTTTATAATTCTTTTAAATTGTTAAAATAAATTAAATAATTTAAATTGTGGATAATTATTTGAATAAATAAAAGTATAGTTGAATAAATATTTATGACTTTTAGGTTATATATCGTTTAAATAAAATACAGTTCAATAAATTAGAATAAATAGGTAATAAATAAATTATTAATAAATTAATGTTGATTATATTTCTAATTTTAGGCTTATATTGGTGGGGTAGGTTTGCGATTATTTTAAGTGAGTTTTAACTTAAATTTTTAATTATTTTGCAAAATTATTATTTTATTATTTTACTTGTTTTTAAGTTTCTTGAAATTCTTAGTTTTTTATCCTTTTTTGACGGTTTTAAGGCATCAGTCGTCGATTATTTAGTCTCAAATTTTATGAAATTTAAAATTGACAATTTTTTGTGGTTTTTAAATTTTTAAATTGCAACTTTTTGTAATTTTTGAATTGAATTTGCAAAATTTTTGATTTATTTAAATTTAAATTTCCAGTTTTTTAAATTTTCAAGTTGAAAGTTTCTAGTTGTCAACTTTTTGAATTCTTTTGATTTAAAATTTCACTTTTATAATTTTTTGAGTTAAATTTGAAGTTTGTTTTTTGGTACTTTTAAGTTTTATTTTGCAATATTTTCCACTTTTTTGACACAATTTCCCATACTAGAAATTCAATTTTTTTTTATTTAAATTTCAAATTTTCTTTTTAAATTTTTTAATATTTTTGTTCAATTTTTCAAATTTTAATTTCAATTTTTTAACTTTAATTCTCAATTTTTTATTCAATTATCTTTTTCCAAAATAAAGTCCATTAAGTTCAATTATCGACACTAATTCTCACTTAATATTCCATATCAAATCTGCTTTTTTCACTTCCAAAATTAGCGTCGTGTGAATTTATTTCACATTAAAAAATTTACAAATTCTTTTTAATATTTTTGTTATAGCTTTTACAGCAGCAATTAAGCTCAAGTTCCACTCTCAATTTCTAATCTCGCTTCTTATTTTGCTTTGTTTTGATTTTCACTTTCAGTCTAGTTTTTTTTTACTTTAAATTGAGATTTTTCACAAGTTTTTTTTAATTTTCACTTTTTGAGGTTAATTTTCTTTTTAATAATAGAATTTTGATCTTAAAATGACACATTTTGGGTTGCATTTTTTGAGTTTTTTGGGGCAATTTTCAGTGATTTGTTGAGAGTTTTGTTTTGACAATTTTGAGGTTAAATTGGATTTGTTGTTGTTGTTGTTGACAATCTTAATTGCCGGTTCAGAGTCTCATTTGATGACGAAACTGTCTAGATCCTTGTTTAAAATATTTGTAGGTTATGTTTTGAAAAATTCAATTTTTTTTTCAATTTTTTCACTTTTTTCTTTCAATTTTTGAAAATTGTTTTTAATTGAACTGTTTAATTTTTCAAACTTTTTTGATAATTTTCAAATTAATTTAATATTTTTTTCAATTTTTTACACTTTTTTAAGAACTTTAAAAAATTTTCAAAAATTTTTAAACTTTTTCAGATTTTTTTAAGTTTTTTTTTTAATTTTTTAAATTTTTTTTTCAATTTTTGTCAGTTTTTTTATTATTTTTTTAAAATTTATTTGTCAACTTTTAAGTTTTATTTTCAAAATTAATTTCAATTTAATTTAACTCAATTTTACATTGAATTTTAATTTTTTCACATTAAATCACTTTTAAATTTTGTTAATTTATTTAAATTTCACTTTTAAATTCCTCAAATTTGATTCCAAAATATCGTCACAAAACTCAACTTAATTAATTAATTTTTTAAAATTCCAGTTTACAAAAATTTTAAAAATTTTCAAATTTAAATCACACAAAAAAAGTTAAAAAAAAGTCAAATGTGTCTGAGATTAAAAATAAAAGATTTTTTTTAAATAATTTATTGTTTTTTAAATAAAATTGTGAGTGAATTTGCGTCCGTTTACGATACCGGCAAAGTTAAAACTGAAGCGGCGGCGACTATTTTTTTTTCTTTCCTTTCCATTTTGTTTCTGCTGCATGCAAAAAATTTTTTTTTATTTTCTTTTTTTTTCTCTGCTTTTTTTTTGTGTCTGCTGTTTTGTGTGCCAAGTTGAGTTTTTCCTAAACAAAAATAAAAAAAGCTCGTTTTGTGGATGCAGTTTTTGAGTATTTAATGGAATTTTAAATAGTTTTGCGTGTTTTGATTGAGGTATTTAGTGGATAATCTGGTATGTCGATGGATGCAAGGGTGCGAAACTCATTAGTCATGTCACTATCAATTTTGATGGTTTTAATTAGCTTTAGAACCTTGACCGGCAAGCACATGCATTAGAAACGACCGTAAATCGGGAACTAAACCAGCATGACCCTAGTCCAAAGCCAGACTAAATGGAATCGTGTGTCACCACAAGCCAGGCCCAAGTCAGACTCTTGCCGGATTTATGGCAATTTTTAAGTCATGTGCCTTCCGGGTTTTTTGTTCTGTATTTTTATTCTGTATAATTGCCCAAACTGATAGTAAAAGAGCTCGTGGGAGATTAAATAGCTCTTGGAAGGATGCTGTCAAAATAAGTAATTGGCAAACGGAAGGTTACGATAGAGCCAGCTTAGGCGTCAGCTGAAGGAGGCCATAAATCACACTTGATCTGTACATCCAGCAAAGTAAGTATGAAATGAAGTAAGTATTGTCCTAACTAGAGTTGGCATGACTCCAATAGTCCGTCTATAATGAACTCCAAAATCCGAATCCGGTGGAGTCCAGACTGCTAACTCAAAATGAAGTCCTACTAATTTTGATTCAAACCAGATAGGACAAACTAGAAGGACTGTCAGTACAAATAATGCAGCAAATATTGAATAAGTGCTAAAAATTCTATTTCTTCGACTTTGTCTTAGTTCCATCTAAGAACTGTTGTGTTGCGGAGGGGTTGAAGGTTGAATACCAAAACCCGTGCCGGTATACAGATGACCAATAACTGTTCTACAGGATTAAGGGAACTTGATATTGAGAATAAGACTTTTGGGTCTTGGGTGCAATTTTCGATTTAATGTCTCGAATAATTGGATTTGGGATCAAATTAGATCTTTTCAAAGTAGATGCCGGTACTGACCAGCGACGAAACGGCGATCGTTGTTGAAGATATTAGTCGCCCATCGGAGATCGGTCGACGTTAAGCGCCGATCGCTGGGGATCGAAGGTTGCAATGAACAGCTGTTTTCCAACGCTGTTTTGAAGTTATGTATCCTAACAGACAAAGAGCTTACTCTGAGTATTAGCGAGCATGCTCATTTGTATTTTAGATATAGCTATTGATGGTAGATGCATCTGGAAATGCATCTAAAATAAACAATAAGTCATTGAAATGCCTTTTACTAATTTATTTGACACACAAAAAACAAGCTATTAATAATCACAACTTTTTATTTTATTTTGAACAGAACTTGATAAGATAAGGTTTGGCAGTGAAACAAAAAAATACACGAAAAATTCAACACCTTCAAATAATTGCGATTTAATTTTTTGGTCTTAATTGTGTATTGGTGTTCAAAATGGTCAGATTTTGGAGTGCATTCTTTAGGTGTCTCTGTAGTAGTGGTTTTGTAGTGTTTTGTCTAGTCGACATTGAGACTGAAAACGAGACCGAAAGTGGCCGAATAACTGAGCAACCGAGTGACTGAATGACTGAGCAACAGAACGAGTGAGCAACAGAATGACTGAGCAACCGAGCAACCGAGTGAATGAGCAATCGAGTGACTGAGCAACCAGATGACTGAGCAACCAAACGACTGAGCAACCAAACGACTGAGCAACCAAACGACTGAGCAACCGAGTGACTGAGCAACCAAACGACTGAGCAACCGAATAACTATGCAACCGAATGACTGAGCAACCGAGTGACTGAGCAACCGAGTGACTGAATGACCTTCAATCCCAGCAGCCCAATGTCCAACTTCAAGTAGAAGTCAAACAAATCAAACCTCAAAATCACGATAATAGCCACGGACAGCAATCAAACACATAAAAATGAACAATTCAGCGATAAAAACTTGCACTTTTTTGATATTTTTCCATTTCCATTTCTTCTTCTGCTGCTTCGCTGTCATCGTCAGAATCACAAAAGCCATTTAAAGCTATAATTTGTACATGATAAGGAACAAAATTCTCTTTTTTTGTGGTTTAGATAAAAAAAATTACTTTTTATGGTACATGATTAAAAAATTGTGTTTCTTTGGGACGAGTTCAAGAACCTTTATGTCATGCTGACCTTGAGTATTTTTTAATTTTTGGGGGTCTTTAGTGGCTTTTTTTAAAATTGATAAGAATTTGATGTGAGAAAAATTGAAGTTTTCTGTTTTTGTTATCAGAAATTGAATGCATTTGATGTGATGATTTTGTGAGTGAATTTTAGTTGCATTTTGGATTGAATTTTAATTTTTTTTAAACTGAACGTGACCCTTTTTGTGCTAATCGTGTCCATTTTGTACTAAATTTAAACTGAATATGTCCTTTTGAATCTTAAATTTTGACTAAATTCAGTACAAATTTTGAACTAATCGTGTCATTTAGGTCTAAAATGATAACTAACCGTGTTCTTTTTTTGAATTTGAACTGAATGTGTCCATTTTGTACCGAAATTTGAACTAATCATGTCTTTTTGTACTGAAATTTGAACTGATCATGTTATTTTTCCTCACTTTTGAACTGAACGTATCCCTTTTGTACTCAATTTTGGACTGAACGCGTCCTTTTGTACTAAATTTTGTACTAAACGTGTCCTTTTGTTTTGAATTTGAACATAAAATTCCTTTTTGTTCTAAATTAATACTGAACGTGTCCTCTTATTAACAACCTATACTAGCCGTGTCCCTTAATCATCCTAACATCTTCTTAAAATCTACAAAAACTCACAAAAATCCCAAAAAATTTCTTCATCCACTTCCAAGTCAACTTTATCGATTTTTTCTTACCAGATCACCCCTAAGAATCTTTATCAACCGCATTAAGATTCACCCTTCGAATAAGAAAAGTGAGTAAAAATCATGTTTGGATGTGGAAAATGTTGAAATTTATTTATTCAAC
The DNA here is from genome assembly GCF_022539635.2 of Chironomus tepperi. Classification (NCBI taxonomy): domain Eukaryota; kingdom Metazoa; phylum Arthropoda; class Insecta; order Diptera; family Chironomidae; genus Chironomus; species Chironomus tepperi. The sequence continues at coordinate 94,325 of NW_027226129.1, read as the reverse complement.
CTTACCCTAATGCCAATGCCAATGCCAAAATAAGAGGCAGTAAAAAAAATGAGAGAATTTTTTTCTTTTATTTCGGTATCAAATGTTGGAATCGTCAATAAATTTTCAATGTCAGATGCAAAGAAATTAGGAGGGGAATGTTGAGATGAGTTGAGGATGAATGAGGAAATTGGAAGGAGGAAAGATGATATTTGGAAGAGGAAAAGTAATGTTCAGTTCAGATTGACGCTCATGAACTCAGATTGACGCTCAGCCGGAGAAACGCATGGCTTCAGAGTTATGCATAGCTTGAAAGACGCATGGAATTTGAATTTCGCTCAGCTTGGAAAAGGCACTGAACCACAATGACGCTCAGCTTGACAAACACATGAAATTGAATTTAAGTTAAGCTTAAGAAACGCATAGAATTGTAATGACGTTCAGCTTGAGAAACACATGGAATTAAAATGACGCTCAGCTTGAGAAACACGTGGAATTAAAATGATGTTCAGCTTGAGAAACGCATGGACTTAAGATATAGCTCAGCTTGAGAAACGAATGGACTTAAATTGCCGCTCAGCTGGAGAAACGTTTGGAAGACGCTTACCTTGCATGACAATGATGCTCAGCTTGTGACGCTCAGCTTGACAGTGACACTCAGCTTGAGACGCACAGCCTGGCCATTTCCATATCTACTAATGCTTGATTTTCATCATAATAAGAACATAGAAACAGCATAAAGCAAAAAATGAACAAAATGAAGGAAAAATTTTCACAGAGCAAAAAAACAACGTGGCTTGTGGATGAAAAATTGCCCGTCGTTAGAGGCAGCAACATCCGTCCCAAGATGAAGGGCACCAAAAAAAGGAACAAAAAAAATGTTGCTAGGCAAGATAAAGAAAAATGTGCCGCACTGATGCTGTGACTGCTTAATTTTCGATTCCTTCTTACTTTATTTCCCAATGAGTCATTCACAAAAATGCTTCAGGAAATCGATTGACTTGTTGTTGTTGCTTGATGCTTCCTTATTGCCAACATAAAAGAAGAAATTTTTAGAGACAGAAAAGTTTTTTTTGCTTGTCTTGATTTAATTTTGGGCTGATTTTGTGACTCATGGCTGAATTATTATTTTTGGAGAGGAAAACACATGAGGAATTTTCTTGGAAAATGATGATGACTAGTCATGGTGGTAAGGATGAGGCTGTTGATGATAGTCAATGGTATGTTGTGGATTCTTGGAATTTATGGAGGTTAAGGCTTGGTTGGAATTTTGGTCAAATTAAGGCAAATGTTTGGAATGGTTTAGTACAAATTGGACTCGTTCAGTTCAAATTTTAGAACAAAGGATACGTTCAGTTCCAAATTTAGTACCATAAAGGACTCGATCAGTTCAAATTTTAATATAAAAGGACACATTTTCTTCAAATGAACACGTTTAGTTTAACATTTCGTTTAATAAGGACACAATTAGTTCAAAATTTAGTACAAAAAGGAAAAGTTCAGTACTGAAATTCAGTAAAAAAGAAATTTCAGTTTAAAATTTAGTACAAAAGGACACGTTTAGTACAAAAAGGACACATTCAGTTTAAATTTTAATTGAAGAGGACACAATTAATTCAGAAGGACATGTTTAGTTCATAAATTAATACAAAAAAGATAAGTTTAGTTTAAAATTGAGTACAATAAAAAAAATTTAATTCGGACTTAATTCCAAAGGACACGTTTAGTTCAAAGGACAAGTTCAGTTCAAATTTATTCAAATTTCCCTTCCAAATTTCCTCCAAAAAAATACCCCATAAGTCTTCAATGCCATCTCCAGCACCCATTATATGCCATTATAATTCATATTTATTTATTTTTCTTCCCTTCTTGTTTTTCCACGCCAAAAAAAAGTTTTCCTTCGTTGTTCATGAAAAATCATCATTTTTCCTCTCCTTCCCATCCATTTGATTCTTTTTTCCTTTTCCTTCACATCTTGAACCTACAACAACAAATTCATTTTCTTGAACAATTTTCAACATTTTTTTTTTCTTCCTTTTGGTCACTAACACAGTCACATGTGCAGCATTAACAGTGAGGAAAAGTCTTCCATCATGCCGGTGATGCAGGGGTAAATTGAGGGGAAAGGAACTGAATGTGTCCTTTTTGTACAAATTTCTGAATTGATCGTCTCCTTTTTTGTACTAAATTTTGAACTAATCGTGTCCATTTTGTACTAAATTTTGAACTGAACGTGTCCATTTTGTACTAAATTTTGAACTAAACGTGTCCTTTTTGTACTAAATTTTGAACTAAATTTGTCCTTTTTGTACTAAATTTTAAACTGATCTTGTCCTTTTGTACTGAACATGTCCATTAATTTGGGGTCAAATTCCCCCATTTTTTTGTGAATTTTTCTTCTACACCCCTGCCACATCAGCACCAACAACAAAAAAAAAATTCGTGAGGAAGCTGAAGACACGCAAAGTTATCATCCGACACATGCCGGTTTACAGCACTGCGCATGCTTTACTCTGTCCTTGCCCTTGGAATAATTTTCAACTCATTCCATCTTCGCCTTGTTCCACCCCAAAAAAGAACCGACCCGAAATTATTTGTTGAGGGAAGCAAAATCCCGACGGAAAATTTTCCACTTTTTGTATGTGTTTGTGTGCCTTTTTGTAGTTGTATTAGTGCGACATGATTTTTCTCTTTTATTTGCACGAAAAAATAAGGGAAAAAATTTTCCCTAAAAATGCAGCACAGAAAAAACTGAAACTGGGAAGAAAAATTGGCAACAATTCCAACTCATTCCAATGCTGTCTGGGATGCAAAAAATTTTAAAATTGGGGTTGTTGTGGATTGAAGGAGTTGCTCCAATTGGGGTTCGATGACATTCACAAGAGTCACATTGAAATCGGTCGGGAATAATTTTGCGTGTTTTTGTTTGGTGTCGCGTGGGGATGGAAATGTGAAAATTGGCGTAGTTTTGCACCCTTTCAGTTTTAAAATTCAGCATAGCTTTGCACCTTTTGAGTACTAAATTTGTCGTAGTTTTGTACGCTTTGGGTATTAAATTTGGTGTAGTTTTGCACCCTTTTGAGTACTAAATTTTGTGTAGTTTTGCACCCTTTTGAGTACTAAATTCTGTGTAGTTTTGCACCCTTTTGAGTACTAAATTCTGTGTAGTTTTGCACCCTTTGAGTTCTAAATTTAGTGTAGTTTTGTACCCTTTCAGTACTAAACTGCATACTTTTGCACCCCTTGAATATCAAAATTCCATAGCTTAACACCCCTTTAGTTTCAAATTTTTATAGTTTCACACCCCTTTAACTCCCAAAAATTTCCCCATAACTTTTCTTTATTGTCTGCAAGTGGCTGAACTCGACGAAAATTTCATTCATTATTCCTACAGTCTGCAGTTCACAGTCTTCCTTTTTACCTTAATAATAATCGATTATGTGCTGCAAAAAACATTAAAAAGCTCCCCATTCCTGAAACTTTTGTTTCCCATTCGACTTTTCCTTTTTTTACGTTTTAGTTCGTCTCGTTTCCTTTTCAATATTTTAGCTTGCTCTAGTTCCATTGCATAGTATATTGGGCTTACTGTGCTGTCTATGAAAATGGCAATACAAAAAAAATAATAATAATTTCACTGCAGACACAAATACATGAAAATGTGAAAACCAGGATGGAAAATTGGACTTTTGAGTTGTGAAGTTTGATGAGAATTTGTGGGAGTTTAAGACGCATTTTCTTTGGTTTTCGGTTGAGTTCGGTCATTCTCGGCCATCTTCGGTCATCTTCGGCAATTTTTGGTCATCAGCGATCGTCTTCGGTCTTTTTCGGTCTTCTTCGGTCTTTGAAGGGCATTAAACTTCCTAAATTTCCAAATTTTGCCTAAATTGACAAAATTTAATGTTTTTAACCTCAATATTCACAAAATAATGCTAAAAACAGGAGAAAATTGGGGAAATGATACAGGATGATGAGAAAATCAATAAATGTGTCTGGAACAGGGAAAAAAATAATTTTCATTTTTAACATTTTAAATTTGTTATGTTCACTTTTTTAAGGCTTCTACTTATGACTTTCAATTTATTTATGGATATTCTGCTTTATTTTTGATTTGAACTCCAGCTATGGAGTCATCCGGACAGCATAAATTGGGTGATTGATCCAAAATCCGGCATCGGGCCGGCTTGATTCTGATTTGGTCAGATCATGCCGACAATTCTAGGCCATGCCAGATTACCATGTCGACCTAATGCTGGATTTTGGATCAATTAACCCAGTGGTGGACAACCTGTGTGTCACGGCACAAGCTTGGTGGAAAGCCTCGACCAAAACCGCACACGGCATACGATTCATGCCATTTTCAAACATTAATGCCATTAATTTACAAAATTACCAAATGCATACCAAAAGTCAAGCATTTCTCTGTCTAGGAACAGTCCGGAAAATGAAACACATCCAATTTCCATCCCAATTCCTCATTTCTTTACTTCCAATTCCTTCATACAATCTTCATCAATTTTCTAAAAATAATTAAAAAAATTCATCAAAAATTTCAAAAAAAGAACGAAAAAAAAAAATTAAAATCCTTGTGGATCTGCCGGGTATCGATCCCGGTACCTCTCACATGCTAAGCGAGCGCTCTACCATTTGAGCTACAGACCCATTCACTTTCATGTGTGATCAAACGACAGACTTTCTTATTGAACATTTTGTGTGCTGTAAAATGATATTTTTGGTATGCATGCGAATGCTTGACCTAGATCAACTGATTAGTTGGATGTGATCGGTGGATTGTTTAGAAAGGTGTGAGGTGGATTGAATTTGTGGATGGGGTTATGGAAGGGTTGGGGGTGGAATTAGGTGTTTTTGGGATTTTTTTGTTTGTTTTTAGGGAATTTTTGAGCAATTTTGCTTAAAAAACCGAGCCCATTTACACCTGGAAGTTCGGGATCGAGCTTGACCAGAATGAGCTTCACTTGACCGAGCTTCACTTGACCGAGCTTCACTTGACCGAGCTTCACTTGACCGAGCTTCATACTTGACCGAGCTTCACTTGACCGAGCTTCACTTGACTGAGCTTCACTTGACCGAGCTTCACTTGACCGAGCTTCACTTGACTGAGCTTCACTTGACCGAGCTTCACTTGACCGAGCTTCACTTGACCGAGCTACACTTGACCGAGCTACACAAGACCGAGCTTCACTTGACCGAGCTTCACTTGACCGAGCTTCACTTGACCGAGCTTCACTTGACCGAGCTTCACTTGACCGAGCTTCACTTGACCGAGCGTCACTTGACCAAGCTTCAAGAAACTGGATTTCCCAACACAGCAACCACCAAGCTTACTCAAATTGTCATTTCCATCAGTTCTAAATAGCCTTGAAAAGGTCACAGCTTATAATCATGATGATAATAATGGAAAAAGTTGCCATTCATATCTCGTTCCATAGATTAATATTCACCGATATAACTCAACAAGGAAGTGACGCCCCACATCAACCCCACCCACACACCCCTCATCCCACACACACACCAAAAAAAAAAAGGCTTCAACCTTCAAATTTCCTTCCTGAGAGCGTTCGAGAGAGAGAAAAATTGAGTTCAAGTCAGATCAACGGCAATGTGTCCTTGAATGGCATGAGCCATGAGGACGAAAGCTTCTTATTCTTTGTTCCTTACTCATTTTCTGTTCAATGCGTGTGATGAACGTTACGCACACAACGTCCTTGAACTTTTATTTGTTGGGTTTATGGCACAATCAAGGCCCAATTTTTTTTTTTTTTTGTATTCGGTTTTGGCCTCGGATTTGATTCGATGGAAGTTCGGCTGAAGGATATGATTATGTGGTTGTGGATGATTATTGGATTTTTTGTGGATTATTTTTGGAGGTTGAAGTGCTTTGTTGAGGATAAGATTGATTCTAACCTCAAAATTTGGCAAAATAACCTTAAAATTTGGGAATTTAACCTCAAAACTCTGGAATTTAACCTCAAAATTTGGATTCTAACCTCAAAATTTAGTTTCTAACCTCAAAAATTTAGCTTCTAACCTAAAAAATTTGGATTCTAACCTCAAAATTTTGGTTTTTAACCTCAAAATTTGGAATCTAACCTCAAAAATTTGGATTCTAACCTCAAAATTTGGATTTTAACCTCAAAAAATTGCTTTTTAACCTCAAAAATGAGAATTCTAACCTCAAAAATTAGGATTCTAACCACAAAAATTTGGATTCTAACCTCAAAAATTTCGGATTCTAACCTCAAAAATTTAAATTCTAACCTCAAAAATTTAGATTCTAACCTCAAATATTTTTGTCTAACCTCAAAATTTGGATTAAAATCATAAAAATTTTGAATTCTAACCTCAAAAAATTGGATTTGCATTTAAAAAATTCAAAATTTAACCCCAAAATGAGAATTCTAACCTCAAAAATTTGGAATTCTAACCTCAAAAATTTTGATTTTAACCTCAAAATCGAAACATAACCTCAATTTTTGTTTGGATAACCTCAAAATTTTCCGCCTAACTTCCACCAAATCCTCACAAATTTATTGAATTCCGCCTAACTTCAGTCATTCATCTCCTCAATAAGTTCTTCTCCTTTACTTACATTGATTGATTGATGATGTTCAGGACAAAGTTGAGATGATCTTAAAAGGTCGAATGTGACAATAGACACAAGCACACACATTTGTGCGTAGCTTTTAATCTGTCAATGACAAATAGACAAATGGGATTAATGTTAGGCACAAAAGTGTCGTTGAATTAGGAAAGTTATTTGTTAAGGATGTTGCTGAGTCATTAGAATTGAGGGAATTTTGAGGTTATGTTGCTCAATTTTGAGGTTATGTTGCTCAATTTTGAGGTTATGTTGCTGAATTTTGAGGTTATTTTGCTTAATTTTGAGGTTAAGTTGCTCAAATTGGAGGTTATGCTGCTGAATTTTGAGTTTAAGTTGCTCAATTTTGAGGTTATGTAGCTCAAATTGGAGGTTATGTTGCTCAATTTTGAGGTTATGTTGCTCAGTTTTGAGGTTAGGTTGTTCAACTTTGAGGTTATGTTGGTGAATTTTGAGATTATGTTGGTGAATTTTGAGGTTATGTTCAATGTGCACCTTTCACATCATCAAAAGCGACAACAATTTCCACGACAATTTCCTTTCCATTCATATCTTCAAGCTCATCTCATTAAATTATTCAGTACAAAGTCAACTAAAGTCAATGCCTTACAACAACTGAGTGTGTGTTTAGGTGAAAGAAGGCAAACGAACTCAAAGTGGGTCAATGCGGCACTGTTTCACTTTCTCATCTCGATTTTGACGCCCCAACTTCTTCTTGCTTAGTTCACCTCAATTATTATTAGCTGAACTGCCATTGCCAATGCCGCGCTTGTTGTTGTTGGAAATGCTTTTTAAAAAATTTCACAGAAAGCGAAAGAAATGAAAAAAAAAATGAAAGTGAATCATGTAAAAATTAAATTAATTTTATAGCTGAAATTGGAAATTGTGTCTTGTTGCAGCTAAGTTTGCGATTTATTGAGTGATTGAGTTGAGGAAAGTAAGAGTTTTACTAGCTGTGCATGGCTTGATGCAATTTTGTGCAATTAATTGAAGTTGTTATGATTATTGTTTGAGTTAGGAGCAACATAACCTCAAAAATTAGGAAGTTAACCTCAAAATTAAGCAATATAACCTCAAAATTCAGCAACATAACCTCAAAATTTAGCAAAATAACCTCAAAATTCAAGAACTTAACCTCTAAATTTGGGGAAATAACCTTAAAATTGAGCAAAATAACCTCAAAATTTATCAAAATAACCTCAAAATTGAACATCATAACCTCAAAATTGATCAACATACCTAAAAATTAAGGAAAATAACCTTAAAATTGAGCAACCTAACCTCAAAATTGAACAAAATAACCTCAAAATTCAGCAAAATATTCTCAAAATTGAGCAACATAACCTCAAAATTCAGCAAAATATCCTCAAAAAGGAAGACATAACCTCAAAATTGAGCAACATAACCTCAAAATTGACCAAAATAACCTCAAAATTGATCAACATAACCTCAAAAAACCAGAAAATAACCTCAAAAAATTCGGTCAACATTATCACATGTTAAGCCCCAAAAAATACTCAGGCATTCCACAATAGATCTCCAAAAACGAAAAAAATCTTGCATAAATATTTTCATTTTCATTCAATGATCTCAAAACGATACTCGTGATCTCCATTCTGTACACATTCAAGAGCATCAAGCAAGCTTTATTTTTTCCATTTCTTTCTTTTCCATTTTCGACTCGCTTCATTGCTGATGGTACAATGACCTGGTAATTGAATGGAACGCCAACATACATTTTTATTATTCAAACTTACACACACATGTGCAGCTGTATAAAGTTGAGTAGATCGTGACGAGAAGCAAAGTGCCTTTCTTGCTGTTATGTTTTGTGTGTTTTCTTAACCAATTAACTTCGTTCCCTCATTCCACATATTCCTCTTCTTTCATCTTTTTTACACACATTTTTGTAGCTTTTCTTCTTTCTTTCTTTTCTTGCTTGCTTGCTGGCTTTGTAACATAAAACAACACGTTATTTGAAGTTCATGGTTAGCTTTATCTAGATGATGAGATGGTTGGTGATTTGGGTGACTGGGTGGGACTGGGGAGGGTAGAGGTTGAAGTTGAACAAGGTTTTGAGTAAAAAAATGATCAAAAATGTCAAAATTCAATCAAAATGATCAAAAGAAACCCAAAATTGATAGAACTAACAAAAAAACGATCAAATACGATTAAAAATGGTCAAAATAGAACTGAATAAGATCAAAAATAACCTAAAATGACCGAAGATACCCGAAATTATCCGAAAGAAACCGAAGATTACCTAAAACATTTGAAAATGATCAAAGATGAACGAAGATATCCGAAAAATACTCGAAGATACCCGAAATAAACCGAAGATTACCGAAAACATCCGGAAACGACTAAAGATGACCGAATATAACCGACGATGTTCGGAAACAACTGAATATTATCCAATATTTCCGAAATTAGCCAAAAGTAGTTGAAGATGACCTAAGATAACCCAAGATCATCGATAATAACCGAAAACAAACGATCATTCCTGAAAACAACAGAAAATATACGAAGATGAACGAAAATTTACCTTAAATAACCGAAAATTACCTAATTTTAACAAATATGATCGAAAATTGCCGATTATAACCTGAAATGATCAAAAATTGGTGAAATTCACCCAGTTCACATCGGTCCGTCAAAGGGAACAGACGTGTTTTTAATTCGCTCCGCAATTAATTCAAAATTCTCAAAAGCTCCAGATAACAACAACAGAGATTAAAGTTTCGAATCTCAGTTCAACTTGTTCAGACGTGTTTTGACTTGTTCGGTAAAATGGTAGAAACAACAACAAATCTCAACAACGAGGAAAGTAACCAAAAACTTTCGGAAAAACAACCTGAATCTCAACAACAAGATTCAGCACCCGTGACAACTCTCATCACCGAGGATATAAACAACGAAAAGCAACATGACATTGAGATGGAAAATCTCAAAACAAAACAGACAACAATGGATCAATTCGTCCAACCATTAAGGGCAGAAAAACGTCGCAGCCAACTTGAAATCTTCAGTGCGCCAGCCAAAAAGATATCTAGTGCTAGCAAAAAGAAAGATGACAACAAAAAACAATTTGACTTCTCAAATGCCAGGACGAATCTGTACGATAACAGATTGTTCAACTTCAGCGGAGATAACAGCAAAGCACCAGAACAACCAAAACAAAGTGAAATATCATCATCATCGAAAGACATCAACGTAACATCACAGCAGAAACCAAAACCACCACCGATCCATATAATTAGTGGTGGAGGACAGGAGATCAGAAGGTTGATGAACCAGATCAACAACCAACCCAGGAGTTTTATGATCAACGTCAAAAAGGATAAACTCAAAACAAAAGTTGTATCAACGGAGAGTTGGGACGACTACGACAGATTCATCAAACTCCTCAGAGAAAAACAACACCACTTTCACACCTATGCAAACCAGGAACCACAGATGAAATTCGTGCTCTACGGACTTCCAATGATGGAGATCGTAGACTTGGAAAAGGAGTTGAAAACGGAAAACATATCACCAGTTAAAATTGTCAAAATGACAATGAAACAAAGGAGACACGAAAACGACGACGACCAGAACTACCTTCTGTATTTTAATAAAGTACAGGAAGGTAACATTTTGGAAAACCTTCGAAAGGTTAACTGTGTCTACGGCTTCAAAGTAAAATGGGCTAAATACAACAACAGGCGTAACGGACCTTCTTTCTGTTCGAAATGTTTGCAGTTTGGTCATGGACAACGTGGTTGTAACAAACCACTAATCTGTTTCAGATGCTCTGAACAGCATGATTCAAAAACCTGTCCTTACATTTCGATTGAAACCAACAAGGTCCCAATCGAAAAACTAAAGTGTCACTTCTGCGGCGAGAAACATACAGCAATCTCACAAGAATGCAACATCAGGAAACAAATAATCGAGAAGTGGAAAGCTAAATCAACGAACGACAACAACCGAAATCAAAACAGACCATCAGGTGAACAACAAAGGATTCCACGAAATCCTGCTGGACAAAGGAATGCTCCACCAACATCAAAAGCAGGTGAACGATCAGGCGGATCTGATCAATTTACATCACAAAGACCAGCTAGGAGTATCCCAGAACCGGTACCAACAACATCTAGAAAACCAGCTTCTGAAACCTCCGCACCAGTCACCATAAAATCACAAAATAATCATCCACAGCAGAAACCCTCAAATCAGGGAAATCAAAACAAAACACGAAGAAACAGGAGAAGGGGAAGGAATGGAAATAACAACAGGTCAAAGCCAAAGACCAATAACAATCATCAACAGAACTCAACACAGGTTGTAGAAATTATGGACCTAGACTTCAATTCACTAACCTTGGAAACAAACAAGGTCGATCCTGAACCTTCATCCAGTGGTAATACAAAGGAACAAATTTCACCAGCCCAAGGCACAATCGATGAATGCATGTTCTTCATCAACTCATTCATCGAAATCATCACCAAAAAGCCAGAGTACCTAAAAGAGGAACAGATACAACAAGCCATCGGCCAAAAAGTTGCCAAAATCTACATGAGTCAACATGGATTGTAGTCACCAAAGAATCAACGTAATTTACTGGAATGCTAACAGCCTTGCAGATAAGATGTTAGCATTTCTCGACTACCTCAGCATGCAAAACGTTGATGTTGCGTGCATATCGGAAACATTCCTAAAACCAAACTCCAAAGTAGACTCGCATCCTGACTACGTAATTCATCGATTTGATCGCATTGACAGACCAAAAGGTGGTGTTGCGATCATTGTCAAAAGAAATCTAAAACATCAGCTTCAACCAAGTTACAACACAAAGCTAATAGAATGCATCGGAATAAAAGTCTTCATCAACGAATCAATAAGCTGCCACATCCTCTCCGTCTATCTTCCAGGAGGAAGCAAAGGAAGGGAAATAGACGATCATCTAAGAGATGACATCAACAAAATAACAAACATCAGAGGAAACTACTACATCTGCGGAGACTTCAATGCAAAACATCGAGAGTGGAATTGCAACGTAGCAAACAAAGCCGGGACAATACTACAGGATATGTCCGGGGAGTTCATGATCTACTACCCCGATTCACCAACGTATTATCCAGAAGATCCGACGAAATCTGTATCAACAATCGACCTAATGCTCTCAAATTCCAGTCTGAACACTACAGAACTAAAATGCACAGAGGCAATGAGTGACCATTGCGCTGTGTATTTTCAAATCAGGACATCCAAAGTTGACAGAACAGACAACACAGTTTACAGATATGACTACAGAAATGCCAACTGGAAAAAATTTAAATCTCATATAACTCGTCGCATCGAAGACAGCACTCTGGAAAACCCATGCAACACCGTAGAGGAGATAGAACATCATATCAAAGTATTCTCAGAACTCATCATGGATTCAAGAAACAAAACTGTGAAGAAGAGAAAGATCAACTTTGAATCGACAAAGCTCACACCAGAAATCAAAGACTTAATCAGGACGAAAAGAAGTCTTCGACGAAGATGGCAACGCAGCAGAGATAATCAATTCAAAACTGAATTAAACATTCTACAGAAAGTCATCAAAGACAAAATTAAGGAACTCAAAAATACAAACTGGAATAAGCGGCTTTCGGAAATCCAACCATCAAACCAAACAGTCTGGAGGATTGCAAAGCATTGCAAGAAAGGTTCAAAATCGATGCCACCGTTGATTGATGCAGATAGAACATTCATCACTAATAAGGAAAAAGCCAGCGTTCTCAGTGACTATTTTCGTAAAGCTCACGAAAATCCACTTGAGGACAACAACCCAGTACATACCCAGGAAGTAGACAACGCAGTGAAGGAAACATTGGAAGGAGAAAATAGTGACTGCACAGAACTTACAAATGTAGAGGAAATCTCATACATTGTAAGAAATCTGAAAAATCCTAAAGCACCAGGATTAGACGATGTCAACAACATACTCCTCAAAAATCTTCCTCCAAAAGGCTTCGAATATTTGAAATTCATCATCAACACATGTCTCAAACTTAACTATTTTCCGAAAGTTTGGAAAAAAGCTAAAGTAATCCCGATCCCAAAACCTGGCAAACCAGCAAACGAAGTGAGCAGCTATAGGCCAATAAGCTTGCTTAGTTCCCTAAGCAAAATATTGGAGAGAGTATTGCTGAATAGAATAAACGAGCATCTGGAGGATAACAACATCATTCCGACTCAACAGTGTGGCTTTCGCACAGGACGATCAACATCTCACCAACTCATCAAAGTAATCAAAACAGCAAAGGAAAACATAAGCAGGAAGAAATCAACAGGAATGATCTTCCTAGATGTGGAGAAAGCATTTGACAGAGTCTGGCATAACGGACTCTTGTTTAAAATGATCAAATTAGGGTTTCCACTACCACTTATAAAAACTGTAAGATCTTTCCTAAGTGAAAGAACTTTCTCAGTTTTTATTAAAGGTCAGTTCTCAGAAACCAATGAAATCAAATTCGAGTACCACAAGGAGCAGTGCTTTCACCAACTCTCTACAACATCTACACATATGATATTGTAAGAGAAACAACTAACAATATCGCACTCTTCGCAGATGATACTGCATTGTATCATTCTGCAGAAAACTCAGCCGATATTGTAACACATCTACAACACACTGGAAGAAAAGTACAACAATACATGAACAAATGGAAAATAAATCTCAACAAACAGAAGACTCAAGCCTTATTCATCACAAATAGGTACTCCAGGCAACTTCCAAGAGACAACATCAAATTCCTCAACGAAAACATCAAATGGGAAACCGAAGCTAAATATCTGGGAATGATAATCGACAAGAGAGTGACATTAAAGCAGCATGTAGAATATGTGACCAACAGAGCTCACACTGCACTAAGACTACTTTATCCCCTCATCAGCAGGAACTCACATCTCGACGTTCGAAACAAACTTCTCATCTATAAGCTAGCCGTGAGACCCATCTTCACATACGGCTGTCCAGCATTTGAACGGATGGCAAAAACACATCTACAAAAACTACAAGTACTACAAAACAAATTCTTGAGAATTGTTCTCAACAAAAAAAGATATGAAAGGATATCAGATCTACATACTGAAGCAAAAATACCCTCTATTGAGGACTACGTCGGAAAGTTGCAAGCGAATTTCAACACTCGTCTTGCGTCGCGAAACACCGAATAAACCACAACATAAATTAAAGCAAAACAATTTCAAAATAAAATCAAAAACTAAGTGATGAATGCGATAAGCCAGAATCCTTAAAAATTTAAATACAAATAAAATGTATCCAAACTTTGTACATAATTAAGTTAAAAATTTAATGAATAAAAAGTTTATTTTAAAAAAAAAAAAAAAAAGGTGAAATTCACCGACAATGAACGGAATTTACCGAAAATAGCCGAAGGTAACTCAAATTGAACAAATACTACTGAAACTCACTGAAAATAATCAAAACTAGCCGAAAAAGGCCGAGAGTATCTGAAGACAATTAAAAATTATCAAAAATTCACCGAAAATAACCGACTCTATCCGAAGATGGCCGAAGGTAACCGACAATGACCGAGGATGAACGTCAATAACCGAATTTGAATGAAGGCAACCGAAAAATAGTGGAAATGACATAAAACAACCGAAAATAGATGAAGATAGTCTAAAATAGCCAAAAATGGTTGTAGCTTACTATAAATGACCGAAAACAACCAAAATGAATCGAGAATAATCAAAAAGTAATCGAAGATGACCGAAGACAACCGAAAGGTGTCAAATGTGACTAAACGTTACAAACAGGAGCCGAGTATAATCAAGATTGATCTTAAATAACCAAAGATGGCAGAAAATGAGTCAAAGAACAGCAAAATAGCCGAGGATAAACCAAAAAACCGAAGATAACCGAAAACAGCCAAAAGAGACCAGAACGCGCCGAAAATGATTGTAAACAGCCAAAGAAAACCAAAATTGGTCGAGAATGATCGTAAATATTCAAAGATAAGTGAAGATGATCCAAAATAGCCAAAAAATGGCAGAAATCAACCGAAAATAGCCGAAGTTTACAAATGATGATCAAAGACAACGAGCCGTCACCGATCATTGCATCTTCATAATTGCTGCAGCATATCTCTTCCATCCAACAATCTAACCAACCATCAAAACTGCGCCTCATTTCCCATCTCAATTCCACATCCAAACTTCCTCTTTTCTTCCACATCTTATTTCTGTTCCTCTTTGATTCCCATTACGATCGCGAATCATTGTACACAATGTTTAGTTGTTGCTTTGTAGATAAAATATATGCTCTGCTATGAACTCAAAAAACCTTTTTTTTTAATTCTGTGCTGTATATTTATCATACCATCTCACTCGATCCACATCCATACATGTGTAATGTCTTATGCCTTACTTCAAACATGTTGCTTTGCTGCTCCAACTTCTTTTTTTTTGAGGTCAATGTCTTGCCGGATGGTCAACGGATGGAATTAAAAATGTGGATTTTTTTATGATTGTATTTGTGTGCGCATGTGTGTGTGTGTGTGTGTTGAATATGAAAGAACTTTTCTTCTTGAAAAATGAGTTTTTTTCTTTATGAATTTTAAAAAGCTTGCTTTGTTGTGTGTGAAAGAAATGATTTTTTTTTATTGAGAAATTTTTGATGGTCAAGTTCAATTTTTTTTCGTGGAGGTTTTTTGTTGTTGTTGGAATTTTGGAAGCATGGTGAGAGAAGAATGAATGATTTTTGAGGAAGTTGGGTATATTGCAGGGATTACTAGATCAGTGGAGGGTAATCTGTGTACTGCGGCACACTAGGACTCACTTACTAGGCACTTACAGGCATACAGATCAAATTTGATCCATGGACTCACTCAGTTGAAGTCCTAAACTGGCTCATTCTTTGGCTGCTCATTGTCAACTACCAAATGCTTCACTGACTTTTTTGAAAATGCCGTATGCCGTGTGCGGTTTTGGTTGTGGCTTACCCAATGACCTTCTTACCTCTTTTGTGAAGATACACGAGGGCCTATTGCAGCATTTAGAGTTTGTTGATAGCTGGATCTGTCTGTAAATAAATTCTGCCAGTTTCTACTTCTCAGCTCTTTTGCATCAGTGCTTTCACAGTAGCCCCATGAGCTCTTGGGTCTGCTTCGAGATCTTTTTCCATCCAGAATGTCAACAGTGATGCAAATCCACCATGAAGTCAAAATATGATGCAATTTCAAAGAGCTTTCGTATCAACAATGGTTGCTGTCTCAACATAGTATATATTTTATCATTATACCAGTCCTGAAGATGACCAAAATAGCATAAATCGGTTAATCGATCACAAATCCGACCATAAGACGTCGTAACGCTTTCTTGGTGCCGGATTCAGCTTACATCTTGCATCATGTTTGAGTCATGTCGGCTTGATTCTGTCAAAGTTCAGTTTTTATTCAGCTTCATGCCTGAATAAAAACTAACTCTGGCTACTAGGTCGGTAGTGACTCTGGAATGTAGCTAAAGACACTACATGCCATGTCTAGGCCGATAGTGACACTGGCATGATGCTGAATGAAAAACTGAATTCGACACCAAGACAGAGTCATGCCGGCCTGACTTTACTTATAAAATAAACGGTCCATTTGTGCTTATCAGATCCCACCCTCATCCACCAATCTCCAAGACCCTGCCAACCACGTGTCTTTTCCCTCAAAAACCACCAAAAATTCCCCTCAAAATTCTCATTTCTTCTTTTAATTTCACTTCAATTTTTATCGAACGGCTGTTTTTATTTTTAACTAAATATTTAAATTATAGATTAATTTGGACAACCTTGATGGTATATACATTCATATGCCTCAGTTGAGTCGGTCGACCTTCAAATGGAAAAACTTTTTTTTTTTTACCTTCATAATTTTTTGTTGTCGATGACATGTAATTTGGAATTTTATATCAACTGAATATTTGGAGCAATTTATTAAATGGAAAATTTTTGATGATAAATTCTTTAAGTTGTTAAGGTGAGATTGGATATGGATGAGCTTTCTTAGGGTTTGGATGATTTTGGGATTTCTCAAAGTCTCAGTCTTGGCAAATTCTAGAGACCGAGATCGAAATCAAGATTTTTCCGATCTCGGAAGTCTCAATCTCGCTATCGACATCGAGAACCTTTATTTGAAGGTTGGTCTGTCATTGTAATCTGTTAGCTAATTAATATTCATGTATCCTTATACTCATGTGCTTTCCCAAGATGACATAATGAAGCAAATGGAAATGTCAAGGTATAGAATTTACAGAATGTTCAGCATTCGACCTCAGAATCTTATCACATCTAGTCTGGAACAAGAGTTACAATTGTCAAGGGTCGAATTTTCAGCTCTATATAGGCAGTATGACTTCCAGAAGTAAAGTTACTATTATTTGCATATCTAGTAATGTAGTAATCATGTCAATCTCTCGAATAATAAGCTCGCTAGACCCAGGTAGACTCCATAGTCCACATAGCTTTCATAGCTCTCGCTAGGACTCTAGACTATTACCCATAATACGGCCACGTCACCGTAATAACGTTAAGATACGTAGTTGCTCTTACAACTCATTGCCGGCTGAATTTAACCCATTTTTATGGCCAAAACGCACAATGCTGCTCGGATTAATTAAAATTTAATCAAATTCACCCAAAAACATCCAAAAATTCATCAAAATTGTCAACAATCTCTCAAAGAACCCCCCATAAATCCCATTGCACCCCAAATAAAAATCAACAACATCCAAAAAGAAGCGCAAGTGAATGCTGCTCAAGAAAATGAAAAGTAAAAAAAACAAAATTTTGTAATCAGTGTGAAACCGAAACCTACTAATTGAAGTGAAAGACTTTCCATTTCTTCTTTCTTTTCTTTTCATTTTTTTTTTACTTTTTTACTTTCTTTTTCTTGATCTGACTTCTTCTATCTTTTCTTTCTTTCTTCTTTTTTTATGACTTTATACTTTCTTCGTTGAGTTCTTTATTGACTTTTCATTTTCTTTTTATCGGCTGCTTGCCGGTTTGTTGCTTTGCTTGCTTGCTTGTGTGATGGTGAAGATATGGATTAAACTAAAAATTTGAATAATTTTTTTTGGAGATTTTCTTTTGAATTGCTGCTTTTTCTAGTTCTAGGTTATTAATGGAAGAATTCGAGAACGTTCTGGGAATGAAGGCTAATTTAGAACAGATTTGATAGAACTTAAAAGTGGCATTACTTACTTACTTCGCTGGTCGTACAGATCAGTTGTGATCCATTACCCCCTCAGGAGTTACCTGAAGCTGGCTCTATCGCTGGCTACCACTTGCCAATTTCTGATACCAAGTGTATTGCTATCTCTATTGATAGCTTCCTTCCAAGAGTTCTTTGGGCGTCCACGGGCCAAGTGGCATTACTCCAATTTATTTGCTGTCTGAACTCCAAAAATGGATGTCCTTTCTGGACTCCTGAACTTGCTACATACTTGCTGGACTACTCGACATGTTTAAAGTCACAAATTCACTAAATTTCAAAGCTCTGATAACTCTAGTTTAGAGAGTCATGTGGATTTTAAACGTAAGTTCTTGAATATACATCAAATTTGCAAATAAAAAGCGAAATAATGAATGTATGTAAGCTTTCTCGTTGTTGGGACCGGGATCAAGAATTCTCGAGAATGTCCAGTTCCAGTCTCGTCTCGAAAATCTCTCGGGAATAAAACTGCAAGATAGACTACATTTATTTATGGCAATATGATGAATTTAATACAAGTTATTGTACTCATGTCTGACTTGATACTGGATTTGGCTAACAACATGCTGGAGAAGCATCAGTTTGATGTCGGATTTTGGATTGATATTCGAGTTTGTTGCTTTCTGAAAGCCTGAAACTGTGGCTCTGAATCCATCTTAAATTCAAGAACAACCTGACAGAATCCTAAAGAAAATGACCAATTAAGCCTTTTTATTGCTCAAATGTCCATCAGCAGTCAACTTGAAAGGCACACGGTGTATTAATGACTAAAAATCCGATCTTTGGTTAGCGTGGCTCTAGCTAATGACCAGATTTGCCAGAATTCGGCTGCAATCCAGATTCAATTCGGCCTGAAGCTTGATTTTCGGTAATTTCTACTCCATGTGCTTTCTGAGCAATTTCTATAGAAAACTCTCAAAATAAATGTTCCAAATTAAGTCCAAATTTCCATCAATTCCCATTTCCACCCAAAAAAATGACTCAACGATATCCAAAAATACCCAAAAAAAGAATTTTTTATCGCCAGTCATTACCCAAAAAAAAGCCAATCCATTTCCATAAATAATTTATTCGTTAATTTCATTCAACTCCAATTTTAAAGTTCATAAATAAATTTTAATTCCACTTCTTAAGTGTTTCAAGTTCACGAACATTATCCAATGTAACATACAAACATAAATGACTGACTGAATATTGAGACAGTGCAAGTGAGAAGAATTTTCGGTGAGAGTTAGGCAGAACTTTCTCTACTCTGACGTGTTCTGCCTTTTTTTGTGACTGTATGTGGACCTTGTGGAACTCTCCGGGTGTCATTTTCAGGTTTGGTTCAGTTCTTTACGTTCGGATGTGATTCAGAGGAACGAGATTGGCTGAAATTAAATTGAGAGAATTTTGTGGATGTGTAGGAACATGCGGAACTGGTCGGAATTGGAACTAAAGAGAATCAGTCGGATTTGAAGCTTCTGAAGCTAGAAGCTGAACTGAGGAGTTCTGATTGGACATTCTAGTGTGAAGACACCTGAACTGAAATTGGACATTCTTGTGTAAAGACACCTGAACTGAGATTGGACATTCTAGTGTGAAGACACATGAACTGAAATTGGACATTCTAGTGTGAAGGCACCTGAACTGAGTTTGGACATTCTAGTGTGAAGACACCTGAACTGAGTTTGGACATTCTAGTGTGAAGACACCTGAACTGAGAATGGACATTCTAGTGTGAAGACACCTGAACTGAGTTTGGTAGTCCTTCAAAATTCAATGTCAGCCTCAGTCCACAAGTCTCTTACAATGCCGTACTTTCCATAAAAATTCTCATTAAAGTCCATAAAAAATTGAGAGTCAAAAATGCCTGAAACAGCCTTGAAAATGAACCAGAAATGTCCAATACTCACATAAAACTTATCACATTACCGCATGTGTATGGCACAATTAGGAAATTAAATAACATTCGACCGAGAGAGAATGAGCAGCACAAAAAATTGAAGGTTAATGGAACATGAAACAAATTCTCTCAAAAAAAAAAAAGTGAAAAACTTTCCACTTTCAGAATTGTTGCATTATTTTCAAAATATTCAGCAGTTCCTGCAGAACATGCACATGCAAAGTGCTCAAATGAGAGCGAGACATCTGAAAAAAAATTGAGAGACTTAATGCAAGGTTGTAGGGAAATTGATTTCGATGTATTTATATCACGGTCAAGGGCAAGCATTGGGATCGGGTTGTGGATGTTCATGGAAGTAAGGATATATATGAACGAATGAGAATTTAGAGGACAAGGACAAGGTGAAAGGCTGCAATTGATTTTTTTTTATTCTTTCATGCCATTTTCAATGTTGCAGCGATGCAAATAGACGAGGATAAATTGTGGCTTTAAAAATGGAATTTATTGTGGAATGAATGACGGAATTGTGCATGTTGGGAGGATATCTGTTGATTTTTGGGATTTATTGGGATTTAAATTGATGGATTTTTAGTCAATGATTTAGTGTGAAGGCACCTGAATCTCAATAACTCAATTGTGAAGGCACCTGAACATCAAAACTCAATTGTGAAGGCACCTGAACCTCAATAATTCTAGTGTGAAGGCACCTGAACCTCAAAAACTTAAATGTGAAGGCACCTGAATCTCAAAAATTCTAGTTTGAAGACACCTGAACCTCAAAAACTGAATTGTGAAGGAACCTGAACCTCAAAACTCAATTGTGAAGGCACCTGAATCTCGAATCTCAATTGTGAAGGCTCCTGAATCTCAAAAATTCTAGTTTGAAGACACCTGAACCTCAAAATTGAAATGTGAAGGCACCTGAACCTCAAAAACTAAAGTGTGAAGGCACCTGAACCTCAAAAACTCAAGTGTGAAGGCACCTGAACTTAAAAACTCAAGTGTGAAGGCACCTGAATCTCAAAAATTCTAGTTTGAAGACACCTGAACCTCAAAAACTGAATTGTGAAGGAACCTGAACCTCAAAACTCAATTGTGAAGGCACCTGAATCTCGAATCTCAATTGTGAAGGCATCTGAATCTCAAAAATTCTAGTTTGAAGACACCTGAACCTCAAAAACTGAATTGTGAAGGAACCTGAACCTTAAAACTCAATTGTGAAGGCACCTGAACCTCAAAAACTCAATTGTGAAGGCACCTGAACTTAAAAACTCAAGTGTGAAGGCACTTGAATCTCAAAAATTCTAGTGTGAAGGCACCTAAACCTCAAAAACTCAATTGTGAAGGCACCTGAACCTCAAAAACTCAAATGTGAAGGCACCTGAACCTCAAAACTCAATTGTGAAGGCACCTGAACCTCAAAACTCAATTGTGAAGGCACCTGAACCTCAAAATTGAATTGTGAAGGCACTTGAACCTCAAAAACTCAAATGTGAAGGCACCTGAACCTCAAAACTCAATTGTGAAGGCACCTGAACCTCAAAACTCAAGTGTGAAGGCACCTGAACCTCAAAAACTCCAATTTTAAAGGAAATTCGTTAAAAATCAATCAAAACTTCACAAAAGACACAAAAGCTTCAAAACTAATTGAATTACCATAAATATCCAGTAAACAGTAAAAGTCCTCAAAAGTCCCTAATTGTCATATCCATCACCTCAATTGTTCATGTTATAAAATTTAACAATGAGGATAAAAAACAAGCCATAAAGTCAGTCAAACTACCTGCTTTTTATGGATTAATCATGATCACAATAGCTGATCACGATCTGGCCATTTTTAGGGGCTGAATTGATAAGGAACTCGTCCAGGTGACAATTTGGCAGGTTGTTAATTTTTGATGGGATTTTAAGTAGGCAATTGTTAAGGCTGTAAATGAATTATTGGACAGGCTTTATTGTTGAATTAATTTCAATAAATTTTTATAGGTTAGGAATTTAAAGTCACGAATTTTTTTGGACTCGACAGCACTTTTTAGGTTAGAATTAAGACATACAATCCTAAGCTGCACATCAAGTCACGCTCAGCTGCACGTTTTTTTCTCACTTTTTTTTTGTCTATAAATTATGAAGTAATAAACAAGTTAGCGACGAACAATTTCGAGTCTATTTTATGATTATCAGCACAAAATATAGGAATCGTGAAAAAAATAACTCGACAAATGCTGATTGCAATGGAAGTCAATGACATTTTGCTCTAATTTTTGAGACTTAATTTTTTTAATAAAATAATTTTAAATTTTTTTCTAGATTTTGATAAGGAATGCTGCTTACGTATGGCATTGGAATTGAGTTTTTGAGGTTCAGGTGCCTTCACACTTGAGTTTTGAGGTTCAGGTGCCTTCACACTTGAGTTTTTGAGATTCAGGTGCCTTCACATTTGAGTTTTTGAGGTTCAGGTGCCTTCACACTTGAGATTTGAGGTTCAGGTGCCTTCACACTTGAGTTTTTGAGGTTCAGGTGCCTTCACACTTGAGCTTTGTTGTTCAGGTGCCTTCACATTTGAGTTTTGAGGTTCAGGTGCCTTCACACTTGAGTTTTTGAGGTTCAGGTGCCTTCACATTTGAGTTTTTGAGGTTCAGGTGCCTTCACATTTGAGTTTTTGAGGTTCAGGTGCCTTCACATTTGAGTTTTTGAGGTTCAGGTGCCTTCACATTTGAGTTTTTGAGGTTCAGGTGCCTTCACACTTGAGTTTTTGAGATTCAGGTGCCTTCACACCAGCCTTAAAAGGTTAAATTCCCTCAAAATCAATAAAAAGTCTACGCAAAATCAGCATCCATTCCATCCAGTCACACAAATTACCATATAAATCCAACAACAACAAAAAAAGTCTCACATATTTACGACTCATAAAACTAAATTAAAAATTATTCAACTCCAATTTCTCGAATCACATCACAAATGAAAAGAAGAAAATAAATCCATTCCCCGATTCCCATTCGATGCGGTCAAGGACAAGGTGGCAATAAACTCTCTCTCTCATATATACATATTAGTTCTGTTCTTCTCCATCCACACAGTTTCGTTCATGCTCGCATTTTTTTACTTATATATATTGTAAAAATTTATAATGAATTAATTAAGGCTGGATTACACACGAATTGGAGATGAATGGAATAGAGTCAGTAGAAGCAGTCATTGTAATCGCTTTGAGTTGCTTTTGTAGTTCCTTCTTTTCAGGACAGGGGTGGACAACCTGAGTGCTGCGGGACATCTTGTCGGTCATGCCCAAGACCGAAACCGTATAGGACATACGAATCATTGCAATTTTTATAAAATTAAGGAACCTGTGTGCCGCGGTTCAAAACAATTGACCAACCTTCGTGCCGCGGCACACCCTTTTGTTCAGTCACGATCCTAACCATGACCAAAACCATATACTTCATTCGGTTTATGATCAATTTTAACAAATTAGGCAATCTTTGTACCGCGGTCCTTACAATCGGACAACCTGTGAGCAGTGACACATCCTCTTGGTAAGCCACGACCATGATCACCACCAAATTTGCACACGGCATGTAATTCATGGCAATTTACAAAAATATCGAGCAATCTGCGTGCCGCGGCACAACTTCTTGATAATCCACGACCCTAGCAATATCCAAAACCGTATTAAACATGCGGTTCTTGGAATTTTGAGCAATATGCGTGCTGCGATCCAAAAAAATGGACAACCTTCGTGCTCTTGGTAATCCACGGCCTTTGTCATGACTTAATCCCCAAGTAGCATGCGGTTAATTGCAATATTCAAGCAATAAGTCAACTTGCGTGCCATGGAACTCGTTGCTGGTAATTCTCGACCCTGCCAACGACCAAAACCATCCAATTTATCCAGATCATGCCAAACTCCATATAATTGAGCAACCTGTGTGCCGCGGTTCAAAACAATTGAACAACCTGCGTCTCGAGGTCCAAATAATTGGACCAACTCAGTGTCATGGCACATCCTCTAGCAAATTAAGCAACCTTAGTGCCATGGCACACCATGTTAGTAAGCGAAGACAGAATTTTAAAAACCTGCGTGCCGCGGCACTACTCATTAGTAACCCGCGAACGAAGCCATGGCAATTTCCAAACAATAATGCAACCTGCGTACTGAGGGACACCTTTTACGACGACCAAATCGGACAACACATGTGCCTCGGTGTGCCTTATTCATGCTCCATGACTGAATCCATCCACTCTATACTATTCATGACCTATCTAAATCCCACTACAGTCCCGCATCACGCATATTCCCCACCACTGTCTTAGCAGATGCTCCCATATGTGGATAGATCTTTCTTATTTGTATTAGTAACCAACAAAAAGAGATACAAAGCAGGCAGGCAAACGCAAAAAATTCGCAATAAAAATGTGCTTTAAAACATCAGAAAGATAATTGACCGAAACCATTTGGGTTACGCAATCATTGACCATTTTCAAGGTTCAATTCTGAGTTTGGTGGCTTAAGAATGGATTTAGCAATAAAATAGAAATAGAAGAATGATGAAGGAATTGGTTAAGGTATAATAGAAGCATGGTGATTGCTTTTTGTATCTATGGGCAGATTTCATCAATGTGTGTGCGAATATTTCCTCCAAACTCAGTTCTGGTGTCTTCACACTATAATGTCCAATCTCAGTTCAGGTGTCTTCACACTATAATGTCCAATCTCAGTTCAGGTGTCTTCACACTAAAATGTCTAATCTCAGTTTAGGTGTCTTCACACTAGAATGTCCAAACTCAGTTCAGGTGTCTTCACACTAGAATGTCCAATCTCAGTTCAGGTGTCTTCACATTAGAATGTTCAATCTCAGTTCAGGTGGCTTCACACTAGAATGTCCAAGCTCAGTTCAGGTGTCTTCACACTAGAATTGTCCCAAATGTCAGTCATAATGGCTAGTTCCTCTATATCCATCCACGCACAATCTAATATTAGAACACAGTCATCCATCTGTAGTCCTAATGAGCAGCCTGAACATAATTATTCCAAGTCAAAAAATTCTCTTTAAACTTGACATTAAGGCGAGGACAAACTGGTCGTTGAACTTTCACTGTGCCTGACTGCCGCACACAACACAAGAGAATTCCGACATTTAAAAATTAATTTTTTTTTTGGCTTCAAATTTGCCTTGACAATGAAAAAAAAAATGAGAAGCTTCACACATTCACACAGTCAGTCCTCATATACATAAAAATTAGTAAGCCATTGACCCAAATTGCTTTGTGTGCGTATGTGACTTAAATGATATAATAGAACTTGGGTGCTGTGACTCAATTTTTTTGTGGATATACAATGGGAACGGCGTGAATTATGCAAATTGATGATCGTTAAGTAGTCAGGCTCTTTTGGGGAGTTGTTTACGATTTTTTTTTTGTACTTTTTTTTGATTGACATGCGGCTGTCTTTTTTTAATTTTTTTTTTTTTTTTGGACACATTTTCTGTTGTTTTTGTGTTCTAGAAAGTTATTTTTCGGTGGAATTTGTTAATTAAAATGCTAAGTGGAAGTGAAGAATGCTTGAAAGTTAATTACGTGCTTTTTTGGTTTGGGGCTCACGACAGGCTTACTTGCATATCACATATCTAAGGGTTCCTGATGCTAAAAAGGGGTGTAGTCAGTAAATTTTTGTCAAATTTATCGTCAAAATTTTGGAAGGTTTTGGGACAATTTTCTCTAAAAATCCTAGAAAATTGAAGATTATTTCCCATAAAGTGAGTTTTGCCATCCTAAACTTCTCTGCGAGGACAATTGACAGACAGAAACCAGCAATGGAGCCAATTTTAGAGGTCTGTTGAAAGAGGACATAAATCACAGCTGGTCTGTATGGTCAGCAAAGTAAGAGAGTAAGCAAACCCCACTACCCAGCCTTAATATGCCTCTAAACCCATGCAGTCTGCAGCTGGCTGTTGCTTTTGATAACCATCATTGTATCTAAAGTCGAATAATTCATCTCCAGGTCGGGGTTCCAGGTTGGAGTCCCAGGTCAGAGAGTCACATTAGACCAAGTCAGATTCGACAGTAATTGTGACCCAAAGTTAGCAAGATTCCAGTGTCATTTTCGATTACGGATCCCCAAAACGGATACTACATTCTCAGGTTTAGCCATTAACAACACTCAAAAATCTGTAAAAAATTCTCAAAATCTACAACAAAATTTTTTAAAAATTTACAAAAAACTCAATTGAACCTTCAAAGTTCCTAGGTTTTCACTAAGATTCTCTATTAATTGTTGACCCCAAAACTGCAAATTCCTAATTTTTACAAGTGTAGTAATTAAGATTTTCTGAAGCTGACTCGACTTGGTCTCGACAAAATCTTGATAAGGTTCAGGAAACCTTATGTACAATAATAAATTCCCAATTTCACCTCATAATTTAGGGACGTACGTTAATTAGGTAACGTTAAAATTAACTTTCTCAGACTTTTCTCCCACTAACGCCTAGTAGCATGCTTATGATCCCCTAAGGTCCCATTTACCAATGGTCAGTCACTCCTAAGTACTATTCTAGACTTTTGGATTGTCTGATTATTGCCATTCACTTATTACGTCACGCTACAAATTGATTAAAATTGCCCCACTTCCCCTATCCTTGACAAACTCTCAAATACATTACATAATTCGTAAACGTCCCCCATTTATGCGTTCCATAATTTCCATCCATTCCCCAGTATACAATACTTCTCTTCATACAGCCATCTTTATCAGCCATAATAACCCAAACAAACTTCATTTTTCATCATATTCTTTTTTCTATTTTTGTTCCTTCTTCTTTTCTTCATTTTCTCATCGTACACACATTAAATCTGTGAATACATATGAAAGACATTATTCAAGAATGAAAATAACAAATTGTGAGATAGCGTGGCCGAGTGGTCTAAGGCGCTGGTTTAAGGCACCAGTCTCTTCGGGGGCGTGGGTTCGAATCCCACCGCTGTCAGAATTCTTTTTTTGATTGTTTTTTTGATTTTTGATATTTGAGTTAATGATGTTGTTTGGTCTGTGTGATATGGTATATTTTGATGGTAATTTAGGAACAGAAGTAGTAATGAAATTGATGAGTTTTCATACTTTCTAATAAGAATCTGGTTAAGATAATATTTTGTATATGATGAGCTTTACTTAGAGACTTGCTCTGTTTAAATTTAGATATAGGATCGATTAGCCGAGTTGTGCTCTTTTAGTTAATGAACAAATGTTTGTGTTGGACGTTCAATTCTAGCAGAGACGTAGTCAGGGCTTAGGAGTCAACTCCAACCACCTCTTTTGGTTCAGAATTTTGTCTAGAAATGGGGAAAGTGTGTCCTAAATCTTCCTCTAGATAAACCTCTGACACACAACTTATTTACTTACTTCGATGGCCGTACAGCTCAATTGTGATCCATGTCCTCTTTTAGAAGACACCTAAAGGTTCTATCGCCAGCTTCCGTCTTCCAATTGCCAATATCGAATGCAATCCTGTCTCGATCGACAGCTTCCTTCCAGGAATTCTAGTTTACAAGGACTATGAAGAGTATGAGGCCTGAGTCTGAATTATTTGATACTTTTGTGGGTGTTAAGGTCTTTAAATCTGACTTCATGGATGGTAAAAGAGCTTGTGGTAGAGCAAAGAACACCTGTCGTTAGAGACAGTATTGCATTTAGCATTAGCAATTAACAGGTGGAATCTAGAGCTAGAGCCAGCTTTAGGTGCTAACTGAGCGAGGCAATGGAGCACTTTTGAGTTCGAGCTCTAGATTAATAATTGAATCTTTATGTTTCTATACCCTGTGTCCTTATTTTGCTGAATAATCCAAAAAATACGTTGATACTCTATAACCGCCCGAAAAAACATTAAATTTGTCTTTGAAATTCGACCAAAACTCGATTATATCTTAGAATATAAAACATTTAGCCATCCAGTGCACCTTTTATCTTAACTCTAAAACCTCATATAATCAACAAAAAGAAATTTCACCAAAAATGATTATTGGCAGCGGTGGGATTCGAACCCACGCCCCCGAAGAGACTGGTGCCTTAAACCAGCGCCTTAGACCACTCGGCCACGCTACCTGATTATTTGATGTTTTCATTCTGAAATAATAGCAGATTCAAATTTAGAAAAATCACTATTAAAGTTTGCAAATCACCTTTATCAATGCTTCTTACTGTTTCTGATTAGCTTAGCAAGTTCAAAAGGTCAAACTTTATAATTTTCTAAATTTGAATCTGCTATTATTTCAGAATTAAAACATCAAATAATCAGGTAGCGTGGCCGAGTGGTCTAAGGCGCTGGTTTAAGGCACCAGTCTCTTCGGGGGCGTGGGTTCGAATCCCACCGCTGCCAATAATCCTTTTTGGGTTCCAAATTTGATTTTTTTTATTGGAAAATTAGTTGAGGATTTGTATTGAAGGATGATGAAGGATAATCAGGAATGGGAGCAGCTTCAGGGATCCCTATAGCCTCTCAGATGTCCTACAGCCAACATCAAATCATCCTCAATCTAAATCTGAAGCATATTCATGCTCAAAACTTCACATCATCTACACAATCTTCAACATATTTTCATCTAAAAATTTCTTCTTTTTCATCCTCAATTTTTCTCATCATAAGCAGCACATCCATTACCTCAGTAATGTTCTACATGCAACATATAAGTGCAATAATGATGTAAGCTGACTAACACAACAGCATGAATACATTAGATTCTTTTAATGCTACTTTATAGCATGTATGCTTGTATTTATGTACCTACAGATATAAATAAAGTCTTCATGTAATAAGCAGCAATAATTTCACAATTTTTTTTAAAAATAAAAAGAATATAAAAATGAAGAACACAGAAAAAGAAATGCAGAACAAGAATGAGAATATGAAAAAGAATGTAGGAATGGAAAGTTGAGTTAGTAAAAATAAATTACGATTGTTTGACTAGGGTCAGCACTGCTATATGTAGATTCTGAGATATATGTTCTTATTGAATACAAGCTCGGAAAGCACACGGTGCAGAAATGGCCGAAATTTTTGCCTAATGCTAACTATAGCTTAAGATCGAATTAAATCAAACCTGACCAGGATCTAGAGTGATTTGATCCTGATTTTTGCCGATTTTCGGCCATTTCTACACCACATGCTCTTCAAGAAGTGCCTCTGAAAACCACAAATCAGTTAATCGATCTAAAATAAGCCTTCTAGATGACGTGACTCCGACATGATAACCTAAATCGGTATTTTAGTCCAATTTAGACCGAATTCGGCTTCTAGTCAGAGTCACGTCCAGTGCGGATTTTGGATCGATTATTCAGCTGTTAGCATTATTCAGGATAAGCATTCAAATGTCAATTGACAAACTCAAAGTTGATTCATTTGGTTTTGAACCACTCCGGACTTTTGTTCAATCTTGGCGTAGGTTACATTAAACTTTTCTCTTCCTCCTTACCAAATGTCTATCTAAGCTCCAACCTGGATGCTTTATTTGGCAACTCATGCTCCTGAATAGTATTGAGTTCAAAATAGAGTTAGCAGGGCTTTAGGGTTTCGGACTCAAAGAGTCCAGATTGCGTAATTACTGAAGTACGGATTTTATAAGCTACTGGATTAACTTATTTTGGAGTCCAGTCTCCAGTAGAGGTGCTTTCATATTGGAGTCCGGGCAACAATGATTCAAACAAACCAAAGCTCCAAGTTGTTTTTTGATCTTGCATTCAAAAAGACAAGGATCATGCTCATGAGTATCATACTGATTGAGGATACTCAAAAGCATGCTCATTTAGGCATCTATTGTCTCTAAGAAGTGCGGTCAACTCTATTCAATTCCTACAAATCTCAAAACACAAGCATTCACTCAGAATCATCAAATTAAAATCTCAACTATTCCTCACATACATTTTCACACACAATCTGATCACTGCTCATCACCAATTGAAAATGAAACAAAAATTCTTTCTTTTCTTTCTAAGTTCTTTTTTTCTTTCCTCAAAAACTTAAAAATTCTACCTAAGCATTATTTTCATCACAGGTCAAAGGTGTCCCATTTTCAAAATTTTAAGTACATTTTTCAAGAATTAAAACATCAAATAATCAGGTAGCGTGGCCGAGCGGTCTAAGGCGCTGGTTTAAGGCACCAGTCTCTTCGGGGGCGTGGGTTCGAATCCCACCGCTGCCACAAGATTTCTTTTTTGACGATTTTTTGATGGATGATGATGGAAAAGGTGTGGATTGACTGGACAGGTGTGGTGAAGTTGTGGGTATGGGGGCGATGAGAGGAATTTGAGGGGTTTTGAAAGATTTTTGAAATTTTCTTTTTGTAAGTCAAGATAGACATTGATTGGAAGGTGTAGGGATGTGACGGGTATAGAGGTACTGGTGGAGTATTGGGGTATTTTGAGTGATTTTGAATAATTTGAGGGATTTTTGAGATTTTATGGGTTGAAAGGATTTTCTTTTTGGAGATGATATTAGACATTGACTATTGGGTGTGGGGAAGTTGTGGATATTGAAGAGAATTTTGGGGGTTCTGAAGGTTTTTTGTGACTTTCTTTTTTTGATGAATTTGATTGGACATTGACGGGAGGGTGTGAGGATGTGCTGGGCAAGGAAGGATTGAGGGGAAGTTGAGGGGTTTTAAGAATTTTCTGTGATTTTTTTCTGAAGACGAAACTAGGCATCAACGGAGAATTTGTTGTGGGTATGGAAGTGTTGGGTGGGATTTGAGGGAATAAGAAGATTTTGAGGGGTTTTTAGACATTTCTTTTTGGGGGATGAAATTGGACAATGACTAGATGTTGTGGAAAAATGACCAATTTGGGAGTATTGAAAAGCATTTGAGGGGTTTTCAGCGGTCCAGAGGGATTTTTGGAATTTCATCCCTGAATATAAAATAAAAGAATTTGACGAATTTTGACAAAAAAAGTCATAAAATATTCGTCACAGTCTCATCAAGTCACCAACCAACTCATCACAATAATTCATCAAAAAAAAAAAAACTAAGCGACGATCTCAATCATAAAACAGAGTGAATGAGTCGAGTAAGCACCAAAAGAGTAAAAAAAAAAAGTGCGAAGAATGAGTAAAAAAAAGTACGAGCATAAAAAAAAGGCAAAGGCAATAAGAAGACATGAAAATTTATGCTTAGCATCGGTTCGGTTATTTTACTCTGTTCTGTATTTGTGTGTTGCGAATATGCGATGACGCTTCAAGGTTGTTCGTACGTTGACATTTTTTTTTATATTTTTTATTCCTCGGTTCTTCTCTGCCGTTGCCCCGTTTTTCTCCCCGTTCCTTCAATTTACATCATTTACTTGTTGGATATGTGTGTGTATTGGTACCCACCGTGCGCTCTGTTCTGTGGCTCTGCTTTTTTTGTTGTTGTTGTTGTTGTGCTGTTCATAATCAATCGCAATTATTCTTTGAAAAAATATATATAAAGTAAGTACAAAAATTCTCTTCCCAGTTCTGACTTCTTCTTGACTATTTTTGTTGCTTTGTATTTTTCTTGGCAATGGTTCTTCGTCATGTGCGTTCATATTTTTACACTTTTTGCGCGATTCTTGATCGTTTTTGCTTTTCTATGTGATGCTGATGCCTAGATGCTTTGGTGTGATGCGTGATGAGGGAGATTTGAGATGATATTTAGTCAGAATATGATGTTGTTGTGCGGGTAAAATTATTTGTATTTGGATCTGAGTCAAGAGTGCGTAACTGAAGAATGAGATTTTGGATCAATATATATACATACCCTTGACCTGAGCATCATACTTACTTACTTACTT
Source organism: Chironomus tepperi (assembly GCF_022539635.2). Classification (NCBI taxonomy): domain Eukaryota; kingdom Metazoa; phylum Arthropoda; class Insecta; order Diptera; family Chironomidae; genus Chironomus; species Chironomus tepperi. The sequence goes on along the minus strand of NW_027226129.1, from coordinate 62,802 downwards.
ACTTCGCTGGCCGTACAGATCAACTGTGATCCATGGCCTCTCTCAGATGTCGCCTATAACTGGTTCTATCGCCGGCTTCCGCCTTCCAATTGCCAATACCAAATGCAATGCTGTCTCTATCGACAGTTTCCTTCCAGGAGTAGTTCGGTACCTGAGCATCATGCTTCAGCTGATATCATATTTTACCATCAAAATCACAGCCCGAAAGAGCCTCAGATGTCGTTATGATGTTCTGCCCTCAACATTGGAGCTTAGTAAGTTAGTTTAATTAATTTAGAAAAGAATTAAAATCAGTCTTGCTTATAGCAAACTCGGCACAGCTTACGAAGATCTGTTGAACCATCCTAAAGTCTCAACACAATGCATATGTCCTTGATGAAGCTAACAATGTCCAAATAGCGATTGTTAATTTCCTTAATTTTGTCCGGATTAGTTAATTACTTAATAACTCTCATTGTGGCAATGTTGTGATGTTCTACAGGAACTTCTAGAGCAGTGATTCTCAAACATCTTTCAAAAAATATCATTTTATGGATGAAAGAATTGTAAGTTCCAAAAGCTGAATGTTCTAGATACTAATCGGCAACAAAACAATGCTTAATTACGTGAATTAGACATGCACCAATTTAATAAGAACTTGTAAAAAATCATAAAATACGTTGGTATGAGCTTTTTCAATATTTGAATAAAGCTTTTGATTTAAATTTTTTGAGACCGTTAATTTTATGTTTGTTATGATTTAAATGGATTAATTTTGATGCTTATTATGTCATTTACTGTCAATTAAATCTGATAATGGACTATTATTGAGTTGTTTGTTTATTATCTAAAGCCCTTTAAAAATTAAAAATTTTTGATAATAAATGAGCAAAATTTACCTGAATAGCACAATCCGGTAAATCACTAAAAAATCCGACACTAGACTCACGTGACTCTGACTTAATGTCATATTCAGTTTAAATCCGATTTTTGATCAATTAATTCGACTTGTGTCCAACCACTAATGGAGAGAAGCTGTCGATAGAGAAAGAAATGCATTAAGTGCGGTATAGACTGTATCGGACTTTAAGAGCGTCTAAGAGAGTACGTGGTTCGCAATTCGACCGTTCAATCAATGAAGTACTTACAATATTCGGATCAGAATACTCAATAGCTCTCCATTTGCGTTGCAAAATAAGTAAAAAATCTCTATACGGATATTACTTTCCCTAACAGGCAAAGAGCATGTTTTTAGGAAAAAAATGGTCAAAAATTATCAGCACCCGTGATTGTGTCTGAGATTGGAACAATTTCGAATATTTGACATTAGGAAGAGAGTTCAGAAAAGGTCTAAAGAGTCATTGCGTATTAAGTGAGCTCAAAACACATTTTAATAATTTTATAAATTTTAAAAATTCACATTAATCATTATAAGAAGAACTTTAAAGTTTAAAATATTTTATTACCACTAATACACTCAACGCTTTAGAGAAAGTGCTCAAAAAAGAGACTTCCCGTCTGTATTTGTGTAATATTTGGCGTGGTAAGTTAAAATCTTGAATCGCTGCTCTTTATTTACAAAAACAATCACAAAACTTCAATTTTTACAGTTAAAATTATCAAAATTTAATCCACAAAGTAGAATAATGTAAGTAAAAATTAAAAAAAGTTAAAAAAAATATTAAAAATTCATGAAAAAATCAAAAAATTCAAATGCCAACAAAAGCGCCCAAAACAGAATATTAAACAGCAGTCACTAACAGTAAAGCATACAGCAAGAGAGAAATAAACAAAAACTAAAATTGAGAGAATTTTTCAATTTTTTTCTCTGTTTTTAATTGGAATTTTTGCTCAAAAAAAAACAACTGATCGGGCGTAACTTGTGCATGTATTAGTGACAAAAGCTCGAATATTTTGGAATTAAATCCAATTTAAGTCAATTTTTCTTCAATTTCAGCTCTAAATCCACATCCAGCACCCGACCATCATGACACACATCACAAAGACAGCATGGATCATCAGCATCTTCAATGTCTGTGCCTGTACAATATTTTTTGTATTTAAATTTATGGTTTTTTATGGATACATGAACATAAGTACAAATGGAGTTCAAGATCGTCATAAAATTGTGTCAAGTTTGCCGTTCAATCCAAATGAGACGAATTTTTTTAGTGAGTTAAGCATTTTTGGAAGCATTTAGGACTTAAAATTGACAATTTACATATTTTTAGCTGCTGATGTTGACTTTATATTCGAAATTGGAGCTTATTTCCTTGGAATATTCTTCAATGCATTGCTGCCGCTTGGAGTAAATACAGCTTATGAGAAGGTAAAGTTCATGAAAAAAAGGCAGGTCACTTAGTCCTGGTTTTCGGATGTCTTCGGTCACCTTCGGTATTCTTCGGTCGTCTTCGGTAGTCCTCGGTCTTCAGTCTTCAATCATCGGTCAACTTCGGACGTCTTCGGTCACCTTCGGTCGTCTTCGGTCATCTTCGGTAGTCCTTCGGTCATCTTCGGACGTCTTTGATCATCTTCGGTCCACGGTTTTTAGTCTGCAGTCATGGATAAACTTCGGTCAACTTCGGTAGCCCTCGGTCTTTGGTCATATTTGGTCATCTTCGGTTGTCCTCGGTATTCCTCGGTAGTCTTTCGGTCTTCAGTCTTCAATCATCGGTCAACTTCGGACGTCTTCGGTCACCTTCGGTCGTCTTCGGTAGTCCTCGGTCTTCAGTCGTCTTCGATCTTCGGTAATCTTTGGTCGTCTTCGGTCGTTTTCGGTCATCTTCGGTCATCTTCGGTCATCTTCGATCATCTTCGGTCATCTTCGGTCTTTGATCGTCTTCGGTTATCTTCGGACATCTCCGGAAATCCTCAGTCTTCGTTCGTATTCGGTCTTTGATCTTCGATCTTCGGTCTTCGTCTCGGTCCTAATCTCAGTCCCAGTCCCAGTCTCGATTTTAAATTGTCCATTCTAAACCCAAAAAACTAATCAAATTTACCAATTTTTTAGGACACATTCTTCTTCTTCCCTGGATACTACTTCATATCAGTCTGGCTGACTACAGTAACTTTAGTTCAAGGCATCAGATTTGCACTTTTACCGTTCATCTTGTTTGCTGTCATCAATTTCATCTTTATGATTGTGGTTGGTGCCATGCACAAGTACCTTTTGAAGGAAAAACGAGGAAGTGTTGGACGATATAATTCGAGAATTTAAAGGAATTAACTATTTGATATTATGAGTTAAGATATTATTGGCTTATTGATGTATTCAATCTTTTTTATTATTAAAATATTAATTTTTATATGAATTTTATAAGAATTATCTTTAAAATTATTTAATTTTCTTAACAGACAGAGCCAACCGTTTTTAGACACCATAGTGGTCTTGCTGTGCTATGAAGGCATGCACTTTGCCTGTTAGGGTTCATTCTTCAAATTCCTAAATTGAGAAGCATTTAGGTCTTCTTAGAATATTTAGTAATCCTAAATAGCACAAACTCTAGCACCGAACTGGCTCTGGTCAAATCCGATCAAGTCGACTCCAGCATTTAATTCAGCATAAAGTCTGAGACACGAAGGTCTGAAATTGAACATTAGGTTGAATAATCGATTTGGTTAGTCGTTGGAAGTGCCGACTAATTGATGTTGTGATGTTGATTCAATATTGTTAACTGAAGTGAATGTTTTGCACCAACACAGATAAATATTGATTGTTTTCTGTACGATGCAATACATTGTTCAGCAACAATTAAGTGTTCTACACTACTGGGAAAGCTTTTGATGATCTTATGGTTTTGTAGCTGTTTAAAGATATTGAAAAGCTTAACAAATTCGTTCTAAACTTTCAAAATGCTGAAAATGATGGAAAATTCGACACAATTAGAAGTAAAATTTTAATCATCTTTACATCAACTTATTTGAACTTTAATCTATAAATTTCTTTATTATTCCACAAATTTTTAAATTTTAATAGGAAAACACTCGGTGTAAAAATGGCAAAAAAATCCGGTTTTAAACCGATGTGGCTCAGGTCTGAAGCTAGACTTAAGCGATGAGTCCCAGAGTTGCAAAACAGGCACCTGTGACAAGCAAAAACCGTACAAATTCTTGATAATTTGTATGGTTTTGTAAGAAAAATCCTCCAAATTACCAATAATTTGTACGGTTTTCGTCTGTAACAGGTGCCTGTTTTGCAACTCTGCTCAGTCCAGACTCACATCAGCCAAATCCAAATTTTTCATCATTTCTACTCCGTAAACTTCCAGACAATCTTCAATTTCAGAGCACCTTTAAAACTACATTTTTTAATAAAAGTATCCAAACATTTTAAACAATCCATAAACTCCTGAGTCTGTATTTGATTTTTGTTTCTTTCCTTTGGTGAGCATCTTAGGCTTGAAAACTGGTGATGATGCATATTTTGATGGATCAATCTTAAATTCATCAATTGTCTCTTTTATCCATTCTTTGAAGCATGCAACTTTTACAAATCCAGCTGTTGAATAAGGAATAAAGTTAGAAGATAGTTATCTGAGTGGAAACAGTGGCTGTGATCAGTCGATTCTCGTCTATAGTGAGTATAGCGATAAGACATATGGATATACTATACTGAACCAGGTATTCAATTGATCTGCTTACCTAGTCTAATAGGTAAGTAAGTATGTCTGGCCATAAACATCATTTATCGTGGTCACAAATATCAAGTTTATAACTAGCCATAAGGTATTGTAGAAGCTCAAAATTGACTCGACTAGACCTCAAACTCTTTATAAGATCGACTAATCGCCGCCTGATCCACTTGGACATTTACAAAATAAATCAAATTCTTACATGGAGCACCAGCAGTTCCACATTTAGATACACCAAATGACACAATTCCTTGAAGTATTGGTCCTGTATTAGTTCTTTCAATTACTCCACTTCCTGAATCACCTGCACTAATATTATTTAAAATTAATCAAATTAGATTTCTGAGCTGACCACAAGCATGTCTTCATGTTGCCTTAGTATCACTCGGATCAGAACTATACGAGAATACTCATGAGCATGAACATGAACACATGAACTCATGTTCGCAACCATGCATCATATAGTTTCGTGATGGAATCATGGTACCATGTAAGCATGCTCATTGTCTGTTGGTACTTAATGCTGCTTTATATTAGAACTCAACTCACCATGTAGTTTCACCTGTAAAGAGTAAAGTATTCAAAATAGATAGTTGAATTTTTATGTAATTTGATACAGTTTCAATCAGAGTATGACTGAAACAGAGTTGTCAGATAGGTGCCTGTGGATAGGTGCCTAGCTATATCATGGTAGCTTTTGACTTTGTCTAGGAATTGCCAATTGAAAGGCAAACAAATTTGCCTTCTTAGAGGCTTACCTAGCCAAAGGCAAAATCTAGACAAAGGCACTGGCTTGCCAGACTCTTCAGAGAACTACTATCCTTTAATACAGTAATGGGCAACCTTTTGACACAAGACATATGGTTCACGACATTTCCAAAAAAATTGGACATAGATTGCCAAGCATTGCTTTAATTTATTAGAATTTCTTACCTTTTCTTCCTTTTCCGCATATCTGAAATAAGAACCAACAACGTAAGAATTAATAAAACTTGACATAATATTCCAAACTCACGTGTGTCCTCTTATCATAATATTGCCTAGCATCACCAAGACCATCTTCACATTCCTCTTTAGAAATCATTCTCAAATCGATCTTTTTCTTTGTTGTTGCATATTCCTGGTTAGTGCTTAGACCTGTTTGAGTGATAAGGATTTTGTGTAACTTAAAAATAATCATAGTTCAAGTTGACTTGACCCTACAATGTTCAAGTTGACTTGATTAAATAAAATATTCAAGTTGACTTGACTTCATTAAAATAATCAAGTTGACTTGACTATGCGATATTCAAGTTGACTTGACATCTTCAATATCCAAGTTGACTTGATTTAATAAAAATATTTAAGTTCACTTGACTCCATAAAAATATTCAAGTTGACTTGATTCCGTAAAAGTATTCAAGTTGACTTGACTAAATAAAAATATTCAAGTTGAATTGACTTCATAAAAAATATACAAGTTGACTTGACTCGATAAAATATTCAAGTCAACTTAAATCCATAAAAATATTCAAGTCAACTTGACTGGATAAAAACTTTAAGTCAACTTGATCACCAACTTAATTCACAATTATCCATTAAAAACTCACCAAATCCAGTAACAGTCCATACATCATCCTCAAAATCCTCCTCGCAGTCACCACTTTCAGGCAATTCAATGCTCCTTACCAATTCCGATTGTCTCGGTGGCCATGTAAGCTCAATTATAGCAATATCATTCTTAAATCTCTCTCGTCCCGAATTTGGATTGTATCGTCGATGAACTTTAAGCTCATTTGGTGGAATCTCAACATGATATTCACAAATTTGATCATCAACACCTGGTTCACAGTCTGGATTACGATCAGTCTTCCATATGCCGAGCTTCAACTTTACTGCCGCTTCCAATTTGCCATCCTCATTCGTATAATGATCCTTTTTGACTTTATTAAAGCAATGAGCAGCTGTTACGACGTATTTATTTTTAATTAAGGATCCACCGCATGGTTCACCGAGGACCGTCAAGTATACGTACCATGGTGACTCCAACTGGGTTGCATTTTGGAATTCGTCTGGAAAATTTGAACAATTTTGACAATTTTTCATAAAATTCACTAAATTTTCACTCACATCCGCATGCAATATTAAGCAACAGCACGACTAACAAGCACTTGATCATTTTTGGACGTTCCTTACTAATCCCGTCGACTTATCAGTGCCAATTAAAATGAAAAATTCATTTTTACCTTAGATCCGACAAGAATAATTGATGAGATCCTCAAAATTCAAGTTTAATAACATTGTAGCTGCCGATCATGACTTCAATTAGACTCAATTTGCTTAATCAGGTTATTCTGTAAAGAAAACAACAAAAATCCAATTAAAATTACGACAAAGTAGTTGCTTGAGATTGCATAAAGTAGCAATTTAAGTTTGTTATGTGCTGATTGCTGATCTACTTGCTAAAAATACAACAGATTAGCATTATGTCAATGTGCTTACATCGAGGTTGAATACTCTCGTACAGAACGAGTCGGTCACTTATTACGTAACGTTCTTATAGAGGGGAGGCAGTGGGAGTTTGAGATTTTGCTACTGAGGGAAGGTGGGATCGATTAATCAGCTTGTGCTGTTCTTTAACATTCAATTGTTAATCGAAGCTATGATGAGCAACATATACAGTCAGTTGCACAAAGCATCCCTCAATCAAGTGTCTATTATTGATATTTTTGTGATGTATTCCAATAACTGAACTAAATGGAGCAAACAAAGAGGGCTATAAAAGCATGTGTGGATGTTCTTGCTATCAACTTCAACTCCAGGCTAGATTACGACTAGCTTGTAATGTATACAACGTAACATGAAGATTGCTACAATGTGTTGTAAAAAAATGAGATTTTGTCATGAAAAAATGAAATTTACAATGTTGTCTGACAATCATGTCACATTGGAGTCACACAATTATGTCACAACGAAGAAGTTTAAGTGCCTTGATTGCTCAGTTGGCAAGATAAGGATCACAAAAAATTGAATTAAGACTTCAGGTTTCTCATCTCAGCAGTAGCTTAGGACCGAGAGCTGTAAATTCAACATGCAAGGGATTTTGCTAGAACGGATCTGGATATATTGAAATGGTTGGATGAATAGAATTAAAACTTGGATATATAGACACAACTTAGTTTAGTTCAGTTATTGGACTCACAGAAAATGCTGCCGAGGATTATGTGATGTACACCTGAGTTCAAACTTCATAATATAGTTTAAAGTTGAAACTGTACCACTTTAGGGTGCAAAGCATTGCCCCGACAACTCAAAATAGGATCACAAAGAGCAGTTTCTCAACCTACAGCTTAGCTACATACGTTGCAGTATAGAATAGAATTTAATGTTGGGTTCGCTTATAGCAACGGCACTGCGATCGATGATCTGTTGTATCATCCCAAATTCTCTACAAAAGCCTATGTCCTAGATGAAGCCAACAATATCCAAATATCGTTGCAGTGTAAATGAATTAGATGACAAAACTGCACATATAGCAGATTACACATCCCGATTGACATAAATGAAGAAATCTTAACAGCTGAGCTTTCAAAGCTCCGACATAGCTCCTCTTTTATTAACCCCAAGTATAATAGAAGCCATCATTAACTTTGTATTAATCTGTAACTCACACATTTGAGTGATAAGGCACAAATGATCTCAAACAGCTTAAATTGGTCAATCGATCCGATCTGGTAACAAAGTCTGTGTGACTGTGTCATGATGCCTGAGTTCAACTCGGCGAGTTCTAACCAAAATCCGACCTGATGGCTGAATTGAAGGTACGCTACCTCTGACCTCTAATATGACGCTATTATCGACCTAAGTAGAATCTTCCATCATTCCAGAGTCATGCCGATCAGCGACCGGATTTTTGCATCAATTAACCAATTTGTTCTATTCGGGTATCATCCATAATATCAATTTATGAAGCATAAAATACAAATTAAGTCATTAAAAAATTCATCAAACTATTTTATTCTAAAAATCTATGAATATTTATTGTCAAAAAATTAAAATCCCAATTGCGTCCATCAACATTTACTTAATTCCAAATCTCTTCATTTTATCCCTCAATGCAACCAATTTGTCACTCTCATTATTAAGTGCATCAGATTTGGCTGTCTTATCAACAACTTGCTTGAATAGCTTCTTATCACCGTCATTTGTTGGTGCCCGTATATCCAATATTTGGTTTAATGCCTGATATTTATTAAGCAGCCAATAAAGTTCACTAATAAAGTTCAGCAATTGCCTTAAATTATTTCCAGTGTAGCTTTTAGCGACCAAAGTTGACAGGATCTCCTGGAATGTGTAGATGTGATCATAATTGAAGGCAATGACCTTGTTAATATTCCCAACTTTAATGCTGTCGGATAGAACTTGAAGGATTCTGTCAACTTTTGGATCCGCCACAAGTGTTGGACTTAAGAAGTCATTGTGATTGTACTGGACATTACAGCTAGCTGCTGACTGCCTCATGTTCCTTATTTGATTAATAATTTCAATCATTGTTGGACTTTCCTGGTCATTTTGTCTGATCATCTCATAGTACAGGATGACATGACCCTCGAACCTCCTGCACATGTCCTTAACAATCCCAAGGAACTTCATCAAGTTTGCTGTCTTGTCATTACTGTTGGATGTTCCATATTCCTGCTTAAAAACACGTCTCATAAAGTCATCAGCATCAATATCATCAAACATTTGATTGATCAAGTCATAGCGACTGCATCTCATGAGTTTTACAGCTGCTTCTTCCATTTCATCAATCTGCTTCCGTTTTACGTCCTGGAAATGTGCAGTGACTCTTTGAAGCTCTGCATTTTTGGTCTGTAAGTAGTCACGGTCCTGCTGAACTATCCGTTCGTTGTCCTTCCTAATTTGACTGATTGTGTCCTCAATTTCACGTCGACGGTCAGTCAGACGCTTCTCTAGTGATGCTACATATGTGTTAATGTCGTAGCTTTCTGATAGCTGATTAATGGCTTCTTTGAAGCTTAAATTGACGCTAAAGAACCACTTTCGTCTCTTGTTGCAGTCATCGGATGGTTGGAGGTCAATTGGTGACGAGACTTTGGTGTCGACTAGCTGCTTAAGGTCCAGGAACCATCGATTTGGGACATCACACATGACTGGCGGTTCATCGGATGTTTTAATCGGGCTGTAGAACTTGAGGACCTTTTTGGATGTGAACGGATCTTCACGATATGCACAATTGTATTTTTTGGTCATTTTTTCGTGCTGCTCGATGGAACTGGCTTCTGCTGACGTGATTCTGTCGATTTCCCGGACAGCAAATGCTATTTTATCGGATAATTCTCGTTCTTGTGTGTTGTATCGATCTACAAGGTCTGCTTTTCGGTTCCTAAAGTCACCCTCCATGTACTCACGATCAGCCTCGAACTGCCTTCTTGCATCCACAAATGCCTCACCTTTAATTTGATCTATTAAGCTGTCCTGATTAATTCCATCAATTGTATCGTAAATTTCATCAATTATTTCAGCACATCTTAATGGTGGTGGATTTGGTGCCGTTAAATGGAACGTCTGCAGTAATGTCTCGTATTCCTGCCTTAACACATCCCTCTTCATTTGACAGCTATTGTCAACAGATGTTGTGGATTTTATTAAAAATATTGTAAAAATTATGAATGAGATTTTAAGACTCATTTTGCCTTGCTGGTTTGTGACTCAACTGACTTAGTTTGAGATTATTTTTATAGATTTTATGTGGAGCAAGTGATTGACTTTACTTCCGCTGTGATGTGCAATTTTTTCACTTTTTTTTTTTTTGCTGATGTTTGAGTGTGTCTTTTTTGTTTGTATTGGTAGATGTGTAGTGCGATGTTTAGGGATTCTTGAAGTCTCGGTTTCAGATGGAAAGACAGAGAGACAAAATGACAGACTAACAGAGAGACAGAGCAGCAGAGAGACTGACCAACAATGAGACAGAGAAACAAAGGAACACAAGAGACACACAAGAGAAACACAAGAGAAACACAAGAGAAACACAAGAGACACAAGCGACACACAAGAGACACACAAGAGACACACAATAGAGACACATAAGAGAGGCACACAATTGAGACACATAAGAGACGCAAGAGTGTCACAAGAGAGACACAGAGAGCAACATAGAGCCACAGAGAGCCTCAGAGAGCAACATCGAGACACAGAGAGCAACATAGAGCCACAGAGAGACATAGAGAGACACAGAGAGCAACATAGAGACACAAAGAGCAACATAGAGTCACAGAGAGCAACATAGAGACATAGAGAGCAACAAAGAGCCTCAGAGACACAGAGAGCAACATAGAGACACAGAGAGACACAGAGAGCAACAGAGAGCAACATAGAGACACAGAGAGCAACATAGAGACACAGAGAGCAACATAGAGACACAAAGAGCAACATAGAGACACAGAGAGCAACATAGAGACACAGAGAGCAACATAGAGCCACAGAGAGACATAGAGAGACACAGAGAGCAACATAGAGACACAAAGAGCAACATAGAGTCACAGAGAGCCACATAGAGACACAGAGAGCAACATAGAGTCACAGAGAGCCACATAGAGACACAGAGAGACACAGAGAGGAACATAGAGTCACAGAGAGCCACATAGAGACACAGAGAGACACAGAGAGGAACATAGAGCCACAGAGAGCCACATAGAGTCACAGAGAGCCACATAGAGACACAGAGAGACACAGAGAGACACAGAGAGACACAGAGCCACATAGAGACACAGAGAGACACAGAGAGGAACATAGAGCCACAGAGAGCCACATAGAGTCACAGAGAGCCACATAGAGACACAGAGAGACACAGAGAGACACAGAGCAACATAGAACGACACAGAGAGACATAATGAGACTCAGGAGCATGCGTTCAACACCAAATCAATTCCCAACTTGCCCAACAAATCTACAGCCAAGCCTCTTCTATGTATATCAGTTCAATATACCTCAATCAACACAAAAGTAGAAGGGATGAAAATGTCTATATAAGATCAATTTGTGCCGGTTCCTCTTATCAGTCAACATTTATAATTTATTTTGCAACAAAGCCAATCCGAATGCGATCAACAAAGTGATCAATAAGTAATATTAATTGTGTACTGTAAGCTCAATAATCTACAAAATTGAGCACAATGTCTTCATTCTTTGTTTCTAAATTATCTGATGTTCAATTTGAGCACAAGCCATCAACAAAGGTCATTAAACTACCGGAAGTACGTCAAGCTGGTGAAAGAGGTCCTGCAAAATTCATCAAAAAGTGGTCGGACTATACTGACGATGCAGCTGTTCAGAACTCGGTCAGTGCCGTCAATGGTGACGTCAGCTTCTCGATGCCAATTGTTAAGATCTTCTTGTCCACGACACTAAATATCAATGTCGATATGGTGTACCAGACAGGCAAGAATGGCATTGAATTTGAGGTTCCGCTGGCCACAAACTTCATTTCCGTTGACTATCAACGCAGTGTCTTTAAAAATGACGCAACTTACTATCTGAATTCGATGGGATCTAAAATGACAATGGAACAAGTTGGACTTAATAAGTACAAGATGGTCGATGACAAGGATGGTGACGTAGTTGTGACTTACTATCCAAATAAGGAATATTTTGTGATTGAATCAGCTTTGGAGAAGCTGATTTATGGAAAATTTGAAGGAACTGGAACTGCTCAATATGAATTGTCGTACAGATACTGGCGCGATACTGGAAGTGATCCACAAAGTTTGATAAGCTTGCCTGTTGCTTGGTATCTTGCTGAACGTCACTCAAAATCTGATGGACGGTCAATTTATTACCGATATGACACTGTGGATGTTAAGCATGAACTTAATCCAAATGTCGCGTACACATCGGAAATCATGATAAAGTCAATTGATGATGGAAATGATGTCAAGGTTGAATTTGAGTACGGACAGAAGGAATCATCAGAAAATGAGGAACTAAAGCTGAGAAATGACGACGGGAACTTGAGGATGGGAAATTTTTTGGTCAGCAAGCACTTCCTGGCAAGAATCAAGGTTGAGACTGAGTCTTATGAGCAGGACTTTGGACTGACTTATGACTTATTTGATGGCAAAACGAGAATCCCAAAAGTCCTCACTCAAGTCATGTCCGATGGCAATTCCGATGAAGTTTTAAGCTTCAAAAATCAGAAAATTTTTGGTAAATTTCTTCCATCGGAAATTGGCGTTTACCACGGTGTGACTACAAAGTTTACGTACGAGAATCAAGTCGTCATGTCGCCACTTTTGGAGAAGCGATTCCTGATGAAAAATCGACCAAAAGTCGTGTACAACAGTGATGTCCTGTCATTTACATCCTTAGTGGATAACCGAATGATTTTAAAGATTTTTGACATGAAAACCTTTAAGCTGCTTAAGGAAATTTCAATTGTGGACCAAATGACAATTGAGGAATCAACACCGCAGGTCATATTCTGTACTGATAGCTTGTTTGTGTCTTATGGCACAGCTGATGCAAGCTACATCAACATCTACAACGAAATAGACAAGAAAAAATGGCAAGACAAGCCAAGAACCTTCAAATACAGCAAGGATGCCAAGTTCCACTCATCTGGACATAACTTCGCCATCGTTCAAGATGGCAAGTCACTCGATGTCATTCAAATGCTGTCCAAGGACAAGACATGGATCAAATATCCATTCAGCACCGGCGATGATCATGCTCGAGTCTTCCTGAATGAAAAGTCAGCCTTCATACGCGAGCAAGGCAATGTCCATTCACTTTACAGGACATCCGATGGCGTGTGGAACATGAAAAAGGTCAAGACAGGACTTGTGTCAACAGCACCTGAAATTATTAAGCTATTCGATATTGATGACGACACAAAGAAGGAGATAACATCCATGCTGGACTCAAATGGCATTAAGGTTGTCAATAATGCTGTCGTGCTGTCAAATTTGAAGTGGCAAGCTGCAACTCAGCAGTTTAAGATTGACTTTACATTCATGACATTCAACGACCAGTACGACGTCGAACGTGAAGACAGCTTCAATCAGGAACGTGAAAAGATGTTGGATATAACGCAAAAGTTCGAAAGCATTGAAAATCAGTCGACATTAATCCTTAAATACACAAAGTCAGGTAGTAAATACATCATTCAGGTTACGGACTTTGAGGGTAAGATCCTCGATGAGATCAACAAGACACCAGCTGGATGGAGACGTGAAAGGCAGCGCAAGAAGTTCTGCAATGATTTTAACAGCAATAAGGACTTTCAGGCTAGAATGAGAAGCAAGGTCCTACTCGATTGGTCGAGATACTATCCATTCATGCACAGCGGCGGTAATGACATGTTCCTGTCCGAAGACCTTCAGTTCCGCATGACTGGCTCGAAATTCGAGAAAAATGACGTCAAGTCAAAAAGGAACGTCAAACTTGGCGAGTACTTTGAGCTAGTTTTTGACAATGATCATCCAGAAAGTGTCAAGCTGATCAGTCAGAAGGACAGCTTCAGTCAAGATTTGCAGCTGTTCCAGCCAAACATGCTGATTAATCTCTATCCATACTACATTGCGTACCAAAGTAAGAAGGACACGACCAACATCATCATTTTTGATGACGGCAAGTCCATTTACAAGCAGGAGACATTCTATAAGGAACAACTTATGTTCGAGTCAAGTCACGGCTACTTCATGACCTTTAAGGTATCTGAGGATACATCACATTCTGATCCATACGAGCTGATTATCAGAAATTATGCCAAATTCATGCCTGACGCTAAGCATTCTATTGTGACGATGACGGAAGTGTGGAAGGACTTTAAGGATCATCAGGAACCAATTGTCAAGCAGCCAGACAGTCAACAGCGTGGCATAGCACGTGAATCCCCAAATTCTCGTATCACAAAATACGACAGAACCTTTAAAGTCAGCAATAGCTTATGGACAGCAAATGTTAAAATGATGAATGGAGATACAGCCGATGAGAATGGATGGGTTGAGTATCATGTGACTAGGACGGATGAAGCTGATACCGAGCAAGTCACAAGCTACTATGACAGTCAGAAAAGGCTCCTAAAATCTGAAAAAAAGAAGGAAAAAGACGAAAATTCAACAGATTATTCCGACAGCCTGCTGTACGACGTGACTGCATCCCTTGAAATTTCAAACTTTATACCTTATAAGAAGTCCGAAGATGCATTTGGGTATATTGGATTTGAGAACTATGAGGACATAAAAGCATGGAACTTCTACCCAAAAAATGTCATTAAAAATGGATATGCACTGACTGGCAAGAGCTACCTGCGACTGGACAGCGGCGATGTCTTTGAAAAATCATTTATGCCAAAAAATAAGGATGAAGTCTTCGTCGCAGCAGCTTGGATGAGGTCAGTTGGGTTGGAAATTGGCGACCGTCCAGATAACTTTAAGGCACTGATCAGCTTCACGTCGGACGGAAGGAAGTTCACTGAATTTTTCGGAATTCTATCCAATATCAAGTACCAGGAAGGCGAATGGCTTAATGCTGAAATATCCATCGACTTCCCAACTGTCGTCCGTATGAGCTTCAATGATTACCGACGGGAACATCCAACAATACCTGAATATGATGCTGTTGACTTTAAAGTCACTATAATAGCAACTGGAACTAAAAATTCAAAATTGGACATTGATAATGTTGCATTTTATCCAGCTGCACATTCACTTGATGTTAAGGTCTATAATGATAATCGGGATGAAGCAGCATGGATCCAAAGTGACGGTAAAATTATGAGGATCTACTACAACCAAAAAACAGGCAGGGAAATGGCAAGAACCAAGAAAAATGGAAAGCTTGATCAAGTTCTGGTCCGCAGTGAAGGCGAACGTGACACGCCGAAAATTGTGACGAAATTCTTGGTCTCGTCTGGATTTTATGAGACATTTGATGTCAATGTCCATCCTGACCGTTGGGATTACAACTTTAGTCTATCAACTTTCATCGTACAACCATCGGAATTGACGCACATGGGAAGTAGATTTTATGGTTTAATTGGACTTAAGGATGAGAATCTTATGGACGATAATTCAGCTGGTTTGAGGCTTAACGTCGCTTTAAATCCAGTCAACAGTTCCAGATTCGAGATTAACTTCACGTCAGATTATATTACATGTGAATCTTTTATGGATGGAGGTGGAGCTGCATTGTTCATAAATGACCGTAAAATCACAAATATTCCAATAAATTTTGAGCTTGTCATCCATAAATATCAAAAAAGGACGATAATTTGGATCGATGGACTTATTAAGTTCGATGAGACACTCAATGACACGTGGAGGGGATTTACAATGACTTTAGACTATCTTGTTGCCATTCGTGACTTATTCGTGATGAACAACCCTAAAATTGAGGTCTACTACCACAATGCATTCAATGAAGAGCAGCAAGTCATCAAGCTAGAGTCTGAAAATTCAGCTATCGTCACCCAATCCATCCATGACAAATTCGGACATGAAACTGTCCGGACAAAGCCAACAAAAGTCATAAAATCACCATCCGAGTCACTTTTGATGTATCATGACAATTTCATCAAGTCATTCGATCCAGAAACAGGCATCATGTCTGGTGATGTTGTGGATTTAAATCCATCCGATGAAGGCTTCCCGTACCATCACACATTGTACCACGAGAATCCATTAAATGAGAAGAAAAAGGTTGGACAGCCTGGCATGAAGTTCTCAGCACAGTCAGACTTTGCGACGACTTATGAGAAGGCGGTTGACATTCCGTTCCTTAATGCCTATTTTCCAGAGAATTTAGGGTTTAAGAAGACTGTCGAGAATCTGTCAAATGGAAGTCAGACTGTCTTGATCTTTGACAGACTTGGCAATAAAGTTGGTCGATATGTTCAGGTACCAAACTTTGATGACATTTTGACGACACTTGAGTATGATTCTAAGGCAAGGATTGTCAAAATTTTATCACCTGAATATCATGCAGCTGCTGGAACTTTGTCGAATATCAATGAAGTCTATACAGCTGGTGATGATCACTTGACACTTGCTGAGAAGAAGCTACAAGAGGAACTAGGAATTCATCAAGTTTATGACGACGCCGGGAATCTAATTGAGAAAAGGACACCGGATGTTGGTCGACAGTCCTTCATCTATGACTCCAAGAACCTCCTCAAATTCTCAATAACCCATAACGCCGATCCAACGGA
The DNA here is from genome assembly GCF_022539635.2 of Chironomus tepperi. Taxonomy (NCBI): domain Eukaryota; kingdom Metazoa; phylum Arthropoda; class Insecta; order Diptera; family Chironomidae; genus Chironomus; species Chironomus tepperi. The sequence goes on along the minus strand of NW_027226129.1, from coordinate 45,984 downwards.
TGGACAGACAATCTACTACAACTATGACTCAGCTGGTGCTTTAACAGAAACTGGATACATCACCCGACCAGTCAGCATTGAATATCTATCAAAATTCACGGACAGCAACTTCCATACACAAGCCACAGAGTTCCAAAAGATTCAGTTCCATGAAGGCAGATCCAAAACAGTTGAGACAATCAACCACGATCTTGTCATCAGTGAGGACATCCATTTTGATGAAAATGATGAAACTAAAGTAACTAAAAGAATATTGGCAGTTCCAGCACTGACTGACACTCTTGAGACAACATTTGAGGTCAATCGGAAGTACAGCGGCGATAATGTTGATGTCCTGACATATCCAACGACTGATGAAGGCAAGATCCTTAAAGTTAAGCATACATACAATGGAATTGGACAGCTGATTGGAATTGGAACTATTGAACAGCCATTCTGCTTTGCTAGATTTACTTACGATGCCAATGGACAGCCAGCAAGTGAAATTCATGAACTTAACAATCTCAACAGGAAGTACAGCTACAACTCACCAGGCTATATGAGCAAGATTGATGACGAGTTCCTGACCGAGGACATCCAATACATTAATGGTGGATATGGACAGCGTGGTTACGGTGATGGAATTGTCATGAAAACTGCATACTATGCTAAATGGTCGGAAGAATATTTCGGTGAAGGTGACTATAGTGGTGAAGGTGACTATGATGATTATGGTGAGGGAGTTCCTGAGGAGGACATTAACAAAGTTAAGAATCAAAGGAAATTTAAGATGAGCTTGCAGAACATTAGGAGACCGGTAATGGAAGGAGATAGTGAGGAAGGTATAGGTTCTCAAAATTCAGGATTTGGTGATGGAAGACAACAAGTTTTAAGGCAAAGAGTTCGAAATCAACAAAAGTTGAAGGCAGGAGGTCAGAGTCCACTTGATTCTAGGTCAGGAAACCAAAACATGCTTAATTCCAGGTCAGGAGACCAAAACATGCTTAATTCCAGCTCAGAAGGCCGAAACATGCTTAATTCCAGATCAGGAGACCAAAACATGCTTAATTCCAGATCAGGAGACCAAAACATGCTGAATTCCAGGTCAGAAGACCGAACCATGTCCAATTCCAGCTCAGGAGGCCGAAACATGCCTGATTCCAAGTTAGAAGACCAAAACACGTCTAATTCCAGTTCAGAACCACAAAACACACCAAATTCAAGTCCAACAAACCAAATTCCAAACAAATCAACCATCCAAGACCACATAAGACAACAATCCAACATCCAAAACTCAAGATCAAACCACATCAATCAAGCTAGAACAATTCCAACTGACAGCGGTGAAGTCGGTCGCACTGACAGTGACTCTTTCGAAGACAGAACCAAAAGAGAAGTCAATTCGGATTTATTTTCAAAGAATCAAAGTGATGAGACTGAAAATGACAATCAGGAACAAGGCTTGAAAGCGAATGCTGATACTAAAGATGACATGCAGGCAGGTGTGGGTTATGAATCCCAAAATCAAGTTAGAAATAGATTCATGAAGCAGGATGTGAGTTCAGAGGAGCAGATTGGGTCAGGTGTAGGTAATGGATGTAAAGTGACTTCGAAAGATGATGGCTGGACTCAGGATTGGACACAGGTCAATCCAAGGTCAGTTAACTGCCCCACAAATCAGGATATCAGCTTAGATGAGCAATCTGGATCAACTGGATGTCCAACAACTTCCAATAACGATGACTGGACACAGGACTGGACACAAGTCAATCCAAGATCAATTAACTGTCCCAAGGATACTCAGTCAGACAGACCCAAAAGAGAAACCTTTGCAAAATCACACGACCAAAAGATTGACGAAATCCTAGCACATCCAGATGATGATGCATGCATCAAGTCACTCAAAAGGATGAAAATCATCACCAAAAAGTACTCTTTATTCAAAAGAAGCCTGAACACAAATGAGGAAATTGGTCTACCGCTTAAATGCTACGACAGTAAGATCTACGATGAAATATCCGCAAAGCATCAAGTTCCCAAATTTTATGGACATCGATACACGTACGGAAATCACCGAGAACTTGTCAAGGCTAAATATTTCGCAAATAATATTTTCCAAGAATACATCGATCCACTACAGATGCACTCATTTATGGACAAAATGGGTGGAATTACACTTTATCAGTCACATAACATCTTCAATACATTAAGGGATGGGAACTTTATAGCTGTTGATCAGCTCAGTAATGATAAGAAGTCATCGATTGCAACCCGAGGTGCTACATCCTTACTACGTGATGATGACTTGAATAAGCTATTGGATGACTTGGGACGTGGTGATGAGTATGACTTCAATGAGCTCTTTTCAGTCACCAAACAGCTGATTTTCTACGTTATATACATAAAAATGTTCCTTACTTACCATGAATTTGAGAGAATCTTCCTAAAATGGAAGAACGCGGACGGTGCCATTTGGATCGGTGAACTTGAGAAGCTCAAGAGAAATGCAAAGAAGCTTTACGATGGTTTGGTCCAGCAGAAGCTCCTCCCGACCTCAAAAGACACTCTCATCAGCCCAATCAACACCGAACTCGTCACATCCCTAAAGAAGTACAGCACGTCACAAATCATCGACATTGTGATTATAACATCCAGGGTCTTCAACAATCAGCTCCAAGAGTCAGCATTTGACATTGCATCCCATGAGATTGATGCCAATGGTAATCATAAGCTATTCACGACTGGATTTGAAAGTGTTAAGCTTGACTATCATGTCAATACAAGTAAAGTCAAGACAGTGACACTTAAAGGCAAGCAATATACAGTTGATCATGATGGATATGGCAATATGACATCAGCACCGCACAAAGGTGTCAAAAAGCTCATTTATCATCCAGTATCGCGTCGTGTCATGGAAGTGCTGATGACTGACGGCAGATCCATCAAGTTCCATTACAATTCGCAAGGTGAGAGGATCCTTAAGCAGGTCTACAACAACAAATATGAAATAACAAAGGAAATACTGTACATACGTGATGAGGACGGTAATGTCCTTATGGATCGGGTCATGAACTTTGATCAGGTTGACAAGACATGCTATGAGGTAGTCACACATTACATTTATGGACCAAGAGGTATGATTGGATTCCTTAGAGATGACAAGTTCCACAGCATATTCACAGATCATTCAGGATCTGTAAGGCTGATCATACGTGATGGTAAAGTTGTGGCTTCATATGACTACTTACCGTATGGTGAGATGATGAGGAAGTTTGTGGCTGATGATAATGCAGCTATAAGGTATTTGTATCATGGACAGGAACTTGATGATGAATTTGACACTTACAACTTCCATGCAAGGTTCTATGACCCAACTTTAGGTCGATTCCTTCAAACTGATCCACAGTCTCAATACTTTAGTCCATACAAATTCAGTGGAAACTCGCCCGTCTCATTTGTGGATCCAGACGGTGAAATATCCACAATATTAATCATTATAGCCATAGTTAGTGCCATAACTGGTGCATATCTTGCTAGTGCTGCACACAATAAAAATTGGAATCCAGTAAGTTGGGATTGGAAGGATCCCGGTACATATGGAGCTATAGTTCTTGGTGGAACATTGGGTGCTTTAATGCCATCGGGTATAGATAAAGCAATAGCTGCAACTGGCATTGCAATAACATCAGTTGCTATGCTAACATCAGCATATGTAGCTGCTGCTGCTGCCAATAAAAGTTGGGATCCAACAAAATGGAAATTTGATGATCCGGTGACATATTCAGCTATATTTTTTGGACTTGGTGCTGGTGCGTCGGGTGTTAATGACATTTTGATGTATAGAGGCTTTGCAATGGGTCTGGCAAGGCATGGAAAAATTTTACTTTTTACATTTACGGGCGTGTCAGCTACGACAGCATTTTATGTCAATGGTGTGGTTGTGAGCGGTGGAAATGCCAAATTTTGGGAATGGGACCTGACAAGTCCACAAGTTTTTAATGGAATTACGAAAGGATTTATGGTTGGTGTGTCGGTTCCAATGAAAATTGTCGAGTACGGACCGAAAGTATTGAAGATAATTAAGGAAGTCAAGAACTATGTAAATATTGTCAATTCCTTAACACCTGCTGAGTTGGCAATGCTGAAGGACATCATGTTTGACCAGAAACATCCATTGTTTAAGTTCGTAGCTGATGCTGGTGTTAAGTTGCTGTTTAAAACAGCTAAAAATAAGGATTTCGGACCGATGAATTGGGTGTCGAAGGTTGGATCGTATGGAGCTGTCCTGGCCGGTATGAAGGTTGGAACTAATGTCGGCAAGGAAATTGTAGCATTAAGTTCAGGTGAAATTATCGCCGAAACTGGAAAGGAACTTAAAAATGTCGCTAAACTTGTCAAATTCGTCAAGTCCAAATACGTGTCAAATGCTAAGGATGTTGTGGAACTAAAGAGCAACGGAGTCAGCAAGTACAGACGATTCTTATTCAAAAATGGACAAGTTGAGAATGACTTCCTTCCAGCTATGCAGGAACACATTACAGTCTTAAAGGATGCAATTAATGCTGAGCAGTCAGACCTTGTCAAGTCAATTGTACAAGATTCACAGCTGTACATTGACAGATCGTCAAGCTTATTAGGCGAATGCTCAAACACAAGAGCAAGACGATTCATTGCCGGCAGTGGTGGAAAGTGCCGATCATGCAGCATGAACTGGAATTCGGTCAAGGAAAGCTTCACAAGAGCTGATATAAATCCAATTTTTGAAGGTGCAGCTGTGTTGCCAATGATTCCGACTGAGGAAGTTACGACAAGAGGATATGTGACAATCAGTGGACCAAGAAGATCAGTTTTACAGCCTGGTGATGTTGGGGTTTTGGACTTTAGTAGCAATCCTACTGATGGCAGTATGCCAGGTCTAGTGGCTGTTAATAGTACTGTTGTTGAGGTTGACATTGGTGGTGATGGACAGAGGTGAGTTATTGGAAATACCTTGCCTTACTCGGGATACCTTGCCTTACTCGGGATACCTTGCCTTACTCGAGATACCTTGCCTTACCCAGGACACCTTGCCTTACACGGGATACCTTGTCTTACTCGGGATACCTTGCCTTACTCGGGATACCTTGCCTTACTCGGGATACCTTGCCTTACTCGAGCTACCTTGCCTTACTCGGGATACCTTGCCTTACTCGGGATACCTTGCCTTACTCGAGATACCTTGCCTTACCCGAGATACCTTGACTTACTCGAGATACCTTGCCTTACCCGGGATACCTTGTCTTACTCGGGATACCTTGCCTTACTCGGGATACCTTGCCTTACTCGGGATACCTTGCCTTACTCGAGATACCTTGCCTTACCCAGGACACCTTGCCTTACACGGGATACCTTGCCTTACCCAGGATACCTTGCCTTACTCGAGCTACCTTGCCTTACTCGGGATACCTTGCCTTACTCGGGATACCTTGCCTTACTCGAGATACCTTGCCTTACCCAATATACCTTAAATTCCAGATAAACCCAAAGAAATCCTTAAAAAACAATAATTTTTTCACATTCTAGAAGACATTCCAATCAAGTCTCAATTGTCATGACCGATCAAGTACCCGGAACTGCCCTTTACATCCGAGAAAATGCCGAAAAACTCCAAATTTACCATCAATATAGAGAACCAGAAAGTAAAATTGCACTTACTACCAATGATAAAGCTGTAACTGAGTTCTATGAGACAAGATCCAGCCTGAAGATCAAGGAACTGCAAGGTGTCGATGTCCTTAGACTGTTCAACAGCAACAACGAGGAAATCAAGATGAAACGTGGAGCTATGGACATTCCAGATGATGGTGTCGTTAAGTACGTCAAAGATGGTCAGTTCCAGGTACTTACATCCATCAATGGAGTAGCTGTAGATGAAGTTGCAAGAAGAAATAAGGACATAAGACAGAAAAATGCCGAAATGTTAAGCACCAAGTTGCCAAACTTTAATGAGAACTGCGACACATGCAAGGCAATTTATTGGGAAGATCACTTGCCTGTTGGTGTCATTGGAACTGCTTACAACTTGAATATTGATCGGCCATTGAAGGCTACGATTGTGATCTACAAGGATGATAAGGACAATTGGAAGCTGTCATCGCAGCTGATCCAGTACAACAAGGCAAAGGCAGGCGCACCTGAAATTGCTGAAATTCGACCAAAACCGAAGATTTTTGACATAAAATTGACTCCAAAGAAGCCTGAAAAAGTCAGGAAGCCACGAAGTGTCGATTTTGTTCCTGAATCTTCCAACATTCCAGCTACAAACTTCCAATTTATCCACAATTCAGCACCAAATGTCAACCGGTCAACACCATCGGTTCTTGCACTTGGTGACTTTTGGCTTAATACGACAGACTTTAACTCAAACTTGACATTGGCTTATGCGTTCCTTAAAAAATTGACAAATGAGACATTATACAGCACAACGGATGGAACTATGCCTAAAATAACGGACATTGAATTTGAAATTTTTGCAAATGATTTAACGATTGGATTTGCTGAGCATGTTGTGGACCTGTCCGTCAAGTGTGGATTGTCAAAAGTCATGCAGGACATTGTCGATGACGTCAATTTACCGAAAATGTCAAATGAAGTTCGAAAAAAATGCGAGAAAAATTTGACAGAGGAAATTCCAAAATATTTAATGACGGAAATTGTTGAGAAAAATGAAAGAAAAATTGTGGAAAAATCATCAAAAAAGAAGTTTGAGAAGTTGAGGAAGTTGATGGATGTGTATTTGGTGGACTTTGCTGAGGAGTTGAATAAGAGGAATGATAGGATGTGGAATGGGGAGTGAACACCTTCGAAACTATGGTGATGGAAGGCTGCTAGATGATTCAAGTTGACTGTAATATATTCAAATTTTAAAATTAACCTTTGTTGCAAATTTAAATTGTAAAATTAAAAAAATGAATAAAAATCTGATTTGAATTTTATGAAGAAAAGGAAATGATCGGTAATTTTTGAACATAAAGGGAGATTGGCAAAGAACTTTTGTTTCACAAAAATTCAACCAAATTGAAATTCAAATAAAATTCAATACATTCACACGGATTCACACGTGTAAATATAAAAAATGTAGCAGTTGACTCACAAGCCCCTTCCTGCTCCTTCCTGAACATGTTGCTTATCACAAGTCTAGTAAAACAACTTCCCATTTTATGGCAAGCTACACGAATGTCAATTTTTGAAATCAAATAACAGAAGTTGGGATAATCAATACAGACTGGCGTGACTCTCTCTTGTTGCTTGATCTAAATCTGATAATCTGACACCAACTCAGAGTAACAAGAATTTAGGGCAGGATTTTTGTGTCTGAAATTTCTGCTATTTAGGGTAATTAGATGTAAGGTCGACTAATCACAATTTGTTCAACTCAAGGGTAATTATTTTAAACTAGAATTATCCCCTAATAAACATGGTGGGAAGATTTTAAATTAACGATTAATCGGGCTTCTATTGAGGATTATATAATAACAAACAAATCTCAAAAAATTTTCAAGGTAAATAATAAGTTTTTCAAGGAAATTTGATGTTTATGTAAAAGTGGCGGAACTTTGAGCGGAATGACAGACAGAAAGTCAAATGATCTAAATTATATTAATAATTCTCATATTTTATTTGATTCAAATTGTTTCTACATTTACATTTTTATAATTAACACTGGTTGGTATTCTTAACAAATTCATATTCGAATTCGTCCTTGATATCTGAAAAATATATTTTTATTTTAAAAAAATTAGATCTTCTTATTAACATTTACTTATTACGCAGCACCAGAGCTCTAAATCAACTCGAAGTTTATATTGAGTCAAGCTGACTTTTTCAGACAAAATCCGAGTTGCCTTCAAGCTAATGACCAAAATCAATACTTACTTGGACGATCGTAATCGTAAACTTCAACAGTCGACTTTGCTGACTGTTCTATTTCATAGACTTTTACTGCTTGAATAACAACCTGTTTCATCGTAGATTGTACGATTCCATCAACATACATAATTGCTAATGTTCTGTTGTTTTTGATCTCAATCTCCTGAAATAAATAGGAACATTTTCAAAATTGTGTGACGAGATAGACTGAAATATTCTAGAATTGTTCTGTCACTAGATCCCTAACTCAGGACATACCAAACAATATGGCATTGATTAATAGGAAAAACAGATCCTAACAGACAATGCGCATGCTCTTGTGGAACCCAAGGGTCAGACACTCAACAAAATTGTACAATTTTCCGATTTTTCCAATTTTTACAATATTTTTTCAGAGTTGGCGGGATTCTAAAAGTCCGGACTCCAAAAAAATAGTAAAGTCCTACTCCATTGGAGTCCGTAGAGTGATTTTTTTCGGTTACACTGTGTAACCCAATATCCGGACTTTGGAAAAAAAATGGAGTCCGGACTCCAAAGTCCTGCCAACTCTGTATTTTTTGAGTATCTGGGCCTTGGTCGCACCTTGATGGCATCACGTGTGAATTGTCTATTTGGATTGTAAGATCAAATAACAAACCAGAGTATCATATTTAGGTTTGTCGATCTAAAATCCTATACCAGACCGGATTAACTTGGCGATAGATTCTGTTCAAAACCGGCACTTAGCCAGAGTAATACCGGCTTATTGATCAATAAACCGATTTTTAGAGTCGATAGAGACAGTATTGCACTTGGTATTGATAATTGGCAGACGGAAGCCAACCATAGAGCTAGCTTTAGGTCCAATCTGAACTGCCAGTGAAGCAAATAACCCATTTATGCTATTCAACTACTGATCATCAACCTCATCATAATTACCTGAACATTCTGCCTATTATTAATTCCATGATATTCATATCCACTCGGCATTTCAACTGAAATTAATGCCAGATCAACTCGGTTCATGACTTTAGCATTTAACTGAACATTGATGGTAAGTTCCAGCATATTGTTTGATAATTCACGAGTTCCAACATTAACTGTGAAGTACTTTTGTGCTGCACTTAGGAAGTATTGATACCGAATTGTCATATATCCAAGTCCTGTCCCCATCACATTGACAATATATCGGTTGTCTTTAGGTAGGCTCATGTATTTAAGTCCATTTTCATCCATCAAATTCTCAACTTGATTTTCAATTTTAAATGTTAAGCTTGTCTGTTGGACACGATTTACCATTGCGTACGATGCAAGGGCATCAAAAGCCAGTAAAGTGTCACCTTTTGAGTAAAATCCACCGTCGTAGTTCCTCTGATTCAACAGCCATTCCACTTCCGATTTGGCGGTTTCGTTGCTGTCAAGTTTGAGCTTGATCAGGTACGAGACAGTCTTGACATAAATTGACATCTTATTGTCGTCCCTTGTGGCATCTCTGAACTGATTTTTAATGCTGCATGTTAAGTATCTTGCCGATTCCTGATCACCGTACACAGCAAACGTGTAAGCAACAGTTACCTTCTCACAGTCATCGACCAGCTGTCCTTTTGTGGATTTTAAGTATTTTACAGCATTTTCAATCACGTCTGAATATTTATTTGAATATTGTTGGTACTGAATGAATGCAAAAGCAATTTGTGCAGTCAGGATGAATTTTTCACTTCCTGTAACTTCAACATTGAAGCTTCCGTCTGTATTTTGTATGGCCTTTAACTTATCCAAAGCTTTTTCTATCACAACATTATCAATATTGATGAATGTCTTGGCAACAACTAAGGCAATGACTAAATTGTTGTGCAATCGAGTGTTCAAATTAATCTGTTCATTTTGGAGCGTTGCAAGTGCTTCTTGATATCCCATGGACATTGTGTTCATGATATGATCTGGGATTCTTAGTCCTCTGTCTCTGTAATATTTAGCTGCGGTGAAAGATGTGACAAGTCTGTAGGATGTGTGGTCGGGTGTGGTCATTGGACGGGAACTGAAATGAATGGAGAAATTGGAGATATAGTTAATATGGTTTTGATGTAGTTGCATGCCCCTTGGAATGTATAATTGTATTGGTTCCATGCTTAAGAGCAACCACAAAATCTACACACAAATTTCCACTAGATTTGGTCAAAATACATACAAAGTTAGAGCTAATTTAAGTGTTGCGTAGTTGCATGCCCCTCCAAATTTATCATGGTATATGAATCATACTTAGGAACACTGCTTATGACAAATTGATACAAAATTTTACTTGATTTTCTCAAAACTGCTCAAGATTAAAGTAAATAAATATTTTACGTAGTTGTATACCCCTCAAAATACACAATAGTACGTTGAAACGTAGTTGCTTGCCCCCCAAAATTCATCATTAATTCCAAATATATGCAAAATTTTATGTGATTTTTAATTAAATTGCGTAGTTGAATGCCCCTTAATAAATTTTTTGCATAGTTGCATGCCCCTCAAAACTCTAAATAGCGCTAGATGTTGGAAAAATGTCCTAAAATCCAACAATTTCTCACATAACTTTCTCCAAATCCTCCAACATTGGTCCGAGCATATTTCCACTCAACACAGCATCAACATTGACAAGCTCAAGATTTTTTGGCACGAATGTGTTCCTATCTATACTTGTACTTGTAGTTCCATTAGAATTAATCAAATAAGTTGCAGCAATTGCTTTCCTCAAACGTCTACGGCTGTCTATTTTGATGACTTTTTCGACCTCATCTACAGCACTTCCTGCTGTTGCTGCAATTTTAATCCTCATTTCACCTAAACTATCTGGTTGGACGAAGAAGCTCTGTTTATCTGACATGGAACTAGCTGGAAGTCGAAGTGAAAATTTAAGACGGTTTTGGTATTGATGGACATAAGTTTTGCACATTTTGGATTTTTTTGCCTTTTTGATCCACTTTTCAGTCATTAAGTCACCATTCGTGATGTTGACAGTAATTTCAGCATCTTGTGGACCAGCCAGGAAGTTGAAGACACTAAATTCAAGCTTCAGGACTTCCCCATCATGCATCAATGCCGGCGTACGAACCTTAATTGCAATTTCAGACTCAACAATCACTTTACGTCCTGAAGTGCCAACAGCAATTCCAGTTGTTGGATGTACGGAAAGTCCAACAATTTTCCATGATGTCAAGTCATTCGGTAGCTGCTTTGGCACTGACTGTAGTCCATTTGTGGTGACTTCAGTGACTTCATCGAACCAAATGTCTGGAAAATATTTTTGGGCTAGTTCCTCTGTACCTAAGTCATCAGTGACTTGATTTGGTACATCCACAAAGTCATCATCACATGATCTGCTCGGCTGCATGACAAAAGCATTAAAACTGTTGAATTTATAGTTTGAAATGTCTGTGAACTTCTGATACATGTACTGGATAGTCTCATTGTATAGATTCATTCTGGATATTTCATTTCTTGTGCTGATTGAAGCGTATTTTAAGTCAATTGCTGATAAAAATACAGTTGATCCAATTGGACTGCTTTTGAATCGAATGTTAACGGGTTGGTTGGACTTTACGGTTTGATCTGGTGCTAGGACGAGCTGATGATGAGAAAATGAACAATTAATGATCAAATTACTTAATTAAGTGGTGGACAACCTGTGGGTCGCGACACAATAATGCGTCGGGACTTATCACCAAGGTGTGCTGTGACACAAAACAGGTTGCCTACCACTGGGGTTAATTGATCATAAATCCGACCCCAACCCAGTGTGACTCTGACTTGGTACTGGATTTAGCTTAAACCTGACACCATGCCAGATTCAAAAATCTGATCATAAACCGATATGAGTCTGACATGGTCCTAGATTCGATTGTAATCCGACATAATGTCAAATTCGAAGCCCAGTACCAAGCCGACTTGATTCTAACTTGGTTCCAAATTTAGTTTGAATCATCTTTAATGCCAAATTCAAAAAATCGGCCCCAAATCGTCATGACTCTGACTTGGTAACCAATTTGGTTTAAATTCCAGATTTAAAATCAAAACCAAGGTAGCTTTGACTCAAATTTGATGCCGAATTCAGTTTAAATTCGCCTTTATGCCAAATCCAATACTAAGTCGGTGTGACTATGGCTTGGTGCTGAATTCAATTTAGACAGAACATTATGCTAGATCCAAAATTCAGTACCAAGCTGGCTTGATTCTAATCCGCTATAATGTCAGATCAAAAATTCGGCTCCTGTCCGGTGTGAATCTTGAATTATGCCGATTTGGATTGATTCCATTCCAAAGTCATACTGGTCTGGTTATGGCAATATTGGATCTGACACTGAAGTGGATTCAAACAAGATAGAATCAAGCTTGCTTTATGTTGTGTTTTGGATCTGTCTTGGCACCACAATGAGCCGGCATCATACCAGAGTCATGCCACCCTGATGACAGATTTTGGATCAATCACCCAACTTATCCTATTCCAAACATTACTTACTGTATTTTTTGGATTAATTTTAAAGCTGACTGGAAATTGATCATATATAATTAATCCATCACTTTGTCTAACATAAAACATCAGGACAAGACATTTTGGTGTCATTTCTTCAGTCAACTCTAGATTAATGTTAATGTTTTGACGGTTTTGTGCTTCTGGATACTCTTTAGATTGTATTAATCCATTGGGACCAAAAACTAACATATGTAAAGACTCAAACTTGTTGCTGGATCGTGCTGTTAGTTGCAATGTTTTTGGAATGTCGTATAAGGCTCTGGAAATGAAAATTGAAAGAAAAATTATAGAATAAGACGAATCAAACTAGACAGGATAGGCTTAAACAAGCCTAGTTTCAACGATAGATAACACTAGGCAAGACTAAGCCTAATTTCCCATTAGAATGTAGTTCATATTAGTCATCCCAAAAGGCACATGTATAAAAAAGACCGAATATTTGGCTTCCTGTCATCATGACTATAGAGCACAGTTGACAGGACTTAATGAGCCGGACTCTTATGGCCTCCACTGGAGTAAGAACTCCTTTGGAACCTGACAACTCCAAGGCGATTCCAATTGAGTCCGAATTTCTATGAAACCAGACTTTGGAGTTCATTTGGAGTTCCACTCTTTGAGTTCTGCCAACTTGTTTCTAGACTCAAGCCAAATTCGATGAAATCCGGCCTAAGGTTATACTTAAGTCAGCCATTTCTACGCCGTGTGCTGTCTAGGGTTTAAATTTCCTGTTTTAATCCAAATTATGCTGGAATTTGGTCTAAATTTGATGAAATTCAAGCCAAAATCTTGGTTAATTCCGGCCAGTCTCATGAACCACGCTTCCCTGAATCTAAGGTTTTGTCTAAGTTTGTCTTGAGTCCGAGATTCTGGAAATCTTGTCTGGACCCAAGGATCAGACATTCCAAAAATACAGTACTGTACTTACGATACTTACTGTACTTATATGAAAAATACAGTAAGTACATTACTGTCCTTTTGGAGTGTCTGATCCTTGCCTGAATCTACCCCTGTTAATCCCCAACCAAATTCCCAAAAATCCCAAAAAAACTCAAATTTCTTACTTTTTTTCCAGCACTTCAATCTGCATATATTCATCAACACCAGCACCAACAATCGAATTAATCGTCTCAGCCAATTCCGTCTCAGCCATTTCAAGATAAACTTTAATGCTCTTCGTGTTAATCTTAGGATGCAGCACAAACTCAAATACGCCATTTTCCACCTTAATCTCATAATTTTTCTTATCCGTCGTCATCACATTCGTGACTGGATTCATATCCTCATAATCAACATTCATCATCAGCGAATTTACTGACTTGTCAGGCTGATCATTAAGATCATTAATCTGCACAGTCATTGTGTAATCAAATCCAGGCTTGAAGTATGCATCACGATTAATTGACAAGTTGTTCCTGCCTTTATGTCTCATTGGAATGCTGAGTGTCAATTTTTGTGACTTTTGTGTCACATCCTCAACAACTTCAATGTCAAAGTCGATGATCAAGTCACTGCTCGGGAATCGAATTCCTAAGTTATCAGGCATACTGAATTGGACGACAGGCTTGACCAACGGAAGCTGAACATGCTGCAAATTCAGCTTATTTAAGACATTTTTGGTATTTTTGTCCATGACTGTTGCTGAAAATTTGGCAATTCCAGTGAAAATTTTGTCATTTTGATGCTTAACCTGGATGTCAAGGAGGACATACTTGTCAACTAATGCGACTTCCTTGTCACGTGGTGTGATTAGGACTTGAAAGTTGTCATTGTCGTGATGCAGGACTTGGAAATTTTTGGCCTTGCTTCTTCCATTGGCATCGACTTTAATCAGCCATGTACCAAAATGTGCCAAATCAGCTACTTTAAGGCTGCCTTGATAATGTCCAATTTTTGATGTTTGAATATTTTCAAATTTTTTAATTTCGTTATTATTTCCATCGTAAATTGTGACATTTATGGCTTGATTGTCTATTGGAACCAAGTTGTGGTCGACTAAGAATGTCCGGAACTTGACTGTGTCGCCATTTTTGTAGACCGGCTTGTCAAGTTGGATGAAAATCATTTGTCGGGTTGGGTTATCGAAGAGCCTTAAAGACTGCTTTGTGCATGTATTTGTTGCTGTATTTTTGTGGATTATGGTGAGTTTGTAGTTTGGTGGAAGGTCAGCGGGGATCTGGAGGGGAGATAGAATTTGGTTAAAATGATAAACTAAAACTAGTTTGGAGAACTAGCTGAGACTTGTGCTATCCAGGACTGCATTAAGCACCCGGCAGGCACATGGCATAGAAATGACTGAAACCGGTCTCTTTGACCGACTTGACTCTGTTTTGAGCCCGAATTTAGCCAAATCTGTGTAGGAGCTAGGACTGAGACCAGATTTCCAGCCATATTTCCTACATGTGCTTTCCAGATCATTACAATTTGATTCCATTTAAATAAGATATTCATACTTACTTCAAAATGAATTTCCTCATTCAAATCTCGCTGACTATTTTCAAAAACCTTGTAATTCTCATATTCTTGTCCAGACTGTAATGTGACATTTATAACTGAATCAGGTTCTAAGTTGTGAGCGTGCAAATAAACTTTATAGTCTGTTTCAACCGGCAGCAAGTGGGATCCAAATAACGATATGTGGTGGCTGTAACGGTTAAGATTAAAATTATACTAAAAATTGCAGAAAAGCTCGAAGTCTAGGCCAACTTAATATGAGGTCTGGGCAAATTTAGGCCGACTTTTACATACAAAATCCGAGTGGACTTAGAGCGTTGAAAAATAGGATTCGGTTAAGAAATGGAGGTCTGCATTTTCTATGTTTTAGAGGCACAGAGTTGCAGTTTTTGGCATCTCTTATAATTTTTTTAAAGCTGCCGTCAGCAAGCCTACAGTTATTGACGAATCTTTAAAAAAACCAAGCTTTGGCTATTCAAATTCAAAGCTTCTTAGAGCTAATAACAGTTTAACGAGGGAGGATTCGGCATACCACCCAGTTCTTGAACCTATACCTACAGCTACAGAACCACTGCCGAGTGGACAACTCGACATAATTCGAAATTATGCCAGGCTGAGAAACTATTTAGCGGAATTTAGCGGTATCTGATGATTTTTTTCGGAGCAGGAGCAATGAAGAATTGTATCGGCTATTCAGTGAAGTGTCAGATCAAAGAACTCATGGAAAGAAGCTGTTCAAGTGTCACACTTGGAATTGGTATTTGGCAAGCGGTAGCCAGCGATAAAACCAGCTTCAGGAGGCCATGGATCTCACTTGATCTGTAAGGCCAACAAAGTAAGTAAGCAACTAAACCTCGGTACCTTTAAAAATACCGCTAAATACCGCCTAGTTTCTCAGCTGCAATGTCTTATAATTTGACAAAAAAATACGTACGATAAAGCAGATGATAAGCACCCAAAAACTAAGATTATGAATATTTTTTGTGTCATTTTACTCGACACATTCACTTTAACAACTGAACGACTTGAAACGCAACTGTGAACTAATTAACTATGCTGATAAAATTTTTTTCTTATAGTTAAAATTGTTGAGAAATCAGTTTGAGATTGTTTGTTTTTCAGATTCGTAGCTAGTTAGTTAAAGAAAATTAAGTTTACTTAGTCACTTTGTATAGCAGTGTGCTTTGTTGGATAATTTTAAATGTTCAAATTTGGTAGCTTAGTTGACGAGTCTGCTGTCTGGCTAGGGTTTTGCTTACTTACTTACTTACTTACTTACTGGAACCATGCTCCGACTTGGAGCCTAGGTTATTACAAAAGGTTTTTGGAACATCAGAGCGTCTCTTTAGTGTGCTTTGCTTAATTATTGTATCTGTTAAATTGTGCTGATTTCCTGATCTTACTTGAATTTGACTCACTAAACTCATGAATAGCTCAATTGAGCAAATCCAGTCTTGTCTAAACTTTGTGTCATGGCATACATTTGTGATAAATCGTAATCGGAAGTTTGGACAACACTGGATGACTCGATTCTTGTTAATCGATCAAGAATCCGGTCTTAGGGTATTGTGACTCTGTCTTAATGACAGTCGGACTAGCTAATTTGTGATATTCGTGACTATAATGCTTCTTAGTGTCTTCATTAAATGGCATTCCAACTTATCCAATTGCTTTCAGTTCATTTTTCAGCTTCAAACGCAGTTTTTAGGCTGACATAATGAATGAAATAAATACAGTAAATTCAGCACTTTGATTCCACGACCGTTCAATACTCAAAACAGGAAGAACCTAAATCAGCAAAAAATCTCGAATAAATTGTCATTTTTTCCATATTAATTAACTTATACTTTCTATGCGTTTATGATTAAAAAGCAAATAAACCAGCAATGTCATTAGCATCTGCAGTTTAAACGAGACAATGTCCTCGACATGATGTAGAAATTACTTAATTACTTAATCATTTGACATATTTTGTTAAATGATAAGCTGATACAATTTAATTACATAGTTACAAGCATGACATGCTGACACAGTAGAGATTTTGTAACTATGTAGTGTAAATATAGTTACTTTTTAATTTTTTTGATGCTGTTCATTCGACTTGTTAGCTACTTTGCTGGTCGTAAAGATTAATTGTGATCCATGGCTTTCCTCAGATGGCACCAAAAGTTGGCTTTATCGCTGGCTTCAACAAGTCGATTTCCAACGACCTATGCTACATTGTCTCTATCAACAGCTTCCTTCCAAGAGTTCTTAGGTCGTCCAAAAGCTTTTTTAGCATCTAGACAGGTCTGATTTGAAGACCTTCATTTAATGAAGCTTCCACAGGTCTCTCTAATAACGGGTCGAGCCCATCAAACCCTGTTCAATTAACTAATACAATTAAAATAGTCAGTACTTACATATTTTTTAACAACTTTATATTTTTTGGGGACGTTTGGATATTATGTGTCGCTTAGAGGGTAGGGAGGCTTAATATTTTCTGTCGGGGTGTATTACCAAATTTTGGTTCATGATTTTGGTTACAAAGCGTTCAGGTCGATGAACCTTAACATGCAAAGAGCATGCTCACAAAAGTTGGTATACTCAGAATCTTTGTCTTTTAGGGGGAATGGGGTCTAGAAATGCTATTTTTAGCGTTTTGTAACTTTCAAACGTTCTCCTTACAGTGAGTATATGTCAGTCCTGATTCAGCACCATTGCATTTTATGAAAATAAGAACTCAGCAAATTTGTACAGAGAAAATAAGGAAATTCAATATAAAAATATAAAAGATCGCAATTTTTTACAGTCATTATCAACTACGCATTCTAGTGTATAGCTGGTGAACAGCTGGCGTAAAAATGTTGAAAATTCTAATATTCCTAGTGATTTTTTTGAGTTCAAATATTCAAAATGTGAACAGTGAAAATGGGTAAGAAGACTTAGTCCTTTACGGAACGTTTGTGACTTACTTAACGCTTTGCATATCGTTTTTTGACCCCACCGTAACGTTTTCTGTAGCAAAATTGTAGACAAACTCTCATTGTAGGCATTATTGTCTACAAGCTTCTAGTTTTGGAAGATTCCAAGCAGTTTCCGAACGTTCCCTTAGTTAATTTGAGTGTTAATTGTATGAAGATAAGAGAGTCGAAGTTGGCAGGTATCAATTGCACATTGTGGAGTCCGACACGAGTGAAGTCCAACTTGTAGTCCATTATCCGAGCGGCACAATATGGCAAAATCCAGTTTTGGCCGTAAATAAGAGTCAAACCCCGTCATTATGATGCCGTCAGAGCAACTTTGCATAATATCGTTAGTAAATGACGCAATGTTGTCCTAGCGTACACGGTGTGCTGTTCGGATTCAACTTCGACTCCAGGATTCCTGCCTCCTATCCTACCAATTCCAAATAATCACAAATTGGGTGTGTTGCATAGGATAGACAGAATAATTCTGCAGAATTCTGAAACACAGTTGCGCAGAATTCTGAAACACAATACTGCAGAATTATTCTGCAAAATTCTGCAGAATTATTCTGTTATATCAGAACTATTCTGCAGAATTATTCTGATGAATGTCACATATCTTACATGCAACAAATTATTTAGCTTTCAGAATAATTCTGCAGAATTAAACTGATGAGCAGAATAATTCTGGTATATAATTTTAAGATATATACTTCACAAGAGCTAAATTTTTGTATGAAATTATATACTTCACAAGAGGATATTTTTTCGTACATTTTGTATGAAATTATATACTTCACAAGAGGATATTATTTCTGAATTTTTTGTAAAAAGAAAAATTACTTTTAAAACCTTAAAAATTTCTAGTAGATTAGGGGCCGTTCACTTATTACGTTCGCTTTTTAGGGGGGGGGGGGTCTAGGATTTTGTAACAGCCTCAACCAAAAAATTTTTTTTGTAACGACATTTTGTAACGAGGGGGGGAGGGGGGTCTAGAAATTCGTTTTTTTGCGTAACGTAATAAGTGAACGGCCCCTTACATGTTTCGACCACTTCGAATTCACAATGAATCCCGTTCCAAAACTGCCTCTAGTTTCTGGAGAAGTTTGCAATTAATTATTTAACGCTAATCTGTTTTTTTAGCCTTGGTCGTTATTGATAGATCCAGTCCGTAATTCCTTCATTTGGGTTTCGTAGCTTTGACTTAAAGATGGCGGCTTGCTAGGCCGACAAATCCTGATTCATTACTATGTGGCTTGGATTAAAGCCTCTCACCACGAGAAGATGGAGTTGGTACTTAGTGGTGTTAATCTAAGTGATGCACTATGCTCCATGTGTTCCGCATTCACTACTTTTGAGAAGTCAAAATTCATACAAAATATTCAAAATGTACGAAAAAATATCCTCTTGTGAAGTATATAATTTCATACAAAATGTACGTAAAAATATCCTCTTGTGAAGTATATAATTTCATACAAAATGTACGAAAAAATATCCTCTTGTGAAGTATATAATTTCATACAAAATGTACGAAAAAATATCCTCTTGTGAAGTATATAATCTCATACAAAAATTTAGCTCTTGTGAAGTATATATCTTAAAATTATATACCAGAATTATTCTGCTCATCAGTTTAATTCTGCAGAATTATTCTGAAAGCTAAATAATTTGTTGCATGTAAGATATGTGACATTCATCAGAATAATTCTGCAGAATAGTTCTGATATAACAGAATAATTCTGCAGAATTTTGCAGAATAATTCTGCAGTATTGTGTTTCAGAATTCTGCGCAACTGTGTTCCAGAATTCTGCAGAATTATTCTGTCTATCCTATGCAACAGAAGCTCACAAATTCCTTCATTTCCACAGATTCATCACACTATGGACCCCAAAATTTGTCCAAGAAGATGCCCCATACCGCCTCTTCATCCTCCCAACTGACCTCCATCAAAGGACAGAAGTATCCGTACAACTTCGTAACTCAGTATCATCTGTCATGCTTACTGATGGTAAAATCAAAGCAATCCAGTATCCCGACGAACAAAGAAATTTTGGACGTAAAAAGTCATTTGAATTAATCATGACTTTATACAGGAACATATCCACAACATCAGGCACTAAAATGCACTGTTCGACCAAGACACTTAACATATCGCCATCGACTGGTCAGTTCCACAACTTTATTCAGACTGATAAGCCAATTTATAAGCCTGGCGATGTCATACAGTACAGAATATTGTCAATTGGCAAGGATTTAAAGCCATTCCATCGTAATTCACTTCTAGTCAACTTTACCGATCCATACAATCGAGTCATTGCATCATTTACTGATCAACAGAAGCAATTTAAAGGTGTTTTTGAGTCTACTTATACCTTAAATGCATTCACAGTCCTCGGTGACTGGAAAATTACAGTTGTGGTCGATAATAAGACACAATATGCCATATCCAAGACATTTACTGTCCAAAAATATACATTACCGTTATTTGATGCTGTCATTGATATACCAGAGGAGCATGTCCTACAGGAAGACATCATGACATTCTCAGTTTATGGAAAGTACTCATTTGATGAGTTTGTGACTGGAACTGCTGAAATTAAAATGATTGATCCACAAAATGGTCAAATATTCTTAAATACAAAGGTCGATAATGTCAAAGAACCGCATGTCATGAACTACAACTTATCCAGCCTTGGTGTCCGGACAGCAGATGCAAAGGAACTTGAAATTCAGCTTAAATTTACGGAACCAGAAAGTCAGACTTCATATGAACAAAAAAGACGATTTTATGCACACAATAGTGACATTTTTAAGATTAAGGTTGCACATACTGACAAGTTCTTCCCAGGCTTGCCATTTGTGACCAAAATTTATGTCACAGACTGGAAAGGATATCCAGTTCCAAGTCATTATGAAAGGATTCATTTGACATTCTATTTTGAATTTGAGAATGCAACACGAGGGGACATTGAGATATTGGGAACTGTAAAGGATGGACTATTTACGTATGAGCAGACAATACCTGATGAATATGTAGCACTGAGGGTTACTGCTAAGTTTAGGAACAGTAAAATGTTCAATAAGAATATTCCAAAAGGATCAGTCAGTGTTGGAATTGATTCGTTGAAAGTTGACTATTTGCCTAAAGAGTAAGTTGATGGGGGTATTTGTGGGTTGATATCCTATGGCAGGGGTGCACAAACTTTTGTTTCTCAAGGCACACCTTGGTTGGTAAGACTAGACTGAAATAGCAATTGACGTACAGCTGACATGGCATTTTCATGAATTTTGGGATAGATGGCCCAGGTTGCCATAGGTTGTCCACCACTGCCTTAAAGGGTCTTTTCAATTAGGGGTCGTTTACTACCGAAAATTCAATCCCAAGTCAATCTGACTCTAGCCTAAGGCCGGATTTTTCCGGATTTGGACTAGGACAAGAGTCATGTTGGGCAGAGGCTAGATTGTTGGGCATTTACATGCCGTATGCCTTCAAGACACTTCATCCAAAACGCCGTACCCCCTCCTAAGATCGACATCCCCTAATTTATTTCTCAATCTTCTCTTCCCCTTTTCCAATTCCAGACCAAAGATGAACGATAATGTAAGAATCTACGTAACCAGTGAAACGCCACTAAACAATCTCGTAGTGGCTGTCGTAACAAGATTTGGAATAGTCGAGAACCTGCTGATTCCATGCGGTAAACAAACATTGTGTGAGTTTGAATTGAAAATTGATGAAAAAATGATGCCAAAGTCAACGATTATGGTGTATGACATTAGAGACAAGGATGTGATCTATCAAGGCAAGGTTCAGATTGAAACAGACAATTTGGGACGAAATTATGTGAGTATATCCCAAGTGCCTTAGTCTGAGTGCCTTAGTCTGAGTGCCTTAGTCTGAGTGCCTTAGTCTGAGTGCCTTAGTCTTAGTGCCTTAGTCTTAGTGCCTTAGTCTGAGTGCCTTAGTCTGAGTGCCTTAGTCTGAGTGCCTTAGTCTGAGTGCCTTAGTCTTAGTGCCTTAGTCTTAGTGCCTTAGTCTGAGTGCCTTAGTCTGAGTGCCTTAGTCTGAGTGCCTTAGTCTGAGTGCCTTAGTCTGAGTGCCTTAGTCTGAGTGCCTTAGTCTGTGTGCCTTAGTCTGAGTGCCTTAATCTGAGTGCCTTAGTCTGAGTGCCTTAGTCTGAGTGCCATAGTCTGAGTGCCTTAGTCTGAGTGCCTTAGTCTGAGTGCCTTAGTCTGTGTGCCTTAGTCTGAGTGCCTTAGTCTGAGTGCCTTAGTCTGAGTGCCTTAGTCTGAGTGCCTTAGTCTGAGTGCCTTAGTCTGAGTGCCTTAGTCTGAGTGCCTTAGTCTGTGTGCCTTAGTCTGAGTGCCTTAATCTGAGTGCCTTAGTCTGAGTGCCTTAGTCTGAGTGCCATAGTCTGAGTGCCTTAGTCTGAGTGCCTTAGTCTGAGTGCCTTAGTCTGTGTGCCTTAGTCTGAGTGCCTTAGTCTGAGTGCCTTAGTCTGAGTGCCTTAGTCTGAGTGCCTTAGTCTGTGTGCCTTAGTCTGAGTGCCTTAATCTGAGTGCCTTAGTCTGAGTGCCTTAGTCTGAGTGCCATAGTCTGAGTGCCTTAGTCTGAGTGCCTTAGTCTGAGTGCCTTAGTCTGTGTGCCTTAGTCTGAGTGCCTTAGTCTGAGTGCCTTAGTCTGAGTGCCTTAGTCTGAGTGCCTTAGTCTGAGTGCCTTAGTCTGAGTGCCTTAGTCCGAGTGCCTTAGTCTGAGTGCCTTAGTCTGAGTGCCTTAGTCTGAGTGCCTTAGTCTGAGTGCCTTAGTCTGAGTGCCTTAGTCTGAGTGCCTTAGTCTGAGTGCCATAGTCTGAGTGCCTTAGTCTGAGTGCCTTAGTCTGAGTGCCTTAGTCTGTGTGCCTTAGTCTGAGTGCCTTAGTCTGAGTGCCTTAGTCTGAGTGCCTTAGTCTGTGTGCCTTAGTCTGAGTGCCTTAGTCTGAGTGCCTTAGTCTGAGTGCCTTAGTCTGAGTGCCTTAGTCCGAGTGCCTTAGTCTGAGTGCCTTAGTCTGAGTGCCTTAGTCTGAGTGCCTTAGTCTGAGTGCCTTAGTCTGAGTGCCTTAGTCTGAGTGCCTTAGTCTGAGTGCCTTAGTCTGAGTGCCTTAGTCTGAGTGCCTTAGTCTGAGTGCCTTAGTCTGAGTGCCTTAGTCTGAGTGCCTTAGTCTGAGTGCCTTAGTCTGAGTGCCTTAGTCTGAGTGCCTTAGTCTGAGTGCCTTAGTCTGAGTGCCTTAGTCTGACTTTCTATTGTCTTCATCCCCAACACCAGCTCAACATGACAATTCCAACAGACCCAGTCGATACAACTGCAAGAGTCAAAATGAGATTTGAGTCAAAACCTGACTCAAAAGTCTACTTATTAGCCTTTGACAAGCGCCTTAAATCATTAAGAGATGGAAATGACTTTACCCAAAAGGATGTCGTAACAAGCCTCGATTATGATGGTGAGAATTTAATTATGGTAAATGACTTGTCCGACTGGAAGTTATGTACACGTGATGAGATTGACAGGGTCGAATTAGGTCGGACTGAAATTGTCAAGCAAAGTGATAATTTGGATATAGCAACAATGCTGGAACGTGATGACGTTTTTCCAGATGAAAATCAAGCTGAAGAAACTAAGCCTGCAGACAATAAGCCTGAAGACACTAAAACTGATGAAACTAAACCTAAATACGTAGACATGGCCGAGGATCAGTTCCGTCGTGAATTTATGGACACTTGGATATTTGAGAAATTGACAGTTAACCAGGATGAATATGTTGAGAAAGTATTCAAGCCAACAGACTCAATAACAACATGGGAAGTGTCGGCATTTTCCGTCCATGAAGATGCTGGACTTGCCATTGCACCGACACAAGAATTGGTCGTTAAAAATGATTTCTTTGTTAAATTGGAACTGCCATATTCAATTCGTTATAAGGAAGTGATTAAGCTTAAGGTTATGGTCTTTAATTATGTCCAGAATAAGGAACAAGTCAGTGTTGTCCTAAAATTGATCAATTTTAATAGCAGTTCATTTGAATTTGTTGATTATGACAACTGTGAGCCTAATTATAAGGAGCAAACTGGCCAATATGCTTCTGTTAATTTAGAAATTCCGTACCGTGAAGCCAAGACTGCCTTCTTTTATATTCGATCACGTCAAACCAGCTCTGTTGAGCCAAAATTTGATGAAAATATTAGAATTCGTGTTGAAGCTCTCGGAACTGGAATGAATAGCCAAAAAAAATATACAGATCGTCTGCAAAAGTTCCTTAAGGTTGAACCTATTGGAGTTAAGACATATTCAGTTTTGTCCAATTTTCATAAACTTGAGGATGAGAGCGATTCTTATATAAGACAAACTAATTTCTCTGGAGCTCTATCAAATATCGATGTGATTGTCAGTGGTGATTTTCTGACTAAAATTATCAATTTGGAGAAATATGAGTAAGTAGTGTCTCTCACCTCTCACCTCTCACCTCTCACCTCTCTCACCTCTCTCACCTCTCTCACCTCTCTCACCTCTCACCTCTCTCACCTCTCTCACCTCTCTCACCTCTCACCTCTCTCACCTCTCTCACCTCTCACCTCTCACCTCTCACCTCTCTCACCTCTCTCACCTCTCTCACCTCTCACCTCTCACCTCTCACCTCTCACCTCTCACCTCTCACCTCTCACCTCTCACCTCTCACCTCTCACCTCTCACCTCTCACCTCTCACCTCTCACCTCTCACCTCTCACCTCTCACCTCTCACCTCTCACCTCTCACCTCTCACCTCTCACCTCTCACCTCTCACCTCTCACCTCTCACCTCTCACCTCTCACCTCTCACCTCTCACCTCTCACCTCTCACCTCTCACCTCTCACCTCTCACCTCTCACCTCTCACCTCTCACCTCTCTCACCTCTCACCTCTCTCACCTCTCACCTCTCCTCACATCTCACCTCTCCTCACATCTCACCTCTCACCTCTCACCTCTCACCTCTCACCTCTCACCTCTCACCTCTCACCTCTCACCTCTCACCTCTCACCTCTCACCTCTCACCTCTCACCTCTCACCTCTCACCTCTCACCTCTCACCTCTCACCTCCCATTCTCTCATCTCACCCATGCCTTGAACAAATTTGTCTGAAATAAATGAATTTATTTTAATTTTTCAGATCATTTCCAAGTTCGTGTCCTGAACAAAAGTCATCAAAGCTTAAACGATATGTTAATACGTACCGGTATTTAAAGTCCACTGGTAAAGAAATTACCAATAATGAAGCACCAGCACTGTACGAAAGTGTTCTTGGTAGTCTAAATGAAAATTATGTAAGTATGATTTTTGAGGGTAGTCTAAATTGGAATCGAGAGGCACAAATCCTAGCATAGTCTTTAATATAATACCAATTTGACTGCCTAATAGACCAAATGGAGTAATAAGGCAGCTAAACAGACCATTTGGTATCGTGTGGCTTCCTCGTGACTTCTTAATGGTTTAATTGGCAGCCCATAGAACCATTACGAAACCAAATGGACTATTTAGCAGCAATATGATCTATTTGACAGTCTTATGACTACCATATGGAAGCGGCAGAAAGACATTTTCGACTTTATGTTAACAAAAGAGCTTTATCAGAGCCTTAAGGACTTCCATGTGCACCCTTCTTGGTTTATGTCACTCGGATAACTCTGTAATTACAGATTTACAAAACAGGTGCCTGTGACAGGCAAAAACCGTAAAAATTATTGATAATTTGTATGGTTTTTCTTCCTAAACTGTACAAATTCTCATGAATTTGAACGGCTTTTGCCTGTCACAGGCACCTGTTTTGCAACTCTAATCTGTATTAATCCAGAGTGTGGCTGTCTCAAAATTGACCGTTAATTTTTTTCAAAAAAAATTATGTCATTAAAGTTCAAATTTTTTTTGGCCGTTACTTTTACTTTTCTTTGTAACGTAAATTTTTAATTCAAATTAAGTTAAGTTCGAAATGTTTGAA
Source organism: Chironomus tepperi (assembly GCF_022539635.2). Classification (NCBI taxonomy): domain Eukaryota; kingdom Metazoa; phylum Arthropoda; class Insecta; order Diptera; family Chironomidae; genus Chironomus; species Chironomus tepperi. Next base: position 20,202 of record NW_027226129.1, on the reverse strand, counting down.
TTTTTCGACAATCTAATGACGGCCGCACTCTATATTGATCCTTCCAAAGATACCTAACGAAAATTCCACAATTTATATCCACAGAATTACAAGGACTATCCATGGTTCCGGTCATATTTAGGAAATATTTTAGGATTGGCAATCGAAACGGAAGTTCTACCGAGAGACTTGACACTGATGATTAAGAGTCTGGACCTGGTTATCAAAAATCAAAAAAATGGAACCTTTGATAACTTTTCATTTTATTATGACTTTTTTGCTCCACAAGACGAGTATGACAAGTCAATTAAATATTTTGCAACTGCTTACTGCTTAGTTCCATTTTTAAGACATCGTGAGATGTTGGGCAGTCAATATGATGATTTTATTAGGGATGGATTAGAGTACCTTAAAGGTTTAGACAATAGATTTGGAATATCCAGTTATGGACTGTCTGTAGCTGCATATGTATTTGCACTTAATAAGGATAGGAACAGCTCACAGGTCCTACTTGGTGAACTTGAAATTTTCACGTATCGTGACGGCAATAAGAAATGTTACAAGATATCCGAAAAGGATGCTGACTGCTTAATCAGGCACACAGCATTTGCGGCATTGGCACTAATACAATTGGACATGTTAACTGAAGCTGAACCGGTCGTTAACTGGCTGTTAAGTAAGAGCTACTTTGATGGTATGAGGATGAATGATGATGCAATCATAACAGAAGCTGTAGCTGAAATGGCAATAAAGTTAAAGACGAGTGACACGAACCTGAATGTTGTGGTCAGAAATGAACGAGATTTTAGGAAGTCAGTGATAATTAAGGACTTTAATTCACATATACAGCAGAATGTTCAGCTACCAATTGACTCAGAAAGTGCTGCTTATAAGATTTCTGGTACTGGTTACTGCACAATAACGATGTTTTTTGAAATTATTGTTACTGTACCGTCCAGCGTACCAAAATTCACCATCACCATTAATACGGATGTTCCAAGTCCAGGAACAAATCAGAGAATTGTGAATGTTTGTGGACGATTTAATGATGATAAATTTAAACCGAAAGTTACTATTGTTAATGTTATTTATGAAATTGGCATGCCGAGTGGATATACATTTTATAAAATTAAGGATAAAGGACCTGAAATTAAGGTAAGAATCTCAGATTAAAGACAGTGACAGAGACACAGAGACATAGACACAGAGACAGTCACAGAGACACAGAGACACAGAGACACAGAGACACAGAGACACAGAGTCAGAAACACAGAGACAGAGACACAGAGACAGAGACACAGAGACAGAGACACAGTGACAGAGACACAGAGACAGAGACACAGAGACAGAGACACAGAGACAGAGACACAGAGACAGAGACACAGAGACAGAGACACAGAGTCAGAGACACAGATACAGAGACACAGAGACAGAGACACAGAGACACAGAGACAGAGACACAGAGACAGAGACAGAGAGACAGAGACACAGAGACAGAGACACAGAGACAGAGACACAGAGACAGAGACACAGAGACAGAGACACAGAGACAGAGACACAGAGACAGAGACACAGAGACAGAGACACAGAGACAGAGACACAGAGACAGATACAAAGAGACAGAGACAGAGACAGAGACTTCTCAGGTGGTCTTAGTCTTGGTCTTGGTTCCATTCTCGAGAATTTGTACGTATAAATAATAAAATACTTTCAATTCCTCTTTTACAGCACATTGACACTAAAAGAGGCGGAACATTGATTCACTTGTACTACAATGACTATTATGCAGACCGAGATTATTGCGTCGATGTTATAGCCACAAGAGACTTTATAGTGAATGAAGCAGCGAATGCCGGAGTTAAGATCTATGATTATAATGAAAAAGGTTTGTTTAATTTGACTTAAATTTTATTTTATTTTATGACTTTTTTTGATTTTTGAATTACAGACAAAGTTGCAATAGAATTCTATCGATTTGATTCACGAGAGTGCTGAAACAGGAATGAAGGAGAAGGTTCTTGCTTTAAGGATGACTTTGACTCACAATTTATAATAATTAAATTAAAGAAATAAATTTAAAATTTGAATTTCAGTTAAAATTAATTAAAGTTTTCAAAATTTAAGACCTTTCAGACCTTAATTATTGATTTAAGTCAAATCCAGCACCAAGTCAGAGTCAAGTAAGTCTGATGCCGGCTATATCCTTACTTAACACTATCCTGAGGCCGGATATCATCGACATGTCTCTGTGTCTCTGTGTCTCTGTCTCTGTCACACTGTCCCTGTCACACTGTCTATAGTCAGAGTCATTCTGATTAAGAACTAAATTTTCAGTCCTTTTTAAGCCCTATTCCAGGTTCCTATAGGTTCCATTGAACTATGTCTCACTTTGGAGACTAGGTTGCTACAAAATGCTTACCATCTGATGCTATTGCTGACCAAATTACAAAGGTTCTACAAATTCTCAGTTTTAACATCAAACTGGTGGTTATGGGGAAGGACCAAGGGCTAAAAGCTATACGTTATAAGTAAACTGTCCCTAAGAGTAATTTCCAAAAATTAAATTTTATTTCACTTTCTTAAAGCTGAACAATAAATTTGAAATTTATCAAAAACAAAGACTCAATATCGTGATGGTGGACGAACATGTTGTGCCCTAAATCGATATTCTGGTTCTGCACCTCCTCTCCAACCACCATCATCATCGTTTTTAGGTGTTTCAGGTGTTTCAGTTGTTTCAGTTGTTTCAATTGTTTCAGATGTGACATCATTTTCAGTTGAATCAGCATCTTTGAGTGCATTTATTGCAGTATTAATCCAATCAATATAGCATGCAACTTTTAGCAATCCAGCTGGAATTTTAAAAAAATTGATTGATTTTTATACTCAAAAATACATCATAAATCAGCAAAATTTGAGTATAATTCAAAAAATTTTAGGTTTTATTCCGAGCAGCACAATCCGACGAATGGCAGTTTTTGCCTTAAAAATGGATAGAAACCATGAACCATGGACCATGGACCAGTTACGGTGTCGTCGGGGACATTATACGTCTTACCCTTGATACGACAACTTAGCCTTAATTATTTCTAGAGCTGTCCAGCCGATCCCTTTTTATCCTTCTTTGATGGCAACTTAGCCCTACCAAACATATTGTGCTGATCGGTATAATAAAAATACTTACAAGGAACTCCACGTTTTCCACAATCGGATGTACCAAAAGACACAATTCCTTGTAGAATTGGAACATTTCTAGACTTTGTTGTAGCTCCACTTCCTGAAATGAACAATTTGTTATTATCAGAGTGTAGCCGTCTCAAATTCAAGTTTTTCGACATTAGATTATCGAAAAATTCAAACATTTCGAACTCAACTTATTTTAAAATACAAATTTCCGTTACGAAGAAAAATAAGAGTAACGGTCAAAGAAAATTTGAATATTAACGACAAAAAGTATTTTGTGGATTAGGGATGTGTACTTAAAAATATGATTCGCCAAGAGGTTTGCAGTTTTTTACATTTATGCCTCTATGCGCATCTCATTATGCCTCAAACCCATCTCAAAAATGTAAATTATATTCTCACCTGAATCTCCAATGCTGTAAATTAAGTATAAAAATGGAAAAAAAAAGATGTATTATTTTTGCATTATTATCAATTCTAAGTCTTACCAAGTTGATTCACCTATTTTGAGAAATTAAATTGAATTTTTTTTTTATAAAAATTAGAGACATTTTAACTAAATACCAGAATTCGACAATTGCATGCAAGTATGCGCATACAATTTGCAAGTCTTGCATACAAGTTCTAGAATTTAAAGTAAATTCAAGCACTTGTATGCAAGACTTGCATGCAATTGTCGAACCTGAATTAATTCGTAACGCTCTTAGTGAGATGGGATCCTTATGGGGATCCATAAGGAGGGTATGGGGAGAGGTTGGTCGATTATGAGTGTTACGTACGACGTGAGTAAACTCTTACCTCGAGTTCCAGTTCCGCAAATCTGAAATATTTAGAAACATTTTAAATAACATTAATAATGATGGAAATGTTCAGAAATTACATAACCCATAGGGTAGAGGAAGCTATAACACAACCAGAGTGTGGCTTTCTCTTTAATTTTTTTCAAAAAAAGATTTTTTTTTTTTTTAATATTCAAATTTTTTGTGACCGTTACTTTTACTTTTTTACGTAACGTAAATTTTGATTTTAAAATAAGCTGGGTTCAAACAATTCGAATTTTTCGACAATCTAATGCCGAAAAACTCAAATTTGAGAGAGCCAAACTCTGAGTACAACTTACATAATTTTTTTCGTCAAAAATGGTCTTTTCGCCACGTTTAATTAAGTTTATACATTCTCGGGTCGAAATCATATTCAAATCAATTTTCTTCTTGATTGTTGTAAAGCTCCTGTCCGGAAGTTGACCTAATTGATGATTTTCAATAAACTACCCGAGCAGCACATGATGTTTGCTGGGGCATCACTGCGTCACCCAACCGAGGGTGTCTCACCAACTGTAAGACGCATTGTAGCCCTAACGACACCATGTGCTACTCATCCCATCTTACCAAATGCAGTTACCGTCCATATTTCATCATTTGCAGTGTCACGACACGTTCTTTTGTCAGGCAACTTAATACTTTGAATTAGACCTGTAGGTCTCGGTGGCCATGCAAGCTTAACTATCGCAATGTCATGTTCATGTTTATAATTTGCTACGGTATAGGCATGATGTACATAAATTGATATTGGTGCTATAATTACAACGGGATCACAAATTTGCTCGTCTGAATCATCATCACAATCTGGATCCATATTTGTCTTCCATTCGCCCAGCTTGATTTTTATTGATTTTTTTAATATTTTTTCATTTTTACGATCTTCTGGCTTAATGTACTTGAAGCAATGTGCAGCTATGATTAATATAAATTAGATTTTAGTATTATTTATGAGCCTGTCCATCATTCAGTCTATTTGAGTCAGTTAGAGTCCATAAAAGAGTCAGTCAGTCATTTAGAGTCATTTAGAGTCATTTAGAGCCAATCAGAGTCCATCAATGACCATTAGAGTCAGTCAGAGTCCACTAGCGTCCACAAGAGTCCACATAAGTCTACCAGAATCCAGTCAGAGTCAGTCAGAGTCAGTCAGAGTCAGTCAGAGTCAGTCAGAGTCAGTCAGAGTCAGTCAGAGTCAGTCAGAGTCAGTCAGAGTCAGTCAGAGTCAGTCAGAGTCAGTCAGAGTCAGTCAGAGTCAGTCAGAGTCAGTCAGAGTCAGTCAGAGTCAGTCAGAGTCAGTCAGAGTCAGTCAGAGTCAGTCAGAGTCAGTCAGAGTCAGTCAGAGTCCAGTCAGAGTCAGTCAGAGTCAGTCAGAGTCAGTCAGAGTCATTCAGCGTGCAGTCAGAGTCAGTCAGAGTCAGTCAGAGTCAGTCAGAGTCAGTCAGAGTCAGTCAGAGTCAGTCAGAGTCAGTCAGAGTCAGTCAGAGTCAGTCAGAGTCAGTCAGAGTCAGTCAGAGTCCAGTCAGAGTCAGTCAGAGTCAGTCAGAGTCAGTCAGAGTCAGTCAGAGTCAGTCAGAGTCAGTCAGAGTCAGTCAGAGTCAGTCAGAGTCAGTCAGAGTCAGTCAGAGTCAGTCAGAGTCAGTCCAGAGTCAGTCAGAGTCAGTCAGAGTCAGTCAGAGTCAGTCAGAGTCAGTCAGAGTCAGTCCAGAGTCAGTCAGAGTCAGTCCAGAGTCAGTCAGAGTCAGTCAGAGTCAGTCAGAGTCAGTCAGAGTCAGTCAGAGTCAGTCAGAGTCAGTCAGAGTCATTCAGCGTGCAGTCAGAGTCAGTCAGAGTCAGTCAGAGTCAGTCAGAGTCAGTCAGAGTCAGTCAGAGTCAGTCAGAGTCAGTCAGAGTCAGTCAGAGTCAGTCAGAGTCAGTCAGAGTCAGTCAGAGTCAGTCAGAGTCAGTCCAGAGTCAGTCAGAGTCAGTCAGAGTCAGTCAGAGTCAGTCAGAGTCAGTCAGAGTCAGTCAGAGTCATTCAGCGTGCAGTCAGAGTCAGTCCAGAGTCAGTCAGAGTCAGTCAGAGTCAGTCAGAGTCAGCCAGAGTCAGTCAGAGTCCAGTCCAGAGTCAGTCAGAGTCAGTCAGAGTCAGTCAGAGTCAGTCAGAGTCAGTCAGAGTCAGTCAGAGTCAGTCAGAGTCAGTCAGAGTCAGTCAGAGTCAGTCAGAGTCAGTCAGAGTCAGTCAGAGTCAGTCAGAGTCAGTCAGAGTCAGTCAGAGTCAGTCAGAGTCCAGCCAGAGTCAGTCAGAGTCAGTCAGAGTCAGTCCAGAGTCAGTCAGAGTCAGTCAGAGTCAGTCAGAGTCCAGTCAGAGTCAGTCCAGAGTCAGTCAGAGTCAGTCCAGAGTCAGTCCAGAGTCAGTCCAGAGTCTGTCAGAGTCAGTCCAGAGTCAGTCAGAGTCAGTCAGAGTCGGTCAGAGTCAGTCAGAGTCAGCCAGAGTCAGTCAGAGTCAGTCAGGGAGTCAGTCAGAGTCTGTCAGAGTCAGTCAGAGTCAGTCAGAGTCAGTCAGAGTCAGTCAGAGTCAGTCAGAGTCGGTCAGAGTCAGTCAGAGTCAGTCAGAGCCAGTCAGAGTCAGTCAGAGTCAGTCAGAGTCAGTCAGAGTCAGTCCAGAGTCAGTCAGAGTCAGTCCAGAGTCAGTCAGAGTCAGTCAGAGTCAGTCAGAGTCAGTCAGAGTCAGTCAGAGTCAGTCAGAGTCAGTCAGAGTCAGTCAGAGTCAGTCAGAGCTGGGTCAGAGTCAGTCAGAGTCAGTCAGAGTCAGTCAGAGTCAGTCAGAGTCAGTCAGAGTCAGTCAGAGTCAGTCAGAGTCAGTCAGAGTCCAGTCAGAGTCAGTCCAGAGTCAGTCCAGAGTCTGTCAGAGTCAGTCAGAGTCAGTCAGAGTCAGTCAGAGTCAGTCAGAGTCAGTCAGAGAGTCAGTCAGAGTCAGTCAGAGTCAGTCCAGAGTCAGTCAGAGTCAGTCAGAGTCAGTCAGAGTCAGTCAGAGTCAGTCAGAGTCAGTCAGAGTCAGTCAGAGTCAGTCAGAGTCAGTCAGAGTCAGTCAGAGTCAGTCAGAGTCAGTCAGAGTCAGTCAGAGTCAGTCAGAGTCAGTCAGAGTCAGTCAGAGTCAGTCAGAGTCAGTCAGAGTCAGTCAGAGTCAGTCAGAGTCATTCAGCGTGCAGTCAGAGTCAGTCAGAGTCAGTCAGAGTCAGTCAGAGTCAGTCAGAGTCAGTCAGAGTCAGTCAGAGTCAGTCAGAGTCAGTCAGAGTCAGTCAGAGTCAGTCAGAGTCAGTCAGAGTCAGTCAGAGTCAGTCAGAGTCAGTCAGAGTCAGTCAGAGTCAGTCAGAGTCAGTCAGAGTCAGTCAGAGTCAGTCAGAGTCAGTCAGAGTCAGTCAGAGTCAGTCAGAGTCAGCCAGAGTCAGTCAGAGTCAGTCAGAGTCTACCAGAGTCAGTCAGAGTCAGTCAGAGTCAGTCAGAGTCAGTCAGAGTCAGTCAGAGTCAGTCAGAGTCAGTCAGAGTCAGTCAGAGTCAGTCAGAGTCAGTCAGAGTCAGTCAGAGTCAGTCAGAGTCAGTCAGAGTCAGTCAGAGTCAGTCAGAGTCAGTCAGAGTCAGTCAGAGTCAGTCAGAGTCAGTCAGAGTCAGTCAGAGTCAGTCAGAGTCAGTCAGAGTCAGTCAGAGTCAGTCAGAGTCAGTCAGAGTCAGTCAGTTCCTTCATTTACCTGTTACTATATATTTTCCATGAATTAGGCTTCCACCGCACACAAGATCCTCAATTTGTATTAATACCATCCATGGTGATTCCAGTTGACCAGCATTTTGGAATGTTACTGGAGGTTCGTCTATTGGATCTGTGATCGAATATAATAATTATTGACAGGATTTGCTGTAAAATTTCAATAATCTACATACTTCCGTACACAAATTGATGTAAAAATAAAATCACAAAATATTTCAACATTTTACTGACTTCCTCAACGTTCAGAATCGAAATGATCAATTTTATTTCCAATTTGAATAATCATTTTTTAGTGCAGGACATGCCATTGCACTTTCAAGGCTGTCGTCCAGTGGTGGTCAACCTTTTTTATGTCACGACACACTTTAATCCTAGAAATAATTGATAACAAGCATAAAAGAGAGATTTTGCAGCACACGAGTGTCTGCCGCAGTACACAGGTTGCCAACCACTGCCATAAACCCTTTTAGCCTGTAAATTGTTACACGACCGATAACAGCACACAATGTAAGTTGAAATTGACGCAATGTTGCAATGTTGCAGTGTTGCAATGTTGCAATGTTGCAGTGTTGCAATGAAATGATGCAATGTTGAGTTTTGATGACAAATGAAAAGTTTAATCAGGAAATGCATTGCTTAATTATTGGCAAATCTGGTGACACACAAGCTGCTCATTACTGGCCTAAGTTAAGGGAAATGGTTCAATAGCTTCCGCATACCAAAATCAGTTTAAAATTTTAAATTTTTATTAAAAACTTTTTATTAAATTTGAGCTCAAATTAAACATCTGAAAAGGAAATCTCAAAAATTTATCTTTCAATAATCATTATCGTTTGGTCTTGCAGTTGGTTTAACGTATTTTTGTGTTCTTCCTCGAGAAGGAGGTTTAGCTGTTGTTGTTGTTGATGTTACTTCTTCAACTTCATCTTCTGTGTCATCTACAGCCGCTCTGACATCTAATTCTGAACTCCCATCAGTTTTACTTGGGTCCTTGAAATGAATGGTTACATCTTCTGTAGTTGACTCGACTGTTGGCTCAACTGTTGTTGTCGTTTTTGGTTTTTGTGTTGTTGGCCTTCTCCATGATGGTGTTGAGGCTTGTTTTTGTGTTGTTCTTGATGTTGTTCTTGATGTTGTTCTTGATGTTGATCTTGATGTTGATCTTGGTGTTGCTTTTGCTGTTGTATCAGGTTCTTGACTGCCTTGTTCATCTTGTCCACCTTCACCATTTTCATCTCCACCATTCCCACCTTCACCATTTTCATCTTGATCATTTCCATCTTGACCATTTCCATCATCAGCTTCCGTGACAACAGCTGGTGTTGTTACAACTCTTCGAGATGGTGTTGTAGATCTTGTCGTTGGTCTTGTCGTTGTTGGTCTAGTCGTTGATCTAGGCCTCGGTGTTGTTGTTGTAACTGGTTCAGGTTTCCTTCTATTTCCAAGAGTTGTTCCGAGTGGACGAGCAGTTGTCGACTCACCAACTGTAATAACTTCTATACTTCCTGTATCTTCATTGGATGATGGCTTTGGTTCTGGTTTTTCAATGAATGCATGACTAATATTTGGAACTTTGGAGTGAATCCAATCGTAGAAGCATGGAACTCTTAAGAAGACAGCTGCAATTTGGTGTATAAAGTTAGTTCTGGCTAGGGACTTTGAATAGTGAATCCAAAAACTACTTACATGCTGTATTTGTCTCAGTTTCAACGCATTCATCTTCGTCCGTAAAGGTCACAATACCCTGAAGATATGGAATACCTTCAACAAGATTTGTTACTGGACTTCCTGCATCACCCTGGCTAATTTATTCAAAATAAAGGAACGATTAGAACAAGTCGGTTAATCGATACAATATCCGACTACAGGTCGGCATGACTTGGACTGGGACCAGGACCAAGTCAGAGTCACGTCGGATTTCGGATCGAATTAATTAATTTAACTAATTTACCATGTCTTTTCACCACTTAAGCCTCGTCCACAAACCTGAAATAATTAGAATTGCCATCAATAAAGGAAGCAATTGGAAGTTATGTCCAAATAACAAGCTTTATAAAAAAAAACTCACATGAACATCCGCGTTGAGTTTTTTAAGATGTGATTGATCGATGCTCTTGACACATTCTTCATGGGACAGTAAAATCATTTCCATCCTTTTTTTGACCTTTGATCCTCCACCTGTGGATGAAAGTTAGTGTTACTTGATATCCCTTGATATCGACATTAAGTGCATCTAAAGGTATCAAGGGATATTCCGTGTAAATTCTTACCAAATCCAGTTGCTTTCCAGTATTCTCCACTTGTTGCCTCTTGACATCGTTCAGGTTCTGCCAATCGAAGTACACTGATGACCTCAGATCTCCTTGGTGGCCATCCAAGCTTAATAATTGCAATATCATATTGATACCTTTTATCATAATGTCTTTTATTGTATTTCTCATGAATAATGACTTCTTTTGGGAATATATCAGCTGTTGTGTCACAAATCTCGTCACTAACATCTTCACCACAATCAGGATCAGTTTCTGTCTTCCATTCACCAATTCTTATTTTGATTGCTTCTCTCAATTTTCTTAAAACTGCATATTCTGAGGTCTTAATGCTATCAAAGCAATGAGCAGCTGTGATAATAAAAAGTGTACATAAATATTAGTAATAAGTGGAAATTTGCAGACTTGATGGGAGGAACCTCGAGACCAGAGTGAATCTCAAGAGTCCCAAAAGACTCCCGAGGAGGTCCGAGCTACTTCCGAGGAAACCCGAATGTCTTCCGAGAGACCCGAATGACTTCTGAGGAGATCTGACAGACTCGCGAGACTTCCGGGAGACCCGAGCGACTTCCAAGAAGACCCGATTGACTCCCGAGAGACCCAAGTGACTCCTGAGAGACCCCAGTGACTTCCGAGGAGACCCAAGAGACCCGAATGACTTCTAAGGAGACCCGATAGACTTGTGAGACTTTCGGGAGACCCGAGCGACTTCCAAGAAGACCCGATTGACTCCCGAGGAGACCCGAATGACTCCCGAGATCCAAGTGACTCCTGAGAAACCTCAGTGCACTCTAAAGAGAACCGAATGACTTCGGAGAACACCCAAGTGACCCGAGTGACTACCGAACGACCCAAGTGTCTTCCGACGAGACCCGAATAACACTTGAGACCCGAGATGCTTCTAATAATTCTCTCTGACTTTATCTGTCTCTCAATTTGATTACGCTTTGAATTTCCAAGACAATACGACTCGTCGGTCAAACAAGTTCATATCAGCTTAAGGAATGAAATCACTGGAATTCCCGTCAATAAAAAATAATCAATTTAAATGCAAAATTATTATTATTAAGAAGATTAATAGACTGAACTGAATTATCAAACAAGTCGTTTCAATTTATTTCAGGGACGCAACGGGGGTTATGGTCAAAATTTGGGACTTGACCCTCCTCTCTTAATAAGACAAAATCTTAATTTATTAAGACTCGGACCCTCAAAACTTCCCTTCCTGTCCCCTCCCAGCCACCACCTTCCCCTTGTATACATACCGGTTAAGACATGATAATCATCAATCATCGCTCCACCGCATCGCTTATTTTTAACTTCAAAATAAACCATCCATGGTGATTCTTGTTGTGTTGCTTTTTGAATCTCTGAATTGGCCGCTAAAAGAAATTGATTAAATAAATTATTAAATTTTGAAAATAGTTAAGTTTGAAAAAAAAAAAAAAAAAGTTGAGTAAAATATCGAAAAATAAATGAAAATTTGAATTAAAAATTAGATATTTTTTAAAATTTCATGCAAATTATCAATTAAATTTATAATAAAAAATAATTAAAATTTTAAAATTTTTGCAATAAAAATTAAAACCAATTTGTAAAAAATTTTAAAATAAAAATTAGAATTAATAAATTAATTTTTAAAAAATTTAAATTTGAGAATTTAAAAAAACAAATAAAATGTTCAAAAAATATTAAAAAATTAAATTTGGAAACATAATTTATATTTATTTTTTTTAAAATAGATAGAAAGATAGGTGTAAAATATAAAAAAAAGTAAAAATATTGACAATTTTAAAAATAATAATAAAATAAAATAAATTCAATTCCTAAATCAATAAAAAATTAATTTTATTTAAAATAATTGTCTACTAATTTTGAATTTTGAATTTTTAAATTTTCTAAATTTTTAAAATTTTTTAATTTTTTTTTATTTTTTTTTTAATTATTAATTTTTTTTTTTTATTATTTTTTTTGTTTGAATTTAATTTCATTTCAATTATTTAAAATTAATTATTTTGTAAAACAAATTCAAATTTATTTTTTTTTATAAATTAATTCAAAATTATTTTAATATTTTTAAGTTTATTTTTTTAAAAATTGATTTAAATTTTTAAATTTTTTATATAATTAAACTTTTTTAAAATTTTTTTAATTTTTTAAATATTTAAATTTTTTTTAAATTTTTTTAAATATTTAAATTTTTTTAAATTTTTTTAAATTTTTTAAATTTTTTTAAGATTCATGTTAATTATTAATTAACATGTTAATTATTAAATTAAAATTAATTTTAAGTCTTTCTTAAAATTAAATTTCAAAATTTGTTAATTTGTTCGCATCTGCCTTTTGATTTGTTCTCAATTTAGACTCACGCCAGCCTTAAGTTGGCCTTTCGCCTTTCAATTTTTTTGTACAAAATTTTAATACATTTAGTATTTTTTAATCTTTTTCTAACGTTCAAAATGAACATTTTTATGATTATAATACTGATAAGTACTTTTATATATTTCGTAAAATTTAAATAATTAAATGATAGTGCCTAACGTGCAGCACATGGCATAGAAGTGTCCGAAAATCCAACAATCGACCGACTTGACTCTTCAGGATGAATTTGTACCGAATCTAAGCTTAGACGAGAATCCAGTTGCCTTGATTCTAGATTCTATGTCCATTTCTGTGCCACATGCTTGCCAATATGAATACTTACATATACAAATAACTTGTAATATCGGAATTATTAGTAAAAGTTTTAACATTTCCTTAATTTAACAATCACGTCTTATTTTTTTTTGGAACTTAATGTTTCTTTCCCGACAGTCACAAATTAAATGACCGGCAAGGTATAACTAAAAAGTTTTGTGATGTGTGTTGTGTATTTTATGGAAATAATTTGGGGTGGGGATTATGTACAGGCATGCAAATCTCATTTTATGGTGATATTTACTCGATTTTTGAGATTTAAATCCATTTTTACTCATAAAAGTGGGGATTTTGTGTAAATACACAAAATACACTAACACATTGACAGAATTTGATCAATTTTTTGAGAGCATTTTTTTTACTTGATCTTTTATGTCTTATAATTCTTATTGTATGTCTGTTTTTGTCATTTTCATGAGTTGTTCCTTACTTACTTTACTTGTTCCTGACTTACTGTACTTCCTTGGCTGGTTCTCACGAGGCATCCCCATTGCCGCACGAAGGGAATGTCTATAGACAGCTCTATCCTTCGAAACCTTCTGCCAGTTTGGGATATTAAGGACTCTAGCGTCTTTTTCAACACATGCAATCCAGGAATTCTTCGGTCATGAGTTGTTCCTTTTTCAAGTTTATTGACTTGAAACTCGACTCAAAGCCATCCTTTGCATGCTTTAGACAGGACATATGGCTGGAAAATGATCAAAAATCCAGCTTTAGGTCAGTATGACATTAGATCTTGACCACATTCGAGTAAATCCAGCTTCGGACACTCCCATGTCGCCGGATTTAAAACGAATCCAACATCAAATTTGAGTCATGTCAATATGGTGCCAGTACACAAGCTTGCTATACTGCCCTTGGTAGGAATCCACAAGACAAAAGGCGTCCAGGTGCTCCAAAAGCAACAAGGCATTGGATGATAATGAATTAGTGCCATTTAGATGTCAAAAATGAGAATTTGTACAAGTCTTTGTGATACAGCCAGCAGTTGAGTCAGATGGAAGGCACTTTGTAGCAATCTAGGCTTCAAGTTGGAGCATGATTCCAGTAAGTAAGTAAAATGGTGTCAAATTTTTTATCAATTAAACGATTTCAGGTATTTTTCTTTATCTAAACCTGAACAGACAAGTAGCATGCTTATGATTCTCATGCATGCTCAATTATATTCTCATGGACATGCTCATTAAGATGACAATGAGTATGTCTGTTAAAAGATATTAATAAAAATCTTAACATTGAACAGACAAATCATCAAAATTATATAAAATCAAAAAAAATTCTCATTTCTCTCATCCCCACTCCAAAATATATTTATACGATCAGTTCCATCTCCAATGTTCCTCAATTTGTGTATTTACACAAAAAAATAATCAAATACTCAAATATTCTCAGAGAAAATAAAATGAAAATTAAGACTGGTGAGGATGAGATTTATGATTTAAGCATTGGAAGTAAATCCGACGGTAATTTTTGGATTAACTTTATTTCTCCGGAACTCCTTCATTCTCAAAATGTAGTGAAATATTCACATTTGCCATGCATGTGCTACATATGTTGTCAATTGCTAAATTGTGTTAGTTTTTTTTGCATATAAAAATTCGGTAAAATTCGACAATTAAATCAGTTTTAATTCCACATTTCAAAGTATTAATACCAATCTCAACAAGTATGAAGGACCAGCCTTCAAGTCCTCCATACACAACACTAATGGAACCACCGATGAATGATCAACCGCCTCAATATGGACAGTGTAAGTCTTTTTTAAGTCAATATAGTCAATTTATTAGAGTTAATTGAGTAGTACTTTGGTACCTAATTGTTGCAACACCGACCAAGCAGTTATGGGTACGAGAATCGGCAGGAAAATATTATGTAGCAGAAATGTTACAAGCTGGCATCGGACCACAGGGGCTACAAGCAGTAATATCATCAAAGAAGTGATTCTGATGCCACTATACACTGTAGGGTCTATTGACTGCTGAGGTCTGACGTACCCTCACTCGTTAAATCCCAGTGGTGGGCAATCTGTGTATTAACAGTATGTTGTGGGCGGCTTTGGTCGCGGCTTTGGTCACTTACATAAGTGAGCTGCGACCAATAAATCAGCCAACCAGTATGCTTTCTCGAAATCCCGATAAATTTTCGGGATCTGGATCGGGATTGAAATTTTCGGGATCCCGGGATTTTCCGGAATCGGGATATCGCGGAAGATCCCGATCCCGATCCCGATAACGAGAAAGCATACCGACCAGCAATGAATTTAACAATTATTAGTCACGAATCGCCTTGACGCAGCATTGGGGTCAATTTATCCTGTACTGCTACCGACAGTTAAAAATCTGCTACCGCTGGATAATCCATATAAATGAACGGTAACGGTAATGGATATTCCCGGTAATTACCGGTAACGGACGGTACAGATATCCGTCATTCGGACCCCTAGCCTACAGTGCGGTCCGTAATGTATATCATACAAGATGGACTGAACTGCACTGTGTTGCACTGTATAGCACTATATATCACTGTATTGCATCATTGACACCTATACAGCGTCCTACCAAGCGAGTCTGTACCATACCAGTACATCAGACATCGGTCCATGAAGCTAAATGATCTGAACACCTAAAAATACCTAAAATAGAATATTTCGGCAACAATGCACATCCATCGATCACGAGTGACCAAGTCTATACTAGTTTTTGATACATTTCATTTATTTCCTATAGATCCAACACCACAACAGATATTCATTCAACAACCGCAAGTCTTGGGACCTGATTCAGTGGTTATAACATGCCCACATTGTCGATCCAGAATATCAACCGAAGTTTCGACTTTTGCGTCATCAAAAACTCATAGAATGGCTTTTATGCTTGCCTTTTTAGGCTGCTTTTTTGGTTGTTGCTTGATACCATACTGTACAAAGAGTTGTCAATCGCAAAAGCACACGTGTCCTTATTGTCGGAGCATTATCGGTATTTATGGATAAAACATGATTTATATGCTGTATGAAGTGTTGATGCTGACTTGGAATTGAATTGTGGATCAATAAATTTAAATTTAATTCTAATAAATTTTTTTGTGTCTTTAAATATTCAAAATTCCAGCTCAATCTGACTTCCTTTACACACACTTGCTTATTACAAAAAAAAACAAACTGCGCAGATAACTTCCAGAGCTGGAAGAACTTCATTTTGGAATCCGACTCCATTAGAGTCCGAACTCCACTGAATCCACGGTCTCCAACGGAACCAGACTTGTAATTCCGATTAGAAACCAGTCGAGTTTGACTCCTGAAGTCCTGTCAACCCTGACTCAAACCCCAAGACGAGCTAACTCTTGCCTAATGCCTGATGTCATCGGATTTTACTTGGTGGACAACATTTAATTTGCCGTGGCACACCTTGTTGGTAAGTCTTGGCAGAAAATGCAAACAGGCTTGCCATTTAGTTGCTAGTGTCATTTGGTTGAAGTCAAGGTTAGAGTGGCATGCCCTTTAAATTACAAAATGACTTCGGTTCCATAAATGTCTGTCAAATTTATGCTTCCTCGCTATCGGGATCGGAATATTCCGGGGATATCCCGAAAATTTCAATCCGATAAATTTTCGGGACCGGAATTTCGAGAAAGCTTAGTCAAATTATAGAACAGTATAACAGCTTGTGGACATTCCATTAATTAAGGTCTGCAAAGTTGACTTTCTGGACGGTAAAAGAGCTCGTGGACGTCCAAAGAACTCTTGGAAGGAAGCTATCGATAGCGATAGTATTGCACTTGGTATTGGCTATTGACAGGTGGAAGCCACCGATAGAATCAGCTTCAGGTGACTACTAGGGGAAGTCATGATCAAAACTGATCTGTACGGCAAGCGAAGTAAGTATGTTCCATGTCTGTTCGGGCCACTAAAAGATCCAACACATTCAAAAAGTATGAAAGAATTATAATCAAATTAAGGGATTTTCCAGCACATCATTTAATAAAGAACAAAAGTTATCAGGCTGATGAAGCAATTAAAAAATGTGTTATAATTGAACATGCATGAGTCTCCTTATCATAATAAGCTTGCCGGACTGTATTTTTGACCTTAAAATGTGTTTGAGTAAACAAATAGAAAATAATTCCACGAAATGGTGAAATTAAGTTCAATTCACATGAATTATGTTATCATTAAATATAGATTAAGGTCCGGTCAATGAAATCACAAATAATCTATGTCTATCCGGTATGTCTCGGTCTCGGTCTCGAGAAATTGTCGTGACCGAGACTCCGTGAAATCAAGGACTTTTGGGACTTTTGCAGTCCGGATTCCAAAGTCCTCCCAACTCTGGACTCAACTGAACTGCAATTGGACTACAAAGCATCTGTTGCTGACTGTATCATTAGCTACCTTCTGAATATCATCAATAACAAGCTCAATATTGTCTCTATCAGCAGCTTCACTTCACCCTGATGCTCCAAAAGCAACTTGACGTAAAAAAGTAATGCGGGAGTGTCAATTAGATGTCAAAACAGAGAATCTGTACATGCTTTGTGATGTGTATGGTTCCAGTAAGTAAGTAAGTAAGTAAGTAAGTAAGTAAGCAGCTTCACTTGCTGCAGATTAGGTACAAGTAAATCAATAGGCAAGAGATCGGATAACTTATAAATCTTATGTGAATTGTGGACCGAGAACCAAGAATCGAGTTACGTCATAAGTGAACCTATCATTTTGGCTCTCAGAGAGAACTGGTTGAATTTGAGAAAGTCTATCTTGGTGGGGGGAATCCCGTTTCAATATTCAAACACTTTTGTCATATTTGATAATCAGCCTTAAAGAATTGAGAAAAATCTCTCCGAGTAGAATTATTAAATACAAATTCAAGATAATGAGTAAGACTTCACTTTGATTGTGCATCGCTAACCGACAGTAACTTAAATTGAGTTTAAAATAAGAAAATGTTAAAATATTTTTTTTTTATTTTTATTATTCAAATTTTTGTATATAAGCCTGCATGTAAGTTAAATGACAATTTATGAAATATTCTTAATTAAGAATTAAATTCTAGCTTTTCAAAATACCAAAATTCAGCTTGATGTAGAACCACCATGGTTGGTTCAGCTTGAAATTAAAAATGGAGCATGCTTCGGAGCGTTGATTGATAATTTTCATGTCTTATCAGGTAAGTCATATGATAAGACTTTGGATAACGGAATCCAGACAAATCCAAATTCCGACTCCATTGGAGTTGGAGTCAATAACGCTAAAATTAGAATTTTTTTGACCTGCATGATAACACTTTGGTAAAAAATAATAATCATATACCAAAACTCGTAAACTTATCAATTTTGGAAATTCCCAATTTTTACTGACCTTTATATACACTTTTTATTATTACAGCTGCTCATTGCTTTGATAGGATTAAGTATTCAGAACGTTTATCTTTAAGAAAACTGAGAGAAGCACTCAAAATAAGAATTTTATGGATAAAAGATTTTGATTGTTTTAATGACGAAAGTTGTGATATTTTACCAGAAGAAATAATTTATCATGAGAATTATAATAAAAGACATCGTGATTTAAGGTATCAATATGATATTGCAATTATTAAGCTTAAATGGCCACCAAACTTTTCTTCGAGCAATATTGCAATTCAATTGGCGAAACCCGAACGATGTCAAGAGGCAACAAGTGGAGAATACTGGAAAGCAACTGGATTTGGTAAGAATTTACACGGAATATCCCTTGATACCTTTAGATGCACTAAGTGTCGATATCAAGGAACACCAAGTAACACTAAGTTTCATCCACAGGTGGAGGATCAAAGATCAAAAAAAGGATGGAAATGATTTCTCAAAAAGAATGTGTCAAGAGCATTGATCAATCACATCTTTATAAACTAAGGCCGGATGTTCATGTGAGTTAATCCTTAATAAAGCTTGTAGTTTGGACGTAACTTCCAATTGCTTCCTTTATTGATGACAATTCTAATTATTTCAGGTTTGTGGACGAGGCTTAAGTGGTGAAAAGACATGGTAAATTAGTTAAATTAATTAATTCGATCCGAAATCCGACACGACACCGACGTGACTCTGACTTGGTCCTGGTCACAGTCCAAGTCATGCCGACTTGCTGTCGGATATTGTATCGATTAACCGACTTGTTCTAATCGTTCCTTTATTTTGAATAAATTAGCAAGGGTGATGCAGGAAGTCCAGTAACAAATCTTGTCGAAGGTATTCCATATCTTCAGGGTATTGTGACCTTTACGGACGAAGAAGAATGCGTTGAAACTGAGACAAATACAGCATGTAAGTAGTTTTTGGATTCACTATTCAAAGTCCCTAACCAGAACTAACTTTATACACCAAATTTCAGCTGTCTTCTTAAGAGTTCCATGCTTCTACGATTGGATTCACTCCAAAGTTCCAAATATTAGTCATGCATTCATTGAAAAAGCAGAACCAAAGCCATCATTCAATGAAGATACAGGAAGTATAGAAATTATTACAGTTGATGAGTCGACAACTGCTCGTCCACTCGGAACAACTCTTGGAAATAGGAGGAAACCTGAACCAGTTACAACAACAACACCAAGGCCTAGATCAACGACTAGACCAACAACACCAAGAACAACGAGAACAAGAGTTGTAACAACACCAGCTGTTGTTACGGAAGCTGATGAAGGAAATGGAGATGATACAATGAGAACATCAACAGTAACTATCCAATATGTATTTTTAGTGCTGATAAACTTTGCTTATTAACTAAAATCTTCAACATTTCTTTTGTTTCTAAAGGAGGGAATGAATTGTGGTCAACCAAAAATTGGACGACAAACTATGATTGGAGGCTCTTATGTTGAACGTGGAAGATATCCTTGGTATGCAGCATTTTTAACTGACTTTTAACTAATATTCTCATACACTATCATACATACATATTACTCCTTCTAACAAGGATCCTAACCTACCCGGGATACTTAGGCTGGTAGAAGAGTTCTGCCTATCCCGGGTAGATTAAAGAACCGGTTATTTATTTTGATTTTGAGATTTTTTTAACTTACATTACTTCCTTACTTATTTACAGGCATGCAGCGATACTTTTCGGACAAAATTATCAATGCGGTGCAACAGTAATCTCCAACAAAAGAGTTGTTACAGGTAATTTAGTGTTGTAAGGTTTTCAGAAGCTCCGATGATCGATTCAGAGAGACCGATGACCGAAGAACCGAAGATCGAAGACCGAAGACAACTGAATTTGAGAACCGAAGACCGAAGACCGAAGAAGACCGAAGACCGAAGATCGAAGACCGAAGATCGAAGAAGACCGAAGGCCGAAGACCGAGGACCGAAGACCGAAGACCGAAGACCGAAGACCGAAGACCGAAGACCGAAGACCGAAGACCGAAGACCGAAGACCGAAGACCGAAGACCGAAGACCGAAGACCGAAGACCGAAGACCGAAGACCATAGACCGAGACGGATAATCGAATTATAGTACTATTTAGTAATTGAGTTTTTTAATTTTAGCTGC